>NC_091063.1:107927778-109128164 GCF_000393655.2 Nicotiana sylvestris
TCTTTATGAACAATAATGATGTACCCCAAGTAGAAACATTCGGTCTAATGAACCTATTATCAATCAAATCCTGTAACTATTTTATCAACTCCTTCAAATCATCTGGAGACATACGATATGGTGGGATAAAAATGGATGGGTGCCCGGAACCAAGTTAATAAAAGTCAATATCCCTATCGAATTAAATGCACGATAAATTTACAGGAAACACCTCTAGAAACTCCCTTACAAGGGTACTAAGTCCATATATAGAACCTCTGCACTAGAATCTTGAATGTAAGCCAAATCGTTAAACACCCCTTCTCACCATGCGCTGAGCCTTCAGAAATAAAATTACCTTACTCGCAGCACGGTTAATGGCCCATCTCCACTCTAGTCTAGGCAACCCTAGTATAGATAAAGTCACAGTTTTGGCAAGCCAATCCAAGATAGCATGATACGGGGACAACTAATCCATTCCAAGAATACCTCAAAATCTAGTATATCCAACAATAAGAAATCAACTATGGTATCAAAACCATTAATAGTAATAACAAAAATCCAGTACTCCGATCAACTACTATAGAATCCTTAATTGGTATAGATATAGAACAAGAATATCAAGAGAATCACAAGTCATACTCAACTGCGATACAAAATATGATGACACATATGAATAAGTAGAACTCGGATAAAACAATACCGAAGTATCTCTATGACAGAATGAGATAATACATGTGATGGCTGCATCAAATGATTATGCCTTAGGCCTACTAGGAAATGCATACTAATAGGCCTATACTCCCCAGGTATATCCTCCTCCTTTAGGACGACCCCTATCTAGCTGACCTCCACCTCTAGTTGGCTGACCCCCATCAGGCAGTGTGGCAACTGATGCTGGAACTATGGTCTAACTACCCTGCTGTGACGTACCACCTATAGTCTTGGGTAGTATCTCCTGATGCCCTTCAACCAGCATAGATACTGAGTCTAAAACTACCCCTGATGATCTGAATCACTACTATAGAAACTTTGTACTGGAGGTACACTAATGGGAGATGAAGATGCACAAAATGAGGATCATAAGCAATATGGCCACCTGGAATACCACTAAAAACCTGAAGTGCTGATTCGACTAGCATGATAGCACGACCTTTACCAAAATAACCCTTGCCTATAGTCAAGGCACCACTGAAACTACCAAAATGATGATGGTTCTTATTAGACATTGCCTCTCTCCCTTGGAGATGAATGTGCTCAATCTTCCTAATAATCTCAACTGCCTAATTGAATGAAGTCTCAATCTCGGCCTCTCTAGCCATCTGAAGTCTAATATAAAGGAAGCAAGCCCCTCGATGAACCTTTGCCCCTTGTCCCTTCTAGTAGGGATTAAGATAACTGCACGACAATACAATCAACAAACCTCGTCTTATATTAGGTGATTGTCATATCACCCTACTGAGATGCTCAAATTAACTACGTCGATCATCTATCTGAGTGAGCAAGATAAACTTCTCCAAGAAAAGCTATGAAAACTAAGACCAAGTAAGAGAAGGTGATCCTGTTGGCCTTCCCAACTTATAGGTCTGCCACCACCTCTTGACCGAACCCTGCATATGAAAAATAGTAAAGTGCACCCCATTGGACCCAACCAGTCCCAAATTGCACAATATCTTACAATATCAGTCTAAGGACTCTTGGGCATCCTCTGAAGGTGAATCATTGAAATAAGGAGGGAACAACTTTTGGAACCTATGCATTCACTTCAGCTCATCGGAAGACATCGTATGCCTAACCTTATGATGTATTGCAATAATAGGTTGAATCATACCAACTAGTAACACTCATGAGGTCTAATACCCATGCACCATTTGATATGGAGTGTGAGTGGTAGGAGTCTAATCTCCTCCCCTAGCCTAAGAAGTAGTTGGTGCTATAGGAAGTACACCTGCCTGAGCCATGCTCCCTATAAAACCAATCATATGGACCAACACGTCCTAAAAAACCAGTGTGGCAATAAACCCCTCTATAACCTGTGATGGACCTACTAGCTCACCCTTAACTAAAACTTGTTTATTGATATTTGTCACGTCCCAAGCCCATGGCATGTATTTGTAAAGCCCCAGAAAATTTTGCTAAGTAATTTAACATTTCGTGGTGCCAAGGTAGGCAAATTATTTTATCTCGCGTGCAAATGAGGATTCATTATATAATGGATATCAATTGGATATGTTAATAAGTGTATAATTCATATTATAAGTGATTTGGGGTTTAAGGAGAGGCCTAAGTCTAAGCCATGTTGGAAAACTTCATAATAGACTAAAGTTGTAAATGAGTACGCACAAGACCTCACTTTGGACAAGCATATCTCCATTTATATAAGGTGTTGTGCGATGAACAACCTATCAAATTAAATCTCTTTGAGTTTAGTTTCCAACGCATCAAACTATTTGTCATTTGGAGGTGTATACAGAAAGTTATGACCATTTTACCGGACCTGTGTCAGACGAGCGTTCGCGGGAAAACTGAAAGTTTCTGCCTCCGAGCGCGGCCCAAGCTTGCTACTAGCGCGGCCACCACGTCCCGGGCACAGTTTGACCATGGTAGCGCACCTAGAAGCCCTATAAATACCCCAAGACCGGGTATGGAGAGTCTTTAAGTTATGTTTTTGAGCTAGGGCTTGCTCTATCAAGGGGAAACCGTCCCATGCTTCCCTCCTATGATCCAAGGTAATGTTTTTGGAGTATTTTGAGTTGATTACTACTCCTAAACACTTATATTAACAAGGATTGATCTTGAAAATCCATAGATTCCCATTCAAATCCCTAAATTGATCAAGAACACTACAAGTGGGGATTCTTAAGATTCTTACTACAAGAGGTATGTCTATCATCTCTAACTACTCTATGGTGATTATTTATGTATGATATATATGTTACAACTCATGGGATGGTGATTGGAATCCATAGGTACCTAAACTAGGTTGTGTTGATGTTGTAGAGATTGTGAGATGGCTAATTGAGGTATGATTCTTGGGTGTAATAGTATTATGTATAAATGCATGTACAAATTAGGTTTGTGGGAAGATTGTTAAACATAAATAAGTAAAAATTGAGTTAGAGAATGAAGGAAATCTTGTAAAAGAGATTTGAAATCAAGTTGCTCAACTAGTATTTCATAAAATGCTCCAATGAGCTGAAACCATGAATACCTTCCTAATTTGTGTTCAATTTTGTTATGTCTCAAGTGGATTGGGATTTCTAGAATTTCCCGAACGTCGTAGTAACTTAAGGAAAGATTAAGAAAGGTATGTATGGCTAAAACCCCCTCCTTTTAGAAATTGAGCTTCCATGGGGCCCGTGAAAATGTTGTAATCCCGGAATTCGATTGATGTGATACTTGTTATGTCAAATAAATTGATGTTGTGAAAATGTATGTAGAAGATGCTTATCCATGTGTTTAGTGTGTTATTCTTTGTAAATTGAGGATGTGTGGAAAAACATGAGCTATGTGATAAATGTCTAAATGTAAAGTCAAGGTTACATTATGATTAATATGCCGAACTAGATGAATTTCTCTCTATGTTTATAACTTAAATTGCTTTTGTGTGTGCCTATGATCCTAAATGGCAAGATAAATGTTGAAAATGGGAATAGTGCAAAATGTGCGTTATGGAATGTGGTAATTGTGGCCCAAGTGCCGAGAAACTAATTCGTATGAATCCAAAGATTGAAGTGAGATGATTAACGGAAAAGGGTAACATTTTGGTAAGACAGCTTAGCCGATCGGGCCGTGATCGGATTCCATGTTATACACACATGGTGGTAATGTATTGATAATTGAAACTGAAAAGTGAGGATGAATAAGAGTAACGTCTTGATAAGACGGCTTAGCCGATCGGGCCGTGATCGGACTCCGCTCAAGGAAGCGATGGTAATGTGGATGATGATGCAACGATAAGGAATGCCCCAATCTACAAATTTCAGAAATCATGTTAAAACTATGTGAACCTCTTATATTGTTGACGTGTTGCTTATTTGAAGCTTTGTGTTTCTTATGACTTCTTTGTACTCTTGTATGGTTGTTCTTTCTAACTAGATGGTGTTTAGTTATACATACTAGTACTATTCTATGGTACTAACGTCCCTTTTGCCAGGGGCGCTACATTTTCAAATGAATGTAGGTGGCTCCCTAGCGGATAGTGCCGATCGCGCGTAGCGGAGCTTCCTCATCTCAAAGTTTTGGTGAGCCCCTTTCTCCTTCAAGGGGTTATGTTGTACATCTTTTGTTATAGATATCCACTTTTAAGGTATAGCCGAGGCCTTGTTGCCGGCATCATTATTGTCTTTTGTATCCTTAGAGGCTCCGTAGATGTTTGTGTGGGTAAGGTAAGGGTGTTGGATGAGTCAATGAACTATGTTGTAACTTTGTACTCTAGTTATTCTAAACTATAACCATATAAAATCTTGAAACTTAACCATGGTTTTTGGTTTGTGACATGAAAATGGACTAATATTGTGAAAGTTCGATTTTGCTATTGTCTAAATAAAAGAAAGCATGGCTCCCTTAACCGTAGTGAGTTGGGTAGAAATGTATGAATAAGGCCTGATCAGTTGGGGTTTACTCTATTGAGCGCCGGTCGCACCCCTCGAGGTTGGGGCATGACAATATTATTCATTTTGGACCTAAAACTGCATGTATTTATCTTTCGGGATATGCCACATAAAGCCCAAAAAATATGTGTACCGTATGAACTTGTGTCGTGCCTTATAAAGTTCTTCACATTCCTTTTCCATTCTGATATGGTATTCACCTAAGATGACATGTTCACCCTTTCTTCAGAAGCTTTCCAGTCTAGAAGCCTGCCATTTGTGCTTGACTTCTCCTTATAACCCGCCATCCATCATGGGCATTGCATTAACCCTCCCTTGGGATTCAGCATCCTTGTTGAGTTTTGCTCCAACATCGTACTAAGGGAGATTCATATCTAATATCATATTTGTCACGACCCAAGCATATGAAACGTATGATCCGCTTTGGACCTAGACCAGCACAGATATGTCTTTTGGGCTATGCCAGATCAAGCTCCAAAAACGTGCGTACCATGTGAACTTGTGTCATGCCTTATAAAGCTCTTCAATTTCCTCTTCCATTCCGATGTGGGATTCGCCTAAAGTAACATGTGCACCTCTTTTTCAAAAGCTTGCTATCTTAGATGCTTGCTAGTCCTACTTGACCCGCCCTCATTAGCCTACCCTCCATCATGGGTATCACATGAAATATGCCTACCTTTAGGCGTCTAGCATGAGCGTGAGTAGTTGTATGTGTCGTTGCATGTGATCTAGGTTGGGCTATAGCTATACCCCTTCCCCGACCTCTCCCTATAGTAGTGGCTAAACATGGGGCCCCAACTCCTACTCAGCTATGGCTGAAGCACATGTCTTCACCATCTTTGAGAGGTTAAGAGAGTAAGAATTCAAACTTTAGGATAGAACAAAGTCATACGATAGAGAAAAAAGAAAGTGAAGTTTCCTAACTATCCCGTAGTCTCTCGAAGATATGTATAGATGTCTTCATTCCGATCCGCAAGAATCTACTAGACATTCTCATGACTCGGGAGACCTATGCAATCTAGGGCTCTAATACCAACTTGTCACAGCTTAAAATCCCAACCAAGGGGTCGTGATGGAGACTAATTGCCACTTGCTAGACAAGCCAATATTTAACAATAAAAGAAGAAAAAAATTGAATATTTTACAGCATAATATCATAAATAAAGAGTAAAACCCCCAAAATTACATAACAAGTCTAAAATTAATAAAACTATTTGAACAACTTCCCAAGACTGGTGTTGTTGCACCCTATTTTGCACTAGTCAAAATAAGATTCAACTTGTGGTTTCCCTGTTATTAATGAAAGAGAGTCGCCACCTAATATTTAAAGGTATACTAGGGTACCTATTTGATTATGAAGGTCGTGTTATTCATTAGTCTGCTAACCAATGAGATTATGGGTAAGAGTTTTTGTTCTTCTAAGGGGAAAGTGTTAGGCATCCGTTAAAATCTACCTGAGGTAGCTCCATAGGACTTAGACTATATTTAGAATTAATTATATTGTCCCTTAATTAGTTTTCTAAAGCTTACCATACATTAGAGCATAATTCCTATGTGCGAAGAGTCTAGTTTCAAAAGGATGGGTTTAAAGAAGAGTTTTAGACAAATGATGTTAGTGCATATATGCTTAAAAATGGGTTTAAAAGAGTATATAGGGTGTTTGTATTTAAGAGAAATACGTAAAAAGGAAAAGTAAATTAAAAACACTTGTTCCTAAAGCATGGAGGTGAGTATTGTTCTGATGGGATAAAGGTTCTATGAGAGTAAACCTAAGATATACCTTGATTTTAGACTTGAAGGAAAACCATTTGAAAATCTTTTGGGCGGCAACACTTTATTTTTTTTGAAATAATTTGATTTTCCTTTTTGAATATCAAACTTGCGATTCAGTTTTGGTTTTTCTTTTTTAAAAAAGGAGCTTCCGTCCTTTGCTAAGCTTTGGGCTTCAAAATCTTTAAGACAAGTTGGCAAAAATATAGTAGAGTGACTTACAATTAATGAATGTGGGATCGATTACTAACTAATACTTCTTTTAATTCTATGTTATTTAAGGCTTACCTAAGTTTTATATGACTTAAGATATAAAGCAAAATATTCAATCCAATATATAATTGTTATATACATGTGAGATAAAATAACAACAAGGATGCAACAAAATGCGACAAGGTAGTAAAACTAAGGTAACAAAGTAGTAAATAATAGAGGAGTTTAGAGGGAGAGGATTGGACTATGGAAGTTGGGCCTTGAAGAGGCAGGCCCAGCAGTAATAGGGACGGTGACAACTGACTTCGAATTCCCAAAAACACAACGATACTGGACTTGGGCCTGAGTTCCTCAAGAGCTCAGCAGGCCCAAACAAATGTACATGTTCAATGAAAAGGAAAAAGAAGGTCATTAGATACATATTATGTATGTTCAACCATGTATGAAAATACATAAGTAAATGATTGGAGAAAAATATATAACAAGCTATCAATACTCAAATACTATGAAAACTTATACTAATGTGTTGGTTATATATGGTAAATAATTTACATTGAAAACCTTTCGTGTCATTAAACGCTAAACCCAAAGAGAATAACAAGTGTCAATAGATTAAGGGATAAGGAGAGAGTTCCACTCAAGATTGATGCCCCCTTTAAATTCCCCGATACTTCAAAGTTCCCAAGGATTTCAAGGCCAAGGGCAATGTTTGTGCCGAGGAGAGCAGCCCAACCTATAGTTCAACTCTATAACCAAATACCCCTAACCACTAACGACTAATTTTTTCCCATGGGTTTAAGTGCCAATGAGACTATTTCAATGTAAACCAACTACCCCGATACTACCCACCACAAAAGTATACTTATTTCTTGATAGAATAATCATAAGGACAGAGAAACAGTTTCATTTTATAATTACATTTCCAGCATTAAATGAATAAAACACATGCTAAACAAGTCTGAAGGTCAGATTCCAAACACACATAGAGATAGGAACACTATAATGTTAATGCTAAAGAGCCCAAACACTTGAGATCATATTTTAAGGATAGATAAATAACACACAGTTCAGATATGCAGAACCCAGAAATACATATACCTCTGTCCTAGTAGACTAACCGCATATTGATTAGCTCAGGTCTTTCCACTACCACATGTATGGATTAACAACACTACTTGGAACTTTTAAATACATCAACAAGTATTCAGACAAACAATTATAATCAACAACTTCTACAGGTGTTATCAAAGATACCAGAATATAATTAGGACTCTTAGCATGACTATATGTTTACAGATTCAAACGTGGAATTCCTAGATATGCTTAACAGGATCACATGTTATCAACCCTACCTCATTTGTAATTGATGGCATAACCACATCTTCATAAGAACACAAAATCTTATGTTAAAACAGGTAGACTATTATGTCCAAACAGTAACAACAAGAAGTTCTCTTAGGCTTTACAGTTCAGATTCAGTTCAGATTAGCATGGAAAGAGAGGACTGAGTGCAATTTCAAAACAAAGTACAGGAACATAAGATCATGAAGACAAACATGGGTATATACAATATTTTTAATCAACTACACATAGATACTTCAAATGAGATTATGATCTTACACAGACAGGGTAAGTTTCACCTATTATGAGACCAAGTCAGCATTTTCATTAAAAGGATTAAAGACAAGGAAAGTATTATAGCAAACAGGTTTAACTCAGCTTTATAGACTAAGATTTACATCTAAACATAAGGCAGTTATGCTCAGTTTGAAAATAATTATCATTCAACTATGACAAACACAGCTATAACCTATTTTTTACGAAAAGATAACTTGATCTTAACATGATATATGCAGAAGGGCTACTGACATTCATAAAGATTCACCTTAATGAGACCGTTTCGTATAGAGAAACCTAGAGATGCAACTAACAATTAGATATAGACATAAACTATCATAACAATGATTCACAAGTTGCTTTTGGCTAGTTTCGAGCTATTCGGAGGTAGATACGTGTGGGATGGAATTTCTAGAGTGTCGTTTTGCTTGCTCGGTATTTGTCTTGGCTTGTTTGAGGTAAGAATCCTATCTAAACTTGGTTGAGGAACTAGTTACCTAAATTATTTATGATAGCTACGTGTTATGGGTGTGCATATGTGTGGGATTTGAACCCATGTGCGAGTGTCGGGGTATTTATTCATCCTCAAGATCGTGCTTAGGCTATGACATGCCTAGAGTTGACTGCTAAGCCTTAAGCTATGATGTTTATCATATTTGTATCATTGTTGTGAACTATTTGAGCCATGTTTGAGGTTACGAAGAGGTTAAATCCCTGAATAAAACTTGGTAATTGTTATTTCTGTGATAAAATTGCTAATTTGAGCTATGATATCACACATTGCACATGCCTAAACTTTAGCATGTAATTATACTAGTCCGGGAGCATGAAATCTGATATTTATCCGTCATATACATGTGTTCTTATATACTTGCTTCTGTGCAATATGATTTGGACTGAATGTTTGTGACCATGCTGGGGGATTATGATATTGCAGCATGTGAGTTGTTCGTGCAGATCCATATTTTGATACTAAAGCATGTGAGTTTTCCGTGCGGATTCAAATATTGATACTATAGAATGTGAGTTGTCTGTACGGATCTAGATATTGATACTATAGTATATGAGTCATCTGTGCAACACGTGAGTTGTATGTGCCGATTCAAATATTGATACTATAGCGCGTGAGGTATCCGTGCAGCATGTGAGTGGTCCGTACAGATCCAGATATTGATACTATAGCACATGAGTTGTCCATGCAGATCCTAATATTGATACTATAGCATGTGAGTTATACGTGTAACATGTGAGTTGTCTGGGCGGTTGATATTGATGTGAGCTCTAGGAGAGCTAGTTACCGTTATTGGATAGGGTTGCGCGCCGCGATGGGATGGTATTTGGTTATTGCATTTCATCTTTACTTGCCCCTTGACTGATTACTTGATTTACTTGCATATCTTCCTTATTTGTTGGATTTTTTACTGAGCAGAACACTTTAAAACCAAGAATTGTGAGCATCAAAAATGGTTTTACTTGAGATTTTCCTGATTTGATCATATACATGTTCTATACTTGTTGGAATTTTGAACTACACAGGTGTTAGTGAGTATCATCTATAGTTCTTGCTTCTTTAATCTCGCCGAGGTTAGTTAGGATACTTATTAAGTACATTAGGTCGGTTGTACTCATACTACACTTCTTCACCTTGCGTTGCAGATCCTTGTGTTGATGTTGCTGTGTACGACGAGGGCTGACATTGAAGATGTACCTGCATTCCAGTTACGCCTATCACTTGTTCTTGGTAGCATTAGATTCGAATTCTGTTTATTTACATTTCAAACAGATGTTGTAATTATTTCAATTCAGTTTTGTAAAATTCTAAGTCTTAGGGGCTCATGACTTGTACTACCAATCCTTGGGAATTCTTTGTATAAAAGTTCAGTTATATCATCATTATTTCTCTCAGTAAATCTCATTTGAATTGGATTATTGTTAAATTGACTTACCTAGCAGGTTGGGTTAGGTTCCATCACGACTAGTTGGATTTTGGGTCATGACAAAAATGATTCAAAATGCTAGATATACTGAAGTATGATGAGACTTCAGACCCTCAAGAGCACATCACAACTTGTACAATGACAGTGAAAGGAAACGACTTGGCCCAACATGAGATAGAGTCGGTCCTGCTGAAGAAATTCAGCGAAACCCTCACGAAAGGGGACTTGATATGGTATTCAATTTTACCCGAACATTCAATTGATTCTTTTAAAATGCTCGTAGATTCTTTCATTAAAACCTATGCGGGGGACAGGAAGGTCCAGGTCCGAAATTCGCACATATTCAGAATTTCGCAAGGTGAGTCTGAATTGCTGCGTAAGTTCGTGATTAGGTTCTTGAAAGAAAGAATATTGTTACCGGTCATGCCAGACGAATGGTCAGCTGATGCATTTAGTAAGGGGTTGAACACGAGGAGCTCCAATGCCTCCCAAAAGCTAAAAGAAAGTCTGGTCGAGTTTCAAGCAACCACATGGGCAGATGTCCATAACCGTTATGAATCGAAGATAAAGATAGAAGATAATCGGCTTTGGTTCCTGGCATCAACCAAGGGTTGGGATCGAGAAAGGAATAGGGATAAATCTAAATATGATTTTGATACCGATCAGCGCTCTTCTAAGGGATGGTTCTTGCCCTATGAGAGGGCCGAGGTATGCGGCAACAAACAGTTCTGGTTAGGGGATGGGTTTCCCCTCGATAGAAGAACTAACCTCAGCTAGAACAACAGGTTGTTGCAGGACAAGGAGGTATGAAACTCCCAGGATTCCACTTATCCCAGGCTGTCAGAGTATAATTTCAATGTTAGAGTAGTGGATTTGGCATTGGCAATGAGAAACATTAAGGAAGCACAATTCTCGAGACAGATTAGATCGGATCCCAACCAGAGACATCTTAATTCATGGTGCAAATATTATGGGAGTCATGTCCACCGAACTGAGAACTGCTGATATCTGCACGAAGAGGTGGTAATGTTGTTAAAAACGGCCATCTTAGGGAATTCTTAAGCGATTGGTCCATGAACAATTACGACCGCAGTCGAGATAACACAGAACCCTCAAAGATAGGGGAAGACCCTCCTCGATTAACTATCAACATGATTTTTTTGGTGGGTGGGGTGGGGGACGAGATCAAAGGTGTAACTTTCTCGACAACCAAGAAGATGAATATATCGGTGACTCAGATCAAGAGACTCTAGCAAGTCGTCGAAGACGACATCACCTTTATAGAAGAAAATATTGATGGACTTCTTTTGCCGCACAATGATGCCCTGGTAATTTCTCTTAATGTTCTAGATTTCAAGATTAAACGTGTTTTGGTTGACCCAGGAAGTTCAGTCAACATCATTTAATGGAGAGTGCTAGAACAAGCCAAGCTAACCGGAAGAATCATTCTGGAAACAAAGCTCCTCGTCGGTTTCAACTTAGCAAGTGTGACAACCCAAGGGCAGATATTGCTACCCATGAATGCCGAAGGGGTTACGAAGACCACCTTATTTGAAGTGGTGGACGACGACATGGGCTACAACATAATTCTCGGAAGATCATGGTTACATGAGATGAAGGTTGTACCATCAACATATCACCAACTGCTGAAATTTTCGACTCCAAAGAGAATCAAACAAATAAGAGAAGATCAACCAGCAACAAGGGAAATGAACGCGATATCAGTGTCTAGTAGCAAAGAGAAGGAAGCCAACATATAGAAATTACAGAAAACCGATGCTTGCTCCCGAACCAAGCAAAGATGACAAAGGGAATAAGTCATTACAATCCCACTATGTACCAAAATGCTTTCAGGTACCAAAAGAATCAAACACGACCAAGTACACGCCAAAAGAACTTGAACAAGTGGCTCTGTTCGAAAAATTCTTGGAGAGAAAATTTTACCTGGGGACAGGACTCAACCTCGATCTTAGATCAACATTTATTAATTTTCTTAAAAATAACATTGATTGTTTCATATGGCCGCATGCAGATATGATAGGTATCCTGCTAGAGGGGGTCGTGCACAAGCTAAGACTTGACCCAAGTATTCCACCGGTAAGGCAGAAGAAATGCCCAATACCCGAAGTTAGAAATAGGTTTGTTAAAGAAGAGGTAGCTCGGTTACTTGACATCGGTTCAATCTTGGATGTAAAGTATCCTGACTGGCTAGCCAATGTAGTGGTAGTTTCAAAAAAGAATAATAAATTTTGAATGCGCATAGATTATAAAGACTTGAATAAGGCGTGCCCAAGAGACTCATTTTCACTACCAAACATTGATCAAATGATTGATGCAACAACCGGACACGAGTTGATGAGTTTCCTCGATGCCTATTCCAAACAATCAAATTAAGATGAACCTGGAGGATCAGGAAAAAACTTCGTTCATAACAAACTTTGGCACATATTGTTACAATGTGATGCCTTTTGGGCTTAACAACGCCGCAGCCACTTATTAGAGGCTCGTGAATAAGATGTTTGAAAAACAACTAGGTAAAACAATGGAAGTATACAAAGATGATATGCTAGACAAGTATTTGAATGCAAGTGACCATTTCAAACGCCTCCAGGAAACCTTTGATATCTTGAGGAAGAACAACATGAAGCTCAACACCGAAAAATGCATGTTCAGAGTTAGCTTTGGAAAATTATTGGGTTTACAGGGATTGAGGTAAATCTCGATAAGATCAAAGCCATCAAGGACATCCCAGACTAGCTGGCAAGCGTGAAGGAAGTTCAAAGGCTAACCAAAAGATTGGCCGCTCTAAGCAAGTTCATTTCTCGGTCTTCGAAAAAATGGCATCACTTCTTCTCACTTCTAAAGAAGAAGAACAAATTTGAATGGACTCTATAATGCCAACATGCCTTAAAAGACCTGAAACGATATCTATCAAGCCCCCTGTTACTATCAAAACTAGAGGAAGGCAAACAATTACTGATATATTAAGCAGTCTCGGAGGTAGTGCTAAGTGTTGTTCTAGTCCGGGAAGACAAAAGTACGCAATCTCCTATCTATTATGTTAGCAAAAATTTTCGAGAGCGAAAACTTATTACTCGCACCTAAAAAAATTGGCCTTAGCTCTCGTAGTCTCCTTTCGAAAGCTTAGGCACTATTTTCAGTGTCACTCGCTAGCCGTGGTGATAACTTTTCCCCTGCAAAATGTCCTTCACAAACCTGAGTTGTTAGGTTGATTGGCCAAATAGGCAGTTGAAACTAGTGAATTTGATATTGAATATAAGCATAGGACTGCAATCAAGTCATAGGTTTTGGCTGACTTTGTGGCCGATTTCAATCCATGCAAAAGAAGCGATAATGGTGTCAGAAACAACATCAGGAGTTTGGACCTTGTTGATGGATGAAGCTTCCAATGTGAAAGGGTCTAGACTCGGGGTAGTCTTAATCATGCCCTCGGGAGAAACCCTGAGGCAAGCCAAAAAATATTCTTTTAACTAACGATGAAGCCGAGTATGAGGCATTCATTGCAGGACTCGAATTGGCCCAGGGACTTGACTTCGAGGTCATAGAGATCAAATGAGATTCGCAACTAGTGGTAAATCAAGTATGGAATCTTTGACAAAAAGGAGGAACACATGCAATAGTATGTGATTAAAGTTCAAACTTTTCTCACGCGATTCAGGGAACAGTCGATTACCCACATCCTAAGAGAAGAAAGCGTAGAAGTAGAGCATTGGCAAATTTGGGAATCATCCACGGAGATGAAGGGATTGGATTTCCGGTACTGTCATTCAAATTATGCATTTGGTATTGGATGTAGATGGTTATTGTGAAGTAAATACAACCAACCTAGTCTGGGAATGGAGGAAAGAGTTCATTGATTACCTACAACATGAAAAGCTGCCCGAAGACTCGAAGGCATCCCAGGCACTTAACACAAAATCAACTCATTACAGCCTCCGGGGGTGGGGGCAGTTATATAGAAGGTCGTTCCAAGTCCCACTGGCCTGATGTTTAGGAGCCCCGAATGTAGACTACGTCATGCGAGATGTTCATAAGGGTATCTGCGAGAATCAATCTGGTGAAGATTTATTGGTGCTAAAATTAGTTAGAGAAGGGTACTACTGGCTATGAATGGAGCAAGATGCGAAGGCATTCATTTAGAAATGCGACAAGTGTCAGCGCCATCCACATTTGGTGCACTAATTGGCAAAACTCCTGCATTCGGTACTATCCCCATGACCACTCGTGAAATGGGGGATGGATATAGTCGGGCCACTGCCACCGGGTCCCGAGAAGGTAAGATTTTTTTTTTTAATTTTAACTGATTACTTCATTAAATGGGTTGAAACAGGTCCTTACCAAAAGATCGTTGAGAGCGAAGTGGTCGATTTCCTGTGGGAAAACATAATTTGCCGGTTCTGAATACCAAAAGACATTGCCTGCGATAATGGACCATAGTTCATAGGCTCCAAAGTAACTAAATTCCTTGAAAACCTAAAGATTAAAAGAATTACATCTTCACCATATCATCCGAGTACAAAAGGGCAGGCAAAGCCAGCTAATAAGGTAATTATTCAAAATCTCAAAAAGAGGTTGGAAGCAGCCAAGGGCAAGTGGTCTGAAGAGTTACTGGGAGTGTTATGAGCATATCAGACGCCTGCCAAGTTGATCATGAGGGAGACACATTTCTCTCTTGTATACGATGCAGAAGCTCTAATCTTGGTGGATGTAGGAGAACCAACCTTGTGGTATTTCTAGGTGGTCGAAGAAGCAAATAATGAGGCCTTGCTGATCAAATTGGAGTTGGTTGATGAACACAGGGACTTGATGCACATAAGAATGGTGTCTCAGAAATAAAGGATGGAAAGATACTATAACCGGAGGGCCAATCTCTGCTACTTTAAAGTGGGAGACTTGGTTTTGAGGAAAGCGACTCAAAATACCCGGGATCTCAACACGGAAAAGCTGGGTTCGACATGGTAAGGCCTCTATCGAATTTCAACTATCACTGGAAAAGGATCATATAAACTAGAGAATCGAGATGGAGTCAGATTGCCAAGCAAATGGAACATGACTCAACTCAAAAGGTGTTACTGCTGATGGGTCCTTCTTATATTGAAAGTATGTGTTGCACTCATTTTCATCTGACTAATTTTTATCCCAATTAGGTTTTTCTAGCAATGTTTTTAACGTGGCAGCAACAGAAAGCATTCTACGAAAGGAGCATCATCAGAAAAGTTAAGATCTTTAAATGACAAGGCATTGAAATAACAAGACACTAGGGGATGGTTAGATAATCTTTGGCTCGATGGCAAAGTTCCTAACAGGAAACGAAGCTTGCCATCAAACAAAATATTATCCAACCATTCACAAGTGTTTTCCTCAAAGGAGCAAAACTTCTAGTGTTCCAATTCACATTTTTCGCATTCGAACACTGGGGGATAGTATGAGAATACGGAAACCTGATTGCTACGAATACGGGACTGCAAGACTCGGGAACCCGAAACCTTTTTAATCATTTTTTTGACAAAAAACACTTTTGTACTACTTTAAAAAAAAGTTACATAAATGAGTAAAATGCAGTATTATACTGCGAATTACGTTAACGGAAATTTTGTCGTTAAAGTAATTCGCAGTATAGTACTGTGTTTTACTTTAAATTTTTTTTTTTGTAAATCACATTACTATACTGCATTTTACTAAGATGCTGGGCACATCTATATTTTATTAAAGCTGTTCACAGTATTATACTGCGTTTTACTTAAAACGCAGTATAATACTGCGAACAGCTTCAATAAAATATAGCCCTTCTTCTTCCTTGGACCACTGAACCGAAGGACCTCAAAAACCTTCGATTCTGCTGGTCCCCCCCCCCCCCCCCCCCCCCAATTCAAAAAAAAAAATTTGTGGGCCCCACCCGTCACCTAAAGAGCAAGGAGTGTAGGTCCCACATACAAGACAAGCTTTGAATTCCTTCTTTCGGGTGCAAAAATTCGATTTCAATCAAATTTAAAAAACTTAAATCGAGGTATTTCAATTTTGTTTATGTCGAAACTCGTATAGTACATGCATATTTGTATTGTTTAATGTGTTTCCATGTTAATTTGTGTTATATTTGTGTTTAAATTTGTATCTTATTTATACCCGGATTGATTTATTAGCTTTGGTACAAAAAATTGTTAAAATTTGATAAATTATTTGTATTGTTAAAAAATTAATATTATTTATTTTGTTTGTTGTTCATATTTGTATTTTATGTTAGTTGTTTTTATATGTAATAGTGACCTTTTAGCGTAGTAAAATAAATAGCCTTTTAGCGTAGTAAAATATAGAGCATTTTACTGTAGTAAAATATAGAGCCTGTTAGTGTTGTAAAATATAGAGCCTTTTAGCGTAGAGTCTATGTAGTTTAAGTATGCAGTAACTGCAAACTCTATCCAATTACACTTTACAAAATTAATTATTTAATTATAACAATAAACTTACAAAAGTAACAAATTCCTATATGTTGTAAAATTAACTCAAATATCGAGCCTGGAACCCATACATAATTATTCTGTCCAATTTTAAATATAATTAATTATTTAATTTATTAAGCTAGCACACACAATTCTAAAAATGTTAAAATTGACACACATAATAATTAAGGATAACTCGGTGCTACCGAGCCTCAAAAATCGAGCATGGAACCCATACATAATTATTCAGTCCAATTGTAAACATAATTAATTATTTAATTTATTAAGCTAGCACACACAATTGTAAAAATATTAAAATTGACACGAATAATAATTAAGGATAACTCGGTGCTACATGGCCTCAAAAAATGAGCCTGAAACCCATACATAATTATTCAGTCCAATTGTAAAAATAATTAATTATTTAATTTATTAAGCTAACAGACACAGCTCTAAAAATGTTGAAATTAACACGCATAATAATTAAGGATAATTCGGTGCTACCGGGCCTCAAATATCGAGCCTGGAACCCGTACATAATTATTCAGTCCAATTTTAAACATAATTAATTATTTAATTTATTAAGCTAACACACACAATTAATTTTGTTTAAATTATAGTAGACGACATGGACTTTCCTCCGCCTGCGCATCCCGGACCTGCCGAGGATCAGCTACTAGTGTTGCAGGGCGACCATAGGTCCTCATTTGTATGGGAGGGACAGCTATCGATGCATCCTCTCCGCCCCAGGAGACCTGATGATTTATGGGAGTTCATCGGGGAGCATCCTTTCCATGCCCGCGTAGTCGCGCGCCTACAGGCTACGGACTTCTATACGATTTTTGAGCTTGGACGGATGCAGCTTGATTGGTCTCTCATCACGGCTTTGGTAGAGCGGTGGCGACCGGAGACGCACACTTTTCACTTGCCCACTGGAGAGGCGACCATCACGCTGGGGGATGTTCAGGTTTTGTACGGGCTGCGCGTAGATGGACGGGCCGTAGCACTGCCCCAGTACATTAGATCCATGACACGTGCACAATTTTTGGATATGATGATGCATTTTACTGGTTATAGACCTCAGGGTGACGCTAGGGGCAGTCGCGTTGCTTTGTCAGCCATCAGAGATCATATGGCGTTTTTGCACCCAGACATTACCGGCGAGACGGAGGATCTCCATATTGAGAGGTACACGTGGTGGCGCTGCTCCTACTTTTCGGGTGTGTCTTGTTCCCGAACACTTCGGGGAGTAAAGTGAGTATGCGCTTTCTCCACCATCTTCAGGAGTTGGATGGTTTACCCCAGTACAGTTGGGGTGCTGCTGTTCTCGCATACCTGTATAGGAGCATGTGCCGGGCGAGCATGGGCCCAGCGGTGGACATATGTGGTTTTCTGCCCCTCCTACAGGTGCCAACATTTTCGAATACTCTATTCATTTCTCCGAATTCTATATGGTCGAAATGACTCATAAATTTCACATCAACCTTTTATCTTAGGTTTGGGCCTGACAGCGGATCATGCCGTTGCAGTCACCTCTACCAGCACTTGCGCCTGGTGAGGCTTATCCGTTTCTCCCTCTATCTTCTAGGTGGATTCTCAGGCGTGGGAACTACCGAGGGACCGATGCTCATCATAATCCCCCCTTATCAGGGATGTGCTAGATATGCTGGTGGACGAACAGGTAGATATGTACCTACACTTACTTGTTTAAATTGAGTTATGTTGCGCATACTCACTTTTATGTTATTATTTGGCAGTTCATCTGGACGCCATACAGCGACGAGTTGGTAGCTCAGTTGCCCTTTTATTGCTCAGTCGATCGAATGCTTTGGAGCACCTCCGTCCCGGTGATCTTCTTCGATATGGTTGAGTATCATGCCACAGAGCGTGTGCTTCTCCAGCTTCACCGTCCCCAGCCTATACCAAGGGATCCTGGATGGGTGGCTATACACTATCAGCGGGATGATCGTGCCAGGCTGGATGATATATATATGGGATGGCTAGAGCAGCAGGTCCTTATTTGGGAGGAGCACCGAGCTGACCGTATTCCTCCAGTACCTACATTTACCCAGGAGGCCACTATTCATATGTATGTATCATGGTACCACCGTCACACCCGACTGATTATCGGGAACCCCATTCATGTACTTGGCGAGCGCTACAGATCATACGCCGGGAGACACGAGGCACTGGTATGTTTTTTGGCTTATTAATATCGTATAATTGTGATATTGCATTATTTAATTAATATTTTAAATATTTCACAGGCTATTGGGCATCATCACCTCTACCAGTTGGGACAGAAGATGCAGCAGCATACTGACATCCCTGCAGTCGTTGACTATGGCCGGCGGGTGGCACAGTTGGCTCGTCGGACCCTGTTTCAGGCGAGAGATGCCGTGAGGTTGGACCACGTGGCTCAGTATGCGGTGCTAGAGGACTACCATCGGGGTAGGGGTGTCCCACGAGGCAGGGTTAGGGCACGAGGGAGGGGTGCCCCACGAGGTAGGGGTGCTCCACGGGGTCGCGGGGGACGGCGAGGAGGTGGTCCCCAGTAAGGGGGCGTTGAGGCACCTGTTGAACCACCTGTTGAGGGACATGATGAGGACTTTGGAGTTGTGGCGCTTGGAGATGATCATCCTGGTTATATACCTCGACAAGATGAGCCTTCCAGCAGCATGCCTTCGTACAACCTTCAGCTATCTCTGCTAGCATCGCAGGTCACCCCGTCAGGAGCATTGTCGATCACGGGTACATTCGATGGGGATGTAGACCAGTACTTTAAATGCCCATCTACCGCAGCTGAGGATCGGCCCACCCGGGACGTGGATGGCGGGCGCAGGTTGAGTTATGCCTCATCCCCGGCGGTTGATGCGGATCTATTACAGGCGCAGGTATGTTTGTATTACTTTAAAATTTCAAAAAAAAAAATTCTCCTTAATGAGCTGCCATTAATTAATTTTTAACTTTCTTATGAAGGCATCGTCCCAGCCCATCTTTGAGGCCACTACATGCTTTGATAAGGACACCACTGATGCGTATATTCAGGAGGCCGACGAGACCACAGTGGGAAAATATTTTTTGACTTAACACGTACAATACAAATATACTTTGTCACATGCTAAGTTTAGTACTTGTTTTGTAGGTTGCTGACGGCCCGACGGCCTATTCTTCCGATCCTGCCAGTTGTGGTGTCGATGCTGCTGCACATCCTCACATAAAGAGACGGCTTGATGATGATGATCCAGATAGTGTACCCGGGCGACAGGGGATGCGACTCAGGCCAGCAGCAGCACTGAAGCACACAGGCTGCGGGACTCACTGATTTACTTAGGTTTTTAGTTTGTGTAAATAGTGCATTATGTATATAATGATAACAATTATCGTTTAAGAACATTTATATTTTAATTGCATTTGAACAGCAATTTTACTTAAACAGTACACAAGAAACACAAACATTGCAAAACGTAGTACTATACTAGAACTAAAACCATCACTGCACAAAGGATAGCTGTACACAGAAAAACAAACAATAGAACTAAAACCATCACTGGTTTTCACATGGAACCAACTTTTTCACATGGTTTTCATCTTTTTCAGAACGACAAGACAACTCCATAAAACGTAGTACTATACTACGCTTTATGTGTTAAATTTTTCTGCAATAAACCAGCTTTTTTCACATGGTTTTCATTTTTTCAGAACGACAAGACAACTCCATAAAACGTAGTACTATACTACGCTTTATGTTTTTAATTTTTCTGCAATAAACCAGCTTTTTCACATGGTTTTCATCTTTTTCGGAACGACAAGACAACTCCATAAAACGTAGTACTATACTACGCTTTATGTATTTTGTCTCGCCTATAAATAACGGCATCATTATAGTTATTTTGTGTGCTCAAAAATTAGTAAAAGCAAATATTTCATTAAAAGTAAGGTTGTTTTTTAATAAAAGCAAATATTTAATCAAATGGCTCAACCTCTTCATGCACCAAAGTACAACTGTGGAAAAGAATGCTCGATGCAAAATTGTTGGGACAATGGTGAAGTTGGACGCCGCTACTGGTGATGTATGAACCAGTTATACAAGGTTTCCGGCGAACCTATTTGTGATTTTCAGGAATGGGTTGATGAACCATGTTATCAGGAATGCTACAGAGAACAACTGCAGTTTCTTCATAATATGTGTTTATGCCAACGGGAAACACAAAGAGAAAGCGATAGAATTATTGTAGAAATGAGGGCGAAACTGAAGGAGGTGGGAGAAGAAAAATGGAAAGCACAATGGAATTGTGAAACACAAAAGGAACGAAAAGAAAAATATAAATGGGAACTAGCGGAGGTGAAGGAGAAACTGAAATAGGTAGAAGAAGAAAAAGAACGAATGGAAGAACGATTTAAGTGGTTGGAGCGGAGAATAAATGGCAACCAGGACTAAACATTTGCTTGTATGTGTTTAGTGTATTTTTCATATTTCATGTATTTTTATTATGTTGGCCTGTTATGTTTGTGTTTGTGCTGTAGTAATGCTTTATTTTAATTGAAGTGCAAGTTAAGTTTAAGTGCTTGTGTTGTTATATGAAACTATCAAACCACGCTTTATATATTACATTTCCTACAATTAAACAGCTTTTTCTTCACTCATTTCAAATTGTGGAACATAATTTTATTTGATATATATTGCAACATACACAAGTAAAAACATGTATTACAAAAAACAATACCAAAATAAAAGACTAGGGGTATCCTTGATAGTTGGGTACATTCGACGAACTTGCACCAGGAGCCGGATTACCACCGCCACGCACACCACCTGAAGGACATTTACGACGGTCGTGTCCTGTTTGCGAGCATATGCCATATTTACGCGCATAAACGGTGTCACCAACATCCATTTGGTTCCGTATACACGTTCTCTTTTGCACTTGCAGCTTGCGCAAATAGTCCTTGTTACATACCATCTTAAAAGGTTCCGGCGGACAATAATGCTCAGTACCTAATGGCTGCAACTTCCCACTATACGTGTCTATGTATGCAGCAACACTGTATTGCCTATCAATATAGTTTGTTGCCCCATATCCAACTTGTTGAAAGCACTTCAACGCATGTGCGCACGGCATGTGGTAGATGGTCCATTTCCCACATGAACATAACCTTCTATTTTCATTCACCGTCTGTAGATTATTCCCACGGTGTCCGCGGATAGTGGTCTTAACTTTAAAAACACCCCGTTCATGATCGTACTGAAGAAATGAATGCCATTGTGCTCGCCTCCTGGACCTTTCAAATCGTCTCATGGGTATTGGAATAAATTGAACACCCATGTCCATCAATGTTGATGCAGCTGCATGCCTTTCAACAAACCTCTCTGCACTCTGTTTGAATGTCATGCGGACCATGGCAGTGACAGGCAGTCCACGGGCAGACTTCAACAAGCCGTTGAATGACTCCGACACGTTTGTAGTGAGGGCTCCCCATCGTCTGCGGCCATCAGTATGCAATGTCCACATGTGAAGCTCATGCCCCATCAACCAAGTATAGGCTCGTGGTTCTAACTGCCAGATCACTTCCATGCGCCTCGTGAATTTGCACTGCTGGTGCTCAGTTGCAGCCAACCACATTAAGTCATGCAATGCCTTGTCAGGATATTTCTTCTGGAAATTGGCCTTTAGGTGACGCACACAGTAACGGTGGTATGCATATGGTTCCTGCCATTCAGGCAAGTGACGTACAGAACTTAAAATACCACCATGCCGATCAGATATTAGACAAATACCTGAACGCTGTTTGACAACGTCCTGCTTCAAGTGGTTCAAAAAAAGCGTCCATGTCTCTTTACTTTCGTTGGCACATATGGCAAAAGCTAGTGGAAATATTTGCCCGTTGGCATCTACTGCAACTTCAATCAAAAGCTTAATATCATACTTTCCATAGACATGAGTACCGTCTATGGAAATAATAGGACGACAATGCACAAAACCATTAATTGCTGGTTTAAATGACCAAAACACATAGTTGAAAATATATTCGGGTCTGTCCGGACTCCGCTCACGCCTCCATTCAACAACAGTCCCGGGGTTAAAGTGTTGCAGTGCGGCCATGTACCTGGGCATATTTGAAAAAGACTTATCCCAGTCGCCATAAATAAGTTCAAAGGCACGTTTTCGACCGAGATATGCCTTTCTTTTGGTTATAGTACAACCATACTCCTGGTGGACGGCTGTAATACACTCTTTAATCTTGAACATAATGGACACTTCCAAATATGGAATCAAGACAAGAGAAATCAAGTCCACATCCAAGTTGAAGTGATTCTCATTGTATGTGTCCATTTCACATCTGTGCTCGCTAATAAATTTACCCACTTTCCACAAACCTGATTTCTTCTTGGTGGCACGCAACATCCAGTGACAACCCATAAAGTCTCTACGGCATACAACCTTGTATTTCTCCCTAGTTGATTCACTTACCGTCATCTCACGACACTCTCTTATACTGTAGATTTTTACAGCCCTAATTAGGCGAGCTTTATCGAGGAAATACATGCCCTTTGTCAGAACAGCTGGTCTAGACTCATCCTACATCGCTGACCGAAATTCATCATCATCCCTTGTGAGGGAATCCACGTTCGGCATGCTTGGCAAATTATCAAGGTAGGGAATATTCCGCTCATGAAATGGCACGTGGGACTCGTACACTCTTGGTCTAGCTGGAGGTGGAGGAACATGCTCCCTCGTCAACTCAGGTTCAACATTCACTTCCTTCTCCTCATCACCCTCATCATGGAAGGGTGTGTCATCCCCAGACTCATCCGCATTGTTGTTATAATCACTATCATCTTCCTGACTCTACGCATCTGCCAAATCACGAGTAAATACATCGTCTATGGGCAATTGTGTAAGGTTAGGAGCTTCAAGAAACTCGTTTTCACTGCACATAAAGAACAAAATGATAAGTTACCCAACTAGATAAATACTTTAGATATAGCTATATCACTTTACTTATAAGTCGTACTGTCTTGACGTTTCATGATGGATATTTTCTTGTTGGTGATGACTCCCAGATGGACCACCATGGTCCAATACTCCAGAACTATGCATATTCCAACTAGGGGCAGGGTCATGACTTGTAAAATTCATATCCGGACGGTACCCCCTATGAAAAATATGAGTGTTAATACAAATCCAATTAAAACATAAATTAAACATCGCTAAATCGTAGTAAAATTGAAGTTTACCAGTCGTCTTATTGATTATCTAAAGTCAAAAAATTATTTTGTGGCTACTCATTCGCCGGTGGTGACAAGTTTAAATCAAGGCAAGCTCTTTCATCACCAATCTGTCGGCAAAAACTGCTCCAGAATAACCACCCAATGACTGGGGGTTATCCTTACTATGCACGCCCTCATTATTGGGAACGTCTTCTACCTTGACGTACATTTCCAATAATTTTATTACAATAAATTCCCTATATTCATCCGGAATCAGCAAAAAATCTCTAAGAGTTTCATCATCCTCGATGTTAAACTCAGAATAATAAGCAAACCCTTGCGGAGTAACTGAATACGAAAATCTACCGGTTATTTTAAGGTTAACCGAACGCCTCCTCTCATTCATTTTTTTACGTAACAATGATACCAATTTATCGTACTCCATAGTAAGCGGCAATTTAACATGACATTGTGGAGGTGAGCTATAACTCACAGAGTTATTCTCCAACACAACCTCACCCCCCCCCCCAATATAGTGAAACCCTTATTTTTGCCACTTCAGACATTGTAAAAAAATAATTGATAAGAAGAAGAGAGAAGTATGAACGTAAGTTTGAAATAAAGTATTGAATGAATTTTTATAAAATTGAAACGCCTTTAAATAAGGCAAGTCCGACGTTGGGGTGTAGAATTTTTCTATGTAAAACGCAGTACAATACTACGTTTTATGCATTGAATTATTGTTATGTCAGTTCATTATTGGTACGCAATTATTTAATGTAAACGCATTATTATACTGCGTTTTACAAATATATCTTAGTAAAACGCAGTATAGTACTGCGATTTACAAAAAAAAAATTAAGTAAAATGCAGTACTATACTGCGAATCACTTTAACGGCAAAATTTCCGTCAACGTAATTCGCAGTATAATACTGCGTTTTACTCATTTATGTAACTTTTTTTTAAAGTAGTACAAAAGTATTTTTTGTCAAAAAAAATGATTAAAAAGGTTTCGGACTCAACAATAATATCTCATTGGGACCAGGGACTACACAGCTAGCCCCATAAAAATAATTTGTACAAATTAGCCACATGTATTGGCAATTTTTTTCTTTCAGCAAATGAATGCCTATGTACTTTTGAAGATAGAAGGAATAAAATGAAGTCCTTTTATTTTTATCTTGTTTCTTGTCCAAACAATAAATTGATTTTATCATTTGAAAGTTTACTAAAAACTTCAAATGCTAGTGCCAAAATAAATGGGGGAAGTCCTCTTCAAGATCACCGTAAACATAAGAGGGCTCTCTCTTATGCAACCCTCATAGTAAAGGGTTGGTTCCGGAAGAGTTTATTCCCAGAACCCAAAAGCTATCGGAAGAAAACACACATGAAGTCTTACTTAATTCGACAAAAAAAGAAATGAACTTTGCACAATACTTAACAAAAGGTCCTTTTTATTTATATATGCCAACAGACATAAGTACAAAAATACAAAAAGAAAATAGCAAAAGAAAAGAAAGCAAAAAGGCTAAACTTCGTTGCCTCTGGAACTTGGAGGGAGAGAGGCATCTATGCCCCCGAGAGAAGTGGGCGGATCTGACGATGGCACAGGATCTTGGCCTTCATCATGATTCTCTTCAAGTTCCTCCTCGGTTCCCGAAAACTCAAAACTAGTACTAGTAGAGTTATTTGCATCAGGCTGAGCTGGAAGACGTTCTAGAGTAGTTAACTCCAGCGTTAGGGCCTTGGCAATCTCATCGTTGATATCAATAACTCCCGCTTTGGCCTCTTCCAAGGTATTCCTCCTCATATGGTACATAGAGTATGTGTTTTCAATAATGAGGGAATCCCCTTGGTGCTGAAGTTTTGCTTTAAGCCTATCAACCTCGGTCAATAGGCCATCCCGCTCGGATCTCATAGCTCTAAGGCTAAGATCGAGATCACGGATTGTGGTTATGCAAACCTTATTTTGATCAATGATATTCCTATACATACTTTCAATCTGGGCCCGCTTCTCCTCGGCAACAGTAGCCTCTTTAACTTTGGAGTTCAAAGCTGCCTACAAATTATTTGCTCATTCGATGGAGGTAGACTCATGCTTGGTAGCAGCAAGAGCAACATCTTGAGATTCAACCCACTTAGCCTTTGCATCCTGAAGTTGTGTGTGAAGCTAAGTAGCTTCTTGGTTGTGAGCCATCACATCCTACTCACTCTATTGCAATCAGGCCTCAGGCTCAGCCGCTTCATAACCTTCGCTTCTAACACTGTGAGGCGTACGACCAGTTAGTTCCTCTCGGCCAATAGTTGATCCTGCTCTGACATTTAATCCTTATTTTTCAAGGATCAATCTCTAAAGGCCCTTGGAAGCGAAGAAGTTGGCTTGTAAAATAAATATCAAAGTCAGAAACCTTGTTGTAACAGATGAATAGAAAGAAGCAGTAAAAAGAACAAGTACAATATTGTTGCTGCATTATGCATGGCATTATTTAACATACACTCCCCTGAAAGAGAGTGTATTTTCTTCTTATCTTGCTCTGAAGCCAGGGACTTTAAGTAATTGATGAGGTCCATCAGCCTGGATAGCAGATGTCACTCTTTTGAAACCAAGAGAGAGACACTCATCCTACTTTGAGGATCTACAGAAGGGGGTGAATAGTTGTGCCCCAAATTCCCATGGTCAGGGGACTATGGAGGAGGGATATCCTCCTCTCGGGCGTCTACATCCAGCGGAGGAGATAAATTAGATGGTGTTGTAGGTTGAAAAGCAACTGCAGCAGAGGTAGTGCTATTTATTGGTTGCTCACCAACTGAAGGTAGAAGAGACCCGGTACTCGACCTCATAGTACCGGAAGCAGCAGCTGGGACCGGAAAGAGAGAATCAACATTCTTCACTACGTCAAATTCTCCCTAGAGTGCTCGGACATCGCCCTTGATTGGGGTTCTAAGCTCTCTAGATTGAGCATTCTGTTGAGCTGGTAAAGATTTGTGTCTCCTTTGAAGGGAAGCCTCTTCATCACTGGCTTCCCCATCATCGTTAAAGACTATATTGGTTGTGGCTAGCTCGGTCGTGAACTTCTTTACTTTCTTATTTTTACCCCCGGTAGAGGAAGAATGTTGCCTTTTTGGTTGCTTGTTCTCTAGCCGAGGACTACGAGAAGAAGCACCTGCATCGGAAGCAAATCCGGGTGAGAGCCTCCTGCAACAACCTCACAGCCTTTGCAGGATCGATCAAAACATCCTCCTCGGGGCAGGAAATAGAACCCTATGGGAGATATGAATCAAACAAAAAGGTAGGATTAGCAAGTTTTCTTATGTACAAAGTTGGAATGAAGGAAGAGTCAGTTTACTGTGGTTATTGGCCCTCCATTCGTACTTGGGGGCCAACTCCTTCCATTAGTGGTTCTCTGGCGTAGTGATGTTCAAAATCTTTTGAACCCATCGGTCCAGCCTTTCAACCCTTTGTTGTTGACCATCGAGTAGCTGAAATAACGAAAGAAAAAAGGCTAACAATGACATGGGACAATCTTTTTTAGAGAAAGAGGTAAATTTTGAACTTACGTGAACGATTCCAGGATTCGGGGAAAGATAGAGTTCTGGCGGGTATGATATCTCTGGTAGCAATGACAACAAGTCGCTCAATCTATCCACGGTCATTGTCGTCATCCATGCTGGTAAGGAAAGCATGGTGGCCATGCTCCTGAAGTTTATTACTCCCCTACGGAAGATTTTGGGGAAGTAGAGGTTCATCATATGAGCCAAGGTGAGGGGCTCCTTCGTTTCCAAGCATAGCCATTGTTTACTAGCCACCATTCGCCACACAGAGCGGCCTACTTGTGCAAAGCAGACTTGATATCCTGCTCAATGAGAATGGACCCAAAGTAAAGGGGTACGTGTAAACGTACGTGAAACCCTTGTTAGTGAAGGTTACTCGCTCCACCAGATTGGGAGAACTTATGTTTAGGCCATGACAGTCATAGTCCTCCTTCATAGTAGGAATACTGGAGGGGCAAATAGAAGAGGAGTATTTACCAAAATCTCAAGTTCGAGGGTTTGAAGTGGGAACCATTTTTCGAAATTTGTGGCAATATTCAGATGTTTAGGTATGATGGTGCTCACCGTGGGAGGATCAACATCAACATGAACCTCTTTAATTTATCTTTGCTCCTCTTCGAGCCCCCATGGAAGAGAAGACCAGAGTTCTTGGAAGAATTAGTAGAAGAAGCTATAATGATAAGAAGATGGTAGAGTTTTTGAAGGAGATCAAAGAGAGATAAAAGCAGAGCCAATGTAAGTGCAAAGAAGTTAAGGAAGCTTATGAAATAAGAATAATGATCCGTATAAGTAAAGGTATAGGCGGCTAAAATTGTGGTTATGATTACCTCGAGAAATGGCGAAAATATTGCTAAATTGTGGGGTAACACGTGTTCGGGATACTAAATGTGAGGAGGCATGCATCTTATAGAGCGTCAGAACCTTTCATAAAGGTTCAAAAAATTTTCCGCCAAGAAATGAATCTTTACCAACTTCCCGATTATACAAAGATGTGCCACCAGAAAGTAGGGGGACTATCTGTATAGGGTAAAATTAGTTTATATTAAATTCTCGAATGATTACATGACATGTGGAACCGGAGGCAAACAGAAGATAAAGCGAGTGGAAACCAAGGCCGAGGATAACAACTTCGGTTGGTATCGGGTAGATCCTAAAGGGAACGCGATCAACGGAGGCAAATGAATATTTGTCATCGGATGATATTTAATGAAGAATATTCTTCAGTATTAAATACACTGCCGTTGCAGAGAATTTTGGCATTCATGGCCTGCCATTACATATTTCATCAATGACCCCAATATTGTCATTTAAGAGGAGCTTGATCCTAGGATCTTGTTCCCAAGGTACAACTATAAATAGGAGCTTCAACAACCATTGTAGACACTAAATCTCTGGCAAAACTTATGCTAGATTTTACTATCAAGCTGAATAATATAACTTTATCTTTTGTCTAGTACTATTCTTATCGCTGTCTTTGGAAGCCTTGCTCCCGGAACCAGGCTTGCTATTTCTTTTGATTTTAACGCTAAGTCTTATATTTTATTTATTTATCATTTTGGGATCAAAATAGTTTATTTTCCTATAAACCACATAACAAATTTAACTATATTATTTTACGGGTAAACAATGATACATTTCACTTTACTTGGATTGGAAAACTCATTATGGTGTAGAGATTTTATACTATTAATTAATTTATGTCGAATTGTGTGACATTCATCTTAAATTGTTGTCGTTGTTAGAAAAAATATACTTTTATTTACTTAATTATATTTTCAATGCGTCCCATCATATGCAAGCATGATTTTTTTTCATAGGAAAATATGTAAAAAAATATTATTGAGTAAACTATGTAAATATTTTAATTAGGGATGACAATGGGACGGTGCGGATACGGGGCATGGCGGGGCGGGGCGGGGAGGGTTTGAACGTTAGTAGGGTGGTGCAGGTTCAATTTTTAAATAAAAAATTACGCGGGGAGGGGGGGGGGTCACGGGGGGGGATTTAATTTTTTGAACTAACAGACATAAAAGGCTAAATATTAAAACCCTAGCCCCAATTTCACTCTATTGACCTAGTCAACCACTCTCTCAGACTCACTCTCTTGACGGTTCATCTCTCTCAAACAATCAGACTCTCCTTACTCCTCTCGCTTGATAATCAGAGAAAATTTATAGCAGCTTTCAATTATTAGTGAAGGTCATTATTTTGTGGTTTATCAAGGATTTTGAGTCCTCTTTTCTCTCTGAATTCTACTTCTCACTATAGCTCTATTTTCCGGTTCTAGTAATCTTGAATTAATTTCTTGAATTAAGTTCTTGGGCTTTATCTTTGTTGTGGAATTCCTATTTAATTTTGGTTTAAAACTTTGCATTTTCGATTATATCTTTGTAGCAATGTACTGTTATTGGTGTCATCTCCTAAAGCAGTAAGGAAGGTTTTCCTATGGGAAATTTTATCAAACACATTATGGGCATCAGTATTGCTTTGGTTTTCCTAGGGGAAAGATTAATGTTTTTTGGTCGTTGATGTAGAAATGACGTTCAATATTTGTATTGGATGATGGAAAATCTATGTTGCAACAAAAGGTACTTGCAAAATCATTTAGCCCATTTAATTTAATTTAAAGGCTGGAAATGATACAAAAGACATGGTATAGTAATAATATCTTATGTCTAAACATGAACATATGAAGCTATATATGCTGAATTTTGTTGCTTATGGACAATTTTCTTCTGCCAAAAAAGATTGATGCTAATATGAATAGAAATGAAATGTGGAAAAAGAGGTTGGGACTTGGGCATTGCTGAGTCTAATGAGGCTTAACTGTCTTAGTATGTTTGCATATGCATGGAATAGGACCTGTCATTCTAGTGTGGGTCTGAACCTAAGAGTGTGAGTGAGAGAACCTGGCAATGATACATTCTTTTCTATAAGATTCATGACATATCAATCTTTTTTAGAGTAACTTTCTTTGGCGAAATCCTCCAGCAATAGATTGTCTCCTTTGAAGTATAATTAAAGCTGGTGCCATGTTTCTGTCATAAACTGCTTGGGGCTGCATATATAGTTTATGTTATAAAATGCTTAATTGATTCTTTTTTCACTTTCCATGTGCACTTAGAAATGTCTCATAATATTAGTTTAGTTTATTTTTTGTAGAAAAGTATGGAGTCTCAAAATGAAGAAAAACCGGTTGGTTCATCTTGTAGAACTTTCCCTATAGAGAGTGAGAGTCAATTGCCTATGCAAGTCGATGAAGTTACTACTGAAGTTATTGATGAAACTGGAAAAGAAAACTTATTTCTGACGCATGGAAGCTTTTTAAACCGATGATAATTAATCGTGTCCGTTTTGGTGTTTGTAAGTATTGTAATACTTGTATCAAATCAACAAGAAATTATGGGACATCGTCCATGTTAGATCATATCCGTAGTCGATGTCGCAAAAAGTCAAGTAATTTGGACAATGAAAGTAGTTCCGGGGGTGATGGTAGCCAACAACACTATTTTGATCAAGATGTTTCACGCAAAGAACTTGCTCATGCTATCATTTTGCACGAGTATCAATTGTCCGTTGTTGATTATGTAGGATTTAGGAAGTTTGTTGCTAGTCTCCAACCATTGTTCAAAATGGTGTCTAGGAACACAATCAAGAATGATATACTGAAGATTTTCGATAATTTGAAATCAAAAACTTTTATGTTATTGGAAAAACTCACAAGTAAAATTGCAATAACAACTGATATGTGGACTTCGGACAACACCAAAAAAGGGTTCATGGATATTACAACACATTTTATTGATGATTCATAGAGAGTTCAAAGCCATATTCTTAAATTTATTTATGTTCATGCCCACATGATAAGGATACTTTGTGTAGTGCGTTGCCTAATTGCTTGTTAGAGGGGAATCTTGAAAGAAAAACTTCAACAATTACAATTGATAATTGTAGCACAAACAATGCTATGATGAAAACCTTGCTAGATGAGAAACTTTGTAAAAGGAATTTATTGTTGATGGGTCGAATGTTACATGTGCATTGTGCCGCACATATCTTGAATTTGATTGTGCAAGAAGGACTAAAGGTGATGCAAGATAGTATTAATAATGTGCGTGACAGTGTCTTATATTGGATAGGGTCTTCAGGCAGAATCGAAACGTTTGAAGAAGTTGCACGATTGCTACATATTTCTTATAACAAAAAGTTAGAGTATGATTGTCCTACTCGTTGGAACTCAACATATCTAATATTGAGAACAGTCCTAGAATACAAAGATGTGTTTATGAAGTTGAGCTTAAATGACTTTAGTTGTTTTCCAACCGAAGGGCAATATAGTGCAACAGAAGAAGTTTGTGATACATTAAAGCTTTTCTACCATATCACCGAAGAATTCTCAGGGACTCAATATCCCACTTCTATTCAATTTTTTTCTAAAGTTTGTGATATTAAGCTAGAATTGAAAGCCTTGGTGAAAAGTTTAAATCCTTTGATTAGCTCTATGGCATCAGCAATGGTATTGAAATTTAAGAAATATTGGGATGAAGTGCATATTTTGATGGGTGTAGCTGCTATCTTTGATCCGAAGTATAAGATGAGGTTGATAGAATTCTATCTTACACATATTTATGGTAGAGAAACTGCTTCAGATAAAATTCAAGAAGTTCGAAGCTATTGTGTTGATCTCTTTCAAGAATATAAGAGTAGAGGAGCCGAGTCATCCCAAGCATCTAGTTCAAGTGAAGTTGTTGGTCATGTTGAGGGTGACCGACTGTCTAGTTTTGATAGGTTTGTTTAGTAGCTCGAACATGAACACAATATCAGAATTGGATTCTTATTTAGAAGAAAATATGCTACCCCGCACACCATCATTTGATACTTTAAGTTGGTGGAAGACAAATAGATTAAAATTTCTTACTTTACAAAAAATAGCTCGTGATCTCTTAGTCATTCATGTCTCTACCGTTGCTTCAGAATTTGCATTTAGTACTAGTGGGAGATTGATTAGTCCGCATCGTAGTAGACTTCATCCTGCTACTTTGGAGGCTTTAATGTGTGCTCACACTTGGTTATGGAACGAAATAAATGGAAAGTGATTTTTTCAATGACTTGTAATGTTAATAGTGATTTTCAATTTTAATACTATATCGAGTCGTTTGGTATGAGGTATAAGAAGGTATAAGGGTGGTATAAGAATTTAATACCACCTTAATACTTTGTTTGGTTAGCAAATCAGGTATAAGTTATCCCGGTGTTAATTTTAATACTGGGATAACTTATACCTTATAGAAGATGGGGTAATTAGCACCGGTATAACTTATACCTTCTTCTTAGAAATTATGCAATTGTCATTCTTAATACAACATACCAAACAATGAATAAACAACAATGCCAGCATAACTTATCCTAATATAACTTATACCGGTATAAATCGTATTCCAACCAAACGACCCCTATATGTTTCTTTTTAGGTTTGGCTTCAAAATTCAACAAAGTTTCATGTCCAACATTACTTGACAAAGAGGAAGAGCCAGATTCAAGTTGGCTTACTGGTCGATTGAAGAGGAAGAGAATGTCATTTGTTAATACAATTTCTTTTTGATTCAAGTTGGCTTACTATAGATTGTTGATACAATTTCTTGTGATTTTGTAATTTGAATTTGATAGATTTTGTTGAGTATATTCCTTACTGTTCAGATTTTGTGGCTTACTGTAGTTTGTTGATACAATGTCTTTAGTTTCTCTTTTATCTTTTTTTTTTTGGTTTTGCGGCTTATTGTAGTTTGTTGATATAAAATGTTCAAAATGCTTTATAGAATGAGGAAAACTGCTTTTCCATCAGTACATACGTAAAGATGAAGTAAATGCTAAATAGCCAATTAGCACTTGAATCTGAATTGGTCCGATTGCTAATTTGCTATCAGCCCTTCAGAAGTTAAAATAATTAGTATATACAATGAAGATGTTCTTTTATCCTAGGTTGATCTGGCCCCAATTCTTATCAAAGATAATTCTGCTTCCTAATCTAAAAACTATATATTTAATTCTGTCCGTCGATACATTGTGCACTGAAAAGCAATGACAAGCAAAAAGGCTGTTTCAAAAAAGCTAAGTAAATGAAAGAGAGAGAACAATTTGGATATAATTAATTATTTTGTTAAAAAAATTAGATTTAAGTCGAGCTTTCTGAAAAAGAAAAAAAATTTATTAAAAATTTGCGGGGCGGGTGGACCCGGGTGGAGTGCAGGGCGGGTGAATGTGGGTTTAAATCCTAAGCAGGGCGGGGTGGGCTTAAATTGTGCGGGTTCAGACAGAATCCGCCCTGCACCCGCACCACCCGCACCACCTGCCATTCCTAATTTTAACACGACATTTCTTCTTAGCATTTTTATTTTTGTAATAAAGAGAAGAAAGAAAACTAGTGGATGTGGCAATGTGTGCTAAAAAATGAGGGAGAAATTAAAAAATAGCCAGGTTTACAAGTGGTCATTCAAAAGTAGCCACAGTTTCAAAAGTAATATAAATTTAGCCACTTTTCATGTAAAGATAAATTTGAACAAAAATACTGTTCAAAATCCGGAAAAATATTCCATTATATTATACTGGAGTTCCAGTATACTTATAATGGAGTTCCAGTATAATATACCGGTCCAGCATAATATACTGGAGTATATTATACTGGAACTTTCCGCGTGTTGGAGTTCCAGCATAATATGCTGAAAGTTCATACACATGTGCACTGATTTTCAGTATATTATGGTAGAATTTTTCGTGCTGCACCAAAATATTGGTTATTTTGTAATAACTTTACAAACACTGGCTATTTTTAAATGACCAATCCGAAAACTGGCTAGTTCATACTATTTTTACAAAAAAAAAAAAAAAAAAAAAAACGACGAGCTGCCGGTTCATGTGATGTACAAATGGGATAAAACTCTGAATAGACGTGGACCCCATTCCTGTCCTCTCAAATTTCAAAAGTTGTCTCTTTCCACGCCACAAAGAGAAAAGCATCAAATTCTGGTCATTGGATGGCCCCCCCAACTCCCTCATTAAATTTTCATTCAATTTCTTACTCCTAAATCAACTTTCCTTTCTTATTATTATTAATTCTCTGAGCCATCAGGACGTGGTCATTGGTCAATTCTCTGACTTGTTTGAACATTACGCACCATCTCAATATCCAGTCCTTTTTTTTCTTTCTTTTTTGGGTTGAAACATTCTTGGATGTCTTTTGAAATCCTGCAAAGGGGGGTATTAAGCATTTTACTCATAGCGCAACACTTCAGGTTTTACAATCTTGCTTTTGTATTTTGAATCTTTTGCCTTCAAGATTGAAGTTTTTTTATGATTTGCTGTTTTGGGTTTTTGATATTTCGTGTTTTTCATTGTAGCAAAAATGTTGGTTATTCAGTTGCCTCTTGGATTGATCAACATAGCGGGTCATGCTACCCTAAGTAAAGAATTACACTGGCTCTTTTCTGTTTTTGCTGGTCTCATCATGTGTAGAATTGTGAGTTTCTTTTTTGTCTCTTCTTATATTTGGAGCCACATAAATATTTTTTTTTGGGGTGTGAAACTGGGCAATTACTTGCTCTTATTGTGTGCAAATTTCGAATTTATTGATGTTAAAATTCACATATTTTTGCTCCTTTTGACTCTTAGATTCTAGACCCTTTTTAAGTGTAAAGTGATGCGTTAAGTGAAATATGGCCTACTTGATATTGAAACTTGTAAACATTCTTGCTTGCAACTTTTGGCTTTCTGGTATAATATTTTAATCTATAGAAGGCGTAGATGGTTAGCTGAATGTTTTGGATTCCCTAAAGTATAACCGAATGGCTATGTTGCTCGGACTCCTCGAAAATATCGATGGGTGTGTGTCGGATCCTCCAAAAACAATGTATTTTTGGAGGATCCGACACGGGTGCGACAACTGTTTTGGAGAGTCCGCACCACATATCTGTACTTCTTACAATGCATTCGCTGGATAATATTTCTTTTTTTCTTATTAATTGAAAAAAGAGGAGGCTTTAATATACAATTCTTAGAATGGTATCCTTAGCTCTGCCAAGAGTTAGAACTCGTATGCCTTCTTTGGCTTTCAGGTTTCTCTTGTCATGGTAGTTCAGAAACAAACTTTTAGCATGTGTTATTGCTCTTCGTCTTACTTTTGAAGGTGTTATTTCTTTTGTTGAAGGTTTATCAATTAACAGGTACTATAAGCCCTTTGTTCTTCAATGGATATATTAAACTTGATGACAAAAAGAAACTTGAATGGAACAACAGGTAGTAATCTTACCTTTCATGTGAATTTTTTATTTTTTTTCCATTTTTAGTGATATAGCTTGTGTATCTTGGTTGTTGTCAGTGTCTTACTGAGGACTCTCTTCTTTTCAGAGGATTTTCCACTTTTCATGCGCTCCTTGTAGCGGCTGCTTCTCTGTATCTCTTGATTGAATCAGATCTTTTCCGTGATGGTGCTCCGGATGACTTAATGATCAATAGAACATCGGCTTTTTCAGACACCATACTCGGGGTATTAATGCCAATACTTCTGTCATTGGCTTTCTTTTAGCTTACAGATTCAAATGGCTGCCAAGTTTTCTCTATATTGTTAGTTAGTCAGATTTGACGTCTTAAATAACAATTACTTTAGCTGACCAAATGTTTTATCCAAATTGTGAAGTATGTTAGGCAAGTTTGATTATTAACACCGTTGGGAGAGCAAAATGCTTAATTCATATTCCTATTGTTTTCAGTTTCCTAGGGTAGTAACACAATTGCGGCTTTACTTTCCCTGAAGGACGTAAATGTGATAATGTTGTCTTGGTTTTTTAAGGGTTCTCATAGCATATGAACTACTTCGTTCTCCATCATCTAATTCAACTCTAGCATTATTATGCTGGATGTATGTTCTATTCTCAACTCTAATGTTATTTGTATGGTGAAACAGATCTCCACTGGCTACTTTCTGGCAGACTTGGCAATGATTTTCTATTACTTCCCAGCCTTGGGTGGAATGGAGTATGTAAGCATCAGGAAGTAGTGTATTTTCTTCTATAATTATATCGTATAGCTTGGGGTGGCTGTAAGTATCAGGAAGCAATGTTTTGCCTTTGAATCTTGATTTGCTCCTCCAGGTCTTACATCACGGGCTCTCAATGTTTGCAATTGTTCAATCCCTTTTAAGTGGTCAAGCACAGATATATATTTTTATGGTACTCTTTACCGAGAGTACTACTCCCTTTGTCAATTTAAGATGGTAAGAGCAATAGGCATCTTCCATTCCTTGTCTTCTCTAAACCAAACATTCTACATTAGTGACTTCCATCAATATGTGCATGCAGGTACCTGGATGTTGCTGGTCAAAAGAACTCTAAGCTCTACGTCTCCAATGGAGTAGCTTTATTTTTTGGCTGGCTGGTATGGTGTATGAGAATACATTTTCTTCTGTCTTTGTTCTTGCATTTATGTGGATATAGCATGTTACTTATATGAAGCTAAGCTGGGATGGCTATTCAATTTTGGACAAATTAATTTGAATTTACGTATACATCTTTGCTCATAAATTGGCAAATTGTTTTTCTTTTTTTTTGGTGGAGGAATATTATTTTGCACAAGATACTTTGGATTTGTCCTCAAGACAAGTGTGGCTAACTATCTGTAACATTTGCTTCTATTATGTTCTGTTCAAGTGTAACAACTAGTTTTGCGTCTATGTTGCTGAAAATTCTTAAGATCAATGCTGTCCTGGACCTTGCAAATGGGTAGTACATGCCTTGAGGTTTTTTGTTCCTTGTTTATGTTACAAGGATGTTAGTTAAGCACTTTGTTTGTTTGATATGATTATCTTCTTTTAAACAATAATTCAGCAACTTTTGTAGTTGGAAATCCAAAAATATTATATTTGTGACCAATAGATCAAAATATCCTCATTTTCAGAAACCACAAGAGATTGCCTGGGTTTTAAGCAATATTACAAACTTACTATAATACTAAGTATTTTCTTTGAAGTTAAGATTAATAGGATCACGAATCTTTTAATCAAGAATTTTGACTTTTTCCTCGAGTAATTTATGAAAATAGACGGAAAGGTCAAGTTAGCTGTATGTTTGAGAAAGCAAAATCTTGAATTATTATTATTTCTTATTCTCATTTGACTTGGTTCTTTTTTTTGCTTTTGATTGTTAACTTTTGTCGCCAAGAAACTTCTGATGCTAGCTTTTAAACTTTAATTTTTATAACCGAGGTTTTTAATGTGATGCTTTCAGGTTGCAAGGATTGTTTTGTTTCTCTTCTTTTTCTATCACATGTTTGCCCATTTTGATCAGGTAAATACCTATTTGCACAATGTATACTGTTTTAAGCCCTATTTCTTTTGAAGTGATACATTCTTACACTTTGTTCTTCAGATCAAGAAAGTTTATCCACTGGGCTTCTATAGCTTGTTAACTGTACCTCCTGTTTTGGCACTGCTGAATATTGTCTGGTTTTGGAAAATCGCAAAGGGTATGATTAAAACTTTGAGAAAGGCGAGACACAGCCAGTAGGACGAGTCTTTTGGAGCTTGTGCAGTAATTTACTAGATTTGAGGTTTATGAAATTAACCTCTATGTACAGTTATTACTCCTTGTTTTTGTCTTTCAAATGTGTACTACTTCATTGAGTTACTGAACCAACAAAACAAGTGAGAACTAATTGTAAACTAACATTTCTACAGTATCTTTGTCCAAACTTATTAATCATAAATGTGTCCAAAATCTCTTTTCAGTAATTGATAGTGTTAGATTGCTCATTGAATGTGATGTTGTCTTTGCAAGGCGAAAAGGAGCCAATTTAGATCTTGTCAAATTTCTGGCTTGTTCTATCACCTATTTTTCACATCAATGTATTACTTAATCATGATTAATTTATATTGTTTGACGTAAACACTGGATTTTCGTTTTTTCAGTCTGCACCAATGCTCATGTTGGAAAAAAAATACAGTACAATATTGGTTTGTTGAAACCAAGGAAGATGTGGAGACAAAGTCACTTCTTTAACCCTTTTGTAGGTGGAAATTATGTATTTATAAAAGCCCGCGAAATGTTGGATTTCTTTCCTTTATTTTTTGTTTTTTAATCTGATGAAAGATAATCCTTTCGGATAAAGCTAAAACTGCTACGTAAAATAGCAACCTTTACAGTTCAACATGCACGTTTCTTGGAGAGATTCTCCTGCACAATTTATTTTTAAATCATATTACCTAGGACAAAAAACACCAGAAATTATGAAGAAGAAAGATTCTCTCCTTTTTTTTTTTCTAAAAAAAAAGATGGATGATCGAGCAGGCAAGAATACAATAATGAGCATCTACGTTGTGCCTGCCCCATGAAATATTATAAACGAGGACTCTTGTGAGACAAACGACTTGTATTATAATTGGTTTATTTTAATTTTGATAATTAAAAATCGATTAAATTGTTTTGTTTGATGTTAATAAAAAGTTAATCCAATCCAATGGTGGACCCTTCAACCCTATTGGCCTGGTTATCTATTTCATAGTAAATTAATTAAAATGAACGGAAATAATAGAACATTTCTCTGACCAATTGTAACGACCTGACCGATCGTATTTGAGTATCAGGACCTAGTTCTCCTATTTGGTGCTTTCTTAGGTTAATCTGATGATATGTAACTTGCAGGGACGGGTGGTTTGGTTTTGGTGGGGTTTAGAGTGAGTTGGAATACTAAATTTCTATTTTTGGAAGCCTTAAGTTGTAAGAGTTTACCAAGGTTTGATATTTGTATTTACAATCTCGGATGGTGATTTGAAGGTTCCAATAGGATCCTATGATAGTTTTGGACTTGTACGTATGTTCGGATTGAATTTTGGATATTCCTAGAAAGATTCGACACCATTTGTTGAAAGTTGATAATTTGAAGAACTTAAGAGTTCATAAGTTTGACCAAGAGTTGTCCTTGATGTTATTGAGCTTAAATTGGTGTTCCGAGACGTTAGATAGGTCTATATAGTGAATTGAACTTGTGTGCAAAGTTTGAAAGTAATCCAAATTGTCCAAGTGTGATACACTCTTTTGAAAGAATGAACATTTAAGAACTTAAGAGAAATTATATTCGATTTGAGTCTCTATATAGGGTATTTAGATTTGTAGGAATGATTAGATGGAGTCCTTAGGGGCTTGAGTGAGTTTCTGTGCATCTGGGGCAAGTTTCGAAAAAATTGAGCTGCTGAAACAGAAATTTTCTGCACATGACCTGACTTCAAAAGAGCATTTCTCCCAATCTATAAAGAATTTTGAGATGATGATGTTTTGATGAGATTGTATTCCTTTGAGTCTAGTTTCTGGTGGTTTAAATTGTTTGTCATCCCGACTTTTTATAGGAGTAATGGTCATTTTACGGAAGGGTGTCAGTGCAGTCTTGAATGTTGGTGCGATGGATTTGTGGCCCACATTCTACTTTTGCGGCCCGTAGACTTGTTTAGCGGGCACCTACGAACATTTTTTACAGAAACTTTTCGAAGCTATTTAAGGATGACTTTTATGATTTTTATTTTATTTTCTAATTTTTGGAGATTATTTTGAGAGTGTGGGGTTAGGGTTTCACCTTCAAGCTTGAGGTAAGTGATTTTAACCTAAATTTATAGTTTATACATGAATTTATCGCTAGATTCAATATCAAAATATAGATTTGAACAAAGAGAAATTGGGGGGTTTTAAGACCTAGAGCTAGAATCATCCAAATTAATTTTTGAGTATAAAAATGGACTCCAAATGGAAAATTAAGCATAAATTTGAACTAGTGGGTTTATGGGTAAACGAAATCTAATCCCAGATTCGGGTTTAAATCATGTAGGCCCTGGTTGACTTTAATTATTTTTTGGGAATTGATTAGCTTTATTATTTGGAATTGATTCCTATGATTTTATTTGACCTTATTGAGTATTATTTGATTAGATTTGAGCCGGTTAGAAGTAATTTCTAAGAGAAAGGTGATTTTAGAGGGTTGATTTGGCTTTCAAAGGTAAGTATCTTGCCTAGACTTTGCTTGAGGAAATCTACCTTAGAAGATCAACTTTATTTAATTAATTTCTATACATTGGGTGCTTGTATATGCGTGGCGCCGAGCGTATATGCAAGTGCCATGGGCTATTCATGCTCGAGGTAGATCTTAGGTTACTTTATGCTTTGGATTTACATCACATGCTACTTATGACTTGTTATTATTTTTGTGTGATTATATGAACTCTTTTAATTATATCAGAAACTATGTTTTAGGATTTTGGTACCTTGTGTGACTACGTGAAATCTCTTAATTATATTAGAAACTATGTTTTAGGATTTTAGTACCTTGTTGACTGTAAATGTCTATTTTTGACATCATGTCCTACTTGTTTTAGTTGTACTCATATTGTTCACATGTACATGTCTTTGCAAATATATTTCTTATGTTCATATATATATATATATATTATTTAGGTTATTTATAGCATTTATGCACACACTCCGGATATGAAAACTGTCATATGGACTACGGTTGAAGCACATGAGTTCTGTATGGGTTAAAAAATTATCATCATTATATGTGGGACAAGTCATTAAGAGAGCCTTCGAAGGCTGCCATGTGTCATCGATGTGTTTTCAACAAAGGACGAAGGCGAGGTCGAAGTGACCGACAAAGGATAAAGGCGAGGTTGAGTTGACTCAGCAGAAGGACGAGGACGAGCACTCCCTTTAGCAGGGCACTAACGACTAGTTTTAGAGACAAGACCTTATAGAGAATATTCTCAAAAATATTCCTTCCATTTATACAATTAAAATTTTTGTGGACCATGTACCCTTATAGATAGAAAGAGAAAGGATTGTATAGGGGATTGGACACTCATTGTAAAAAAATAACACCTTGACATTCTCTGAAGATTATTGCTTTATCATTGACATACAAAATAAACATTTTCTTTAGATCTGTGCCTATCTTTTCTCCCATGGTCTAAGGAGGATCTGAATATTCTACGGCTCATCACCATCCATCTTTGTCATAGGGAATATCAAAGAATCTCACCCTTTTTGGGTGACTCGCTCGTATTTATTTACATAAATGTCATTCATTATCATTTATCGCTATTTAATGTTATCCTCTTTATTCTTGGGCGATTGAATATCGCTTTATTGTTGCTATTTATTACTACTCGAATAGTATTTGCGACATCTCATTACAAAATTAGTTAACTGATCTTTTGAATATTAATATAGGCTAAGATTAACTCTATTCTATTAGAAAATCTAATTGTTTAAATCTAGATCTAAATTTTGGCTCAAATAGTTTGGCGCCGTCTATGGGAATCTTCGTAGCCAATATTTTAGTTTCCATTAGATCCATAACTCACGTGACTTGTTAATCTAACCAACCACAAAGTTTATCTCTTCTCTTTGTGCGTACAAAAGCTTCCATGGAGATGATCAAGGAAACAGAACAAGGACAACAGATAACGTTTCCCTTAACCTCATGAACGCCATCAACGAAGGCGATGGCACATAGGGCGAAGAAATGACTCCCACTACCTCCCCCAGGAGAGAGAGGTCACCTTTCCCTTTTTGCAACACAACAAAACCAAATGAGAAAGGAGCCTCCATATCTACGGGAGAAAGGGCGCCACTTGCTATGAAAAAACTCCTCAAAGCATCGCTAATTGATACTCTAGTCAGTGTACTCAGTAAACAAGCTCCATGCACGACCACAGAAACCATGAGAATCGATGTAGAATAACGTGGGAATGAATAGGATGACCAACCAGACCCTCCGACTCCAGATAAAACTCATACTATTACTGCCAATACAGGTGACAACGTCCTCGCCACCGCACTAAAAAGAACGAAGGAAATGAAAACGAGAACAAGGCACTCAAAGACCATATGAAAGAGCACCAAGAACGGGTAGACAAAATACCAGTGCCCTTAAATTATTACAAAAAAAAGGGATGATGGCAGGTTTGTGGAATAATCGTACAAAGAGAAAGCAGCCCCATATGCCATACCAAAGACCTTCAAGATGCCCACATATCTCAGAATCTATGATGGGATAACCCATCTCGAAAATCATGTGACTCACTATATTACCGTTATGAAAGGCAACGACTTGACCAAAGAGTAGGTGACCTCCATCTTGCTAAAAATATTTGGCGAAACCCTCACTAGAGGGGCGTTGACATGTTATTCACAGTTACCATCCCGTTCCATAGAAACATTTGGAAAAATGGCTAACAAGTTCGTGACGACGCACACTAGGGCCAAGAAAGCTGAAACAAGAGTAAATAACATCTTTGCCATTAAGCAGTCCTCAGGAGAGGGACTAAGGGACTTCCTCGCCCGATTCAATAGGGTGAGGATGATCTTACCAAATGTTTTTGAAGGGATGGTAGTGGGGAGCCTTTCAGAATGGGTTGAGCAAGAAGGTTCGAGGGACCAAAAAGCTTCTGAGTTGGCTGATGAAGTATCCACCAACCACTTGGGACGATATCCATAATTCCTACTGTGCCGAGGTCAGACTAGGTGATGACGACCTCAACGAACCAACTTGATGGCTCACCTCGGTACAATCTGAGCCTAGGAAATAACAAAGAGGTAGTACGAGGAGAGACCATCCAGTGTCACGGCGGGGCAGGGAACGACACCAACCCTATGTCAGGACCCCCGTTCTCTCCTTTCGTTATGAAGATTGCCTCTCTAAGCTATGATCAGGCACTCACAGGAATAATCAAGGTATTCCCCCTTGTTATCTGCTCAAAAATTTTGTGTATCGCCTATAGAAGTGGTCTATGCTCTCGAGAAGCTCCGAACAAAATTTAAATGGCCACCCAAGATGAGGTCGAACCTAAATACAAGGAAATCTCACGCCCTCTACGAGTTCCACCAAGAACATGGACACAAAATAGAATATTGCATCGCCCTAAGGCTAGACGTGGCAAACTTGCTACAGCAAGGGCACCTAAAAGAACTACCAGCAACAAAAGCAGGAACACCTTGGCATGGGGTTGAGAATTCCCAGGCCCGCCAAAGCCCCCTTCACTAGCTCATACCATCAATATGATTATTGTGGCAGCGGCGATGCATCTATCAATGTCATCAAATTCACCACGACCCACAAGCTCAAAAGATCGATCACACATAAAGGGTAAGACGAATTTGAAAAAAATATCACATTCGATGAGTCAGGTGCTGATGCTTTGGCTTTCCTTCATAATGATGCACTTGTCATTACTATACGAATTTTAGATACCGATGTTGAGAGAATTATGGTGGATGATAGAAGTGGAGCATGCATCATCCATCCCTGAGTGCTCGCACAGGCGGGACTCGAGAATGAGATAGTGCCACATTGCATTACAATAACTGGTTGTAATAATTCAGTTGAACGGACTTCGGGAGAAATCATGCATCCATTTCTCGCTGGCGGAGTAACTCTAGAGATGAGATTCCATATCAAGTACTAGGACACTGCATACAATGCCATCATGGGACGACCATGGATACACCCCACGAGAGCCGTCTGATGTTCGGCAGAAAATACATATATAACCATTATTGCCTCACATTATAGAACTTTTAATCATCTTTTGGGTATTAATTATATCGCTTTTTTCTTAATATTATATTTTAATTATGTAGAGATTTGAATATGAAGAGATTTGGAGCAAAATTGAATAAAAAAAAAATAGAAAAGAAGACAAAAGGGGGGACACCCTTTGGTTTTTGCCCCCCCCAAGTGTAAGACACAAGAAAAGGGAAATACAATCAAGCATGGAATTGGAATTGAAGAACGCAAAAAACGCTACTACATTTTGCACCAGGGCCAGCGCAAGGCGCTGCCCTAGACACTGGGTACAAGATTTTTCCTTCTTCATTTGGGACAAGGTTATTTCGGTGCCATATGGTCCCAACTTGTATAAAAGGGATTCTAAACCTAATTTGGAGGATATCTAACATACTTTGAAGGAGAATTTACCTGGAGGAACACACAACACACTTGGATGAGGCTTCTAACTAGTTTTTCTTCTCTTTTCTTCTTTTAATTTCATAGTTCATTAGTTCTGTCATGGGCGGCTTTCCAGCCGTGCCCCATGACCCCTTGGGCGCACCCCGTGGCGTCCTAGAAAGCCTTCCAATGCCTAGCGCCACGGACGGCCCCGTGGTCTTGGCCGCGCCAAGTGATAAGCGCGCATGTGCCTCTGTCGCCCCACCGATATCCCTCCCCAGCGCCCAACCGCAGGAAGATACCAACAGCGTCGCGCGCGCAGACAACGCCGCGCGCGCAGACCCTGATGCCAAAGACTATGCTGCCGATAACGGACCTGTTTTCTGCCTTATAGCAAACTAAGTCTTTTTCATTGTAAATATAGAGTAGTTTTATTCCATATACTTCCATTATGTTTCTCTAGCTTAATCAAGTCTAGTCTTGTAGCTTTGGATTATTTTTTTAAGCATTATTAGGGGGATCAAGCAATCAAACTTTCTAGCAAGCAAACAATTCTCTGTACTGGTGTCTCTCCCCCTCGACACCGCGTTACCTTTCTGTAATAGCTTTCATTAATGCAATCAAGCTTTCTTTCATTCTCAATTCTCATTCATGTTCTCTCAATTGCTCTTGACATTGGTTTTCCCATACGACACTGACAATCTAGTCTAGCATACGGAGGTGACCTCAGTTGGCGGACAACAACTGCACTGACATCAGTTGCTTAGCCTTACGTCGCCCTTCCAAGGAATCTCAGGAAGGCGCTGCGTAACAGTTGGTATCCGAGCCTAGGCTCGACATCGGACGAGGGAACGCATTTCCATTACCACCATTTCTGACCATGGTGAATCATGGGGAACGCAATGCGGCGCTTGAACAGACGGTTGACGGATTACTGCCCATCATGGATACGGTGCCTGAACTAAGAACCAGCCTAGGGCAAAGGTTGGATGACTTGGACCGCAGGGTGGTCCAGGCCGAAGTTGACATAGAAAACATCAGTCGTGACTCCGAGGGAGATCGGCAAACGGCAGCCACAGAGGCAACTGAAATTTTTGGCAAATTCGAGGGACTCCAACAGGAGCGTGCCGAGGATTTAGCTTACAGACAGGGTGACTGCCATGCAACAAACTATTGACGACTTGACAGACAAGCTCAATGTTGTCAATGTTGTTTTACAGGGCCTACTGCAAGGCGGTGGAAACCAGATCGAGGGCACTGCAAACCCCACTTCCGCGACACAAAAACTGAAAATTCCTGATCCAAAGCCATACAGTGGAGCTAGGAATGCCAAGGAAGTGGAGAACTTCATCTTTGATTTCGAACAATATTTCGATGCTGTTGGGGGCCTAGAAGAAGCTAAGAAGGTAGCAACTGCTGCCATGTATCTTCAGGGTGATGCTAAACTCTGGTGGCGGGTGAAATACGAAGCCATAAAGGCCGGTGAAGATGCTCTCGAAACATGGGCAGAACTGAAGGCAGCTATCCGCCTACAGTTCTTCCCCAAAAATGTTGAATACAATTCAAGGAGAAAGCTACGGGAGCTCCGCCAGACCAAATCTGTGCGGGACTACGTGCGGGAATTCTTCGCGCTCATGCTAAGCATACGTGACATGGGGGACAAAGACAAGCTCTTCAGTTTCCTAGAAGGGCTGAAACCTTATGCCCGTATGGAGCTACAAACACAACGGGTAGATACCATTCCCAAGGCGATCCAAGCAGCTGAATGCCTTGGGGACTATCAAATGGAAGCTCGGAAGGATAGGCCTCAACCGCCTGCCCGAGCGGGATTCAAAGGGGGCCAGTCTAGCAATGGTAGCCCTAGCAGAAGTGGGGGAGATCGGAGCTCAAGCAAACCTAAGGCTCCCTCCACAGGCAGCAACAGTGTTGCGTCTAACAACAATGATCGGGGGAGGAAGCCTCCTTCAGGATGCCGTCATTGCGCGGACCACATTGGAACAATGAGTGCCCACATGCACAGATGAACGCCCATCAGACTTTTGATGATGGGACGGATGACGATTCAGACGATGCGGATCAGACTGAACCAGTAGGTGCTTTCAATGCAATTGTTGGCTCCATTTCTGAGGCATTAGCAGAGACTAGTGCTGGTATCCGTAAGAAGAAGGACCCATGTCCAGTCACCAAGAAAGGGAAAAAGAAGGCGGATGATGAGACTCCTCTTAAGCACGAGAGGACCTTAATGTTCGTTGAGATGAAGGTGAATGGCAAGCCCATTCGGGCCATGGTAGACACGGGTGCTACCCACAACTACTTAGCCTCGACTCAGGTGGAGCGCCTTGGTCTAGTCGTAGGGAAAGGTAGAGGCCGTGTCAAAGCTATCAACTCACCTCCCCAGCCAGTGGGTGGAATAGCCAAAGAAGTACCGATGAAGCTTGGCCCTTACGAAGGAAAATTCAACCTGCGCGTGGTGATCATAGATGACTTCGAGTTGATAGTTGGATTGGAATTCCTAAGGCAAACCAACACCATGCCTGTACCGTATGCTGACATGTTACTGATGATGGGAGCAAACGGGGCCAAGCCCTGCGTTATCCCGTGCATGCCCATGAAGATGGCCGTTGAAAACATCTCGGCCTTGCAGTTGAAGAAGGGGGTCAAAAGAAACGAACCTACGTTCCTGGCAACCCTCTGCATCGAAGATGTAGAATGCTCCTCGGGTCCCATTCCTGAACCCGTGAAGGAGCTACTACTAGAGTTTGAAGATGTCATGCCACAAGACATGCCAAAGCGACTACCGCCTAGGCGCACTGTGGATCATGAAATTGAGCTGGTGCCGGGCGCGAAGCCACCTGCCCGGGCACCTTACAGAATGTCACAACCCGAACTCACCGAGCTTCGGAGACAATTGACGGAAATGCTAGACACAGGGATTATCGTGCCCTCCAAATCCCCATACGGGTCCCCTGTGCTATTCCAAAAGAAACATGATGGTAGTCTACGACTCTGTGTGGACTATCGGGCTCTAAACAAAATTACTGTGAAGAACAAGTACCCTATTCCGCTAATGGCAGACTTGTTCGATAGACTGGGTGGTACGACGGTGTTCACCAAAATAGACCTGGAGACAGGTTATTGGCAAGTTCGGATTGCAGAGGGTGATGAGTACAAGACGACCTGTGTGACAAGATATGGGTCGTACGATTTCCTGGTTATGCCATTTGGCTTGACTAACGCCCCAGCTACATTTTGCACTTTGATGAACCAAGTCTTCCGAGAGTACATTGATGAATTCGTGGTGGTCTACTTGGATGACATTGTGGTATATAGCCAAACATTGGAGGAACACCTGATGCACTTGCGGAAGGTCCTAGCTCGATTGCGGGAGCATGAACTATATGCGAAGCTATCTAAGTGCTCCTTTGCTCAAAAGCAAATTGACTTCCTCGGACATGTCATTGGGGAAGGGCGGATCAAGATGGACCAGCAGAAGATTCAGGCAATCACAGATTGGCCGCCACCTAAGGATATCCACGCCTTGAGGGCGTTCCTTGGTCTATGCAATTTCTATCGGCGATTCGTGAAAAACTACTCCCTCATTGCAGTACCATTGACAGAACTCCTCAAGAAGGTCACGCCTTGGGAATGGGGACCCAAGCGAGCGGAGGCCTTCAACGCATTGAAAGCGGCTATGTCTAGTAGCCCCGTCTTGGCCCTTCCTGATCTGGCCAAGCCATTCGAAGTACAAACAGATGCATCTGACTATGCCCTCGGTGGTGTCTTGCTACAAGAAGGGCATCTTTTAGCTTCCGGCTCTCGTACGCTACAAGATGCCCTTCTTGTAGCAAGACGCCACCGAGGGCATAGTCAGATGCCCTCGTCCACTATGCCCTTCTTTTAGCTTCCGGCTCTCGTACGCTACAAGATGCAGAGCGGCGCTATGCCGCCCATGAGAAAGAATTATTGGCTGTCGTCCACTGCTTGCGCCTCTGGAGGCACTATCTGCTGGGAACCCCATTCGTGGTCAAGACAGACAACACAGATGTTAGCCATTTCATGACCCAACCGAAGTTGAATGGTCGACAGGCCAGGTGGCAGGAACTCCTAGCTGAATTCCACTTCAACCTGGAGTACCGAAGTGGGAAGACCAATCATGTTGCTGATGCGCTCAGTCGGAGAGCTAATCTAGCATCGCTGTGCTTACTCGCCACCCTAAGGGGGAGCGAGGTAGCCACCTCCATCAAGGACCAGATACAAGATCTACTCATCAGAGATCCTGCTTCACAGTATTTGGTTGATTTGGTAGGACAAGGCAAGACTCGCCAGTTCTACATGGAAGATGGTTTTCTGAAAGTGAAAGGGAACCGACTTTATGTTCCTAAAGGAGGAGATCTACGAAGGACTCTTCTAGCGGAATGTCATGATACTCTGTGGGCCGGCCATCCCGGTGAAGAACGCACCATGGCGTTACTTCGCCGTGCATATTATTGGCCTCAAATGGCCGATGACGTTGCTCAGTATGTGAAGACTTGTCTAGTATGCCAGAAGGACAAGTCAGACCGCTTAACACAGGCGGGACTTTTGGAACCACTAGCTGTCCCAAAGAGACCTTGGGAAAGTGTTTCCCTGGATTTCATCACCGGATTGCCCAAGGTCGGGGATCTAACAACTATCTTGGTTGTGGTAGATCGGTTTTCCAAATATGCTACCTTTATTGCTGCCCCACAATATATATCAGCAGAAGATACAGCTCGACTCTTCTTCTCTCATGTCGTCAAATATTGGGGCCTACCCAAAGATATTGTTAGTGATCGTGACTCACGCTTCACTAGCAACTTTTGGACCCAACTCTTTAAGTGTCTTGGGTCGAAGCTGAATCACAGCTCAAGTTTTCATCCGCAATCTGATGGCCAGACGGAGCGGTTCAATGGTATGTTGGAGGAATATTTGCGTCATTTTGTAACCGGATCGCAGAAGAATTGGGTGAAGCTTCTGGATGCTGCTCAACTGTGTTTCAATTCACAAAAGAGCTCTAGTACAAACAAAAGCGCTTTTGAAATTGTTACCGGACAGCAACCGCTACTCCCACACACAGTCAATGCACCAAATATGTCTAAATCTCCTCGAGCTGCTAGCTTCTCTAAAGAGTGGAAGCAAAATTTGGAGATAGTGCGGAGCTATCTTGTCAAGGCTCAAAAGCGGATGAAGAGGCATGCTGATCAGAATCGTCGCTTTGTTGAATACCAAGTAGGAGACAAAGTGATGGTCAAAATTCCAAAACGTTACTTATTTGCAGGGGTCCATGACCCTCGCTTATTGCAAAAATATATTGGACCCTTGTCCATTGAAAGGCGTATTGGGAAAGTTGCATACCGGGTGGATACCCCAGCTTGGTGGAAAATTCATCCTGTTTTTCATGTCAGCCTCCTGAAACCTTTTCGGGAAGATACAGAGGATCCTTCAAGGAGCCAGCTCACAATACCCAGTATTCGAGGGCCCAATTCAACCGGGAAAAGGCGTGTTGAAGCTATCCTTGATGATAGAGTGATTCATGCCTCAAGGAAAGATCACCAAGAGTTCTTGGTGAAATGGCAGGGCTGTGATACAGAGGAGAACACTTGGGAGAGGGGAACAAACCTCAAAGCCTACAAGAGCCTAATTGAAGATTATCTTGCAAGTAAGGTGCCGAGGACGTCGCCAACTCAGGTGGGGGAGAATGTCATGGGCGGCTTTCCAGCCGTGCCCCATGACCCCTTGGGCGTGCCCCGTGGCGTCCTAGCAAGCCTTCCAATGCCTAGCGCCACGGACGGCCCCGTGGTCTTGGCCGCGCCAAGTGACAAGCGCGCATGTGCCTCTGTCGCCCCACCGATATCCCTCTCCAGCGCCCAACCACAGGAAGATGCCAATAGCGCCGCGCGCGCAGACAACGCCGCGCGCGCAGACCCTGATGCCAAAGACTATGCTGCCGATAACGGACCTGTTTTCTGCCTTATAGCAAACTAAGTCTTTTTCATTGTAAATATAGAGTAGTTTTATTCCATGTACTTCCATTATGTTTCTCTAGCTTAATCAAGTCTAGTCTTGTAGCTTTGGATTTTTTTTTAAGCATTATTAGGGGGGATCAAGCAATCAAACTTTCCAGCAAGCAAACAATTCTCTGTACTGGTGTCTCTCCCCCTCGACACCGCGTTGCCTTTCTGTAATAGCTTTCATTAATGCAATCAAGCTTTCTTTCATTCTCAATTCTCATTCATGTTCTCTCAATTGCTCTTGACATTGGTTTTCCCGTACGACACTGACAATCTAGTCTAGCGTACGGAGGGGACCTCAGTTGGCGGACAGCAACTGCACTGACATAAGTTGCTTAGCCTTACGTCGCCATTCCAAGGAATCTCAGGAAGGCACCGCGTAACAGTTCTAATGTTTTGGGTGCTACATGAACGTTGTGGTTTGAAGCTTGAATTGTTCTTATCATATTGGTTTATTTATTCAATCTTGCGCTTAATTATTTGATTGCTTGATCACCAATTGAATACTATCTACGAATCTAGGATTGAACTCGGGAGAGGGAATTCTAGATTGCATATAAGATTGAGTAGAGCAAGATCTTAACTCTGAGCGGGGGCGAATTTTCTGTTAGGATAGGAATATACCTAATCGCCTTGCTTGGTTACTATACGGAAATTATAAATGCGTTCTTGTTAATCCTACTTCCATAGGAATATAGGCATTAGGTTAGCTTAAATAGGCGAGTTGTACTTTGGGAGAAGGCTACGAGCAATATTAACCCCGTCAATCAATAAACTAGATAAATTAATTAGACGATTTAAGTGGAAACCTCAATGAGATTGTTAGCTAATCCATAGCTCTAGAATATTCACTCACATTGAATTCGTCTTTAAGTTTGTCGTTGTTTTCTTTAATCTCTTAATTTGTTACTCTAGATTTATTTTAGTTAAATATTCATACTTTAGGATTCTCTTAAATAGATTAATTGTGTGGTTTAATTTAGTTGATAGTTAATTTACAAGTCCCTATGGGTACAATATCTAGACTTATAATCCTATTTACTTTTCGACCACGTATACTTGTGTGTGTGTTTGGGAGCAACAAGTTTTTGGCGCCGTTGCCGGGGACTTAGAAATTAATTATTTTACTAGATTAGATTTTTACTTTTTATCTATTTAATTTTAGTGCAGTGTAGTTAGTATTTTTTTTATATGGCATTTTTGAACGAAAAGTGATGCGATAGTAAGTATTCTTGTTTCTGTGATCCTTGTCCATATTGTAAAGGACCCACTTATGGCAATATTGTCAAAATATTCCCAATACCGAGTTGTGTGCACCATCTCAATCCTGTACTATTTGTGGTGGTAATTAGAATAATTGTCCTAAGTGTTGTTATCCTACTCCAATCTCTTCTTATATTGATTCTAATAATTCTTGTAAGTTTGACAGGAGTAACGAATTGGATGATGTGGAACATGATGTTCGCATTCTTGATATGCACATGAAATTATTAGAGGAATATGGAGGTTTCTGCGAGAAAATTACGAATGAGATGCAACAATTTATAGAAGGAAGAGCTAAACTGGGACAAGAGATCGACCAATTTGGAAATTCTATTCGCGACTTGGAGGCTCAATTGAGTGCAAATGTTGTTGCATCTAACGCCCAACAATTTAGTGATGAGTTATGTGAAGCTGAAAAAGATCTTTTAGGTCAAATTGAGGAGCTAAAACTAGAATACCAATTATTAGACCATGTTCTTTTGGGTGATGCTGAGGTTGAGGAAGTATACATTATTGTGGATGTCAAAAATAATGCAGTTTTGGAGTTGGGGCGTGTTGGACCTCATTATACACATTTTTCTACATTATGTTTGGATGGAGATATGGATATCGAGCCTTTGGAGAGATGTATTGATGAAGAACAAGACCCTTATATTCTAAAATTTGCAACACCAAAAAGGCAAAACAACATTCCTCACTTAAGGGCCAAGAAGTGCAAGATGCTATATCTATTACTTGGTTCCTCAATTTTCACACCACCGCCCCATGAACGTGACAAAAAAATTGATGCAAAATGGGGGCACAATTCATATCATCAAAGTGGAAGGAAAAGTGGTGAAAGGATGGCATCGTGCCGCGATGTTAAATTAAATGCTTGTTGGGAGACAACCCAATTCTATTTTTTTTTCTTTTTAGTTTTTTATTGTGTTATTGTTGTAGTGCTATTTTTGTGTTTTGTACGAGTAAGAGCATGAAATCAAAGAGAATAGGCATGTGCAAAAGCGAGCAGGTGATTGAAACTAAGTGTGAGGTACCCGCACAAGGGATCATACCTGGGAGAAGTCTGAGTATCCTGTGAATTGCTAATGCTTCAGCCTTTGGCCTACCAGGGAGTCTCTTTTACCCTCTTGTTATTTTCAGTGTACATTGAGGACATTGCATAATTTTAAGTGTGGGGTGTGGAGATTGTCTGGGTAATTTTCTATGCTATCTTAGTGTAGTACTCGTTCTTAGTGTAGTAGTTTTTATTAAAAAGAAAAAAGAAAAAAACGAAAAAAGAAAAAAAAATTAGAAAACTTTGATTTTTTTCCGACGATGGATTTTGTTGACAACTTTCTTGAGAGATTAAAGTCCAACAAAAAAAATCCAAAAATAATTTATTTTCTTTTCTAGTTAGTTTTAGTTAGACAATAATCCCTCTTGGTTTTTCTTTGTGCATCGGTTCTTTTCCAGGGGATGTAACTTGAACCGAGTAAATTATTTTATTTTTAGGAGTAGATTTTTTTTAGGAGAAAAAAAAAGAGGGAGAAGAAAAAAAAACTTTTGTGACTTGTTTGATATTAGCATATTTAGGCCTGAGTTTGAATAGTACTTTCCTCTGAGTGCTTGAGTAATGAATAAAATAGCGGATTTTCTGACGCTTAAGCTCATGGTTGCGACTCTGTATATAGCTCATTCTTATTTTATCATTCGCTATGACCCTATCTGTTTTAGAGTGGAATTGATCCATCTTGATTGATACTTGTTCCATGTGGGGTGATGATTTCATACATATTCCATGTTTTGCATCTTAGTCTAGAACTTGCCCTGCATGTTATTGAAGCGAAATAAAAGTGTTGCTCTGTTTAGAAGTTGATAATCAATTTTTTTGATATGTCTTGTGAATTTTAGCCTTTTCAAATATTGTACCACTAGTTAGCCCTTTGAGCCTGTAACCTTTTGTTTGGAAGCCATATTTTTGACTTGATCCTTTTGTTTGAATCCCTAGTTTTTGCGCCCTGTTTCCTTGAGCGTTGTTGCTTAGACTGTGATATTAATTGTGAAATCTGAAAATGAGATGGTTAAGTGAAAAATGATGACCAACGATAGCTGAAAAGTGATGAAAAGGACCTCTTGAAAAGAATGTGACATGAAAAAAAGAGAATGAAGAGAATTGGTTTGAGAAAAAAAATTGAAACATTCTTGATATGAGGGAAATACTTGTGAAACAATTGATGAAGAGAGAGCTGAAAAATAAAAGTGAAGAGTAGAAAATAATGGGTGATGAAGTCTAAAAGTGTAAAATGCTTAGGAAAGTGTAAGTCACTATTATATAATTCTCCTACACGCCCCCTAGCTAATATTACAACCCGTTAAAGTCCTATTTGAGCATACTTAATTAGTAGAGATGTACATAATGGACAAACCTATGGTTTTTTGTGCATACATGTGAATTCGTTGTGAGTGTGAGAGTTGTTCTTTGATGCTAAGTCCTTATATAATATTCATTGTTTGATTTGAGTGTATGGACTATTTATTCGTGTGAGGGCACTTATTTCATGATAGATAGGTGATGTTATTAGCTTATTTGATAGAGTAGGTGAATGAGCTTAAATTTGGTGAGTTAGAGTCCCTCTCTCAAGTTAGAAGGTTAGAAGTTTGTTATTTGTTTGTGACTTGTATATCTTGTACGATGATCAGGAAGTGTATATATGATGGTTTTAGTTGCTATAGGTCCTAATTGTTAGTATTAACCGAAGTGGTGATGTTTCTAGGCTTAATTTATTGAGAGTGGTTTAATGCTTTGTAATGACCCGACCGATCATTTTGAGCTTTTGCACTTCGCTCGCCAGTTCTCGGGCATGACTGGTCCCGTGTGGTGTATTATCACTTATGTAAATCATCGATTTTGGTTTTCAGGGTAATCAGAATGAATTTGGAAGAACAGTTCTCAGTTTGAAGCTTAAAATTTGAAAGGTTTGACCGAGTTTTGACTTGTTAGTATATGATCTCGGATTGGAATTCTTATGATTTGGCTAGCTCCGTGAGGTGATTTGGGACTTAGGAGCGTGGTCAGAATGTGTTTTGAAGGTCCAGAATAGAGTTAGGCTTGAATTGGCAAAATTGGAATTTTGGTGTTTTCCGGTTGATATGTGAGATTTTGATAAAGTAGTTGGAATGGAATTCTGAAAGTTGGAGTAGGTCCGTTGTGTCATTCTGTGACGTGTGTGCAAAATTTCAGGTCATTCAGACGAGGTTTGGTAGACTTTTTGATCAAAAGCGGAATTTGGAAGTTCTTAGGCTTGAATCCGATGTGATTTTGGTATTTTGATGTTGTTTTGAGCGTTCTGAAGGTTGAAACAAATTTGAATGAGGTTATGGGATATGTTGTCATGTTTGGTTGAGGTCCCGAGGGCCTCGGGTGAGTTTTGGATGGTTAAACGGATCAAATTCTTGTTTTGAAAGTTGCAGATTTCTTCAGATCAGTGTTGTAGAGTTTTGCCCTTCGCGTTTGCGAGAGGGCTCACGTGTTCACGAAGAGATGTTGAGTGAGGTAGGCCAGTTGCCCTTCGCGTTCGCGATATGGGTCCCGCATTGAGTCTGATTGAGCATCGCGTTCGCGAATGAGGTAACGCGTTCGCATAGGCAAAGCTGTGTAAGGTATCACATTCGTGAGGATGTGTTAGCGTTCGTGTGACGACCCGACCGGTCGTTTTGAGCTTTTGCACTTTGCTCTCTAGTTCTCGGGCATGACTTGCCCCGTGTGATATATTATGACTTATGTAAATCGTTGGTTTTGGTTTTCAGGGTAATCATAATGAATTTGGAAGAACAGTTCTCAGTTTGAAGCTTGAAATTTGAAAAGTTTGACCAAGATTTCACTTATTGGTATATGATCTCGGATCTGAATTTTTATGATTTGGTTATCTCTGTTAGGTTATTTGGGACTTAGGAGCGTGATCGGAATGCATTTTGGAGGTTCGTGGAAGGTTTAGGCTTGACTTGGCGAAATTGAGATTTTGGCATTTTTTCGGTTAATAGGTGAGATTTTGATATAGGGGTCGGAATAGAATTCCGGAAGTTGTCATAGTTCCGTTGTGGCATTTGGGATGTGTGTGCAAAATTTCAGATCATTAAGACGTGGTTTGTATACTTTTTGATCGAAAGCGTAATTCGAAAGATTTTGGAAGCTTAGGCTTGAATCCGATGTGTTTTGGTTGATTCGATGTTGTTTGAGGTGTTTTGAAGATTAGTATAAGTTTGAATAAGATTATGGGATATGTTTGTGTTTTTGGTTGAGGTCCCGGGGGCCTCTGGGTGATTTCGGATGGTTGGCGGAGAGTTTGAGAGTTTGTAGGAGCTGCAGATTTTTGTTGCTTCTGTTGTTTCCGCAACTGTGGATTGGGGACCGCAGGTGAAACACCGCAAATGCGGAAGATTGGTCGCAGAAGCGGAAGATGGTAAAGTTGGCAGGAACCGCAAAAGCGATTGGGTAACCGCACCTTCGATGGAGCAGGTGCGGAGTTAGCATCGCAGATGCGAAATTGGCAATTTACTGAAAACCGCAGATGCGGTGGATTTGGTTGCAGAAGCGATACCGCAGAAGCGGGAAATGGACCGCAGGTGCAAAAATGCATGGGTCAGAAAGTATAAAAAGGTTCCCTTCGCGATTTTGAGTGGGTTTTTACCATATTTCATTCGGGAAAAAGCTTTGTAGAGCTAATTGAAGAGGGAATTCAAGAGGGTTTTGTGGAGGTAAGATTTTTGGACCCTAAACTTATTTATATGATGAATTTTAACATTTTTAAGCTTGAAATCCATGGATAATCAGTAGCAAAAATGATTAATTAGGGCTTGAGATTAAGAGACTTTTGAGTGGGGGTTTGAGGGGCCATTAGAGGACCGATTTTGATGTTCTTCATATGTATAGACTCGTGAGAGGATGAGGATTATATTGATGTGATTTTTGTCGGATTTCGAGACGTAGGCCCTGGGGCCGGGTTAGAGCAATTTCGGGAATTTGATGTAAATTGGATATTTTCGAGTGGGCTTTGTTCCCTTAGCATATTTTAATGGTTATGTACTGATTGTAGCTAGATTGGAGCATCCAGAGGTTGATACCAGATAGATGTGAGTAATGGTTGTAAATGATGTCTTGAGGGTATGAAACCCCGGATTGCGCATCGTTGTGCTATATTGAGGTGATGCACACGCTTGATGACGAGCGTGGGGTCATTCGCTGTTGGGATTGTGACTTAGTTTGTACTGAATGTCTATTTTACCGCGTATTTGACTGAAATCTATTTGCTATCATCATGTTTTAGGTTGAATGCCATATTTGGGCCTCGTGCCAACTATTTGAACCCTTAGGGGATTTTTATTGATATTTCCTCACTAGTTTGACGTTATACTTGAACTCAGTCATGCTCTATTCCACTATTTTCATAACTCAGCCATGCTTACTCTGTTTTAACACTTAAATAATCTTTTAAATGATATTTTGGGCTAAGAATCATGCTTTACTATTGCCCGAGTGACTTGTGAGGATTTTGACTGATATAAGGCCGATGGCCTATGTTGTGAGGAAACACTGATTATGATTATGAGGCCGATGGCCTAAGATATGTACGCCATGAGGTGGCTTGTTGATATGAGGCCGAGAGCCTAGTGATGATGCCACGAGATGGCTTGATATTGCGCTTGGGCTATAAGGGGCCCCTCCAGGAGTCTGCACACCCCCAGTGAGCGCGGGTACCTATTGTGATGTGAGATATAGCCCGAGGGGCTGGTATTGTTCTGAGATATTGCCCAAGAGGTAGATTTGTTGATATTGTGCCTGAGGGGTGAACCTTTATGTGTTTATCTTTCTTATTTGCCTGTCATTTACTTGCTTAACTGTTCAAAAGGCATTTCATGAAGTTTAAGTTGAACAAAAATGATTTCTACATATCCGTACTGATTTACTGTTTTACTGGTTTTTACTGCTTCATTATATCCTGAAATGTGCCTTACATGATTTCGTATTTCTCAGTATTTATTTATGATTGTTACTCATTGAGTTGGAGTACTCACTTTATTCCCTGCACCCTGTGTGCAGATTCAGGCGTTGCTAATCCTGCTTGCGAGAGTTGAGAGCTCCCGGTAGATTCCGGCGTTCACGAGGTAGTTGCTCGACGTCCGTAGCCCCGTGCTTCTCCCCCTTTTTCTCATTTCTTTCTCTTTTAGTGATTCTGTAATAGTTTGTAGACACTTTAGAATTGTAGTATATGGATAGATGCTCATGACTAGTGACACCCCGGTATCGGGCTGTGTTGGGTTTTATTTCCGCAAACCATAATGTCACTGCTAATCATTTTGGGATAATTATTATGATGTTTAAGGCTTAATATTTATTATTTTAGATTGCTTAAAATGGAAATGGGAATGTGTCAACTGGCTGTGTCTTCACGAGAGGCGCCATTACGACCAGGTCCAGGTTTAGGGTCGTGACAAGTTGGTATCAGAGCCTAGGTTACATAGGTCTCACGAGTCATGAGCAGGTTTAGTAGAGTCTTATGGATCGGTACGGAGACGTCTGTACTTATCCTCTGGAGGCTGTAGAACCTTTAGGAAAAACTTCACATTCTTGAATTCTTATCGTGCGTCCTTGGTTCAGCTTGAAAAGTAACTCTTTGAATTCCTTCCACGCATTGGTATGCGCGCATGAGCACTCGGTATCAGATGTACATCGATGGCTTGTGGTTCCCTGATCGAGGGGCGGGATGTGATCTCTGTGTGTTGATGTTGGGCTAGTCTGGAGGACTCGAGGCCGGATTTTTTGCCTATAGCTTGAGCACCGAGGTGTTGATTGTGTGAGCACGTGTTTTTGAACTTGTATGTTCTGTTGTGTCCCTATTAAGGGGAGTAATGACTGGATAGCTACATGATGAGTATTGTATGACTAGGAGGTGTATTCATATGATTTGGTAACAACGAGAAGGGTCTGCTGGAGGATGAAAGAACTATTAGGTACTTGATGTTCATCTTGATTTGAGGTATAGTCCCGAGTTATGGGTGTGTGAAGAATCTTTTCATGTTTTCTAGTTGGGAGTGAAGTAAATTTCATGTTATGGTATGAGTTCAGACTTAGGAAGATTCAGTGACTGCGTAATGTTTATGACGGTGGAATGTATACAGAAATGTTAGTTGGAGGCAAAGCAGGTGGGTTATCTCCTGCGGAGTGTTCTCAGGTTGTGTGATCCTTATGATGTCTATTAGAAGATCTCATTTACAAGTGAAATATAAGTGTTGAAATTTCAATTTGGGTCGCTTAAGAGAGTGGGCTTGACTGTTATGAGGATGAATGCGAGATTTGTAGAAGATTTAAAGTACTAGATGGTCTGTGTTTCACGAGCTTATGAAGGATTGAGTTTAAATATCACCATGGTATCATGACAGTAATAGAGTATACGCGTTATGAGTTATTGTGTGTGTGTTTTGATATATGGCTTCAAACCAAGTGGGGGACTCTACTATTGAGTTGTTGATTGTACGGTTATGTGCTACGTTGGTTCCAGTTTGAGGCGTGTTGGTGAATCAGTTATGGCGTGTGGAGATTAAGATCGAGGATGGATCGAGTAAAGGAAGATTTTGACAAAGGTTATATTATTCTTCATAGGTGTATGAGAATCATGGAATGTTTTGAGTGGTTATTGGTAAGGGTGTGCAGTGCATAGAATAGGAAGTTGCTTGGTTGCGTTAAGGTGAGGTTATATTTTGCAGTGTCGGAGTGCTAATGAGGCATATATTGCTCGGTTCATTTGATCAGGCTAATTGCAATATGAGTAGAGTGGATGACTCTCGAGAATGGTTCCAAGGTGTTCAAGATTTTACATGTAATAATTGGAGATTTTCAAGTTGTACTTTTGGCTAGAAACTGAGGTTTGCATTTGGAGGGTGTCAAGACTTGTGGTATTTCGATATCAATTAAGGAATTCTATATATATATATATCAGTATCAGGAAGGGAATGGCAATGACTTTGGATTTACAGGAAATTTCGTCAGGGTAGGTATTTTGAATGTAGTGCTTTTGGGAATATTTAAGAGAGTATTCAGCGGCATATGAAACTTAGACGGTGTGGTTTTATGCTTGGATTTTGTGTGGTGAGTCTGGGTTAAGGAATTGTGGTGTAACATCAAGAAAGAGCATCAAGTTGAAGGTCAATTAGAAGGAAACTCGGATAGATGGGATAGCTTAGTAGTAGGCCGGATCGGTATGGTAAGGATATGATTAGTTCCTTGGGTGTTTACGGGATAATGAGTTCATACAGGTACTTCACGGCAATGTTCTTGAGTTTTAATGGCCTGCGTAGGTTGGTTAAGTTAGGAGGATTTAGTCCTAACAAACTTGGTTTTTGTGCAAAGGGGAGTCGGAAAGTTCTTGTTGATTTCTACCGCGGTTTGGAGGTGTATATTTTCTACTGGCATGAGGAGCATGGGATGTGTAGTGATTTTCTTCCAAATGGGCTCAATGGAAAGTTCTTGGTTACTTGAGTACATGGTTGCTTATGGCTCAGAAGGGATACGAAGTTCTCATGGTTACCCTCATACAGTATAGTTTATGCGGTATGTAGTGTAGGCTTGAGATTTGCATGTGTAAGGTCTCGGTTCAGTTCTGAAAGGAAGATCATAACATCCTTAGGCAAGGGCAACTTCAGATAATTAGAGAAATGAGCTTCAGATAATTAGGGAAATGAGCTTCAGATGATTGAGGAAATGATCTTAAGGTGATTAAGGAAATGGTATTGCTAATTGGGGTGATTTGACGAGGGTATATGTTTTAGAAAAAGGCAATATGATTAAGTTGATGGTACTTCCTTGGTATTGTGGCACTCTCTTATTGGATTGACTGCTGATATTCGAGTTGCTTGGTGGTACAAAAGAATTTTTAGGGGTACCTCTCATGGATGTTTGGGTATTAGAGGTGTGTTGCATATTCAGGTGGAGTTGGGATCAGATATGGTGATTCGTGTGCTATATAGAGTTGGAGATTGGGAGTTCTCATAAACAGGTTATGTTGTGGTTGTGGGTCACGTGTATCGGCACTGTGTGGTGACTATCAGAGTTTGAAGACCCAAGTGGATCTTTTGCTGCTTGGTAAGTTAGGATTTGTTGTGATATTGGGTATAGACTGGTTCTCTCCGTGTAGTGTTATTTTGGACAATTGCGCTAAGGCGGCGATGTGGGCTATGCTGGGAATGCCACGGATTGAGTGGCGAGGTTCGACGAATTTGTTCTTAGTATAGTGGTTTTATATTTCGAAGACCCAGTGGATGGCTGTGAAGGATTGTCTTTCTTATTTGGGCCTTCGTGATGGATGTTAGTGCAGAGACTCCTACCATTGATTCAGTTTCGGTGGTGAGGGACTTTTCGGATGTGTTTCTTGTGGCCGAGCATGTTGCCAGATGGGGTTGTTGATTTTGGTACTGATTTGGTGCCGGGCACCGTAGCGTATGGCACCAGCGGGGTTAAAGGAGTTGAAGGATCAGCTTTAGGAACTCCTTGATAAGGGTTCATTGGTAGACCTATATGGATGTATATTTTGCATTGAGACGGCTTTGTTGACTTCGAGTTGCCAGTGGTGAGGAATGTGTTGATTCAATTATTATTGAGCTACTGGTGTTCTGAGTAAATCTATAAGTTACCTTTACGTGTTGCGAGGTGTTGGAATTTGTTGGTTATAGGCACATGTGGTACGGTTCTATTGGGGTTTCGTAGTGGAATTCGAGCGAGAAGAGTACTGGGTATTTCTCGGTGGATGGCGTATCGGTTATGTCCTTTCGGGTTGTGTAATGTTATGTCAATTGCTTCGCGGTGGTTATGATGACTTCTTTGGTTTTAGACATCATATTGCGCATAGTTGTCGATTTTGAGCATAGTGACTTGAGGCATTTCATGTGGACCAGTGTTTGGATGAGGTCGCGTATTGGAGCGAAGCTATGTGGAGGAATGATCCTTCGGATTGGATTTGTATGTTCTGTTTCTACGACGTGTGACGGGTTCTCAGCATTGTGTTGAGGTAGTACTAGTGAGCTTGCAGTACAACTCTTTCATTTGAGTCATTTTCATGATTTGAGTATGTTCGGATTGTTGCTTATTGGTGTGTGGATTGCGCAATTTGTGGCTTTAGTCTGTATTGAGGTGTCATGCCACTAGAGTAGTTAACATCGAGGTTCAGCTCATAAAGTTGCTATGGTCTTTGCCAAAGGAGAGGTGGCTTCGCAAATGGTTGATTTGAGAAATGGTTATGGCTTATTGCGTGTTTCCTTTTTCATTGGCAGTATATAAAAGTGTTGGGATGAGACTTTAGTTGATAAGAGGTTTTCTATCGGTATTCGGTTGTTGTGTGCAGCTGATGTGATTAAAAGTTATTGCTACAAGTGTTTGGGTTATGTGGTATATCATGTAATTATACCTGAGGTTGTAGGCATGGCTTATTACAACTTATTCGGGCTTATTCAGAGTATAGATGTGAGATTCTGATCTGGTGAATGATTTCGGAAGTGGAAATGTGGTTCTAAGGTTTATGGGCTAGGTTGGATTGTAAAATTTTAGTTACATTGTGTTATCGGACCTAAATAAGATAGGGTGACGTGGGATCACCCCCGGGTATGTGCATGGTAAGGTTACACAGCGATTTGATGGTTTTCGGAACAACTCCAGGCACGTTCGAGGACGAACGTATGTTTAAGTGGGGGAGGATGTAACGACCCGACCGGTCATTTTGAGCTTTTGCACTTTGCTCGCCAGTTCTCGGGCATGACTTGCCCCGTGTGATGTATTATGACTTATGTAAATCGTTGATTTTGGTTTTCAGGGTAATCGGAATAAATTTGGAAAAACAGTTCTCAGTTTGAAGCTTGAAATTTGAAAGGTTTGACCAAGATTTGACTTGTTGGTATATGATCTCGGATCGGAATTTTTATGATTTGGTTAGCTCCGTTAGGTTATTTGGGACTTAGGAGCGTGACTGGAATGCATTTTGGAGGTCCGTGGAAGGTTTAGGCTTGACTTGGCGAAATTGAAATTTTGGCATTTTTCTGGTTGATAGGTAAGATTTTTATATAGGGATCGGAATGGAATTACGGAAGTTTCCGTAGTTCCATTATGGCATTTGGGATGTGTGTGCAAAATTTCAGATCATTCGGATGTGGTTTGGTATACCTTTTGATCGAAAGCGTAATTCGGAAGATTTTGGAAGCTTAGGCATAAATCCGATGTGTTTTGGTTGATTCGATGTTATTTGAGGTGTTTTGAAGATTGGTATAAGTTTGAATAAGGTTATGGGATATATTTGTGTTTTTGGTTGAGGTCCCGGGGGCCTCAGGGTGATTTCGGATGGTTGGCAGAGAGTTTGGGAGTTTGGAGGAGCTGCAAATTTTTGTTGCTTCTGTTGTTTCCGCACCTGCAGATTGGGGACCGTAGGTGCAACGCCGAAAATGCGGAAGATTGGTCACAGAAGCGGAAGATGGTAAAGTTGGCAGGAACCGCAGAAGCGGTTGGGTAACCGCACCTTCGATAGCGCAGGTGCGGAGTTAGCATCGCAGATGCGGAAATTGGCAATTTAATGAAAACCACAGATGCGGTGGATTTGGTTGCAGAAGCGATACCACAGAAGCGAGAAATGGATCGCAGGTGCGAAAATGCCTGGGTCAGAAAGTATAAAAAGGTTCCCTTCGCGATTTTGAGTGGGTTTCCACCATATTTCATTCGGGAAAAAGCTTTGGAGAGCTAATTGAAGAGGTAATTCAAGAGGGTTTCATGGAGGTAAGATTTTTGGACCCTAAACTTGTTTCTATGATGAATTTTAACATTTGTAAGCTTGAAATCCATGGAAAATCAGTAGCAAAAATGGGTAATTAGGGCTTGAGATTAAGAAACCTTTGAGTGGGGGTTTGAGGGTCATTTGAGGCCCGATTTTGATGTTCTTGATATGTATAGACTCGTGGGAGGATGAGGATTATATTGATGTGATTTTTGTCAGATTCCGAGACGTGGACCCGGGGGCCGGGTTATTGCAATTTTGGAATTTTTGATGTAAATTGGATATTTTTGAGTGGGTTTTGTTCCCTTAGCATATTTTAATGGTTATATACTGATTATGGATAGATTGGAGCATCCGGAGGTCGGTTCGTGAGGGCAAAGGCATCACGGGCTAGAGTTTGGACCAGATCAAGGTAAGTAATAATTGTAAATGATGTCCTGAGGGTATGAAACCCCGGATTGCGCATCGTTGTGCTATATTGAGGTGACGCACACGCTTGATGATGAGCGTGGGGTCCTGCACTGTTGGGGATTGTGAGTTAGTCCGTCCCGAATGACTATTTTACCACATATTTGACTGAAATCTATTTGCTATCATCATGTTTTGGGTTGAATGCCATATTTGGGCCTCGTGCCAACTATTTGAACCCTTAGGGGATTTTATTGATATTTCCTCACTGTTTTGACGTTATACTTGAACTTAGTTATGCTATATTCCACTGTTTTCATAGCTCAACCATGCTTACTCTGTTTTAACACTTAAATAATCTTTTAAATGATATTTTGGCCTGAGAATTATGCTTTACTATTGCCCGAGTGGCTTGTGATGATTTTGACTGATATAAGGTCGAAGGCCTATCTTGTGAGGAAATATTGATTATGATTATGAGGGCGAGGGCCTGAGATATGTACACCACGATGTGGCTTGTTGATATGAGACCGAGAGCCTAGTGATGATGCCACGAGATGGCTTGATATTGCGCTTGGGCCGTAAGGGGTCCATCCAGGAGTCTGCACACCCCCAGAGAGTGCGGGTACCCATTGTGATGTGAGATATAGCCCGAGGGGCTGGTATTGTTCTGAGATATTGCCCGGGGGGCAGATTTGTTGACATTGTGCCTGAGAGGCGAACGTTTATGTGTTTATCTTTCTTATTTGCCTATCATTTACTTGCTTAACTGTTGAAAAGTCATTTCATGAAGTTTAAGTTGAACAAAAGTGATTTCTATATATCCGTACTGATTCATTGTTTTACTGGCTTTTACTGCTTCATTATAGCCTGAAATGTGCCTTATGTGATTTCGTATTTCTCAGTCTTTATTTATGATTATTACTCACTGAGTTGTAGTACTCACTTTACTCCCTGCACTCCGTGTGCAGATTCAGGCGTTGATGATCCTGCTTGCGAAGTTGAGAGCTCCCGGCAGATTTCAGAATTCATGATGTAGCTGTTCGGCGTCCGCAGCCCCGTGCTTCTCCCCCCTTTTTTTATTTCTTTCTCTTTCAGTGATTCTGTAATAGTTTGTAGACACTTTAGAATTGTAGTATATGGATAGATGCTCATGACTAGTGACACCCCGATATCGGGCTGTGTTGGGTTTTATTTCCACAAACTGTAATGTCATTGCTTATCATTTTGGGATAATTATTAGGATGTTTAAGGCTTAATATTTATTGTTTTAAATTGCTTAATATGGAAATGGGAATGTGTCGGCTGGCCTTGTCTTCACGAGAGGCGCCATCACGACCAGGTCCGGGTTTAGGGCCGTGACAAGTTGGTATCAGAGCCTAGGTTATATAGGTCTCACGAGTCATGAGCAGGTTTAGTAGAGTCTTGCAGATCGGTACAGAGACGTCTGTACTTATCCTCGGGAGGCTGCAAAACCTTTAGGAAAAACTTCACATTCTTGAATTCATATCGTGCATCCTTGATTCAGCTTGAAAAGTAACTCTTTGAATTCCTTCCACACGTTCGTATGCGCGCATGAGCGCTCGGTATCAGATGTGCATCGATGGTTTGTGGTTCCCTGATCGAGGGGCGAGATGTGATCTTTGTGTGTTGATACTGGGCCAGTCTGGAGGACTCGAGGCCGGATATTTTGCCTATAGCTTGAGCACCGAGGTGCTGATTGTGTGAGCACGTGTTTTTGAACTTGTATGTTCTGTTATGTCCCTATTAAGGGGAGTAATGATTGGATGGCTACGTGATGAGTATGTTATGACCGCAAGGTGTATTCATATGATTTGGAAATAACGAGAAGGGTCTGCTGGAGGATGGAAGAACTATTAGATACTTGATGTTCATCTTGATTTGAGGTATAGACCCGAGTTATGGGTGTGTGAAGAATCTTTTCATGTTTTCTAGTTGGGAGTGAAGTAAATTTCATGTTGCGGTATGAGTTCAGACTCAGGAAGATTAAGTGACTGCGTAATATTTATGACGGTGGAAGAATTGAAGAGGGAATCAAAGGGAAACACTTGGAGATAAGATTTTTGAACTCAATACTCGATTCTATGTTGATTCTTACTTGTTTAAACATGAAATATGTGGAAATTAAAGCCTAAATTGGGGAATTAGGGCTTGAATTTGGAGAGTGTAAATTGGGAATTTGACTGGCCATTTGAGGTCCGATTTTAATGTTCTTGGTATGTATAGACTCGTGAGAGGATAAGGATTCTATTGATGTGATTTTTGTCAGATTCCGAGATGTGGGTCGGGTTTGGCCAATTTCGAGATTTGAATTAATTCGATTATTTTCGCTTGGGCTTTGTTCCTTTAGCGTGTATTAATGATGTGGAACTGATTTTGGTTACATTCGGAGCATCCGGAGGCCGATTCGAGAGGCAAGGGCATCGCGGACTCGAGTTTGGACCGGATAGAGGTGATTAATGATTGTAAATGTTGTCCTGAGGGTATGAAACCTCGGATTTCACATCGTTGTGCTATATTGAGGTGACGAACACACTAGATGGTGAGCATGGGGTCGTGCACCGTTGAGGATTGTGACTTAGTCCATCCAGAATGACTGTTTTACCGCATATTTGATTGAAAACTGTTTGCTATCATCATGTTTTGGGCTGAATGCCATATTTGGGCCTTGTGCCAACTATTTGGACCCTTAGGGGATTTTTACTACTATTTTCTCACTTTTTTAATTTTATATTTGTATTCAGTCATGCAAAATTATACTGTTTTCATAACTCAGCTATGTTTATTTTGTTTTAACACTTTAAATGATATTTTGGGTCGAGTATCATATTTTACTGTGCTCGAGTGGCTTTTAGAGATTTCTGACCGAGTAGGGCCGAGGGCCTGAATTGTGAGGATTATTATGGGATTGGGCTGTACGCCGCAACAGTGTTGTACTGATTATGATTATGAGGCCGAGGGCCTGAGTTGTACGCCACGAGGTGGCTTGATATGAGGCCGAGAACCTATTGAGTATGCCACGAGATGGCTTGATATTGCGCTTGGGCCGTAAGGTGCCCCTCCCGGAGTCTGTACACCCCTAGTGAGCGTGAGTACCCATTGTGATATGAGATATAGCCCGAGGGGTTGGTGTCGTTCCATGTTATTGCCCGAGGGGCTGATTATGTTGATATTGTGCCCGAGGGGCTGATTTTACATGTTTATCTTTTCTCGTTGCTTTTCATTTACTTGTTTAACTGTTAAAAATGTGTTTTAAAGAAGCTTATTCTGAACTAAGGTGTTTTTATAAGATTTCACTGTTTCATTGCCTTTTATTGGTTGTACACTGCTTCTTTATAGCATGTTGTTGTACTTTACTTGATTTCTTATCGCTCAGTCTTCATTTATTATTATTACTGTTACAACCTGTAAGTTTAACGACCTTGATATCGTTATATATATTGATATGGTATTTTAAGTGGAATTTTTTTAAAAAAAAAATAAAAAAGGCATCGTCACAATAAAGGGGTTATTATACATATATATATAATTTTATATATATATATATGTGTGTGTGTGTATAATATATTCACACGCACGTGTACTCTGGTGTTATAATTTATAAGCAGTTTCTCATGTTGTCATGCTACTTGCGTTTCCGTAGATTTAGACCAGATACTTTTACAGTGAGCGTTGAAATACAGCACATATTTTCCTTTTTCCATGTTTATAGGAAGCTACTTTGCAACACATGGACGTTGCTACCTAAAATATTTATTTATTTCTATTTGTTATGTCTTTATCTTATATTGGATTATAAATATGCATACAATCAATGTTGTATTTTTACTTGGTGCCAATGCTTTGAGCTATTTAACTTTTTCATTAATTGTAAAAGGATTTTATATAGTTGTTAATGTTATTACTTTCGAATGTGTTTTAAATTTATACATATGTATAATATGAGAAAGTTTATGAGATTTTCTTTATTATAAAAATAGAATTTTTTTTACAAGAAAAGAATGTTATCTTTTTAACCATTTTAAGAATTAAGCGTATGAAAATTTGTACTATTTATATGAGATTAGGAAAATTAAAAGTTGAGAAAATATATACTATATTTTTACATGGATATTTTAATAAAATAATAGTGTATGTATTGATTTTATATGGTACCACATAACAATGATAGTAAAGTATATTATAATATGATATATAAAGTGTATTAAAAGTGAATAGTATTTTAAGTAATTTGGGATAATTTTTAATTACATGAGTAATTGGTTAATTATCGAATAACAAGTCATTACCTAAATAATTAATTAAATATTTGGATAAGACTACCCTCCACACGTGGCAGCACCCCCTCATTCCCATGAATGACTCATCCAACATGATACCATGCTCAACCCAAATTACACTGCAATATACAATGGACATTGGGTAAGGTCTCAATGTTGTCTTTCGTTGTGATTTTGACTCATCCAGCATGTGAAAAACATTGTGCTTTATTTATCTATTGCTAAATTTTAATTTTCTGCACTTGGGTAAATTGCATGTTGCATTCGAAGTTTGAACTGTTAGCAACTCCTAGTGACAACTACTTTGAGCAGAACTTTACTGAAACTACCTGATGCATATAGTAATTTCATATATCAAGGTATGTTTTTTTTCTTCTCCACTGTTCCTCAAGTATTCTGCGATCATTTTTCGTTTTACTTAAGTACCATGGTTGGTTTTCTTCGAGCGATTGTGACAAATGAAAGCAATTTCAATTTGTTTCAACTTTCCCCACTGCCTAACGAAACGAAAAGTGAATCTAATCTAAGTGTCTTGATATCACAGTTTCTTGATTTTTTGGATGTATTGACTTCATTTCTTGATTGCAACCACAAGTTTAATTTGATTGTGGCGAGAGGAGGGGGAAAAATAACAAAAGATCTACTGTTTTTGAATGTATCTTGACATCTCCCTTGTTAATGCATCTTCATGTATTTTCAAGAGGAATTGATGCTTTAATTCTGTCTTAGCATATGCTGTAGCTGTAGTTACACAATTGTGCAGATAGCACTTCGAGTTTCCTTCATTCACCTTAATTGTACTAAAATGAGCACCAAGGAACCAGAGGCTTACGTACCGGAAGTTGGAAGCTCAAATCAGTTAGAGACAAACAATTCAGGTTATGTTTCTCATGTCAAGAAGCTACTTCATCGGCAAATGTTGGTTGGTATAAGCGATGGGAGGTTCTTTCTAGGTACATTTTATTGTATTGATAAGCATGGAAACATAATTCTTCAAGATGCAGTCGAGTACCGTAGCACCAGAAGATCTGCTCCTTCCCCGATGGAACAACGAGTTCTTGGTCTCATTTTATCTCTTCTTTCTTTTGGCATGATGTATACGACACAAACGAAATAAGCAAATACATAAATTCCATAAATGACTCTATTCATAGAAGTATTAGAGGTGCCTATGTTCTTGAATTTTCATGTCTTATTATTTTATCGTCTGTCCGTGGGTTTCAGAAAATACGTAAGTTGAGTCTAAGTATATTTCATGGTATTAATCAGAGGCATAATGGTCTTATGATGTACCAAGAGATTTTATCAATGCATTCCATGCATTTATACATGCACATTGACCCATAACCAGATGACGTTATATACGCGTATATATGTATATACATACGTATATGGGATATGAGAAATGGTTATGGCGTTATATACGCACCACCACCTGATCAGCCGGTATACATTGATGATTTTGCCCACAGTGGCACCAAATGACGTTATATACGCGTATATATGTAAATATATGTATATGGGATATGGAAAAAAAGTTACAGCGTTATATACGCGCCATCACCTGATCAGCTGGTATACGTTGATGATTTTGCCCACAATGACTGAGGTGATATGATGGGATGCCCTCATAGGCTTAATGATATTATGTACGTACAGACCTATGCATTACATGACATTTACACATATATGCATGACATTATAAATATTTCACGATTTACAGAGCTATCCAGACTTACAGGTATAGATAATCAGTTTGACGATCCCTCATAGTAGATGAGATTGACATTCAACGAAGGACCGATACAACTCCACCTCATTCGGAGTGCATCCGAGTCTATGAGTCATCATATCAGAGTTTTGCTACAGACTTATGGGTAGGCCAGTACCCTGTCCCATTTTATGTCAAATAATCTTAGAGGCTTTGTAGACACAAGTTTATTATGTACAGTATGTCAGAGGCCTTAACTGCCCATATATATATTCATGTTTTATGAACAATGGTTCATTGATATAATATTTGCGCACTTATAATTATACATTCCGATTTGTGGCCATGTTGGCTCATGATAGTTACTAAAGGAATGAGTCCAGCTAACTCGACCTATGTATGTTCTAGTTTTGGTCAAATGATCATGAGTTACAGAGTGGTTCGCTCAGGCCAGCTCGGCACCGAGTGATAGCCACGCCTCCCCAGGTTTGGGGCGTGACAATTACTCAGTGAGTTGGAGTACTCACTTTACTCCCTGCACCCTGTGTGCAGCTTCAGGTCCCGCCAGTAAGAGTTGATTGCTCAACAGGCTATTCAGAGTCCACTAGGTAGCTGCTCAGCGTTCGCAGCCCAGTGTTTCTCCCTCCTATTTTATCTCCCTTGTTCTAGTTACGTAACAGGTTGTATAAACTCTTTCATATACTTAGACTATGTTAAATGCTCATGACTGGTGACACCCCGATGTCGGGCTATGTTTGGTTTTTTTTGCAGTTGATATATTTCACTCTATTATGGGATTTATCATTATTAATGACTTAAATTATGAATTATTATCTGTTAATTTAATTGGAAGTTTGTGTCTGTTGGCCTTGTCTTTATGAGAGGCGTCATCACGACCGAATCTGGGTTTAGGGTCGTGACAAGTTTGGTATCAGAGCCTAGGTTACATAGGTCTCACGAGTCATAAGCAGATTTAGTAGAGTCTCGCGGATCGGTATGGAGACGTCTGTACTTATCCTCGAGAGGCTGCAGAACCTTTAAGAAAAACTTCACATTCTTGAATTCTTACCGTGCGTCCTTGATTCATCTTGAAATGTAACTCTTTGAATTCCTTCCACGCGTTTGTATGCGCGCATGAGAGCTCAGTATCAGATGTGCATCGATGGCTTGTGATTCCCTGATCGAGGGGCGAGATGTGATCTTTGTGTGTTGATGTTGGGCCGGTCGGGAGAACTTGAAGCCGGGTTTTGCCTATAGCTTGAGCACTGAGGCGTTGGTTGTGTGAGCACGTACTTTTGAATTTGTATGTTCGATAGTGTCCCTATTGGTGAGAGTGATGGCTGGATAGCTACGTGATGAGTATGATGTGACTCTGAGATATGTGCATATGAGTTGAACGAGACAAGAAGGGTCTACTTGGGGGTAGTAAGAACTATCCGGTGCTTGGTTTCCATCATGATTTGATGTTTAGCCCGAGTTGTGGGCGTGTTGAAGGACCTTTTCATGTTGCCTACTTGGGAAGTGAAGTGGATTTCACGTTGTGATATGAGTTCAGACTCAGGAAGATTAAGTAACTATGTAATGTTTATGATAGCGGACGGGTATAAGGAGATGTTAGTTTGAGGCGAGACAGGTAGGCTATCTCCTGCCGATTGTTCTGAAGTTTGCATGATCCTTTATGTCGTTTATTGGAAGATCTCTGTTACCAGGGAAATATATGTGTTGCAACTTGAATTTGGGTTGCTTAAGAGAATGAGCTTGACTGTTATGAGGGTGAAGGTGTTGCGACCAAAACACTTACGCAAGTGTACACGATCTTCAAGTAATATAGTAATAAGTAATAAGTAAAGTATCGTTCCCACGAGGAATTATGATCAACTTATCGACTGATGCAAACTCAAACAATTATCAATTCAAGCTAATTCATCACAAAATACATAAATAACCAATTCACAATTTAACTAGTAATCAAACAATAATACAACGCAAAGTTACTACGCCACTTATGCAATTTTCTTTCAACAATTAATAAAAGAGATATTCCAGGGTCATGGACTTGCTAGAGATCATGCTACGCTTTTATCTTAAGAATGACTTATTGAATTATCTGGGTTATTAAATATAGGGTTAATAATACCCATAAGAATCTGTCGAATTCTTATGTGCCTATTCAGGTTAAATTAATACCTATATTTCTATGGCATTAATATTAACTCAAATGCATTTACAATTCCTATTTTTCAACCAAACAAGGCAATTAAGTATATTTCTATCTTAATCGCTAATCTTTCACCCGATGCCCAGGATCAAGATCTTGTTCTATTTGATTCTATATGCAATCAAGAATTTCCCTTTTCAAGTTTAACTCAAGATTCATAAATAGTATTTCACTGTTAGCTACGCAGTAAAATAATTAACAGCAGAATCTAATAAACAACCCATAACAATAAATTCAAGATCATCGATTTAAGTTTCAAACAACATAATCATCTAACACCCATGACCCTAGAATATTTGGATTTTTAGCCACTCATATTCATACAAACATCAACAATATAACTCTTAAACATCAAATAAATAGATACTAGAAGAAAGTTTAGAAAAACTCTTTTAATCCTTGCTCCAAATTGTTGTTCCTCTTGATTTTTTATGCTTTAAGATGAATCTCCTCTTCTTTTTCTCTCTAAAATTAGGTCTGGTTTGTTAATAATGGATGCTTTACCTTTTTTTAATCGTGTAAGAATGGGTTTTGACAATCATGCCCTTTTAAGACCAAAATAGAATAGTTCTGTGATTTTACACGTCCGCGGTGCCTCGCGCGATGCCCTGTGCGCCGCGTACATAGATTGGTCAGAGGCAGAATACATTTTAATGGAGCAAAATAACATTTTTCTAGAAATTCACTGTCGCGGCGCCCCACATGGCACACCCTGCGGCGCGACAGTGCAAATTTCTATGCTACTTCATTTTTTTTCTTTTGTTTTTCTATCCGGGCTTGCTATGCGACCCCCGAACACGATCCCAACTCGATTTATTTAGCTTTTACTCAGACTTTTAATTCTCAAGTCGGAATCTCTTCCTGCAAGGCATAAAGCATGAATTTAGTACAATTCATTATTATTTAAGCTCAAGCCTTTGTAAAATGCAATAATTAAAGTGTTGTTACAACGACTAAAACACGAGTTTTTAGCCTATGATAAACACCCCACACTTAAATCATTGCTCGTCCTCGAGCTATTAACATACACTTCACATAAGAACGGCCTTCTTATCAAACAATTTCTTTAACAACACATGCCGACACTTAAGTACCAATTCATAATATTTCAACCTCAAGACATAACTCATAAGTGCCACGCATTTTCATAACTTGCTTACTTACTCTAACACAAAGGTCAAAACATTTCCTTGCTTTTACAAATCATGTGCCCTCTCACAATTAATATAGACTAGTTCCTCTCAAATAATATTCAAGATTATTTAGGAACTCAAAATAGGAAGAATTAGCTCACTCTCAGAATTAAAATTCATGTGCAACAGATGACATACCATATGCTTGCCCCTAGTGTAATACTCTACTAATTGAGCTTATTCAATAAATGATAAAATCGGACTTTAATTAGTTGTAATGCAGGTTGAGGAAGTGTGTGATAAATATAGAATGTAGTAGCTACACCTCTTTGAGCACTTCCATACATACACCATTTCATTTCACAATTTCAGCATCACTCTTATTGTTAAACCATCTCCAACTTTTTTGAGGTTTTACATACTAACAACAAATCCCATTCTCTTTAAACACCATAAGTTAGGGAATGTTACTAATGAAAATTCATCCCCTATATATATATATATATATATGTGTGTGTGTGTGTGTGTGTGTGTGTGTGTGTGTGTGTGTTCAATTTCTTTTAAACAAACCAACCAATCTCTTCTCAACTTTAACAACATTAAAACAACACTAAGTGCTCATGAGAGATAGAGGTTCAAACAACTGATATATTTACATAAATTGGTAAGGTTTGTAATGTGGATGCCAAAGAAATACGATTAACGGCTCAAAAGGTTTGACTAAGATATATACAACTAGGTGGGAACAATTATAAAATTGGTTCAACAAAGAAATACCTATATCAACTCCTAAACTAAATAATACTACTATTTCACTTTGCAAAACACTTGAGGGCAAGTTCTAGATATCAACTGTTAAGCACAAAATATTTTAGCAACCTCACTCACATATTGGCACACAAGCCACTCAAGCTTGGATCTTTCTCGACTCTCTAGTCAAAGCAGTTAAGCATAGTCATAAATACATAATTTAAGGCACTTACTTTAGAATCAAGAACTGAGGTTAAACATCACAAATAAGGTACATTACCACTTCTAAAGCATGTGCATTTGAGGAGATTAACTCCGTAAGTTGGGAACTTTTTATTCAATTAAACTAAAAAAAATTACACTATACTCGGTTCAAATATACCCTTGGAAAAGAACCGCGACATAAAGAAAAATTAAGGGGAAATTTTTAAATTAAACCAAAACTAGCATACACTAAACTGAAATAAAAGGCAAATATTTTTTTGAATTTCGACTTCATTTCCCTCAAGAAAGTCCATTGTCAGGAAAAAATCGAAATTAGTACCACTTACTACCTACAAACACTATAATCTACCAAACCAAAACGTTTAACAGTCTAAACAAAATCAAACAACCAAAAATACGAAAAATACAAAAGTAAGTACATTACAATAGGGGCAAGTCACCCCACACTTAAAAACTTGCATTGTCCCTAATGCAAAAAATCAAAATAGATCAGAAAAAAGACTCTCTGAGGCCATTGGCCTAAGCATCTTCATCTTCAAAGGTGCGCAAATATTCCTTGTCATCTGAGGGAACAGAGTTCACATATTCATCCGGTGGAAATTATCCTTGCTGAGCCATTCCTAACCACTGTTGAGTGAAAAGAGATAGAAGGTGATTTTGTTGTAACTCTTCCAAGTTTAGTTCCCCTCTGGAGGCGCGAAGGCGCAGGTCAGCAAATAATATCTGCAAAGTCTCTTCCACCCGGATAAACCTTTGATCGACATTAAGTGCAGCTGCATGCAGATCTATCACAGTCGTGATATCAAGCGCCCTGATAGGATATGTTACTTCTATCTTCCGATCACAGTGATACTCTTCTTCAATTTAGTATGTCCGCAATAACCGAGTGATCATACTCGGATAGTGTAGGCGGCGTCCCCCAAAAGGTCTCACCTTTGACATGTGTTCTAGCATAATTTTCCCAAGATCAACCTACATTCTTGTTAAAAATGTGTAAATCAAACAAACCTTTAGTTTTGATACATCCGTATCACTTTTTGTCAGCATGATTTTGGCATTTATTAGATTCAAAATAACTCGTGCAGGATGCTGGAATGTTCCTTTTTTCATCTCCTTGTGAAACTCATTTGAATCTCTAGTCCACAAGGCAAAGGAATCTGCACCACATAGCTGCCTGCGAATGTCTGGGTAGTCTGGTCTACGAAGGAACCTCTGAAACAGCTTATGTGAATGCTCAGTGAAAAGCTTTATTTGATTTATGACCTTTGAAGAAAATGGAATCACTCTATTTCTGACCCTTACTTGGTAACTTGCATCTAAATCGCCTCCTGGTTGCCAATTGGCGTAAAATTCTTTTACCAAGTTGATATTCACATTATTACCTTGGCAAAACAACCCTTCAAAACCCAAAGCTCGAATGTTATTATATATTGCATTATACTTACGAGAGAGCTTTGTTTCATCTATGGCAACTTTAGGAGTTTGTGGCACAGTAGGAACAAATGATTGGAACCATTGTATTGTATGGGCTTGAATAGCTCTGATGCCATATTTGCACTCTAGTACCTCATCTGCATCAGGATCGAAGTGTTCCTCTTCCTCCTCAACTGGTGCCGGAGGGGGTGCCCTTCTACCTCCCCGTCGGCTAGTAGATGCAACCTCAGACAGGCCAGTGTTTGATCTTTTACTTGGGCGCCGAGACATTACCTACACAACATGATATATTAGCTAAAACACATAAAATCATTTTAAAAGCAATTGGAATAAATACCCCACACTTATGTTATTATCATGTTGACACTTAGCATGTATAACAGGAATTCAGACTACCCTGTTCTTCAATTAGAATGATATAATACTTATCGGCCTACCCAATCATTAGAGAGAATTGCAACAATTGAAAATAAAATAAAAAATCAAAAACTAGGCTAAAAATATTAAAAATAAACATAAAAAGAAATTAGTCTATTTTACAAAATCCGACATTTTTATACAAAATATACTACATAGGCACATTAGCATGAATCCTACATATCATTTTACATAAAGCAAGCGAAAAATTATGGTTTAGCCTAATGTCATAGTTGTTATCAATAATAACATCTCACAATGAAATTTGTTTCTCAATTTGCAACATTACTCAATTTCATGTCACTTAGACATTTTAACAAACACATTGTAAGCATGTCTTGCATTCTTTAAATTCAACTTGAAATGAGGTAAATTCACCATATCAACAACACAACTATACCTCACTTCACAACTATAACATCACCATATCTTCACAATTATATTCAATGCACAAATTTTCACTTTCTTACATGTATTTTTGAAATAGTGTAGCCCTCAACAATCTTCAACAAGAACTCAACTCATATCACCTCAACACACCCTAAAATCCTCCATAATCATAAAGATAATATACATTCTAAGTTTCTAATACTATTTTCAACAATATTAACAAAAGAAACTAAAAGAAAATTAAAAACACAATTCTTGATAGGGTTTATACAATTATAATTGAAAATAAGAAAAAAAAATACAACATAAAATACTACTAGATTGAAAGAAAAGAGAGAAGAGAATACTTACCTTGCAAGAAGAAGAAGGATTTGGGGATGGATTTGTTGAGTGAAATTGTTTGGGGCTTTTTGGGTTGAGACTTGGAGAGGCAGAGAGTTTGGGAGAGGAAATAATGAAATAATGGGAAGGGGGGTTCGGGTATTTAGGGGTTTTTTAAAAACAAATCTTTTTTTAAAAGAAAATTAAAATGCACTGTCGCGTCGCCCCCCGCGGCGCGGTAGTGCAAAAAATCTAGCTGCTCCAAAAATTTTGTATTCTGCCTTGTCTGTGCAATATTTCTTGGTGCGATGTGTGGCACAATGCCCCACGCGATGCGGTAGGCCAATTTTTCATAGAGTTAGCCTACTTTTCGATATTTAGCTCATAATTTACACCCCTATATCTTTGTACACTGATTTTATGCCAACTTCATGCTTGCACCTGATTAAAAACATTATAACATCTAAAATTTAATATTTCTAAACTACAATTAAAAGTTAGTGATGTCAGTCATTGGGTTGCCTCCCAACAAGCGCCTAATTTAACGTCGTGGCACGACTCAACACTTCATCACACATCAACCAAATCTACCGAGGTCTTGTGACGTTTAATATCACCACCCCAATAGTGTTTTACTCGCTGCCCATTCACCAAAAATGTACCAATTGAATTTATGTCCCGCAATTCAACTGTTTCATGAAGAGTCACACTTACCACAACGAAAGGGCCTGCTCAACGGGACTTAAGCTTTCCAGAAAAAATCTTTAGCCTAGAATTAAACAAAAGAACTTCTTGACCCGGCTTAAACTCACGATGTTGAATGTGCTTGTCATGCCACCTCTTGGTCTTTTCTTTATACAACTTGGTATTTTCATAAGCATACAACCGAAACTCATCAAGTTCATTGAGTTGTAGTAGTCTTTTTTCACCGGCTAAGTCCATATCCATATTTAGTTTTTTTATTGCCTAATAAGCGTTGTGTTCAAGCTCAACGGACAAATTACATGCCTTCCCATAAACCAACCTGTACGGAGAAGTACCTATTGGAGTCTTGTATGCAATTCGGTAAGCCCACAATGCATCTTCTAACTTACCGGACCAATCTTTCCTATTTGCACTCACGGTTTCTCCAAAATCTATTTTACCTCTCTGTTTGACACTTCAACTTGACCACTCGTTTGAGGGTGATACGCAGTAGCAACCTTGTGTCTTACCCCATATTTTGCTAGAATATTTTCCAACAATTTGTTACAAAAGTGTGTTCCTCCATCATTTATCAACACCCTTGGAGTTCCAAAGCGTGTGAAAATGTGCTTCTTTATGAAACTTACCACTACCTTTGCATCATTAGTAGGAAGAGTAATGGCCTCAACCCACTTAGACACATAATCGACTGCAACCAAAATGTATCTGTGCCCATTAGAGTATGGAAATGGTCCCATGAAATCAATTCCCCAAACATCAAAGAGTTCTACTGCAAAAATATTTTGCAAAGGTATCTCGTTCCTCTTCGTGATTGAACCTGTTCTTTGACACCTGTCATAATTTTTAACAAAAGCATGTGCATCTTTAAACAATTTTGGTCAGTAAAAACCTGATTGCAAAACCTATTGTGCAGTTCTGTCTCTACCATAGTGACCTTTATAAAGAGAAGCATGACAGTAATGCAATATTGCATTCATCTCCTCCTCAGGGACACACCTTCTTACCAATTGATCTGCGCATTGCTTGTACAGAAAAGGCTTGTCCCACATGTAAAATCTCACGTAATGTAAAAATCTTCTTCTATGATCAGCTGTGAATTCTGGTAGAGTCACCCCACTTGCAATGAAATTCACATAATCAACATACCATGGGATTTCATCCGAAATGATGGCTAGTAACTGTTCATCAGGAAATATTTCTTTGATTCTTTCTCCTTCAGTAACATGGCCTCGATTTTCCAACCTGGACAAATGATCTGCAACCTGATTCTCTGTCCCTTTTCGATCTCGAATCTCTAAATCAAATTCCTACAAAAGAAGAACCCATCGGATTAACCTTGGCTTGACATCTTTCTTTGCAAATAAATACCTGATGGCTGAGTGATCTATGTAAACTATGACTTTGGTTCCTGATATTAGGCTATATAGACGATATTTACACCTTAATTATACCATGCTTTATTGTTGTTTTATAGGCAAAATGATGACAAAATTCTCTAATTGGTGTTCTTTTGCTTCGTAGGGAATAATCCAAGTTAGGAAGAACGATGAAGTGTTTTGGAGTCAATAATGTGAAGAAAACGTCCAATCAAGAAGCACTCGAGCATAAAGAAGCAAAAAGTGGACTGGGGTGAAATCCACCGCGACCGCGGTGGGACCGCGGTAGGACTGCGGTAGTCCACAAAATGCAGGCACAATAGCTGGCCTTCACCGCGGTTACACCACGGTCGAGCCGCGACCTCGGTGAACTGTGCAAGTGCCAGAAAATTTGGCGGACCAAAGTGTAACTCGGGGAAAACTTATTCCAAACCGTTATAAAATTTAGAAGCTCGCCCAAGATATTGTTAAGCTTGTTTTTTAGAATACTTTGAAGGAAGAACAAGTGTGAGAAAATCAACCAAACATTAGAGTTTTTCTATCTCCTTTTAATTCTTGCAATTATACATTATGAACAACTTTGTAGTTTTATCTTGTTTTGTTATGAGTAGCTAAACAATTGATCTAGGGTTGATGGAACCAATTGTTGGTTGAAGTTTTGACTCAACTTGTTATAATCGAGCTGGATTTATTATATGATTGTTCAACTACGTTTTGTATGGTGATTAATTGAATGGGTCCTTGATTAATCGTGTTTAATTACCTCATATTGCTTGAGAAAGAATATTAGGTTAGACTGCTCTTGAACAACACCACTTTTGGGCAATTGAAGAGATTCATTACTTGAACATAAAAGTGGGTTTAGAGATAACAAAACTTTGGTAGGATAATTTAGAGCTGCACATATTGTCAGCTAGAGTAGTTCGAGAGAATGCTCTAGTAAATTATCATAGTTGATCGAGAGATAATTACGATAACTCATAGCTCTTAATCCTCATAAAGTATTACGATGAGATTATAGCAAAAGAGTTAACACCTAAACTAGCAATTGGGGAAATCCCTGCCCTAGACCTTTTTACCATTGAATTATCTTTAATCTAGCATATTGTTATTTTTAATATCAGTTGAAGTAGTTAAACAAAAACCCAAGTTGATTGATAAAAATCTTGCATCTGGAAATTGGTTGAGTTGATAATAGCATTGCCAAAGAGTTGTAATAGATTGGTTAGTTCCCTGAGGATTCGACTTTGGACTTAAAACCGGATTATATTTGCAACAACCGCTTTGTCTTTTAGAAGGCATAGTTGGGTGTGATCAAATTTTGGCGCCGTTGCCAGGGACCTAACGGTGTTATTTATTACAACTTAGAAGTAGTGCTGGAATTGTTAGTTTAAATCAAATTTCTAAGGTGTTAAATAATTTTTTTTCCATTGAAATTCTTACGTTTGAACTCTTATGGGATTCAGGTGTATGCCTAGAAATTCTTTGAGGACTGGAGAGCTGCTTGAAGGACTCTCAGACCCCGAGAAAACAACAGGGCAATGAACCGTGCTAACAAGAGGCTCCAACAATCACAACAAACACAACAACTTTAAATTGACATGGGTGACGTAGAGAACGTCAACGGAAACATCAGGCATGAGCTAGCTGACCTAAACGTCAGAGTGGTGGCACCTCTTGTGCCAGAAGATGCACTTTATGATTGGGCACAACCCACAGTTGACAACCTGGCAACTGCCTTAGTTGTACCCCCAATTCAAGCGGAGACATTCTAGATCACCAACAACATGTTGCATCTGCTGAAGAATAAGGGATTGTTCTCCGGCTCACACATCGAAGACTCTCAACAATACTTGAAAATTTTTCTGTCGATTTGTGTGACCCAAAGGCAGCCAAATGTGACCCCAAAAGCTATCAAGCTGTTACCGTTCCCGTTCTCTGTGACTGGGGAAGCTCATACTTGGTTGAATTCACTCCCTATAAATTCCATTGTCAACTGGGAGGAATTAGTCAAGTAGTTCCTGAATAAGTTCTACCCGCCCAATAAGACTGCAAGGTAGATTGATGAAAGATTGCAGTACAAGCAGCAGCCTACTGAGACCTTGTAGGAAACTTGAGAAAGATTCAAAAGGATGTTAGTGAAGTGTCCCCACCATGGTATTCAAGACCAGATGCTCGGCCAGAGATTCTACATGGGGTTAGCTGATAATCTAAAGGCTAATGTGGATGCTTCAGATGGGGGTGCATTTTTGAGTAAGACATTCACTGAATGCAAAGTCCTTTTTGATAAGATGTCCCAGAACTCAGGGTGGATGACGAGAGGTACAACTCTGGAACCAATAGTGCATTCAGTTCCTCTTGACCCAAATAATTCCCAGGCTGAGAACATGGCCAAACTCATGACTCAGATGAGTATATTGACAAAGAAGATTGATGAGATGTGTACAAATCAAGTGCATATTGTTGACACAACTAATGGAGGACTGTGTACACCCTGCATTAATTAGTCTTATGTGTGTTCATGAAGTGGAGAAGGTGACAACCAAAGGGTAAGAGAAGATATGAATTATATCAATAACTTCAGGGGTCAGAGACAAGGAGGACAGCAGTGGAGACCGACACCAAATCAACCATATAGACCAAACATGCCACAGCATGGAGGTATGCAACCCCAAGGCTAAATGGTGCCATATCAGAGATAACAAGGCTATCCACAGCAGAACCAGCAACAGTTGACATATCAGCCACCTCCTCGGCAACAAGATAACAACATGGTAGAGATCAGGGGTATGCTTCAACAACTTATTCGAACAAATGGTAAGATGCAGGAGAAGTTGGCAGTGCATGACTCAGCGATAAAGAACATTGAAACTCAATTGGGGCAGTTGTCTATGGCCTTAAACAACCGGCCCCAGGGAACATTGCAAGCAGACACGAACATTAACCCCAAGGAGAACAACCCGAATCAGTTGATAGCAGTAATCCTCCGAAATGGGAGAGATTTAGTTAGAGAATAGGAAGTTGCACAAGCCAGCAAACCGACCACGCCGACTACTTCAATTCAATTGGAGGTAGATGAACCAGCAGAACTTACTGAAGTGGTGGTTGAACAGGCTCAGGATGATAAGGGTAGGCTAAGGAGAGTGAACAAGATGCAGAGCAGGTGGTACCTCTTGTGCCATAGAACCCCAACAGAGAGAAGCCAGCAAGCAGTGCATAAAGGGTGATACCTGCACTATTCCCTCAGAGACTAGTAAAACAAAAGAAGGAAGATCAATACATGAAATTCATGGAGATACTTCGTCAAATTAAATTGAATATTCCTCTGATGGATACTTTGAGGGAGATGACAGGATATGCAAATATGATGAAGGACCTAATGTCATGGAAGTTTGATTTTTAGGACCTGTCCACAGTAACTCTGACACAGACCTGTAGTGCAGTAATGACAAGACCCATGGCTCAAAAGATGTCTGACCTAGGTAGCTTTACCATACCATGCACCATTGGGAGTTATGCCTTTGCAAAGGCATTATGTGACTTAGGAGCCAGCATAAACTTGATGCCACTGGCCATATATACCAAACTGGGCATTCGCAGAGCTAGACCAACTTTGATGCTTTTGTAGCTGGCTGACCGCACGGTTAAAAGGCCGACAAGGATTCTTAATGATGTGTTGGTACAAGTGGGGAAGTTCATGTTCCCTACAGACTTTGTTATTCTGGATTGTCAGGTAGATAAGGAGATACCTATCATTTTAGGGAGGCCATTCTTAGCCACTAGGAGAGCACTGATCGATTGTAAAACTGGGGAATTAAAAATGAGATTGAATGATGAAGAAGTCATATTCAACGTTCAACAATCCATGAGGAGACCCAGTGAATATGCTAATTGCTCCCTAGTGGAGGCAGTGGATGTGATCCTGCATGAAGATGATGTGACCCTGACTGCTAAAGATCTATTGGAGGCTTGCCTGACAAATTTAGAGGAGATGAATGGAGAAGGGCTGGCTGAGTGGGTCATGACACTTGAAGGACAAGGATTCTGGAAGAGAGAACCTCAGTTTGAGTCCCTTGAATTAGAAAAGAGGGCTACACCACCAGCAAAACCATCAGTGGAAGAACCACCCAAACTGGATCTAAAACCACTCCCAGCCCACCTCAGGTACGTTTTCTTAGGGCCTAACTCTACTTTTCCTGTTATTATATCATCCGATTTGCTAGATGTGTAGGTAGAGAAGCTCCTACAGGTACTACAGGAATGTAAGACTGCGATTAGTTGTACCATGGCAGACATAAAGGATATCAACCTAGCTTTTTGTATGCACAAGATTCTCTTGGAAGAAGGGCACAAACCTTCTAGAGAACATCAATGAAGGCTGAACACAAATATGAAAGAGGTGGTGAAGAAGGAAGTCATCAAATGGTAAGATGCAGGTATCATCTTCCCCATCTCTGATAGCAATTGGGTCAGCCCTGTTCAATGTGTGCCGAAAAAAGGAGGAATGATGGTTATACAAAATGAGAATAACGAGTTGATCTCAACTCGTACAATCACGGGATGGAGGATTTGCATGGATTACCAAAAATTGAACACAACTACCTGGAAAGACCACTTTCCCCTGCCATTCATTGACCAAATATTGGACAAGCTGGCCGGGCGATCTCTCTTTTGTTTCTTGGATGGATATTCAAGGTACAATCAGATCTCAATAGCCCTCGAAGACAGATAGAAAACATCATTCACATGTCCATATGGCATCTTTGCCTTTCGGAGAATGCCTTTTGGGCTTTGCAATGCACCGACGACATTTCAACGGTGCATGTTAGCCATTTTCACAAACCTTGTGGAGGACATTATGGAGGTTTTTATGGATGATTTCTCCGTGGTGGGGGATTCATTCGAGGACTTTCTTTACAACTTAAGAAGAGTGGTCAAAAGATGTGTGGAGACAAATTTAGTGCTGAACTAGGAAAAATGTCATTTTATGGTACAAGAAGGGATAGTCTTGGGGCATCGAGTGTCCAGTAAGGGAATCAAAGTTGACCATGCTAAGGTTGACGTGATTGAGAAGTTGCCACCGCCTACTTCAGTCAAGGCAGTAAGAAGTTTCCTTGGGCACGCCGGGTTGTACATGCGATTCATAAAAGATTTCTCTAGGATTGCTAACCCTTTATGCAAACTCCTTGAAAAGGATTACCCTTTGTGTTTTCTAATGATTGCAGGTTGGCATTTGAGGAGTTGAAGAAGAGATTGGTGACTGCACCAATTATTGTTGCACCCAACTGGGAGAAACCGTTTGAGCTCATGTGTGACGCAAGTGACTATGCTATAGGAGCAGTCTTGGGGCAGTGAAAGGATAAACTGATACACCTGATTTACTATGCAAGCATAACGCTAAGCGGTGCACAACTCAATTACACTGTGACGGAAAAAGAGATATTGCCTGTCGTTTTTGCATTCGACAAATTCAGGTTATACTTGATTGGCTCGAAAGTTATTGTTTACACTGACCATGCAGCAGTTAGGTACCTGATAGAAAAGAAGGAGTCAAAGCCACGATTGATTCGCTGGGTTCTTCTGTTACAGGAATTCGATCTAGAGATACGTGACAGAAAAGGGACAGAGAACCTGGTAGCTGACCACCTCTCAAGGTTGGAAGGAGCTGAAAAGAAGGTAGAGGTTGAGGATATAGCAGAGACATTCCCGAATGAATAGTTACTAGCAATGACAATGGAGGAGGCACCATGGTATGCTGATATTGCTAATTATTTAGCAAGTGGTATTGTGCCTTATCAACTCTCCTCAATTCAAAAGAAAAAGTTCTTTCGTGATTGTCAGTCTTATTATTGGGATGAACTTCTATTGTTTAAAATATGTGTAGATGTATCCCCGAGAAAGATCAAAATTCTGTTTTACAGGCTTGCCACGCTTCACCATATGGTGGACACTTTGGAGGAATTCAGACAACAGCTAAGGTATTGGAGTCAGGTTTGTATTGGTCAACTCTGTTCAAGGATGCCCATGCTTGGGTCAAAAGTTGCGATGAATGCCAAAGGACAGGCAACATATCTCACAGACACGAGATGACAATGACCACAATTCAAGAGGTAGAGGTTTTTTGACATGTGGGGGGATCGACTTCATGGGTCCATTTGTCAGCTCATATGGTAACAAGTACATATTGGTAGCAGTTGACTACGTCTCCAAGTGGGTCGAAGCAGTGGCTCTCCCGACCAATGATGCTAAAGGGGTAACAGGCTTTCTAAAGAAGAATATTTTCACATGTTTTGGCACCCCAAGAGCTATACTCAGTGATGGCGAAACCCATTTCTGCAATAAAGTGTTCGCATGGCTGTTGGAAAAGTATAGAGTTCATCATAAGGTGACCACCCCGTACCACCCACAGTCAAGCGGGCAAGTTGAAGTGTCCAACATGGAGATTAAAAGTGTCCTTACAAAAATAGTGAATGCAATAAGGACTGATTGGGCAAAGAAGCTGGATGATGCATTGTGGGCATACCGCACAGCCTTAAAAACTCCAATTGGTATTTCACCGTACAAGTTGGTGTTTGGCTTTGGGCGTACCGCATGTCACCTTCCGGTAGAGCTCGAGCATAAAGCACTTTGGGCATTGCGGCAGCTGAACTTCGACATGGAAACAACATGCACTAACAGAGTCACTGGGTTATATGAGCTAGATTAATTCAGGTTCCAGGCATTCGAGAGTGCTAGATTATACAAAGAACGGATGAAACTAATGCATGACAAGAACATTGTGGACCGAAACTTCAAATCTGGAGAGCTAGTGTTGTTATACGACTCACGATTGAGATTGTTTCCGGATAAGTTGAAGTCCCCGATGGTCAGGACCCTTCAGAGTGGTGCAAATGTTCTCAAGTGGAGCTGTTGAGATTGAATTAGAAGATGGCACGAATAAGTTCACAGTGAATGAGCAAAGGTTGAAACATTACCTTGGAATGGCAAACGAGAAAGGGGATAGAGATATAATAACATTGGAAGAGCCCCAGTACGCGAATGAGGAGTGATGATCCTAGCCTGCGTCGTGCCGCGACGTTAAATCAGGCGCTGCGTGGGAGGCAAACCACGAATGTTGTAGTTTGTTTTCTTATTATGATCTAAAAAAAAGCAGCGCACCGCGATCGCGGTAGGATCGCAGTGAGAGGCGAGTATTCTGCCTTGAAGTCGCTCAACTCACTGCGACCGCGGCAGGACCGCGGTGAGAGGCGAGTATTCTGCCTCGAGCTAGTTAAACCACCGCGGTCGCGGTAGGACCGCAGTCGACCGCGGTGGGCAACAGGTAAGTTTTTTTTTAATTTTTTTTCTTTTTCTTTCTTTTCTTCTTATTATATTTTATATTTCTTAATACCCCACTAAAACTCACCCACCCAATACCCCTCACCTCCCCAATTCCTCTCTCTCTCTAAATCCTAACCTCTCAAATCCCTCATCTCTTCTTCTTCTTTTTCTTCTTCTTCACTCCTTCTACTTCCCCCATCCCCACTCCTCTCACTCTCTCTTCCAACTAAGGTATGTCACCCCCACCCTTTCTTTTGTATTCTATTTTAATTTTTAGGTAGTTTCGTAGTTTTAATTGTGTAGTAATTCTAGTAGATTTTTGTTCTTTTTTTTCTTTTGAATTTCATTTTTATGGGTGCTTGTTAAGGGGTATGTGTATAATGTGGTGGAGAGGTATATGTTTGTGGGTGTTGAACTAATTGTTGGGGGGTGTAATGGTGTAGTACAAATTGTGATTTGGGGGAAGCTTTGATGTATCCATATGGGCTATATATCTGATTTTAAAACACTTTTAAACCTATGTGCATTTTTAACTTTTTAGCCGCTTTTAATATTTCAGGAAAATTCAAGGTTATTTAAAACACATCGTAAGCCACGCTACATGAAATGCGCCGGTAGTTCACGACACGTTGTATTTAGCCTTGTTGGAAATTAAAGTCGGGTCACATGAAATGCACACCGGGTTTGGAAATTGTGTGTCACAACTACGTCACGGGAACCGTACCCGTAGCTATGACATTTTATTTAATTAACGCGCCTAAAGAAAACTACGAAATTAAAAACACCTCATCTCGACATCTTAAAACTTTATCTAGTCCTGCCTATCAAACAAAGAAAAGTGAACCAAAAGAGCTAAAGTTCTTAAATGATCTTCCTTGTAGAAATATTTGATGAGAAATGATGTAGAACTTCATTTATCACTTATGCACCTGACTTATTGAACGAAGTTACAGTTTTTAATTGTACAAAAAAGAAATCACAACCAAAAATGAAGAGATTTTCATCACATGGAACATCACCAACAAGCATTAAGTCACCATCTTTAACTTCGTAAGCAGGTGCAAATTCTGACCCTTTATACCCTTCCCTTTCTGAATATTCACCTATGTTGAGTTTGAACCTGTTTTCCAACGCATTAAGTAGTTCTGAATATCCCTTATACATTTTAGATCAATTTTTCTAAGATAACGAGCTCGTTCCTTTAACAAGTATTTTCTTATATCATCAAACTTATTTCGGTAGGACTTCAGATCAATTTATCTTGTTTTTGCTATTAATATATTGAAATTTAAATCAAACTTAAAAGGACTGTACTCTTGGACTCAGCATGTGTATGTAGGATCAAAATTCCCATTTCTGAGACTACCAAAATATCAATAAACAAATTTGGAGTAATAAAGAATGCATAAACGAATCTAGCTTGAAATACTTAAACATCAAAACAAAACAAGCATGTAACAATATTGAATAAGTAAGGAATAAGATGACTTTAATAACAAATCTTTAGATTAAATAAGAAGAACCTCCTTTGAAGGACCTACAACAAATCCGACTGCGATCCACGACGGAACTCGAACACAACCTCGACGGCACAGGAACCTCGCCGGCGACGGAGGAGCGACAGAAAAAATGAGAGAGAAGGTTGCGTTCTGGTTGTTGTTTTAGTCATGAGTGAGTTAAAGAAGCAGTAGCAGCTGCTTGTTGGTTGTCGCTGGTCGGCGATGGCGGGGAGCTTCAATGGAGTTTTCTTGCTATCTCCATGAAGAAGACGATGGAGAAGCTACGTGGGGGGTGGGCTTCCTTAGTGTTCTAGCTGCTGAAGCTCCTTGGTCTTAGGACTATTTTTTTTTAAGAAGAAGAAACAACAGCTTCTTTTTTTGTCTAGATATGTTTGCGTCCAAGCTCCATGGAAAAATGGCGGATGCTTTTCTGTATCTGTTTTTTAGGCGTAGGACTATATTCTATTGTAGATTCTAGGTCTAGGTATTTGTAGGTTTTTTAGGTTAAGGGGTATGGGCCTAGGAATTATGGGCTTGGGAATTATGGGCTAGGTCCAAAATTAGGCCTAAAAATAGGTTGCTCGAGCCCAAGTTTTATTCTTTCTCCGCGAAAGAGACTAAAATACGACCTCGTTTATTAATTAGTCCTACTTAAGTAAAATAACTGTTAAAATAAGATTGACCATTAAAACAAAACTATTTTTGATATTTTTCAAGATTAAAAATGACTACAAAACATTAATGAAACTATTTTTTCTAATTTTTATTTTTTAATAAAATAAAGTAAAAGAGTCAAAATTAGTTGAAATAACGATATTAGGCCTAAATTAAATATTTACATGCTAAAATATAAAATACATCTCGAGGAGGGTCAAAAATCACATGTCTAGACTTGTGTGTGCATTTGGGAGCAACAAGTTTTTGGCGCCGTTGCCGGGGACTTAGAAATTAATTATTTTACTAGATTAGATTTTTACTTTTTATCTATTTAATTTTAGTGCAGTGTAGTTAGTATTTTTTTTATATGGCATCTTTGAACAAAAAGTGATGCGATAGTAAGTATTCTTGTTTCTGTGATCCTTGTCCATATTGTAAAGGACCCACTTATGGCACTATTATCAAAATATTCCCAATACCGAGTTGTGTGCACCATCTCAATCCTGTACTATTTGTGGTGGTAATTAGAATAATTGTCCTAAGTGTTGTTATCCTACTCCAATCCCTTCTTATGTTGATTCTAATAATTCTTGTAAGTTTGACAAGAGTAACGAATTGGATGATGTGGAACATGATGTTCGCATTCTTGATATGCACATGAAATTATTAGAGGAATATGGAGGTTTCTATGAGAAAATTAAGAATGAGATGCAACAATTAATAGAAGGAAGAGCTAAACTGGGACAAGAGATCGACCAATTTGGAACTTCTATTCGCGACTTGGAGGCTCAATTGAGTGCAAATGTTGATGCATCTAATGCCCAACAATTTAGTGATGAGTTATGTGAAGCTGAAAAAGATCTTTTAGGTCAAATTGAGGAGCTAAAACTATAATACCAATTATTAGACCATGTTCTTTTGGGTGATGCTGAGGTTGAGGAAGTATACATTATTGTGGATGTCAAAAATAATGCAGTTTTGGAGTTGGGGCGTGTTGGACCTCATTATACACATTTTTCTACATTATGTTTGGATGGAGATATGGATATCGAGCCTTTGGAGAGATGTATTGATGAAGAACAAGACCCTTATATTCTAAAATTTGCAATACCAAAAAGGCAAAACGACATTCCTCACTTAAGGGCCAAGAAGTGCAAGATGCTATATCTATTGCTTGGTTCCTCTATTTTCACACCATCGCCCCATGAACGTGACAGAAAAATTGATGCAAAATTGGGGGCGCAATTCATATCCTCAAAGTGGAAGGAAAAGTGGTGAAAGGATGACATCGTGCCGCGACGTTAAATCAAGCGCTTGTTGGGAGGCAACCCAATTCTATTTTTTTTCTTTTTGTTTATTTTTTTATTGTGTTATCATTGTAGTGTTGTTTTTGTGTTTTGTACGAGTAGGAGCATGAAGTCAAAGACAATAGGCATGTGCAAAAGCGAGCAGGTGATTGAAACTAAGTGTGAGGTACCCACACAAGGGATCCTAAACCTAATTTGGAGGATATCTAACATATTTTGAAGGAGAATTCACGTGGAGGAATACACATCACGTTTGAAGGAGGCTTCTAACTAGTTTTTCTTCTCTTCGCTTCTCTTCCTTTAATTTCATAGTTCGTTAGTTCTAGAGTTTGGGTGCTACATGAACGTTTTAGTTTGCAGCTTGAATTGTTCTTATTATTTTATCATATTGGTTTATTTATTCAATCTTGCACTTAATTATTTGATTGTTTGATCACCAATTGAATACTATCTACGAATCTAGGATTGAACTCCGGAAAGGGAATTCTAGATTGCATATAAGATTGAGTAGAGTAAGATCTTAACTCTAGGGGGGAGGGCGGATTTGCTATTAGGATAGGAATATACCTAATCGCCTTGCTTGGTTACTATATATGAATTATAAATGTGTTCTTGTTAATCCAAATTCCATAGGAATATAGGCGTTAGGTTAGCTTGAATAGGCGAGTTGTACTTCGGGAGAAGGCTACAAGCAATATTAACCCCGTCAATCAATAAACCAGATAAATTAATTAGACGATTTAAGTGGAAAACTCAACGGGGTTGTTAGCTTATCCATAGCTCTAGAATATTCACTCACATTGAATTCGTCTTTAAGTTTGCCGTTATTTTCTTCAATCTCTTAATTATTACTGTAGATTAATTTTAGTTAAATATTCATACTTTGGGATTCTCTTGAATAGATTAATTGTTTGGTTTAATTTAGTTGATAGTTAACCACAAGTCCCTGTGGGTACGATATCTGGACTTACAATCCTATATTACTTGTCGACCACGTATACTTGCATGTGCGTTTGGGAGCAACATCATCCCCTCCAATTTATACCAAGTGATCAAATTCCCGACACCTTGGGGAATATTCATCATACGAGGGGAACAACGTACATTCTGGGAATGCTACCGAATCGCCATGGACAACACAAAAACTCAATAAAAGAAAGAAAAGGAAAAAGAAGCATAACAATCAGCAGGGTCGAGGTCGCCATGAGGTGAAGCCAAGGAAGTCATCATGGATCCCTAGCCGGTCAAAGCCACTGAATCAACCATAGAAGACCTCAACCCCGTTCAACTAGATCATAGCAACCCCAGCAAAAAGGCTTACATCGGCTGCAAACTCCGAGAACCGGGTAAATTTAGTCAATTCTTAATAACTAACACAGATTTGTTTGCTTTTAGTCATGCAGACATGCTAGGTATCTCCAAAGAAATCACCACACACAAGTTGAATATCTACCCCTTCTACCCCCCGATAAGGTAGGTCTGACGAAATTTGAACCTCGTTATCAATGAGGCCATCCACAAAGAAGTGGAGAAGTTATTGGCAAACAGCTCCACCAGGGAGGCAAAGTACCCCAAATGGATAGCCAATGTAGTGATGGTCAGAAAGAAAAACGGCAAATGGAGAATGTGTGTGGACTTCACAAACCTAAACAAAGCAAGCCCAAAAGGTTCATTCCCACTTCCACACATCGACCAATTCATCGACGCAATGGCCGGGCACGAGCTGTTAAGTTTCCTAGATGCCTACTCAGGTTACAACCAAATACTCATGGAGGAAGAGGACCAAGAGAAAACCATGTTTATCACCCACAAGGGAACATATTGTTATAGGGACACGCCATTTGGGTTGAAGAATGCGGGGGCTACCTATCAAAGGTTGGTCACAAAAATGTTCAAAGAACAACTCAGCAAAACCATAGAGGTGTATATCGATGACATGTTGTTCAAGTCCATGAAGGTAGAGGATCATACCAATCACCTAAATGAAGTTTTCGATATAATAAGATAGTACGAAACGAAATTAAACCCCAAGAAATGCCTTTTTGGCATAGCCTTGGGAAAGTTTGTAGGTTTCTTGATATCATAGTGTCATGACCTTAAACCACCCGGTCGTGATGGTGCCTATCACAGTACTACGCAAGCATATTCTACATTAACCACGCCGAGTTCTTTTGTAAATTCACTTTCTAATCAGATAAATCTCAAATCTCTCATTTTAATATATCAAAAATACGCGGAAACAAGTACGTAAATATATCAACACAGCCCGATTCTGGTGTCACTAGTCATGAGCCACTAAATACAACCCAACACTATTTGCTTAAAACAAGATAAGACTGGAATATAAAATACTCAGGATAGGAAAGAGAAAGGCACGGCTGCAAACGCCATGTAGCTACCATGCAATCTTTGGATAATACTCTGAAGGCAACAAACAACTCTCACTCGGAGGCTCTGGCACCTAGATCTGCACACAAGGTGCAGGGAGTAACGTGAGTACGCCAACTCAGTAAGTAACCAAAGTAAATAAAGACTGAGTGCAGTGACGAGCATTTAAAATCATGTACATACTCTGACATAGAATCTCAATAGAAATATGAAAGTCAAAATCTGTAGTTCAATTACCGAATATCTCGTAAAAACTCCAGTTTCAACGAAAGTTCGTTGAAAACTTTTATTCAACATTTTACAATAAAGGCTCAGTATAAAGAAGAGTGAAATCAGTAATTTCATAAACAAGCCCCTCGGGCAAATATCACTCATAAGTATAGCCCCTCGGTCAAGCATCTCGGTCACTCGTGACTCAACTCTCGTACATCAGTACTCACACTCAGCACTCCCGCTCAATAGATATCTCATAATAATAACCGTTGTGGCGTGCAGCCCAATACGTAAATATATGGTCGACTGCTCTCATTGAGGGTGTGGAGACTTTGGAGGGGCTCCTACAGCCCAAGCGCTATATCGCTACGGCGCACAGTCCGATCCAACATATCGATGCGGCGTGTGTGTGTATATATATCGGCATGCATTCCGATCCATGAATATATATAATCCTCACCATCAGGTCCTCGACCTCTCTCAGTCATTAACCTCATAACCACTCGGGCATTTTATTGAAAATCAGGGAACTCAGCGCAAACAGTTTTCATATATTTGAAAATAGAGTAATGAACTGAATTAAACAATAAACAGGTAAAAACATGACTGAGGATATATTTTCGAATCAAAACAGTGTGAGAAAAGTAGTAAAATACCCCTAACAGTCCAAACAGCTCGGCACAATGCCCCAAACATGGCATTCAGCCCAAATTAACATATTCATTTCTAAAACACATAGATGTCATATATATAGTTTATCAAGATATGCAACTCTACAAATTCCACGGGAAGGACCAAGTAACAATTCCTACGGGTGCACGCCCACACGCCGTCACCTAGCATGTGCGTCACCTCATTTATCAAAACAGTACGAAATTCTGGGGTTTCATACCTTCAAGTCTAGATTTACAATCGTTACTTACCTCAAATTGGACGAAAATCTACTCTGCAATGCCCTTGCCTCTCGACTCAGACTCAAATCATCCCGAATCTATTCAAAATCAGAATTATAACGTCAATACAAACCAAAAGGACAAAGCCCACACAAAAATTATCAAATTAAACTCAAAATCCCGAAATTGGTCAAACCCGACCCCGACCCCACATCTCGAAATACGATAAAAATTACAAGACTAGAATCCTTATCCTCTCACGCATTTATACATACCAAAAACATCAAAATCGGACCTCAAATGGCCCCTCAAATCCCCAATTTTAACTCTCCAATTTCAAGCCCTAATTTTTCAAATTTTCACCCTTAAGTCCCACAAATTACATGCTTAAGCAACTGAAAATCACCATAAAATCGAGTTTCTAGGTTCAAGAAACTTATCTCAATGAAAAACCCATTGATTCCCTATTCAAAACCCTCCAAAAGCTCCAATCCCGTCTCAAAAATGGTAGAAATGGGCAAAAATTCACGAAGGAATGCTTATGTAGTTTCTGCCAAGGCATTTCCGCACCAGCGGCCCCAAACTTGCACCTACGCGACCGCACCTGCAGTACAACAGGTAGCACATACGGAAATCACTTATCCGCCCAAAACCACGTTTGCGTTCAATTACCCGCACATGCGTCCTCGCAGGTGCGCTCACCTCACTGCATCTGCAGTTTCTGTCCTTCTCAACATCTGACGCATCTACGGCCCTTTATTTGCTCCTGCGGTCCCCAATCCGCATGTGTGGTTATGACAGGAACAACAGCTGAAGATGGTCAATCTCAATTCCAATCTTTCCAACAACCTTCCGAATTCATCCCGAGGCCCCTGGGATCTCAACCAAAAATATGAACAAGTCACATATCATCATTCAAATTCATACCAACCCTCGGATCACTTAAAACAACATCGAAATACCAAATCACCATCGGATTCAAGCCTAAGGATTTTCAAACTTCCGAATTCTATAATTGATCCAAAAACCTATCAAACCTCATCTGAATGACCTGAAATTTTGCGCACACGTCACAAATGACACAGCAGACCTACTCCAATTTTTGGAATTCCATTCCGACCCCAATATCAAGATTTCCATTGTCGATCGAAAAATGCCAAATTTCCAATTTCGCCAATTCAAGCCTAAATCTACCACGAACCTCCAAATTACATTCCGCACACGATCCTAAGTCCCAAATCAACTAACGAAGTTATTCAAACCATAAAAACCAAATTCCGAGATCATTTACTCACAAGTCAACTTCCGGTTGACTTTTCCAACTAAAGCTTCTAAATAAGAGACTAAGTGTTTAATTTCACTCCAAGACCACTCCGAATCCAAACCAACCAACACAATAAGATGAAATATAGTTGAACAACACATAGGGAAGCAGAAACGAGGAAAATAAAGCGGTAACTCATGAAACGACCAGTCAGGGTGAAACCTTCAGTAGAACCTCAAATGCCACCTCTCCAATCCTTCAAAGCACCTCAAAAGGACCAATGAACAATGGACTCAATTTACCCTTCTTCCCAAATCTCATAACACCCTTTATGGGTGAAACCTTCAGTAGAACCCTCTCCCCAACCATGTAGGACACACCACGAACCTTCCTGTCAGCATAACTCTTCTGTCTCGATTGCATTGTATGAAGCAGCTCCTGAATCACTCTCACCTTGTCCAAAGCATCATGTACTAAGTCTGTCCCCAAAAGCCTAGCCTCGCCCAGCTCAAACCATCCTACTGTAGATCTACACCGTCTCCTATATAAAGCCTCATATGGAGCCATATGAATAATCGACTAATAACTGTTGCTATAGGAAAACTCCGCGAGCGATAGAAACTGATCCCATGAACCCCCAAAATCAATGACACAAGCGCGCAACATGTCCTCAAATATCTGAATAGTACGCTCGGATTGCCCGTTCGTCTGAGGGTGAAAAGTTGTGCTCAACTCGACCTGAGTACCTAACTCTCTCTGCACGGCTCTCCAAAACTGCAAAGTGAACTAAGTTCCTCTATCTGAAATGATGGAAATTGGAACCCCATGCAGGCAAACAATCTCGCAGATATAAATCCCAGCTATCCGCTCCGAAGAATAGGTAGTACACATAAGAATGAAGTGCACGGACTTGGTCAGCCAATCCACAATCACCCAAATAGCATTGAATTTCCTCAAAGTCTGTGGGATCCCAACTTCGAAATCCATAGTGGTTCGCTCCCACTTCCACTCTGGAATATCTAACCGCAGAAGAAAGCCACCCGATCTCTGATGCTTAAATTGCACTTGCTGAAAATTGAGACACCGAGCTACAAATCCCACAATATCCTTCTTCATTCTCCTCCACCAATAGTGTTGTCTCAAATCCTGATACATCTTTGCGGCACCCGGATGGGTAGAATACCGCGAGCTATGAGCCTCCTCTAGCATCAACTCCCGAAGTCCATCCACATTGGGCACACATATCCGACCCTACATTCCCAATACCCCATCATTACCAATAGTCACATCTCTGGCATCGTCGTGCTAAACTCTATCCTTTAGGACAAGCAAATGAGGATCATCATACTGGCACTCTCTAATGTGATCAAACAAGGAAGACCGAGAAACCACACAAGCCAAGACCCGACTGGACTCCGAAATATCCAACCTCACAAACCGATTGGTCAAGGCCTGAACATCAACTACAAGAGGTCTCTCCCCAACAGGAATATATGCCAAACTGCCCATACTCACCGCCTTCCTACTCAAGGCATCGACCACTATATTAGCCTTTCCCAGATGATACAAGATAGTGATATCATAATCCTGTAGCAACTCCAACCATCTCCGCTGCATCAAATTGAGATCCTTCTGCTTGAACAAGTGCTAGAGGCTACGATGATCAGTAAACACCTCACAAGACACACCATAGAGATAATGCCTCCAAATCTTCAATGCATGAACAATGGCGGCCAACTCCAAATCATGGACAGGGTAGTTCTTCTCATGGGTCTTCAACTGACGAGAAGCATAAGCAATCACTCTACCCTCCTGCATCAACACACACCCAATACCAACTCTGAAAGCATCATAATATACTGTATGTGAACCTGAAGCTGATGGCAAAACTAACACTGGAGTTGTGGTCAAGGCAGTCTTGAGCTTCTGAAAGCTTGCCTCACGCTCATTTGACTACCTGAATGGAGCACCTTTTGGGTCAATTTGGTCAAAGGTGATGCAATAGATGAAAATCCCTGAACGAACCGACCGTAATAACCTACCAAACCAAGAAAGCTGTGAATCTCTATGGCTGAGGATGGTCTGGGCCAACTCTAAACCGCCTCTATCTTCTTTGGATCAACTTGAATACCCTCACTAGATACCACGTGCCCCAAGAAAGCCACTGAATTTAGCCAAAACTCACACTTGGAGAACTTTGCATAAAACTTCTCCTCTCTCAATCGCTGTAACACAACTCTCTAATGCTTAGTGTGGTCCTCCTGACTATGCGAGTACACCAGAATATCATCAATGAAAACAATCACAAACGAGTTGAGATAAGGCCGAAACACGCAATTCATCAAATGCATGAACATTGTTGGGGCATTGATCAGCCCAAAAGACATCACAGGGAACTCATAATGACCATATCGGTTCCTGAAAGTCATCTTAATAATATCCGAGTCCCTGATCTTCAACTGGTGATACCCTGACCGGAGATCAATATTGGAGAACACTCTCGCTCCCTGAAGCTGGTCAAATAAATCATCAATACGAGGCAAATGATACTTGTTCTTGATTGTAACTTTGTTCAACTGCTTGTAATCAATGCACATCCTCATCGTGCCATCCTTCTTCTTCACAAACAAAATAGGCGCACCCCAAGGCGACACACCAGGCCGAGTAAACCCTTTATCAAGGAGTTCCTGAAGCTACTCCTTCAATTCCTCCAACTCCGTCGATTCCATACAATACGGTAGAATAGAAATAGGATGAGTGTCTGACACCAAATCAATACCAAAGTCAATGTCCCTGTCCGGTGACATGCCCGACAGGTCTGCAGGAAATACATCCAAAAAGTCCTTCACTACTGGAACAGAATCAATACTATAAGTCTCTGCACTGACGTCCCTTACAAAAGCTAAGTATGAAAGACAACCTTTCCCTAACATCCGCTGGGCTTCAGAAATGAAATCACCCTACTAGGAACAAAATCAGTCGAACCTCACCACTCAATCCGTGACACACCCGGCATAACCAACGTCATTGGCTTAGCATGATAGTCTAATATAGCACGACACAGAGATAGACAATCCATGCCTAATATAACATCAAAGTCCACCATGAAAAGCAACAAAAGGTCTATTCGGATCTCCAGACCCCCAATAGTCACCACATATGACTGATATAAACAGTCCATAATAATAGTATCGGCCACCTGAGTAGATACACGAATAGATAAAACAAGAGACTCACGGGGCGTATCCAAATAACGAGCAAAATATGATGACACATATGAAAAAGTGGAACCATAATCAAATAACACAGATGCATCTCTGTGACAAACTGAGACAATACCTGTAATCAGGGCATCTAAAGCAATAGTATTTGGTCTAGCTGGGAGTGTATAGAAACGGGCCTGGCTACCACCGGATTGACCTCCCCCTCTGGGGCGACCCCTAGCTGACTGACCCCCACCTCTAGCTTCCTGAGTGGGTGGTGAAGTAATTGGAGCAGAAGTCGAGGGCTGACTCCTCTACTGAGATGGACCCCCCAAAAGATGAGGACATTGCCTCCTCATGTGCCCAAAGTCTCCACACTCATAACAACTTCTTGGTGATGAAGACGAGGACTGAAGGGAACCCTTAACACCGGGATAACTAGCAAATGAACTTGGTACAGAAGAGCTTTGAACTGATGGAGCACGGGACGAACTCTGGGCTAGAAGGGCACTAAGTGATGAATGGACCTGATGAGAACTGTGGGAACCATGGCCCGATGATGCCCCACGATGAACTGGCAAGCCGACTGATCATGTCTGAATGGACGACCTCTACCGTGCTAAAACTGGCCTCTCGAAGGAGCACTACCAAAACTACCAGATCCCCGAGACCTCTTGGCCTCCCTCTCATCTCGCTCCTGGCGACGAACTGACTCAATCTCTCGAGCAATATCAACAACCTGCTCAAAAGTAGCACCTGACACCCTCTCTTTAGTCATGAGAATCCAAAGCTGATATGTGAGGCCATCCACGAACCTCATGATCCTCTCTCTATCCGTAGGAACCAACAAAACATCATGACGAGCTAACTCTAAAAATCTCATCTCATACTGCATCACAGTCATATCATCCTGACACAACCGCTCAAACTGACTGCGTAGCTCCTCTCTGCGAGACTGTGGCACATACTTCTCCAAAAAGAGAGTGGAGAACTACTGCCATGTAAGGGGAGCTTCATCAACAGGCCTACGCCTCTCATAAGCTTCCTACCAAGTAAAGGCAGCTCTTGAAAACTGGAAAGTAGTGAACGAGACCCCACTGATCCCCAAAATACCCGCGGTCTGAAGTATCCTCTGACACTTGTCCAAGAAACCCTGGGCATCCTCGCCCTCTGCACCACTGAAAGTCAGATGCTAAAGTCTACCAAAGCTCTCCAATCAACGTTGTCCATCGTCAGGCATAACTGGTACCATAAAATCCTGAGCGGGTGCAACCAGCTGGGCTGGAGGTACCTCCGGTGTCTGAAGTCCCTGCACAACTTGCTCAAGTGTGAGAGCGATGGGAGTCTGAGTGCCTCCTCTGGCCTGAGAAGTAGCTGCGGTCATAGTAACTGAGACTGCCTGAGCCAGGCCAGTGCACACTAATAGAATCGGGGCTAGGGCATCCTGAAGACCTGGAATAACAATCGGCATAGTCGGTGCCTGAGCTGGTCCTGTTGGAGCATCCGCAACTAGGACTTGATCATGAATTGGGGCGACTGGTAGATCGGTATGTGCTGCCCTAGCTGCTGTACGGGCTACACCCCTTCCCCTACTACGGCCTCGACAGTGACCTCAACCTTTAGTGGCCCAACTAGTGGTAATGGTGGTCGTCCATCCTGACCGGTAGCACGTGTCCTCACCATCTGTGAGAGAATATAATAATAGAAGTTTAGTACCAGAATCAACAGATTCGCACAACAGGAATTTCAAGAATGTGAAGCTTTTCCTAAAGGTTCTATAGCCTCCTGAGGATAAGTACAGATGTCTCTGTACCGATCTGCGAGACTCTACTAAACTAGCGCATGACCCATGATACCTATGTAACCTAGGATCTAATACCAACTTGTCATGACCCCAAACCAAAGCGATCATGATGGCACCTATCATAGTACTAGGCAAGCCGATTCAATATTAACCACATCGAGTTCTTTTGTAAATTCATTGTTTAATTGGCGTAATAGCTTCCTGGCCACTTAAACTTGTAGAACTTTTGAAAGCCAATACACGTACTTTGAATTTTCCTATTTGAACACTCCAACTTGACAAAATGGGTAATAATAAATATATTTGACCGTTAACCATGCCTATATGGAAGCACTACAGCTGACATGGCTAAACTGTGTGCAAATCACGCTCCCAATACGCGTGAATAGTATTGTTTTTACTTAAAAAATTAGAATTAGAATAAAATATAAATAAAAAAGAAAAATGAAAAAGAAAAAAAGACTTTTCCAATTTTTTCATCTTCCTAGGTGTCCACCATGGATTAAGTGATGCTATCATATGAGTAAGTGATGCTACGAACTTCACCAGACCATGCCGGAGCATGTAAGTTCAGAATCCTAGTGAAAGAGACTGAGTAGAACTGGAGGGTGCATTGGCATTTGGTCGAACACTGTTATATGAATAGTGTGCAGAATGACCATTTTGGATATTCGAAAGATTTGGCCCATGTAAGGTCTAGTTTGAAGGTTTGGAAACATTCTCCTGAGGAGAAAGAGTAGTTTGGCATTGGTTTTGAGTCCTTTGGTTTGCCTGATCACCTTGCCCGGCCAACTGGTGAAGTTTGAGTTTTCAACTTGGTGGTGATGGTTGATTTCTTGAATGGATTAAGCTGAATCTTTTCATAGAGGATCCATGGGTGTAGTAGAAGGGATTCCAATTGAAAATTGGTCTCCAATTGGCCCAGAATTGATAGGGGCATTTCGCCGAACACCTTGCTCAACCAGACTGCCTGAGTTTTTGGATTGTAAAATTGGAGGAATTGGTTGGTACCCATATGAAATTGGAAGTGTAGGAGCATTCTCCTCATCAAGGCGAACATTTTGGTACTTTTCTTTTCCAATTTGGATACCTGGAACACCTTGCGCGTTCACTTTTGCCTCGCCGGAGTTCTGCTCCTCGTCGGAGGGGACGATTCCCACGGTAGAATTGTCGAACTATGTTTCAGGCGTTATTTTTCCTTTTTGTATTTGTAACTTTTTTTTTCTGATTTTGTATTTAAAAATGGGACCCACAGATAACACATGGCAAGTAATAAATAGCTTAGCATGATGTGTTGTGCATGTTAGCGCAATTGATATACACGTTATGGTGGATGTGTTTATTATTACCCATTTTGTCAAGTTGGAGTGTTCAAATGGGAAAATCCAAAGTTCGTGTATCGGCTTTCAAAAGCCCTACAAGTTTAAGTGGCCAGAAAGCCATTACGCCTTTTTAATTAGATAAATCTCAAATCTCTCATTTTAAAATATCAAAAATACGCGGAAACAAGTACGTAAATACATCAACACAACCCGATTCTGGCATCACTAGTCATGAGCCACTAAATACAACCCAACAATATCTGTTTAATACAAGATAAGACTGGAATATAAAATACTCAAGATAGGAAGGAGAAAGGCAGGGCTGTGAACGCCAAGCAGCTACCTTGCAATCTCCGGATAATACTCTAAAGGCAACGAACAGCTCTCACTCGGAGGCTCTGGCACCTGGATCTGCACACAAGGTACAGGGAGTAACGTGAGTACGCCAACTCAGTAAGTAACCAAAGTAAATAAAGTCTTAGTATAGTGACGAGCATTTAAAATCATGTACATACTCTAACATAGAATCTCAATAGAAATATCAAAGTCAAAATCTATAGTTCAGTTACCGAATATCTCGTAAAAACTCCAGTTTCAATGAAAGTTCTTTAAAAACTTTTATTCAACATTTTACAATAGAGGCTCAGCATAAAAGAAGAGTGAAAACAGTAATTTCAAGCCCCTCGGGCAAAGTATCACTCATAAGTATAGCCCCTCGGGCAAGCCTCTCGATCACTCGTGACTCAACTCTCGTTAATCAGTACTCACACTCAGCACTTCCGCTCAATAGATATCTCATAATAATAACTGTTGTGGCATGCAGCCTGATCTATAAATATATAGTCGACTACACTCACTAGGATGCGCAGACTCCAGAGGGGCTCCTACAGCCCAAGCGCTATATCGCTGCGGTGTGCAACACGATCAAATATATCGATGCGGCGTGCAACCCGATTTATAAATATATATATATAATTCTCACCATCAGGTCCTCGACCTCTCTCAGTCATTAACCTTACAGCCACTCGGGCATTTCAGTGAAAATCAGGGAACTCAGCCCAAACAGTTTTCAAATATTTGAAAATAGAGTAATGAACCAAATTAAACAATAAACAGGTAAAAACATGACTGAGGATATAATTTCGAATCAAAACAGTGTGAGAAAAGTAGTAAAATACCCTAAGGGTCCAAACAGTTCGGCATAAGGTACCAAACATGGCATTCAGCCCAAATTAACAGATTCATTTCTAAAACACATAGATGTCATATAGAGTTTATCAAGATATACAACTCTACAGTTGCCACGCAACGGACCAAGTCAAAATCCCTACGGGTGCATGCCCACACGCCCGTCACCTAGCATGTGCGTCACCTCTTTTATCAAAACAATACAAAATTCTGAGGTTTCATACCCTCAGGTCTAGATTTGCAATCGTTACTTACCTCAAACCGGATGAAAATCTACTCCCCAATGCCCTTGCCTCTCGACTAGGCCTCAAATCTTCCTGAATTTATCCAAAATTAGAATCATAACATCAATACAAGCCAAAGGGACAAAGCCCACGCGAAAATTATCAAATTAAACTCAAATTCCCGAAATTGGTCAAACCCGACCCCCGGCCCCACATCTCGGAATCAGATAAAAATCACAACACTAGAATCCTTATCCTCTCACGAGTTTATACATAACAAAACATCAAAATCGGACCTCAAATGGCCCCTCAAATCCCCAATTTTAACTCACCAATTTCAAGCCCTAATTTCTCAAATTTTCACCCTTAAATCCCACAAATTTCATGCTTAATCAACTGAAAATCACTACATAATCAAGTTTTTAGGTTCAAGAAACTTAGCCCAATGAGAACCCCCCCTGATTCCCTCTTCAAAACCCTCCAAAAGCTCAAATCCCGTCTCAAAAATGGTGTAAATGGGCAAAAATTTGCTAAGGAATGCTTATATAGTTTCTTCCTAGGCATTTCCGCACCTGCGGCCCCAAACTTGCACCTACGCGACTGCACCTGCGGTCCAACAGTTTGCACTTGTGGAAATCACTTATCCGCCTAAAACCGCTTCTGCGGTCAATTACCCGCACATGCGTCCTCGCGGGTGCGCTCACCTCACAGCATCTCCCCTCTCAACCTTGGATGCATCTGGGGCCCTTTCTTCGCTTCTGCATGCCCGCACCTGCGGTCCCCAATCCGCAGGTGCGGTTATGACAGGAACAGCAGCTGAAGCTACTCAATCTCAATTCCAATCTTTCTGACAACCTTCCGAAATCGTCCCGAGGCCCCCGGGACCTCAACAAAAAATACGAACAAGTCACATATAATCATTCAAACTCATACCAATCCTCGGAATCCTCAAAACAGCATTGAAACACCAAATCATTCTCGGATTCAAGCCTAAGGATTTTCAAACTTCCAAATTCCGCAATCGATCCAAAAACCTATCAAACCTCATCCGAATGACCTAAAATTTTGCACACACGTAACAAATGACACGACGGACCTACTCCAATTTTTGGAATTCCATTCCGACCCGATATCAAGATTTCCACTGCCGACCGAAAAATGCCAAATTTCCAATTTTGCCAATTCAAGCCTAAATCTACCACGGACATCCAAATTACATTCCGAACACACTCTTAAGTCCCAAAATCACCTAACGAAGTATCTGAACCATAAAAACCAAATTTCGATATCATTTACTCAAAAGTCAACTTCCGGTTGACTTTACCAACTAAAGCTTCCAAATAAGAGACTAAGTGTCTCATTTCACTCCAAGACCATTCCGAACACAGAACAACAAATACAATAAGATGAAATATAGATGAACAACACATAGGGAAGCAGAAATGTGGAGAACGGGACTGTGACTCATGAAACGAGCGGCCGAGTCGTTACACATAATGAGGGATTGAGGTCAACCCAGATCAAATCAAGGCTATCTACGGGATACCTGAGCAAGAAACCACTAAAAAGCAAGTCTAGAGATTGACCGGTCGAATTGTTGCCCTATCCAGATTCATCTCGTGGCTCCGATAGATGTCACAGTTTTTTCAGCGCACTAAAAAAGATAACGGCCTTGTGTGGACACCTGAGTTTGTAGAAGCACTGCAAGAACTAAAGGCGTACTTGTCATCACCACCCTTACTCTCAAAACTCGAGTCCCGGGAGCGCCTCCTCATGTACCTTGCCATTCTGGAAGTAGCAGTAAGTACGGTCTTGGTTCGAGAAAACAAAGGTACGCAATTTCCAATTTTTATATCAGCAAAACACTTGTCAACACCGAGAAAAGGTACCCTCACCTTGAAAAACTAGCCTTGGCTCTGGTCGTAGCTTTATGGAAGGTTAGACCTTATTTTCAGTGCCACCCTATCTCTGTCGCCACCACTTTTCCTTTAAGAAGCATATTACACAACCCGAGTTGTCAGGGAGGCTGGCCAAATGGGCCACCAAGTTAAGTGAGCACGACATCATTTTTCAACCTCGCATAGCGACAAAGTCGCAAGTACTCACCGATTTTGTCGCAGACTTTAGTGCAAAGTAATGCTTGAGACAAAAAAGGAAGTCATTCAAGCTTCTCTTCAAACACAGGACCTTTGAAGTTCTACACATCAACGACACATCCAATGCATGCGGGTTAGGGCTGGTACTCGTACTCGAGATTCCTACCTGTGAGATAGTTTGCTAATTGATAAGATGCCCAGACTTGACTAACAATAAGGTCGACCATGAGGCCGTAATTGCATAATTAAGACTAGCACTCAAGTACGGAGTGAAGCGATTAAAGCTTCATTGTAATTCTCAACTCGTAGTCAACCAGGTTACTAGGACTTTCCAAATCAAAGAGCAGATATTGCAGAAATATCATACCGAGATCTGTAGATTGTTACCCAGTTTTGACGAGTGCCAGCTCGACCAAATTCCACAAAATCAGAACGTCAAAGTAGATAGTCTTGCCAAGTTGGCCACCACCACCAAAAGTGTAACCCCTGGTCATAAGAGTGTACTTCACCTCTTGAGCTCAGCATTGGACCATATCGAGGTAAAATCTATAAATCTAACCTGGGACTGGCGCAATTGTATTATAACTATTTGCAAGAAGGAACCCTCGCAAATGACAAAAAGCTGAGAATGCAAGCTTCCAGGTACAACCTCCTTCACAACGACTTATACAAGAGAATGTATGGGGGTCCCTTGGCAAAATGCTTAGGCCCAAACCAAACTCAATGCATCCTCGAGGAAGTCCATGAAGGTCATTACGGCAGCCACTTCGGTACCGAGCACTCGTCAGGTGCCTTATATGGGCCGAGTATTATTGTCCCACCATGAAAAGACGCCCTAAGATTTGTGAAGAAATGCGAGCAGTGTCATAAATACACCTCGATATTTCACCAAGCAGGCGAGCACCTCCACCCTATCACTTCTCCATTGCCTTTCATTAAATGAGGAATGGACATTGTGGACCACCTCCACCAGGACGAGGTAACGTAAAATTCCTTTTAGTTTTAACTGACTATTTCTCTAAGTGTGTGGAAGCAAGAGCATTTTCTCAAGTGCATGAGCAAGATATAATCACCTTCGTATGGAAAAACATCATTTGCCGATTCAGCCTACCCAAAGAGATAAGCTGTGACAACGGGCCCCCGTTCACGAAAAGAAAAATTATCGAGTTCTTCGAAAAATGGCATATTAAAAGGATATTTTTAACTCCTTACCACCCAGCCGGCAACGGACAAGCGGAATCCTCCAATAAGTCTATACTGAACATCATGAAAAATAAACTCAAAGAGGCTAAGGGACTATGGCCGGAAGTACTCCTAAAAGTATTGCAGGCACATAGAACCACCCCGAAGACAAGCATATGAGAGACACTTTATTCTCTAGTCTATGACACAGAAACAACTATACTAGTTGAGGTCGGAGAACACAGCCTGAGGTGCTCCTATGAAAGCGACACCTGCAATGATGAGAGTAGGAGGCAAGATCACGACGAGGTCTATGAGCGAAAAGATATGGCATACATAAGGATGGTCTCCCAGAAACAACAAGTAGAGCGTTACTACAACAAAAAGGCAAAGGTCCGATAGCTCAAGATCGGGGATTACGTACTCAAAGCCAAAACCCAAGCAAGCAGGGACCCATGAGAAGGCAAGTTGGGAACCAACTGGGACAGACCATATAAAATTATAGGCAAAGAAGACAAGGGTTCGTTCCAACTAGAAACCATGGAAGGAAAACCCTTGCCAAACAATTGGAATATCAGCCACCTCAACTACTTCAACTTCTAAAAAACAAGAAATGCCCTGTAAGTCATACTCTTCTTTCCCTCACTTAAGTTTTGTCCCAATAGATTTTCTCAATGAGGTTTTTAACGAGGCAATGAGTGGGACACTTCGAGTTGAAGAACATGAGAGCAAACAGACTTTTCATTGCCCGACTCCTCAAGATTCTCCAAGTCAAATAATGAAGGGACTAGATATACTGGAACTGGGACTGGAACACCAATCAACATCCAAAACTTATAAATTTCTCCAAAAATTGCCCAAGGGAAAAATAATGTAATCAGAGCAACAACACCAAAATAATAAAAATGTACATTTATTGAAATTGCTCTCCTGAATGGTTAAGTTCGACGAAGTTTGAACAATACCTATCGGCTTAACAAAGGTTAAGTTTGAACGATCTTGAACAAAACCTATCCGCCCTCGGCCATGACTTAATGATAGATAAAGTTTGACCAAGCTCGAACAACACCTATCGGCCCTCATCCACGACATAATAAAATGCCAAGTTCGACAAGCTCGAATAACACCTATCGGTCCTCGACTGCGATTAACTTAAAAATATGTTCAACTAACTCGAACAAGGACAATACACCCATAACCACTCAACACTATGGCTATCAAAAAATAGAAAATAACAATGAAGAATACAAAGAAGCAAAACACAAATACAAAAACAAGAACGCACAAAGAGAGAAGGCATATACAAAACCATAAAAACCTTTATATTCCTAAAGAAAGTTTATACAAAGTTATTCAAAGATGCCAACCAAAAATAGAAGAGATGAGCAAAAAACACAAAAATATCAGTGGCCATCACCACCTCGACTTTTATCGTCCTCTCCTTCCTCATCTCGACCATAAGCAGAGTCGCACCATGCACTATCCGTGAACTGGTCCACATCTCCCTTGTCACCTCCCTCGAAGTTAGCTTGAAGCGTGGTGGGGTCATAGTCACAAGCAAGCCAGGCCTCACGAGCTTTGACTCGAGCCTCCTCGAAAGTCATCTCATAGACAAAGCCCATCTTATTCAAATCACAAATCACATCTAGCTGGTCTTTAACAAAGATCCACTCCTTGTACTACTCTCAAAGAATATTAGAATACTCAGAGGCAGTAGACGTAGAGGGCCGTGCAAGCAGTTGGGCATTTTCGGGCTCAAGAGCAGCAATTTGTTCATACAACTCATCGAGCCTGTCCTTCTTAGCTTCGACCGCAGATAGAATGTTGTCCTTCTCGAAACGGAGAGCCATGTTCACTAACTTCAAAACCGTCAGCTCCATTTGAGCCTCCGATCGAGAGGACTCCTCCTCTTCGAGCATCTGCTGCTTCTCGGTGACATTCCTTCCCACTGAGAGTTTTGATTTCGAGCTAGAATTAGTCTAACTGGCTTTGAAGTTGAACCAGTTAATTCTGAAGGCCACTGCATCAAGCCTCTATGCCCTTACATGGTTCGGACATCCACTTAGTTTCACCCAAGCTTCATCCTGGTCATGGATAGATCCCCCAGGTTCGGGTCCATAAGTAGTGACAATTGCTCTATAAAGACTCGTTTTTGCTACGACTCCGTTGGGTTCCCTTAACCAATCCGCTACCTAGAGTCGATGGCTCATTATTCAACAGGCATGCGGTCAGAGCCCTGGCTCCTCCCAGGAGCTCAAGCTTTTTTTTATTTTCTCTTCAACGCTCCCTCAAGAATGCTGATTCTCTCCACGGCTGCCATCAACTCCTTATCCTTTTTGTTTAGTTCTTCTCTCAAGGTCGGCATGCGACCCTCCTCGCGAAGCCGCTTTCGAAGGTCCCGGTACTTTCCTCGGTACTCTTATTATTTACCTTCGACTTTACATAAATTTATTTACATCGGGTCCTCCTCTGAGTACTCTTAGTTTCCAAAAAGGTCTAGAAATCAAAGAAAAGGCAAAAGTTAAAACTTAGAAATGAGTTAAGAAAAAGGGAAAAGAATGAACAATAGTAGCACTTACCGTGAGAGCAAGACCAACAATGTTCTTTGACAGGGTACTGTCATTTATATCCTTAAGGGTCACACCCTCTACATCGGAACAAAGAGGATAGAGAGAGGGGACCACCTCCTTGGCATTTATCAGCAAATCATGATCCATTAGGATCGTGATGGTCCTTGAGCCTCAATCTATCCTTACCTCGATTTGAGTGAGTCCCTCATCAATCATCCTAAGTTTGTCATGGTCCATGTTGAAACCTAACTAGTCGCCCTCAACGATGACGTCCTTTCCTCTATCCTCGTCGACCAGAGAAGTATCAGCTGCCAGCCTAGAAGATGAAGCCTCCTTTTGTATCATAGATACAGAGTCGTCACCAAGCATCCTCTCCATGACCATCTCCCTCTTAGTGCATAAAGGCACGCCCTCGTTAGCTCTTCCAATTATGGGGCCTCGGAGGTCACCCCAACATTATCTCTGATGTGTATCATCTTCTTCTCCCGAAGTGTGAATTCATCTTCTACTGAATCGACGGCCAAGGGAACTCCTCCCTCCCCCTAACATCCACAACCTTCCTCTTGTGGGGCCTTTGGTCCCTATCACAGGGAGAGACTTCATCATCTTCATCGATGAGTGAAAACATTTGAGGAGCGGGTGCAATAGCTGAGACAGGGGCGGTGACAGAAGGTGCAGTAGTTGATATAGGAGCAGAGGTAGAGGCGGAGGTGGAGGTGGAAGGCGTGGCGGCCTTTCTCCTCCTAAATGTAGGCATGAGCGCCTATTCTTTCTTGAAGTCCCCCTGACTGAACCTAAAAAATAATAAGCATAGGGGTTTATAACGACACAAGCCAATGCTAAATACGATCACGACCGGAAGAGAAAAATTACCTTTTGAGGGGAGGGAGAGTCTGAACTTTTGAAAGAAGCTCGGTCAGTCAAGAATCCCTCAGTGTAAGGGAGAACCTGCTTAACCCAGTTAGTGATACGTATCACCATAGGAGGAGGGAGACTAGTAGATGCAGGGAGGGAAGAATTATTCTACCAATTTGAGATAAGTGTTTTAAAAGGCATTTTCGGGGCGAGCACTGGGGCAAGGCACACCAAAAACGCCCCGAGGCGATGGTGTGGGGTGAAAGTCTCAAGAGGCGTACACCCAGCAATTCGAGGCGTAGGCCTGAGAATTCGGGGCGTACGCTAGGGTGTTTGGGGCGTATGCCCGGGCATTTGAGGCGTGTTTTTTAGTGAGACGTAAGTCCCAAAGACTTTTTAAAATTAAAACAAAATTTGTTGAATAACTCCTTCATATAATACCCAAATTCTCAAAAATTTTAAAAAGGAAATAAAATGTATTAAATGTAAAAGTCAAGACCTTTTTTATTGATTGAAGCCCTAATTCATGGTCTTTTCCAATTCTTTATCTTGTCTGTTAGTTTGCTAATATCTCCCAAAAGCAACAAATATTCAATTTGTTTTTTACAAATACAAAGAGAACTTCATTTTTCTTCATAGTAGAAAGTTCAAAGTACAATTGTAGGTTAGTCATCCTTTTTGTTCCTCTATATAGAAAACTTTATTCTATTCGACTCAAGTTACTTGTGCTTCTAAAAAGCATATAATAGATTGTTTTGACTAGTTTTTTTATAGGGATAGAGTGCGCACACACACATACTCTCTCTCTCTCTCTCTCTCTCTCTCTCACACACAGACACACACACACACACACACATATATATATATATATATACACAATTTTACTTGTGTATAAATATTTGCTGTAATTATATTATTTTATAAAATATTAAAAATTAAATACCTATGGGGCTTACGCCTCATGCTTGGGGGCTTACGCCTTGCTGAGGAATATGTAAAATGCCTTGCTTTACACCCCACTACTTTTAAAAAACGGTTTGAGATGAACAAGGTGCTTTAAAAGTTAAAAAAATAAAAAAGCTCGAACATTTAAGTGTATGGTTCCAGGCCTTAGGGAAACTGTCGACATCAGCCACAATGGTCTGAGTCTTGACATAGAAGTAGTCGAGCCAGAATTTCAGACTACCCTTATCATCCATCTTCACCACCAAGCAATTGCCCCCACGATGTCGAAGGATCAACATCGTCCGTCTGTAGAAGCTAGGTGCGAACAGATGCACCAAATGCCGCACTGTGACCTCGACTCAAGCATGCGCAGAAAATTTTGATAGCATCTTGATGACCTTATAAACATAAGGGGCGATCATAGCAGGTTAAACTCCATAATGGAGGCAAAACTCCTCCTCCAACGGGAGAAGGTAAAATGAGTAGCCAATGTTAAACGGGTAGGCATAGAGAGCACAATACCCAGGATGGTGAACGTGCACTTTGTCCTCACCAGCGGGGATTAATTCTACGTGGTTGGGAAGGCAAAACTTGGCTTTGAATTTAGCCAAGTGTGTAGAAGCCATCGATGATAGAAATTTTCTAGGCGTCGCATCCGACGACTATTGAAAATCGAACCTAGCCTCAGGGTTGCGGGGGATGATCTCCTCCACTAAAGGAAGAGCTTCATCTTCTGCTATGGAGATGGCGTCCTCCCTGTGAGTAGGGAATACAATAGCCAAAGGAATGGTGTGGCTCTCTTCATCAACATTAGAAGGTAGATTAGACATAGTTATGAAGTTTACAAGAAGAAGAGAATATGAAAGAAAGTTAAGGCTCAGAAGGCAAAGAGATTCAAGAAAAAAACAAAATTTATGAAGAAAAAGGATGGTATGAAGGAAGAAAAGTTTGATTAATGAAGAAACAATCCCTATTTATAGAGATTAAGGCATTGAATCTGAAACTGTTCATCATAATTGGCACTAGAATCGAAATGGTAGATCCAATCAAGGGTCACACACAAATTGATGCAATGCGTCGGGAATCGACATCATCATGACACAGTACATCATGATGTCACTTCTTTTCTTGGACCGGATAGTTCCAACAAATCAACCAAGAAATTTAGGGGTTTGAAATATGCGGTTCACAAAGACCCACGTCGCATGTTCATCACAACGATCATGATCGCTATTATCTGTTCATTGAACTCAGCTACGAAGACGACCCTAAACGCTATTATCTGCTCATTGAACTTGCTCACAAGGACGACCTCAATAAATAGCGGGACTAACTGTATGGGCTAAAAAAATATCATAATCATATGTGGGCCAAGTCAACATTAAGAGAGCCTTCGAAGGCTGCCACACGTCATCGATTTGTTTTTAATAAAGGACGAAGGCAAGGTCGAAGTGACCCGAAAAAGGACAAAGACGAGGTCAAGTTAACTCAACAGAAGGACGAGGAGGAGCACTCCCTTTAGCAGGGTAGTAACGGCTTGTTTTAGAGATAAGACCTTATAGAGAATATTCCCGGGAATATTCCTCCCATATGTACTATTAGGGTTTTTGTGGACCATACGCCCTTATAAATAGAAAGAGAAAAAATTGTAGAGGGGATTGGATACTCATTGTAAAAAACAACATATTGACATTCTTTGAAGATTCTTTCTTTATCATTGACATACAAAAAATACCTTTTCTTTAGATCTGTGCCTATCTTTTCTCTCACGATCCAAGGAAGATCTGAACATTCTAATGCTTATCATCATCCATCTTTGTCGGAGGGAATATCAAAGAATCTCACCCTTTTTGAGTGACTCACTCGCATTTATTTACATAAATGATATTCATTATCATTTATTGCTATTTAATGTTATCCTCTCTATTTTTGGGCCATTACATATTATTTTATTGTTTCTATTTATTACTACTCGAATAGTATTTGTGACATTTCATTACAAAATCAGTTAAACGATCTTTGAATATTAATATTGGCTAAAATTAACTCAATTCTATTAGAAAATCTGATTGTTTAAACCTAGATCTAAATTTTGGGTCAAACAAGTTCTCCATGCAAGATGAGTATTCTAGCACGTGAGTTATCTGTGTGAGTGATATTATTATTAGCACGTGAATTGTTCTTGTAGTACATGGATTTAGATCAACTCTTTTGAAGCCAGGTGATCACCCATTATATCTTGGGCCCTGTTTGCGTAAGTTTGTTAGACACTTGGGGAAGGCCGGTTGATGGCAGTCTTATTCATACATAGATATTATAGACTCATGTACTTGGAATTTATAATAATGCTTTTGTGACGTATATCATCTTTATATGTTGACGTGTTTTGCCCGTATTAGCTTTTGATCATTCCTTATCTGAAAATAAGCTATTATCTTCGTTAATTATATCTAATATTATTATACGATGTTTCTATTAGATTCTTGTGTTATATTTATTAATGGATCATATTATAATAGTAAGTATCAGTTGACCAATCTCGCCACTACTTCGCAGAGGTTAGTCTTGATACTTACTATGTATATTGGGTCAGTTGTACTCATAGTATACTTTTTCATATTTTTATGTAGATCCAGGTATTGGCACTAGCAAATTTGAGGAGTAGATCGTCATTGTGCTAAGGAGACTCGAGGTAGTGCAGCCTGCTCATCTGCCAACCTCAAAGTGACCTTCCTTCCATGTTTTAAGATTGTTGTTTACTTCAGACTGTATTGTATTTATTTCGGATTACTATATTCTAACAATCTTAGAGCTCATGTTCTCATTAACACCAGTTTCTGGGGGTTGTAGTACTATTTTTGCGTATAGTGTTGGTCTTAGCCTTATTTGTGCTAGAAATCTCATTTAGACTTGATATAATACTTCATTTATGTTGTTTACTCATTAGTTGTGTGATTAGTTTGAATATATGGTGTGTTAGGTGACATCACGATTATTGGTATGATTTTGGTTCGTGATATCTTGGCATCAAGCCTAGGTTTCATAGGTCTCACGAGTCATAAACATGTCTAGTAGAGTCTTGCGGATCGGTATGGAGATGTCTATACTTATCTTCGAGAAGCTATGGGACATTTAGGAAACTTCACATTCTTTCATTATCTATCATGTGATTTTAATTTATCCTAAAGTTTGAATCATTACCATATTATTCTCTCACAGATGGTAAGGACACGTATGTCAGCCGAGAAAGAGCTGGAGCCCCAGGTTGTGGCTGCTACTAGAGGTAGAGGATGGGGTAAAGGTAGGATTTGAGCCCAGACTAGAGCACGTACAACAGCACCTACAACTACTCATTTTCGTGCTAGAGCTGAACTAGCTGAGCTACAGATGGCTCCAGATGGCGAGTAGATTCCTATTCAAAATGAGCCGGTAGGACGAGCTCAGGTCCCATAGGGGTTTATTATTACCCCAATACTTCAGGATGCCTTGGTCCATATGGTTGGCTTTATTGATAGCATAGCTCTGGAGGGTATACTTCATATGGCACCAACTACTTCTCAGGTTGGGGGGGAGTCCATTCTCCCGGTACCTACACCCTAGAGCAGAGGTCCATGGATATCAGTCTCGAGGAGTTCTTCCAACTGGTGTATTTGAGCCAATCATTTCAGCACGACTTGAGTAATTTAGGCCATCTATGCCTTTGGATGAGCAGAAGAGATGGATAGGTTTCAGAAGTTGCAACCCCCATACTTTGTCCTTCAGAGGATGCCTAGGATTTCTTGGATAGATGTCATGAGATTCTGTGTAATTTGGGACTTGTGGATTCCAATAAGTTGATTTCACTACTTTTCATCTGAGAGGGCCATCTAAGAGGTGGTGGCAGACTAACTAGTAGGGTAGGCTAGCATGGCCACTTCCTCGCTCATGGACTCAGGTTTCACATTTCTTCTTGGAGAAGTTTATCCCACCTACTAGGAGAGATGAGCTCCATAGCTAGTTTGAGCATTTGGTTCAGGGTAGAATGTTAGTTATTAAGTATGATATAAGGTTCACAGAGTTATCATGCTATGAAGATTTCTAATTCCCATCGAAAAAGAGAAGGTGTGGAGGTTCATTGAGGGTCTTCATTTTAGTATCATGATTGGGATAGCACGTGAGGCTGAGACAGATACCACTTTTCATCAGGCAGTAAAGATTTTCATAATGTTGAAGTGTATCTGTATGCAAGGCCGAGAGGAGCACGTGGCTAAGAAGCCTTGTATATTGGAGGATTCGGTGGTGCCTTATCTAGAGGCAATGGACATTATGTTAGAGGACATTATTCCAGACAAGTTTGGTCAGCACTTCAAATATCCTGCAGCACCCCAATCAGTCATGGTTTCCATGGTACTCGTTCTGGACAATTGCGATATAATGCACCTTCAGCCTATAGATCTAACAGTGCACCTCCAAGGCAGAGCCAGTTCAGTGGGTATCTAGTTCTCGGGGTCAGCCACATGTTTAGCAGTCTCGACAGAGGTGGGGATGTTTTGAGTGTGGAGATATGGGACACCTTAGGATGAATTATCCAAGAGGGAAGAGTGATGCACCATAGCAGGGTGCTCAGGCGATAGTTCCTGCCCCAATTGCTACACCACTTGCCCAACCAACTAGAGCTGGAGGTTAGGTAGTTTGAGGTTACCGTAGAGGCAGAGGTTGCCTCTGATGCAGTTAACCCATGTGTTATTTCAGTATGTCATAGAGATAATTCAGTATTGTTCAATTCGGGTTCTACATATTCATATGTGTCATCTTATTTTGCATCATATTTGGACATGCCTCGTGATTCTTTAGATATTATATTTATGTGTTTATACCAGTTGGAGATTCTATTATGGTGTATTATGTCTATCGGTCTTGTGTGGTTAATATTAATGTGTATGATATTGTGGTTGATCTCTTGTTGTTTGACATGGTGAACTTTGAGGTGATTCTTGGCATGGACTGGTTATCTGTGTCATGCTATCTTGGATTGTCACACCAAGACTATGACTTTGGCTATGCTAGGATTACCTAGACTTGAGTGGAGGTGATCACTCAGTCATTATGTGGGTAAGGTGATTTCATTTTTGAAGGCTCAATGTATGGTAGGTGTTACGCCCCGCAATATTACGTCGATATTACGTCCCGCAGTGTTATATTACGACGATGTTGCACCCTGTAGTATTGTACGTTGAAGTTGTCGTAAGGTAATTAACATCAGTCTAAGGGAAAGATTATTTGGAGATTATAAGGATTATACTATTTCAAATGACTGATGAGAAAATTCGTGAAAGTGAGAGCAGAAGAAAGTCAAAGAAAATGAATTTTCGTCCAAGTTTAGCATGTTGGGGGTACAATTCGGGTCGGGCGTTAATACCCCATATTTATGAACTAGTATCGTGCAAGGTACCATATGACCACGGTAGTATAATATATAAAGTATATATGAAGTATTTTAAAAATAAATAAAATTTTAAGTAATTTGTGGTAATTATTTTAAATTATGCGGGTAATTAATTAATTACCGGATAACAGGACATTACTCAGTTAACTAATAAGTGGATAAAAAAAATTAATAAATCATCCCACCCCCACCCCACATGGCAAGAAGCTACATGATTTGGAAAATGACTAAGTATACTACTTTTCCAAATGGCTAACTAGGAAGATAATAAGATATGACTTATAATTTAAGTCTTATCTTAAAACATAGTAACCAAAATTCAATAGAAAGAAATACATATTCTGTCTTTGGCTAAGAGGCCAAAGACATTAGGAACAAACAGAAGCTTTATCCAAGTTTCAATTCATTCCTTGAATTGAGATCAAAAGCGTTGGAAATAGAAGCTTTAAAAAAATGTTGGATCAAGCTTACAATTTAAATCCATTCTCTAGTTCAAAAAAAAAAGGTTCAAGCAGAACAAGTTCATTCCAATTTCAAGAAAATCTAGTATAAATTTCGCAGAAGCATATTCGTTCAAATAATTCCAGAAACAGGCATGTTAAGGTCATCCCTTCTTTCTTTTGACATGGTCCAAATTATATCGAAGAAAGAAGCAAATACACAGTTTCTATAAATTACTCTATTCATAGAGTTATTAGGGGTGTCTATATTCTTGATTCCCCATGAAAATATTATTATTTCCTGTTCATGGGTCTCAGAATAATACACAGTTGGAAAAAATTTATCCGGAAGGAATATTGAGATTATTACGTATTTTTCATGCATTTCATACATGTGTATTGACCCAGATGGCATTATATACGCATATATATGTAAATATATGTATATGGGATATGGAAAAAGGTTACGGCGTTATATACGCACCACCACCTGATCATTTGGTATATGATGATGACATTGCCCACAGTGGCTAAAATATGATTCAAACGGCGTTATATATGCGTATATATGTATGTATTCAAATGGCATTATATACGCATATATATGTATTTATATATATGTATATGGGATATGGGAAAGGTTATTGCGTTATATACGCACCACCACCTGATCAGCTGGTATACGATGATGATTTTGCCTACAGTGGCCGATATGATATGATGGGATGCCCTTAGAGGCTGATGATGTTATGAAAAATGTACTTATGCACGACATGACATTCATACGCATATGCATGACGCTAAAAGTAATTTATGATTTACAAAGTTATTCAGACTTACAGGTTGAGTCATATACTCTATATGTCTTCCATGTCCCTTATGTATTTATTTATGTGCCTTACATACTCGGTACATTATTCGTACCGACGTCCCTTTTTCCTGGGGATATTGCATTTCATGCCCGCAGGTCCCGATAGACAGGTCGAGAGCCCTCCAAGTAGTCTATCAGTTCAGCAGAAGATGTTGGTGCGCTCCATTTGCTTCGGAGTTGCTCGTTTGGTTAGTATGATTTAGACATGTATTATTTGGTATGGCGGGACTCTATCCCAACCTTTATGATATTTACGTATTCTTAGAGGCTAGTAGACATATGTCTTGTACATGAAAGATTGTACGACCTTGTCGGTCTATGTTTTGAGTTTATAAAGGATCATGGTGGCCTATTAGGCCCATATGTCATGTGTATATGATGATGTAATAAGAAAGATACGTTACGTTGGTACTCGGCTGAGTAAGGTACCGGGTGCCTGTCGCGGCCCATCGGTTTGGGTCGTGACAAAAGTGGTATCAGAGCAGTTCTGCCCTAGGGAGTCTACAAGCCGTGTCTAGTAGAGTCTTGTTTATGGGTGTGTCGTGCACCACACTTATAAGCAGGAGGCTACAGGGCATTTACGACTGTCACTCTTTTTTCTTACTCTAAATCGTGTGGTAGAGCTCACTTATAAAAATTCAAGTCCCGGGCTTCTATTTTTTTCGTAAGAAGACGATGCCTACGTTCAGAAAGATGATCGATAAGAGATAGTTGTGGAAGAGCTGAGTCAAAGGAATTGGATTTTTTTTATGATGCCTGTGATAAGTAAATATGAGGTCTTTAGCATATCATGGGTATACTGAAAGGTGTAAGCTTCCGGATAAGAAGCCTTAAGGCAAGAATGCCTATCCATCTTTATGGTGAAGGACAATGAGAGATTAAGAAGATAAGTACAAGTTTCAATAAGCAAAAGAAGCAAGATGAAGAAGGGTACGAGGCGGCCAGTTAATGAAGGTTAACAGCATTTATAATTAAGGCAGAGAGACACAAGCTTTTTTAGTTATATTCAATAGTGACAGAGGTATGTACAATTGGCCATACCCATCTTAGTTATGCCCTATGGGGGCTAACAGGTATAGTTTAAGAAAAGGACGGAACATCAGAACCTGTCTAGGATTAGAGTAAACCAAAATGGTGATTGGATTGTTTGTGTTAGTTGACATTTCCGAAGGATATTGCAAGTGTGCTAGTAAATATCCTTGTGAGACACCCAGATGGTACACTTTAAAATAGTGTAGCCAGGTATGAGTACTACAAAGTCATACACTATAAGCCTTGAAAGGATAAATATTACCTTAGTGTGGCTTGTGTCCCTAGTAAAGGGAGGGTGTTAAGCAACTTGAAAAGCCACTGTATGGAGCAAAGGAAAGCTAAAAGCGAAAGAATGTCGTATTGAAGTTTTCACAAGAAAAGGGATATGAAGAAATATTAGCAGAGTAATGCGAAGAGAAATAAGGGAGCATTATGAATAAGGTGTGATACATTGATGAAAACGGTAGAGTATTACAGAGCCTATTGTCAAATGAAGGAAGAGACGAAAGGTGATGGGCCTTAAGACAATAAAAGAATATAGGCCATAAGATCATATCCCCATTTCGAGAAATAAGTTCGCAACTCTAACGCGATTACCCAGAGGAAAATTTGGACACTAGAGTAATAGAAATTAATATGGACTGGTGAACAAGATAAACTAAATATGAATTAGGAACTGAGTGATTTGATAATAGTCAGCATCTTGAGAATTTCAGATCATGTTCTGGCAATAATAGGACGGACCACAGAAGGAGATTCATGATAAATTCAGAGAATGGTCATTCAGGGAGACGCTTCCCTAGAGCAAGCAATGTGAGCAAAGTTAAGCTTAAGAGACTGTATGTTCTAGTTACGCTAGGTGTCACTCTCGCGATTAAGGGAATTTGTCATCCTTGGTACAGGAGGATTGTCGCGAGGCGAGCAAGGATCATTGATGTTGAGAAACAACACCAAAGATGAAGAGGTAAAACATCTATAGGTAGATCCTTGTGGCTTCAGCTTTTAGTACACCCCTAAAGGGGGAATATGGAGTGATGTGACATTAAGTCAGAATTAAGTGGTGTTAGTGACTATGGAATGGTAAAGGAAGTAAAGGTTTCTGTCTGAGCTATTATTAATAAATAAGGAGCCAGTGCGAGACGTAAGTTAAGACAAAGGAAATAACTCAAGAAAGATTATGAGGAATATTGATATGAGAATGGACCAATGAGTAGTTAGTAGTTGGTCAGGAAAATCCCAGTTATGGCTAAATAGGAAGTTACACACGAGTCATTAGATCATGTAAGATAAATGTAGTAGAACCCAACATGGAGAATTCAGCCTCAAAGAATATCATTATAATACTTGAGATATATTCAAACATGAGTCGGGGTAGTAAAGGTACTGTATTATGGGGATAAAAGAAAGTTCCACTAGGAAGGTAGTTAAAATATCAGTTCAGAAGTAACCATACAGGCACAAGGGCAGGGAAGTAAGCAACAACGGATGATTATAGGCAAGTAAGGACATCAAAAAGGTCCGTAATAAGCTCACAGCTTTACGAGTGTCAAGGGTTCTCCTTAAGTACTACAACGAAAGATTACCTGAGGAGATAAGCAATAAGGCTTCAATCTAAGAACAATGACCTAAAGAGGAAATGGTCGTGTAACAACAATCTCGCAACAACATTGTAAGCATTCCAAAGGAAAGTGGCATCTACCGTGGCTAATGAACGGGAAGTAAGAATTAAAGGTAATATTTGAGATCATATGAGTTGTATGAATACTCTGGAAAGTGTGGGCACTAAGATAAGCTAAGTATGGACGCAACAAGGGGCAGAAAGACCAAGAAATGTAATAGCTTACGATTGAAAGAAAGCTAAGACGGAACGAAAGAAATATTTGATCAATGACCTAGAGTTAGTACGTTATGGACGCACTCAAGAATTTGGAGCATTATCCAGGAAACATATTTGTTGATAATCATACAACCATAGAAGACTCCGAGACAATTTAAAAGAAAGAATTGAGCCCATGGCATAGACAAAGGATTGAATTATTAGAAGATTGCGCCAGGGATATTCCATAGTGCCTATGAAAGGCTAAAGTAATAACTAATACCAGGAGCCGCAAATTGGAAGCTAACTTAAGCATACATAAAAACTGATTAGAAAGAAGAGAAAACTAAAGAGTTACATCGACCAAGTAAAACAGGAGTGGACCAAGAGAATCATAGACCTCAGGATCACTCGTAAATAGCAGAAGTATAAGAGAGATAGTAGAGTATCCATATTTTATAACGGTTCTATGATGAAGCCAACTGAAGAGTACCAGCCTCATAAGAAGTCAGTATGAAACTCCCATCAGATTGTGTATGCACCAAAGGTGCAAGTATTATAATAGAGCTTCAGGTTGTTGAGATAAGTTATACCTATGTGGAAGGGAGGTTATGAAAGAGATAGAAGAATGTGAGGCGATATTTTAAGGTAAGTAAGGAAAAGGTGAACAACGTACAAAATACTCAAATACAGAAGGTTATGAATAGTCCATACTGCAGAGAAGGGGCTAGAAGCGTAGGAATTCAGTATCCAGGAATGATAGCAGCATCGTAAGTGGCATACCTTCCAGCCAATGGTTTCTAGATACTGAAAGGTCTAATTAAAGAGTGAAAGAAGAGTTAGAGACGATGTGATGTTTCACTTGATATCCCAGAATGACATAAGGAAATCTATGATGCAAAAAAGTTGAAGAAAGGTTGCAAGTAGTATAAATGGATATGTGTAGGTTGCAAGATAAAGTATGGTAGAGTGACAAGGTTTTAGGAAGACAGGAGTAAGGATAAGAAAGGGCGAGTGTGAAGGTAACGAAAGTGGATAAGTCCTCGGGATTAAGCCCATGAAAACAAGAAGAGCAGATGGTTTCTCTAAATTATACAAAGCTCACTATAGCCTGAATGAACTCAAAGGAGTCTAAGACTAATAGCATTTAGAATGCTACCCTGGTAATAGAATGAGGGTGTAATTGTGATAGATAAAAGTTAACGTTTGGACCTTCGATTGAGTAATGATTCAACGAAGAAAAGGAATGGATCTTATGAATTGGACATGATTAAAATACCCATGTAAGAGAATCACCTTGGGATGCTATAAAATATGGTTATTGAAGTACAGTATCGCCGCTAAGTGGATCAGGAAAATTACTTCGAATATTCCTTGATGTAACGTAAGCCCTAGTGGCAAAGGTATTACGTAAGAAGTTTCAAGTTATCAATGGTATATTATGGATTAATATTAAGGTGAATCAACAATGAATGAACAAAATCACAAAGTATGAGATGAGATTAGGTCGTCATTCTAAAGATGAGCAGTAATGAGGAAGCATTAAAGGACATAAATTATACATATAGAATAAGCAACAAGAGTAAGATAGGATTTGGTAGCAGTCCTCATCAATGATATATTAAAGTAAGAGCTATGGCAGTAAATTCATACGGATGGCTAAACGGACCTATGCGATGAGATATAACAATATTCGTGAATTCAACAAAGTATCGAGTAAAGGACTTCAGCATACCTATAGAAGCCCAAAGAGGCATCATATTAAGCCTTGTATATACAAAGTAAGGCCTAGAGATTGACTAAAAGATAAAAGGAAAAAAGGAAAGATGAATCGCATAAGTGCACTTACAAAGCCAGGGTCATACAGGTTGCATGATAGGAGGTAACAGCAGTTGCAAGATAGGAAGATTTCGACCACAGGTCATGATATGAGAAAAAAGACTAAAGGGGGGGAATACCCTAGACTTTTGATTTATTCAGAGAGCAACTGCTTAAATGGCAGGAAGAGTATTAAGGAATTCATAAGAGCTATAAGTTACGAAAATGATAAGAGCATCAGTCAACATTCGAGGACGAATGTTCCAAAGGGGGGAATGATATTATGCCCCGCAATATTACGTCCCGCAGTGTTATATTACGACGATGTTGTACCCTGTAGTATTGTACGTTGAAGTTATCGTAAGGTAATTGACATCAGTCTAAGGGAAAGATTATTTGGAGATTATAAGGATTATACTATTTCAAATGAGTGATGAGAAAATTCGTGAAAGTGAGAGCAGAAGAAAGTCAAAGAAAATGAATTTTCGTCCAAGTTTGGTATGTTGGGGGTACAATTCAGGCCGGGCATTAATACCCCATATTTATGAACTAGTATCGTGCAAGGTACCATATGATCACGGTAGTATAATATATAAAGTATATATGAAGTATTTTAAAAATAAATAAAATTTTAAGTAATTTGTGGTAATTATTTTAAATTATGCGGGTAATTAATTAATTACCGGATAACAGGACATTACCTAGTTAACTAATAAGTGGATAAAAAAATTAATAAATTATCTCACCCCCACCCCACATGGCAAGAAGCTACATGATTTGGAAAATGACTAAGTATACTACTTTTTCAAATGGCTAACTAGGAAGATGATAAGATATGACTTACAATTTAAGTCTTATCTTAAAACATAGTAACCAAAATTCAATAGAAAGAAATACATATTCTCTCTTTGGCTAAGAGACCAAAGACATTAGGAACAAACAGAAGCTTTATCCAAGTTTCAATTCATTCCTTGAATTGAGATCAAAAGCGTTGGAATCAGAAGCTTTAAAAAAATGTTGGATCAAGCTTACAATTTAAATCCATTCTCTAGTTCAAAAAAAAAGGTTCAAGTAGAACAAGTTCATTCCAATTTCAAGAAAATATAGTATAAATTTCGCAGAAGCATATTCGTTCAAATAATTCCAGAAACAGGTATGTTAAGGTCATCCCTTCTTTCTTTTGACATGGTCCAAATTATATCGAAGAAAGGAGCAAATACACAGTTTCCATAAATTACTCTATTCATAAAGTTATTAGGGGTGTCTATATTCTTGATTCCCCATGAAAAATATTATTATTTCCTGTTCATGAGTCTCAGAATAATACGCAGTTGGAAAAAATTTATCCGGAAGGAATATTGAGATTATTACGTATTTTTCATGCATTTCATACATGTGCATTGACCCATGACCAGATGGCGTTATATACGCATATATATGTAAATATATGTATATGGGATATGGGAAAAGGTTACGGCGTTATATACGCACCACCACCTGATCAGTTGGTATATGATGATGACATTGCCCACAGTGACTAAAATATGATTCAAACGGCGTTATATACGCGTATATATGTATGTATTCAAACGGTGTTATATACGCATATATATGTATTTATATATATGTATATGGGAAAGGTTATGGCGTTATATACGCACCGCCACCTGATCAGCTGGTATACAATGATGGTTTTGCCTACAGTGGCCGATATAATATGATGGGATGCCCTCAGAGGCTGATGATGTTATGAAAAATGTACTTATGCACGACATGACATTCATACGCATATGCATGACGCTAAAAGTAATTTATGATTTACAAAGTTATTCAGACTTACAGGTTGAGTCATGTACTCTATATGTCTTCCATGTCCCTTATGTATTTATTTATGTGCCTTACATACTCGGTACATTATTCGTACTGACGTCCCTTTTGCCTGGGGATGTTGCGTTTCATGCCCGTAGGTCCCGATAGATAGGTCGAGAGCCCTCCAAGTAGGCTATCAGTTCAGCAGAAGATGTTGGTGCGCTCCATTTGCTTCGGAGTTGCTCGTTTGGTTAGTATAATTTAGGCATGTATTATTTGGTATGGCGGGACTCTATCCCAACCTTTATGATATTTACGTATTCTTAGAGGCTTGTAGACATATATCTTGTACGTGAAAGATTGTACGACCTTGTCGGTCTATGTTTTGAGTTTATAAAGGATCATGGTGGCCTATTAGGCCCATATGTCATGTGTATATGATGATGTAATAAGAAAGATACATTACGTTGGTACTCGGCTGAGTAAGGTACCGGGTGCCCGTCGCGGCCCATCGGTTTGGGTCGTGACAGTAGGGAAGGGATTTCTAGTTTATTTGGATTTTATTCAGAATTCTAGTACATAGGTTCCTTTCATGAATTCAGTACCGGTTGTGAAGGAGTTTCGAGAGGTGTTTCCTATGAATTTGCCAGGCATGTCACCAGATAAGGATATTGATTTTGGTATTGACTTGGTTCCGAGCACTCAGCCCATATCTATTCCACCATATCTCATGGCCCCAACTAAGTTGAAGGAATTGAAAGAGCAATTGCAATATTTTCTTGATTGGGGTTCATTATACCGAGTGTTTCTCCTTGGGGCATACCATTTTTGTTTGTGAAAAGGAATGACAATTCTATGAGGATGTGTATTAATCACAAATAGTTGACAATGTTACTATCAAGAACAAATATCCATTGCCTCGCATTGATAATTTGTTTGATCAACCTCAGGGTGCTAAGGTTTCTTTAAGATTGACCTGAGATCGGGTTATCACTAGTTAAAGATTAGGGATTCGGATATCCCTAAGATGAATTTCAGGACTCGATATGATAATTATGATTTCTTGAAGATGTCATTTGGTTTGACTAATGCTCCAGTGTCGTTCATGGATTTGATGAACAAGGTGTTCAAGACTTATTTAGACTCTTTTGTGATGGTGTTCATTGATGATATCTTGGTTTACTCTCGTAGTAGGGAGGAGCATAAGCAACATTTGAGGATTATGCTTCAAACCTTAAAGGAGAATAAACTTTATGCTAAGTTTTCTAAGTGTGAGTTTTGTTTGGATTCAGTTGCATTCATGGGTCACGTGTTTCCTAGTGATGGAAAAGAGCTTGATACCAAGAAGATTCTGACGGTTCAGAGTTGGCCTAGACCTACTATAGCTATAGAGATCGAGGATTTCTTAGGTTTGGCAAGTTATTACTGTCTCTTTATGGAGGGGCTTTTATCTATCACAACCCCATTGACTAAGTTGACTCAGAAGCACGCTCCATTTAGATGGTCTAATGAGTGTGAAAAGAGTTTCTAAAATCTCAACACTTCCTTGACTACAACTCAAGTATTAATGTTGCCCATATATTCGGGATATTATTCCATATATTATGATTTCACACATTGATCTTAGTGTAGTGTTGATTCAGAATGGCAAGGTGATTTCCTATGCATCACGGTAGTTGAAACCTCATGAGAAGAATTATCCACTTCATGATTTGAAGTTGGTGGTGATTGTGCATGCACTCAAAATTTGGAGTCATTATTTGTACGTCGTGTCATGTGATGCTTATACTAACCATAGAGTCTTCAACACTTGTTCAAGCAAAAGGATTTGAGGCAAGGAAGGTGGCTTGAGTTGTTTAAAGATTATGATATTACTATCTTGTATCATCTAGGTAAGGCGAATATAGTAACAGATGCTTTGAGGAGAAAGGCCGAGAGTATTGATAGTTTGACATTAATTCTAGATAAGGAGAGACCTTTGGCTATAGATGTTCAGGCGTTGGACAATATATTTATGTGGTTGGATATTTCTAAGCCCCGTAGAGTTTTTGCATGTGTGGTTGCACAATCGTCCTTGTTTGAGCGCATTAATGCTTGCTAGTATAATGATCCACATTCGTTGGTGCTTAAGGACACGGTGCAGTGAGGTGGTGTTAAGAAGGTGGTTATTGGAGATGATGGTGTTATGCGGCTTCTGGCTTTGATTTGTATTCCTAATATTGACGGTTTAATGGAGTTGATTCTTGAAGATGCTCACAATTTGAGATATTCTATTAATTAGGTGTCACGAAGATGTCATGACTTGAAGAAGCTTTATTGGTGGCAGAAGATGAAGAAGGATATTGTTGGACATGTTTCCTGCTATTTGAATTACAAATAAGTGAAGTATGAACATCAGAAACCAGGTGGTTTGACTCGGAAGTTAGTTATACCGGAGTGAAGGTGGGAGCGTATTACTATGGACATCATGGTAGGCTTTCCATGTACTTTGAAGAAGTTCATGCCATTTAGGTCATTGTCGATAGATTGACCAAGTTTGCACATTTTATACTGGTGTTGACAATATATACTTCAGAGAAGCTGGCTTGTATATACATCAGAGGGATTGTACGGTTGCATGGTGTGCCTATTTCTATCATTTCAGACCGGCGTACTCAGTTCACTTCTCACTTTTGGAGAGTCATTCAATATGAGTTGGTCACATAGGTGGAACTTAGCATAACTTTTCACCCATAGACAGATGGTTAGTCCAAGAGGTTTATTCAGATTCTTGAGGATATGCTTAGAGCTTGTGTGATTGACTTTGAGGGTTATCGGGACCAGTTTATACCATTGGTAGAGTTTGCATACAATAACAGTTACCAGCCCAGAATTTAGATGGCTACATATAGGGCTTTGTATGGTAGGTGATGTCAATCTCCCATTGGTTGACTTGAGCCTGGTGAGGCTCGTTGTTCGGTACAGATTTCGTTCGTGATGATTTGAATAAGGTGAAGTTGATTCAGGAATGACTTCATACAACTCAGTCTAGGCAGAAGAGTTATGCAAATAGGAAGGTCCGTGATGTAGAATTTATGTAGGATGAGAAGGTACTTATGAAGATTTCATCCATGAAGGGCATGATGCGGTTTGGAAATAAAGGCAAGTTGAGTCTGAGGTTTATTGGTCCATTTGAAGTATTGGAGAGAGTTGGTGAGGTTGTTTATAGGCTTGACTTTCCTCCTAACCTTTTGGGAGTTCATCCGTTATCCCATGTTTCTATGCTCTGGAAGTATCACGAAAACAAGTAGAATGTTTTAGACTCCAGCACATTGTAATTAAATGAAAATCTAGCTTATGAAGAAGAGCCAGTGGCCATTTTGGATAGGCAGGTTCAAGAGTTGAGGTCAAAGGAGATCGCATTGGTCAAGGTACTTTGGAGAGGCTAACCGAGTAAGGAGGCTACTTGGGAGACCGAGTTAGATATATGGAGTGTATATCTACATCTTTTCAACAGCTTAGGTATGTTTCTAAACCCGTTCATGTTTGTTTAAGAGGCGGAGAATGTAACGATCCGACTGATCATTTTAAATATTAGGACCATGTTCCTCTATTCTTGCTTTCTGTAGGTTCATTTGATGATATGTGTCTTGCGACAACGGGTGATTTTATTTTCGTAGGGTTCGAAAGTGAGTTGGAGTACTTAGTTTCTATTTGGAAGGCTTAAGTTGTAAGAGTTGATCAAGGTTTGAATTTTGGATTAATAACGGGGATGGGTGATTTGAAGGCTCCATAGGTTCATATGATTATTTTGGACTTATATGTATGTTCAAATTGCATTTTGGATATTCCTAGAAGGATTCGACACTATTTGTCGAAAGTTGAAAATTTGAAAGGCTTAAGAGTTCATAAGTTTGACCGAGAGTTGATCTTGATATTATTGGACTTCGATTAGTGTTACAAGACTTTGGATATGTATATATAGTTGAATTTAACTTATGTGTAAAGTTTGAAAGTAATCTGAAGTGTCTAAGTGTGACTTGGACACTCTTTCGAAAGAATGAAGGATTAAGAACTTAAAAGAAATCCTATTCGGTTTGAGCCATGATTCTTTTTGTGATATTTCCATGGATGTTTTGAGCCATTAGACTAGTCCATACATGGTATTTGAACTTGTAGTAATGATTGGATTGAGTCATGAGGGGCTCAGGTGAGTTTTGACATATTTGGAGCATGTTCCGAAAGAATTGATTTCCTGAAACAAGGCTTTTATGCATATGGACTGACTTCAAAGAGCATTTCTCCAAATATATAAATAATTTTGGTATGATGATGTTTTGATGATATTGTAGCGCTTTTAGTCTAGTTTCTAGTGGTTCAAACCGTTCGTTATCCCGACTTTTGTATAAGTAGTTATGGTTATTTTACTGAATGGTGTCAGTATAATTTTGAGTGCTGGCTCATTCTAAAATGGATCTGCGACCCACATTCTATTTTGAAGGCCTGCAGACTTGTGTTGCGGTTACCTGTGCATATTTTTTATAGCAACTTTTCCGAGCTATTTAAGGTCGAGTTTTATAATTTTTATTTTATTTCCTAACTTTAGGAGCTTATTTTAAAAGGTTTGAGGCTAGAGTTTCACCCACAAGTTTGGAGGTAAGTAAGTTAAACCTAAATCTATGGTTTATACATGAACTTATCTCTAGATTTAATACCAAAATATTGATTTGAACAAGAGAATATAGGGATTTTGAGATCTAGAACTAGAATAATCCAAATTGAGTCTTGAGTATCCAAATAAACTCCATATGGAAAAATAAACACAAATTTGGACTCGCGGGGTTATGGGTAAACATGATCTACCCATATACTCGGGTTTTGATTATGTGTGTTTGGGTTGACTTTTTGGGAATTGATTAACATTATTGTTTGAAATTGATTCATTTGACTTTATTTGACCTTATTGAGTATTGTTTGATTAGAATTGAGTTGGTTCAAGGTGATTCTAAAGAAAAAGAGATTTTGGAAGGTTGATTTGACTTTCAAATGTAAATATCTGTCTGGATTTGGCTCGAGGGAATTTACCTTAGAAGATTGACCTTGTTTGATTAATTTGTATATATTGGGAGAATATATGTGGTATGGCGAGCGTATATACATGTGTCATGGGCTATTCATGCTTGGAGCAGAATTTTAGGCTACTTTATGCTTTCGATTTACATCACATGCTCCTTATGACTCGTTATTATTCTTGTGTGATTATGTGAGCTCTCTTAATTATGCTAGAAACCATGTCTTAGACTTTTGGTAGCTTGTTGACTGTATATGTCTATTTGTGACATCATGTCCTACTTGTTCTAGCTGTAATCACACTGTTCATATGCACATGTCTTTGCAGATCCAAGTGTTGGCACTAGCAGAGCTAAAGAGTAAATCATCGGTGTGCTAAGGAGACTTGAGGTAGTATAATTTATTCATTTGCTGGCTTCGAAGTCACCTTACTTTCATGTTTTAAGACTATTGCTTACTTCAAACAGTATTATATTTATTTCAGACTATTGTATTCTGACAATCTTAGAGCCTATGTACTCGTTGATGCCAGTTTTTGGGGGGTTATATTACTGTTTTCGCATATTGTTGTTGGTTTTAGACTTATTTAAGCTTTAATCTCATTTAGACTTGATATAATGCTTCATTTCTGCTATTTACTCGTTAGTTGTGTGATTAGTTCACTTAACCGGCGTGTTAGGTTCCATCAAGATCATTGGTGAGATTTTGGGTCGTGACACCAATAATGAAGTCTTCAAATCACAATGATGTTAGTTCAATTTCTATTCGAGGAAATTTGACATACCACGACCAAGAGGCTGTAGGATATTGATTGTCAGCAAGGGCTAAACACCTTCCACGAAACTTCCAACACCAAACTTATTTTCAATGTGTGGCGTTTACCTTTTGTCATCTTGTTCTTGTCTGACCTTTATTTAATTCTTGATTATTTATATTAGCCCTTCTTTTTACCATGTTTTAAAGGACAAAATAATGGAAAGAGAATATCAGAATACTGACTTCCTCTTTTGTGGTCAACAAAACATTGCCAACGAATGATTTAGGCAATAATATAATATTTATTAAAAAAACAAAAAGAAGATTGTACTCCCATTTTATATTAAGTTAAGCAACTATTTAGACACATCGACGTCCCAATTCCTCGTCCTAATTTCTATATATGCCTAACAAGGTACAACCACATCTAGCGCAGTAAATACAATCTCTTAAATGTGCAATAAAAGATGGTTTTGACTAATTGGGTTATAAGCCATGTTTAGGCATGCAAGAATGGCTATAAAAGAAAAATAAATAAATGAACTGATATTGATAAAAAGAAAGGTAATAATAATAAGTGATGTTGGTGTGCTGATGTTAACCTAGTATATGTATGTATAAGCAACGTCGTAGGCAATGTTTAATTGGGACTAGTGGAAAGAAGAATCTCTTAACATGAAATTTAATATTGTATATATAATGTTTGATTTTATTTTACTTTTTCACATAAAATTATGTATACAAAGAATATAATATGGGTCAAATTATTCTTTTCAGCATAACTACTAATTGCATAAGTTATGTGAAATTTTATGAATTGTTTTACGTAGGATAAAACACAGAAATAGAATGTGGTGATGAGTAATACATTGATTATACTCCCTTCGTCCCGTTTTAGCTGCCGCTTTAGTTATTTTTACGTTCATTAAGAAAATAATAAATACAAGGTATAATTTACTAAGTTACTCATATTAAATATTATTTGAGAAATAAACATTATTAAAAAAGAATTCTAGTTCTTTAATATTAAGGGTATTGTTAAAAAAATTAACAATGTTAGTCTTGAATATCTAAAGTGACAATTATTTTTGAACAATTTATTTGAATTCAAAGAGACAACTAAGATGAGACGGAGGGAATAATAACTAAATGACAAAAATAACTAATATTTCATCACTGTTAAGTAAAGATATATATTTTTTTACACAATACATTGTTTTAAAAAAAAAATTATTAAGCTGGTAAAAAATGATACCCCACGCATCAGCCATATCCATAGTTGAGTGGAGTAGTATGTATATTTAAAATGAAAATTTCTCTTTTATAAAGAAGCTGAATGGCTGGTGCTATATTCCGCGTCCAATGGTTGCTACTATAATAAATCGCCACTTGTCATTCAACTCTGTTTTAGGGGACCGTTCATGGACTCCCTTTAAACGGTTTTTCTAGCAGTCCGTCATTCTCGTAGCCATAACTGTTCTCCTGATTTTATTTTGCCTTTGAATATTTGTCCGTACATTCTTTATACGTAAAACTGTTGTAAACAAATTATAGCAAAGAAAAAACTTGAAACCATGTGGAAAACTTCATGTTATGTGTTGAAACGGACGGTTACATCAGCTGCAAGGGCAAACAAGAATGGGTTAATTAGTCAACATGGATGGTTTAACGGGTCGAGCCGGGTTATGGGTGGGTATTATTTCAGTTCGGGAGGAGAAAACAAGAATGGGAATGGAGGGTTAATTAGTCAAGAGGAAGCAAAGAGGTTGATGAGATTGGTGAATGTGGAGGAGCTGAAGACGAGGCTAGGGATGGAGAGTAAAGAGGTTATTGGGTATTCGGAGTTACTGAGAGTGTGTGAGAATATTGGTTTGGCGAAAACACAAGGCGAAGCTGTGGCTTTTGCAAGAGTGCTTGATGAGGCTGGGGTAATTTGGCTTTTCAGAGATAAAGTTTATCTTCACCCTAATAAGGTATTTTTCTCTTTTAATTTCACCCCTTCTTAATATATGGATTTTCTTTTTTGCCCACATGGAGTCGGTTGGAACCCGACAAATTCGAAGATAAAGTGCTCCCTACTAAATGAAACTCCAATTGATAAGACATCTGATTAAGGACGAAATATAATATGTATGAATGTATCTTTCATTCTTTTTTTGTATGTGGGATAGTGGGAAAAGGGGTTTGATTTCTTTGTATATGATTTACTATGATTTAATGTATCTTTTAAGTCCAACTTGGTTGTTTCTGAATTTGCATTTGACTAATAATACTTTTATATGTGCAGGTAGTTGATGAAATAAGAAGGGCAGTGCCTCTAGCACTTCTACCTGAAGATGATCCTACAAAAGATGAGCTAAAGAATCTGCAGGAGAAGAAGGATAAAATTGATGAGGTTGCACATAAGCAGGTGCGTCGCATTTTGTGGACTGGATTGGGGGTTGGTATTTTACAGATTGGGCTCTTCTTCCGCCTTACCTTCTGGGAATTCTCTTGGGATGTAATGGAACCAATTACATTTTTCACTACTAGTACTGGTTTAATACTGGGATATTTTTACTTCCTCATTACTTCTAGAGACCCAACATACCAAGATTTGTTGAAGAGGCTTTTCCTTGCAAGGCAGAGGAAGCTCATCAAAAAGAATAATTTTGATATTCAGAGGTTTGTGGAGTTACAAAAGAAATGCAAATTACCCATCAATGGACAAGCATCGCTCAAACATCGCTTAGGGATACAACTGGAACTGGAGGATCTTTTACATGGTCACTGAAACACATCTCTCACATACATACTTCATTTACTTATCTTTCAACCAAGGCAAACCAGATTGTTTTGGAAGAGAAGTGAAATCTTTTTTGGGGGAATTCAGAAAATTACTTAAAAGTAACCAACCAAACACCTTTTTAGAAGAAAATTTTCTTAGAGCTGTACAAATGGGCATGTATTCTTCAACATCTTCTTTCAAGGTAGGCTTAGAAAGAAGTAATTCTTGACCATCATATTTCAATTAAGCTTACAGATCTCATATGTTAGCTTGTTATCTTGAAGTTGTATGTAGAGACTGATGTTATACATTCGATTTTGAATTTTTGTTGTTCCACTAGTGATAATGTAGCTTGTAATATCGAAAAATTGGGCGAAGATTGCAAAGAATATAATCGTGATTGCATAGATGCTTTTTATACTAGATTCTTTGTTGGTGGGATAAGAGGGTTAGCTAAATTTACTCTTTTTTTAGTTGACGACTAGTAATTTACCTTTCCGTAGGAGAAGGTATCAAATATGTATGACGCGGACACATCTCTTCTTATCTTTTCTTGATTTATCTTTCACTCAATGTCTTCTTCAGTAAAGACCTCATTGTCTTCTTCATACATGGGCTTGACTAAGGATTTGCAAATGTGAGGAATAGGCTTCGAGATAACCAAACTATTTTTATTTTTTTTGCGGTCTTTGGCCCATTTTCGATCAGCTTCTGTGGGCTTGAATCCTAGGCCTAAAGTGTCTCTCTTTTCGTAAGCCATGATGGGCTCAGTGATGCCTTGCAGAGATGCCCCTAGCCCTTTTCCTGGTTTGTACCATTTTTCAACATCTGGGTTGCTTGTAGTAGATAGTGCGGTCCCCTCTTCGCATCTATCAGCGACTACTATGTCGAAGGCATGGTAAACAATAGATTCGTTGTCCTTTCTGGCTTCGAGGCATGGGATTGAGGGGTCTTTATATATTGAGAGCTCATCCTCCTCTTGGACAACTATTTCTTGGTTGTCATGCTCAAATTTGACTACTTGATGGAGCGTGGAGGCGATGGCCTGAGCAGTGTGGACCTACGGTCTTCCAAGGAATGATTTTTAATCCTTGAAGGGTGGAGACAGGGAAAATATTGACCCCTGAATCGCCATCAATCATCTCTATTCACGTAATGCTCCTAGCACTTGACGGTCACGTGAAGGGCTCTATTAAGACCGCCCCATGAATAGGTAATTTACTATCACTGAAAGATATCTTGTTTAGATCAAAGAATCGTTCAGCCATTCTCTCTATTGGCTCACTGTTGTCGAATCTAGGATATATGCTTCATTCAAGGTTTCGATCAGCACCTTGCAGTGTTCATCTCAGCTCAATAGTAATGACATGAGAGATATTTAAGCCAGAGTCTATCTGACTTGTCCCACTATATAGTATCCGGGGACCTTCATCTTTTTATATAATTGCTCCGCTTCTTCATCAATAACAGGCTTCTTTAGAGGCATCCTGTTATCCCGATTCTACTTTGCCTTTCTCAACTCTTCTAGTTTATAGTACCTCCCAGACCAAGTCATCTCATTGACATCTTCCACGATCTCTTTCCCTTTATATGTGACTATAGTCTTGTTATAGTTCTAAGGGAATGTCTTGGTATCTTTTATCGGGATCTGGGATGCAGGACTGATCACTACAGGCTCTGTCAGCCTTTCAAACATTCTTGAGCCTCGTGAAATCTTTGGTGGCCCTCCAAAGACATATAATTTTGGCACATTCAGATTGAACTTCTCTTTATTTGCCGCCTTGGGAACACTCAAAAAGAAATGCTCTTTGCTTGATTCCTTCGGAACATACAATACCAATTTACCTTTAGGCACCAACGCAGTTCTTATTTTGAGCATTGGATGATCGGAGTTTTCTTCTTCTTGGCTTCTGCAATTGCTTTCGATTTTTCTTCGGGAGAAGTAATGGCCACTATAGATTTTCAAGTTGGCCAGCATTCTTTATCACCACATATCATGCCAATCACCGGCCCATTATTTTGAGCATGTAAAGGATTGTTGGTAACATTGGGAGCCTCCTCCTCTCGGATCAAAATAGCTTTTGTCTTAATCAGATCTTCCACAACTCTCTTTAAAGTCCTAATATTTTCAGTATCATGACCTACGGCCTCTGAGTGATATTCACTTGCATCTGCTCTGAATGATAGTGAGTCGGGGTCTGCCTTTTTAGGAGCTGCTTGCTGCAACAAATCTAAGCGAGTCAATTTTCTTAAAAAGGATAGAACATGACTCTCTAATGAGAGTGAAGTTGTTTCTTCTTTGAGGTTCCCTTGTGCGGGGATTGTGCTGTGGGAAATTTGGCTGAGGATGAGGGTTGCGTGGGGCCTAGTAATTTGTATTTTAGGGACATAGATTTTTGGAAGGTGGAGTTCTCATCTACTAATTCGGTGGTTGTGTGTAGGATTGTGTGTTCATCATCACGTATTGCGGTGGGGCCATAACATAGAAAAAAATTTGGTGGGAATAGTAGTGTTGTGGTGCTTTGGTTTGCATGTATGAGTGGTTGGGGATTCCCCGGGAAGTTGAAGCCATCAAAGCTCCTTCTTCTCTCTTCTTTTTGTTAGCCAGGCTTCTTGAGCCATTTTAAATGGCTTAGATGTGTCTTTGAGCGCGGCTTGGCTTATAATCCTTCGAGTATTTAAAATATTTTTCCACCATCTCACCTATTTTGATTTCCTTGGCAAAATGCTTGCCTATGGCGGACATCATATTTTGGAAATAGTTAGATTCTTGAGCTTGGAGGAAAAATATTATTATTTCAGTTTTATCTATGGGAGGCTTGACCCTTGCCTCTTGTTCCTTTCACTTTATGGCATACTCAAGAAAGCTTTTCGTAAACTTCTTTTTCAAGTTTGATAGTGAGTTGCGGTCAGGAACAATGTCGATGTTGTATTAGAATTGCCTAATAATGTCCCGAGCCAGACCATCCCACACGTGCCAGTGCGAGATCTCCTAATCTATGTACCATTTTAAGGCGACCCCAATTAAGCTTTTACCAAAGTAAGCCATTAGCAGTTCTTCTTACCCCCCCCCCATCCCACCTAACTGATTGTGCTACCTCTTTAAGTGAGCAATGGGATCACCATGCCTATCATACTTTTCAAATTTTGGGATTTTATGTCCAAGAGGCAAGTGCACATAGGGGAACATGCAAATGTTACCAAAAGACACACTCATCTGGCCACTCAGACCTTGTATGTTTCGCACACTTTGTTCTAAACTCCTCAACTTCTTTGGTATTTCTTTCTATTTAGTGCTCTTGGCCGACTTCTCAACCTAGACCGGAGAACCATAGTGAGGAATTTGGTTAAAGGAGTTGGGTGTTATGTAAATCACCTCGGCTGAAAGGTAGGGGTTCTGAGGGGTAATGATTTGTGGTTCGTTGTTGGGCTATTGTATGTTAGGTTGTGGGGAGATATAGACGGGAGTGGTGGTGAGGACCACCAATGCAACTCTCGGTAATGGTGTTTGAGGACGGGTAGCAAAAGGCATGGCAACAACATTGTTGGGTGTAGGCCCGTACCAATAGGGGAAAAACGGGTCATGCACAGAAATATGGGGATAGAGCTAGGAGGCTCTCTTCCGTTAGACCAAGCTTCCCATAATTCCATCATCCTTATTTTCAGAATTCTATTTTCCTCTAGAGTAGCGAATTCTGGAGAAATGGCCAGAGTTTGACTGTCCTCGGAGTTGATGATGGGGAGATTGCTTTGAGTAATCATGGGGACACTTCCCTTTGACTGGAAGAAATAAGGATGTGATGTCGCGATAATACAAACCAACCACCTGCATAAACCTTGCCTATTTTTTCACACACAATATGCATGATAGTTTGGAGCATTTAGCAGATAGGAAATCACACGTAGTTGTGCCATGCACCTAGCATTTAAATGCTTTTAGCATGTACCTGAAAGGTTGCATGTGTCATCCTGGCTTTTGAAATTATTCCACCTCTCGTTTGTGTCTTTCTATTCTTTTATTCCTCTCAGATCTCTTTTTTCTTTTTTTACTCTCTGGTTTTTCTTCGTCTCTTTTAAACAGTCTTGAGTTTTGAGCAAGAATTCGATTGCACCCTTTAGGGGTAGATTACATATCATGACACCGCATGAATCAGATCCTTACATAATTCAGGAATAGACATATTAAAATGAAAAAAAAAAGAATCTTTTTTGGTTTTCAATATTCTATTAAACAAATTCTTTTTGGGTTTTTCATTACATGACTCAAAGCAAAAATATAATAAAAGAAATACCAAAAATAGACTCGATAAATATAAGTCTAATACAAGATAAAAAAACTCTAGATTAAAAAACAAAAAGACTCTAACAACTCTAATCTTGCCAACCAATTCCTTTGGTTGTCTCTTCACTCATTGCTCTGGACTATTTTCAATATACCTGTGAAGAACCTACAAATCGATAGACGTGGCGCACGAACCTCATTGTTGTGGCAAAGAACATGGTCTTGCTCATTTCTCATAGTCAGAATGTTTTTGTGAAATATATTCAGCTATTTTCCAAATTCTTCTCTTAGTGTCCCTTTAATCTTGGAACATTCTTCAGATCTGTTGCTCTTGGGTTTGAACCACTTGTAAGGCCACTTCTTTCTGGTTTTGAAAGTTTACCACATCACTTTCCAAAACGATTAAGCAAGTCGTAATAGTGCTCTCTCTACCTCAAATTCTTTGACAGGCAACTCATGGCTTCTTCAAGGGCACTTAATTCTTTTCTTAAGCCAAAGATTTTTTCATCATGGTTTTGTTTAGCTTGGCGAGACAACCTTAAATGGTTTTCTGTATCTTCTCCTAGCCATATTATCCTTTCCTAGGCTTTGTCCAATTCTTTCTATTTTTTGCAAATAGAATCATAATATATCACTTTCTCCCTCGGATTTGCGATGGTCTTTTGGTCTTTCCAGCTTCGGGTTGATACTCAGGTGTGCTCTTGATATGTTGGATCTGTTCTTTAAGGGCGTCATTCTCACGGATCAACCTTTTTCTTTCTCCCTCAGCTTCTTAGGCTTGCAAGTCTTTTTCAAAACTGATGACTGTCACCTTTTCTTGTAATGTCGTAATATTGGCCCGATAATCTTTTTCTTCTCTCCCCAGGTCCATTGCTCTTGAATTCTGTCATTGAAATTCTGGACGTGCGACCTCTTTGCGGGTCTCTCAGGTCCATCATTCACACAAGAACTTTTATCGTACCATGTAACGTACCCCGGATCCACCTGACCTTTTGTTGGATCTTGCACTTGTGTATCTGATTTCAAATAGCAGCATTTGTCCCAAATTTTTTGAGTTAGAGTTTTAGGGAGTGCGGCCTCTGGATGTAGCTCAATTACATGAATGTTGAAATCTTCATTATCCGACAGTACTTGATATCCCCAGGTAGCGTACGACTCTGTGCGCGACATATGTTTGGACACTTTGGAGACCCATCAATAATGGATAGATTTTGAGGGCAGACATATATGTATAACCTCTCTAATTAGGAGACATCCCAAGGTCCACTCAATCTGATTTGCGATCAAAGATCTTAAACGAGCCATCCAGGCTCCCACCCCTACAGAAGCATTGTAGTCACTGATCCGTTCTTCATCTTTTTTGATGTAATTATTCTTATTTGTGCCATGGCTCCTATACCTGGGATGGTGACGGAGATGCTCGACTAACCACATATGTAAGAGAATATTGCATCTTTTAAAGACATTTGGCTCCGCTTTGCACAGGGTCAATGCTTGATAAATATCTGAAAGGATGATTGGTGCAAGGGTATGATGGGATTTTGTGTTCAAAACTTGCACAACTTTGGCTAGAGGGGTATCAATCTTTTGTACCTTGTCTGGAAAGTTCATTATTCTCAAAAATGTCACCATAAAGGAAAAGCATTTGTGAAGCTCACATACTTCTTTGCTTCTTTTGTTACGATGCTCTGCTTTGTGCACATCAAAACTGTTTTGCTGCCCAAATTTAGTGTATAGGAAATAAAACGAGCAGTATTCCTTGTTCAAATCTATATTTTTGACTTGTTTGCTAAAGTTCAAAAGATCTAAGAACTGGTGTGAGGTAACGACTCTTGGTAAGATGAGCTTCTGATTTCGCAGATCCCTCCAAACCCAGTGTAACTTGCTATCTCTTCCAATGTAGGAATTAGCTCAAAATCGGAGAAATGAAACACGGGCTGGGTCATAGAAAGGTATCAATTCTTATATTAGGTGCCTCCGAGGTTTAACCTTCATGATATCTGTCAATGCTCCCAAATGTTAGCAATTTCTGTCCATTCTCTCTCATGTTGTTCTACAATATTTGGAGTTTAAGTGGGGTATCATCACAACTTTTAGAGCCAGGTTTTGAACTTGCTTATTCTTTACCTGTGGGTGATGGAGGTTAGGGTTGACACTACTCTTTTTAAAAATTAATGCAAATTACACAAAAATAACTTTGGCATAGAAAGTGAAAAGTGGTTTTTTTTGCAAGCACGACCATTCAACACTTCCAGGCAATACTTTTAGGATTATCTTTGTTAAGTAAGGAAATTATGGTGACAAGCGACATCAAGTCAATGAATACATCTATTTCAGCGAGAACAGCCATTTGGCACTTAAAGAGAAGGATCTAGGGCTATTCCAAAAAAGAAAAAGAAAAACGGTCTGGATAGAGCCAAAGCTAAGTAGGCTTACTTGTTATTGAAAAATTTGACACACTTCCTTCTTTTGGTTATTTTTGTAAAAGTGAAGGCCGAACCTGATAAAGGTTACCTACGTATTTCACTGCCTAGTAAGAATTAGACCCAAGTAGTTTAGTGATTTTTTTGAAATTGGAGAATATTTCAAAACTCTCTATCTATTTTCAACACCCTTGGAGTAAAATTTGACTGATATAATCTCATATTTTAGTCACTTATTGCACTCTAATTTACTGCACTTTTATTGTGTTTGAGCTTTAATCGCTAGTATTTTATACTTATTGTGTATTTTATGACTTTTAAGGGTATGACTTTCATTTGGGATATTGATTTTAGTGTTTGATTGAAAGGGGAGGCGGTAGTTGGCAGATCTGGGAAGCTTGATTTGGTGATTACATTGCTCAAACTTGGTCACTTAGAAAGAATTTAGAGAACTTTTCTTAGTTTGAGTACTCTTGGTTATTATAATTTCTAGAAAAAGGTAAACAATGTATACATTTGACTAATACTTAGTTTATATGTCCAGGTACCTGGATCTGCACACAAAACATGTGTAGAAGAGTAGCATGAATACATCACAACGGTACTCAGTAAGTGCAAGCCTAACCTCGGTAAACTAGCGACGAGGTCAGGTCAGGGCACTACCGGTATGTAATAAGTAAGACAAAAGATATAATAATGTGAAAATACTGAGAATCTAACAAGAAGAATTCTACAAAAAATAACAACACAACACATAATGATAAACAACAGGGACGTGAAAATACAAGAGGGGTGAATTGTATATTTTTAAATTTAATCTCTGTTAGTTGACTGGTTTTTCAATTAGTCAACTGGATAAAATAACTAACAGTTATAATAACAGAATATAAGATGCTGAAAGTAAATGCAGGAAATAAAGACACCGAAATTTTTATACTGGTTCGGATTCAATGCGAATCTTAGTCCAGTCCCCCTGGGTTGCAAGGGAGTTCTCTTTAGTGAATGCATTTCTTCGAGTACAACGGAATTGACTAGATAGCTCAGTTCCTATATCACTCGTCTCTTTTGATATAATGCCTCACCAATGTTGTTCTCTCTTTCTTCTCTAACTTGTTACACAGCAGGTCTTAAAGAGCTACAATGTTTGTTTGCAGTAAAACAAAGCGAGGGTGTTTTATTCAATCAAAGTATATGTGTCTAAGGTTTGATGTTGAGTATAAATACTTTGGTGAAGGCCGTTTGCTGAAGAGATTTGACAACCAAAGAGATTTGATCCTTGGAAAGAGATTGATTCTTTCCAAGAATAAGGTTACTTGTCGTTGCTCTTCCTTGATGAGAGGGCATTGATAGTTTTCCTTCTACAGATCTTGATGACGCGGGTTTACTCCTTGATTGTTGGCCCTTCCAAAAATAGCAGCTTGATTAATTATTTTACAAGATATTCGATGCTTCTTGTTTGCCTTAATCATCTTAATCATCTTTCAGATTGAATGTTATGGACTTGATCGATGCCTTAAGTTTAGGCTTGATTGATTCTTTCCATCGTAGTTTTTCATTGATTTCGTGAGATCTTTGCCGATTGATTTCTTTCCTTAAGCTTCCTGATTGATTTCTTCAATCTCGTAGTAACTCCTTGATTCCTTGATCTTCTCTAATTGATTCCTTCAATCTTTGAATGGTCATCCATGATTTCCTGCACAGATATATTATTTGCATCATTAAAATTAGATCTAACAATCTCTCCCTTTTCTATGATGAAAAAAGAATATATATGTATAAACAACAATTGACTTCCCTGTGTTATACTCCCCTTCAATGTATGCGGTTGACTTGTCCATGGTTCATGGTACTCCACCTCAGTTCATGTAGTTGACTTGTCTATGGTTATTTACCCTTCAGTCGACTATACATGTATACAGATACATATACTCTTCTCCCCTTTTTGGCATCAGCAAAGAGGGAATAGACAGCACAAACCATGAACTAAAACATAACATATAGCATTATGCAACAGAGTTAAAGTCCAAAAACAACCAAAACAAAACAAAAACAAAAATTGTCCAATGGCTGAGTTAACAGCCCAAAAACAGCATAGCAAAAAAATTATTTTAAGCAACCACATTAACGACGCAGAAAATAGGTAAGAGTTTTGCAGATGGCCTACTTCAATTGTTCAAAGCTAGCATTGGATGAGATGCTCACTCCATCCAACCTGTCATGAATCTCCCTAAAAGCCTTGACAGTGTTCCCCCTTACCCTGAGAACGACAACTCTTATCTTGGACAAATCAGACCTTGTTTCTTTGGAGATGGCATGAATGTCACCAATAGTTGACTGAGTGGATGTGAGGAGATTTTTGATTTCATAGAGTTGAATGTCAATGGCACGAAGCTTCTCACCAAGATCAGGATCACCAGCGCTGAGATAAGAGGATCACCAGCGCTGAGATGAGAGGCAGGGGATTTAGGTTTGGGATCTATAGGAGCATGCTTTACATCACCTTCGTGCTTCTTAACCCAGGAGCCCTTCACACTTACATATCCCATACTTGCAAAGGCTCTAGAATTGTAATCTTTTGAAACAGTAATAAAGGGATAAGCGGACAAGGAAATTTGGTGAGCTTCTAGGAAGTGAGTGATGGTTATGCCATAGGGTAGACTGGTGGGATCTTCTGCACTTTCAATTATGAAATTAATGACCCAGGAGGATAACTTGACTTTGAGTTTAGTCATAAGGCAGTATACTAAGAAAGTGTCTCTTTGAGAGAAGGTGGAAAAGGAACCAGTGCGGAGAAGCAGAGTAGTTGCAACAATGTGAGCCAGGACTCGAGTTTCGAAACTAACATCACTGGGGCCTAACTGGTTGGGAAGGGATCCAGAGGGACACTCAGCAATACGCCGTTTAGCTTGATCAAAGGAAATTTCAAAATCATCGGGCCAGATATTTTTGAAAAGCATAGGAAAACCAAAACATTTACACTGAAAGAGTGAATCAAATATGTCACAATCAAGAACAATGTGCTTACCTAACACTAAGGATTCCAACTTATCAAGTTTACTAGAGTGAAGATTAGCATAAAACATTTTTACCAGGGGTTCATAGACCTTAGGCAGAGGAATAGAGAGGAACTTATACCACCCTTGATGAACAAAAAAAAATTTTACTTACAATTTAGGGCTTCCATGTCGTCAAGGTCGACTACCCTTCCATGAGCAATGGGCTTGTCTTTTAAGGCAATGAAGAGATCCCTGTTTGGAGAATCCCAGAAATTTAGGTCAGATTCTAAAGAGCCAGAAAGTTCTATCTTGGATTCGTTTGGAGTAGAGGAAACAGAGGGGTCTTCCATAGGTCGTTTTCCTAGGGCTTTTTTTCCTAAGATTTGAGAATGATCAGACAAATCTCTCTGCGAAGAAGCAAAAGCCTCAAAGTGGTCGTACACTAGGTCTACTTGTTCTGGAGGCATAGAGGGGGGTTTTGCTTTGGAGCAGGTACTTTTTCTGGTGGAGGCGGATGGTTTCTTGGGTTGTTTGGCTATTGAAGGATAGTGGTTTGAGCAGAGCTTTGGAGAGGGGTTTTCTAGATGATAGGGATGAAAGTGATTGAAAAGATATCTACACCTTAAGAAGAGAACCTTCTGATGGTTGAGTACAGAAAAGGAAAAGTCGTTAGTTGAATAGACGTGATGATTGGCTTTCCAACTTTGAACGACGGAAGTAATGTGAAAGAAGAAGAAAAGAGAAGGAAAACGGAGGCGTAATTAATGCAAGAGTAAAAGACAATTATTAAACCTACAAAAGTAACCATATTACACATAGGTCCTACAAGTTATTATTCAAGCAAGTAATGCCAAGTAATTTTCTTAAAGCACAAAATCTATCCTCTAATAATGGCTTAGTGAAAATATCTACTAACTGATCAGTTGTTCCAACAAAAGATATTTCTATGTCTCCTTTAAGAACATCATCTCTAATAAAATTATGCTTGATATATATATGCTTTGCTTTAGAATGATGCACATGATTTTTGAAAGACAAATAGCACTTGAATTATCACAAAAGATTTGTATAGGTTTAAAGGAAAGTTCATAGTCATCTAGTTGATGGGACATCCATAGTAATTATGCACAGCATTGTCCAATAGCAATGTATTCAGCTTCAGTGGTAGATAATGCAACTGATGCTTGTTTTTTACTGTTCTAGGATATCAATGCCTTTCCAAGTAATTGACATGTACCTCTTGTGCTCTTTATATCTTCCTTATCACCTATAAGGTTAGTGTCGCGCCCCCTTTTTCTCGTGAAAATTGGGTTTGTGACATTTGGGAGGACAACTCGTTCTCTTTCGGGAATTGGGTTTGAATTGAAGAGTCGCCGCCTAGTGATTAAAGTGCATTAGGATACTAGGAGGGGTTTGTTTTGAGTAACCAGAGATTGGGTAAGAGCTTGAAATTATCCCAAGGGGAAGGTGTTAGGCACCCCTCAGGATCCACTAGTGTGGTTCCCAGCCAAACTATTGTTGTGACTTAAGTGCAAATAACATATAGGCAAATAATGGCTTCAAATAAGAGGGGATTTTCACGTAATGGTTACAAATGAACAAAAGTAAGAAAAAGGAACTAAAAAGTTGATTTTCTTAAAAGAAATGGTTAAAAAAAGATTTAAAAGAAACAAAGAAAATAGAGGAAAGGGGGGTCCTAGGTTTATTAATAATATGGATCACCCCACACAACATCCGGTAATAACTTCTCAGTGAGGGGCTACACGTGACGTTATTGCGTGGTCATCATATCTACCCTTCCCACCCCGTTAAGGTATTAAAGCGCAGATCGGTCTTGTTTACTTATTGCATGCTATTACCCGCCCCAATCCTATTAGCCCCGGAGGTACTTGGGACTACTATTCCTAAAAGGGAGGAGAAGTCGGGTTTATTTGTGGTTTCAAAAGTAAAAATACTAAGGCGACAAACAAAAACATAAATATAGCAAATATGGGGAAGCACATAAACAAATAAGGCTCAAAAAGACCTCCTTGAATCAAAGAAAAGCATATAGTTTAGCATGTCATACACGTACTAATTAGGGTCTGATTAAACTTAAAAGTTGGGGCAGACTGATTTATTGCATATTTCAGATAAGAAGCCCGAATCAGGCCTGCCTATTGGTTGTAGTTAATAAAATCTGATTCAGTTCATAAACTGTCTTATGGCTTGCCTATATGATAGACGAAACCTATAAGCATGATATCTAGTGATTTCAGAAAAAGAAGAGGTATACTGATTTTAGAAAAGGTTGTCAGTTATTCAGGAAAGACGAGTTTTGACAAAAGATCATAAATTCTACAGACATTAGACATTGTTGTTACTGGTTTTAGACTTATAAGTGAGTAAAACGTTTCAAACTGGGTTGATAGTTCCTATAGGCATGCGTTCTATGCGTTGCTGATTTTAAAAAAAAAACCTTTTGGACATAATAAGAATGCAGAAACCTTTTAGGCATGACATCTAATTGTAGTTGACTTTCAGAACCTATAACTTTACATGCATATGAAAGTGCGGGGTCCCTATAGTCATGGTATCTAAATGAGAATGTTGAAGTTTCTATAGACGTGGTAACTGAATGAGAATGCAGAAAATCTTATAGACATGGCGACTAAATGCAGAAATCTTATAGGCATGGTAGCTATATGAAAAATGCATAAATCTTATAGGCATGGTAGCAATATGAAAAAATGCAGAATCTTATAGGCAAGTTATCTACCCTTTTTTAGATGCATGGTTACCCTTATTTTTTTACTAACCATCCCCAAAAGTTATTACAAGTTATTACAGTCCAAATAAAATAAAGAAAAATACATCAGAAATTGAAAATTACAACCAAGGAGAGCCTGATTCAAACTTCCTGTCTGAAGTATGAAGTAAACCAACTCCAAAGATCATGTTTCAAAGCCTTTCTCCCACTTGGGTGTGTCAGAGTTCCCTAAGAGATTCATAAGTACTCCGGGCAGTGCTTACACCCAAATGTATCACCATATTAAGCCAAAGTGCAGTGTGGAAGGGCCAGCCCTCAGGTGTCCAAGTTCAGAGGGAACTCAAGGTCCCAAGGAAAGGCTCACAAGAGGGGGGCAGAACTTAGGAACTAAGAGAGAGTGTAAGTGTAGAATTCTGAAAGGGAGAAAAGGAAAAGGAAACAACACACATGAGGATATAGGGAATGGGGAGTTGTAAGAGGTAAAAAGCAGGCTAGTGGGCATAACCCAACAATGGGAGATGCTGGCACACCCATAAGCCTACTGGAATACATTGTTTAGAGGTTAGGATCCCCTAAGGGATCAAATTTAATCCATAGACAATAACTTGAATATTTCCATGTCTTAAAGTGTAACTCAAAGCACATAAAGGGAAATAGGGATAGGGATTCATAGCAGAAACAAGCAAAAGGGAATCAACATGCTAGTTTAAGTATTTAACTCTTCAGAAGTAGTAAAGTAGGCATAGATGCAGAAAGCTGTAAGTAAACATATTGTAGGGATGCTGAAATTTGAAATTAGGACATGCCAGTTTTAAAGAAACAAGTAGAGAAAAATGCAGTAGTCTGGTAAAAACCTCAGTGCAGACAAGAAGAGAGAGTTCTATTATGTGAGTAAGAGTTCAGAAGAGATTGTGAATTGTGTCATCTTCTGTCTGTTTGTGAAAAGGGTCGTGCCCTTTATAGTGTAAAAACCAAGTAGAAATAAGGTAAGAAATAATTGAAATGCTGATTGTCAATCAATTACACAAGACTCCCTTTAGTTAAAGGATTTAGATTCAAACGGGTATAAACCAATTAAGGAAAGAAATTAATCAAACACTTTGTGTAAAGTAGGAAATTAGGGGTGAATACATAAAAGTTATTTAAGGATAGGGTTTTTGAAATGCACGGTTTGTGCAAATAAAGTAAGCAAATCAATTAACAAACAGCAAATCAAAAGAGTCTGAGATTTTGCATGAATGAACCGAGTCAGAAGATGGGAAAGGTTTTTAACTTAAGGGAAATCAGCAAACAATGGAAAGGGAATCAATTAGATCCATATTCAGAGGGAAGTAGGAACTAATCACAAATTCAAAAGCTACTTTAAAGGGAAGTCTATCATATATAAGGAGCATACGAACATGTTAAGCATGAAGGAAGACTGTAGTGTCATTGTAAAGTCAGTAGAAAATCCAGTATAGAAAAGTTTAGCAAAAGGTCAGAGTCATATGAAAGCAAGGAATGGGTCTGAAAGAGTTAGGGGTTTTGAAATAAACTCTAAGTTCAATCAAATCACATAATCATCTTGGCGGAACCCCCAAATTCTAGGGTTTCCACATTGAATCAAGTACAGAGATGAGAAGGCAAGTAGTTGAAACAGGCTCAGAGGTTTCAGAGTTGAAACCTCTTGCATGCTTCTTTCATCAACAGAAACTCATGAGAAAAACATGATAGCAAAGTAACATGCGGAACACAGTAGAAGCACTCAAAAGAAAAACACTAATAGGAACAGTGAAAGAAACATGCTTAAGAGATTTTTCAGAAGAAACTTAAACAAGGCTTAATAGAAGGAAAATAAGGAAACTTAAGAACTTAGCAGGAAAATACAGTAGGAGAAACATGCTAGAACATAGCAGAAGACAAAAAATATAAGAACACAGTAGAAAAGCATATGAGAGCATAGTATAGAAAACATGGTAGAAGAACATACAAACATGGAGTATATAAAACTCAGTAAAAGAACATACAAGAATGGCGTGTAGAAGAACATACAAGAACGAAGTGTAAAAACTCAATAGAAGAACATACAAGGTAGAAGAAAACATAAGAACACAGTAGAGGCAAATAAACACAAAAGACAAAGGATAGAAAGTCATAGAAACACTTAAACATTTTTAGAAAACCCTAGATCGGAAACGAAGCGGTTTTGAAAGTAATTTTTGAAAGAAAAGTTAGGGAAATCGTTTGAAAACTCAAGGAGAGCACAGATACACAATGTATATAAGGAAATCGGAGAAAACCTCGAAGGGTTAGGGTTTCAAAATAACCCTAGAAGTGAGACAGGCTTTGAAAGGTCAGCGATCTGAGTCGGAGAGGTCGGAATCAGGCTCAAACCACCATGGTACGCCGGAGAAAAGCCGGAGATGGACGCGGAACCTTGAATCGACAGAGGTCTAGGTGAAAAACTTCGATGTCAGGCCTCGAATCTTCAGGTATCACGCGTGTGGGAGCAAGAGAAGGTGAGTATAAGACTCTCATAGCCTGAGAAGCCATGGATTTCGGTGGGTTTCAAGGTGGAGGTGGTGGTAAGAGGCGGTTAGGGTTTGGGAATGTTCAAGAGAGTTTAAGAGTTCAGAAGCGGATGGTAGGTGAGAAATGAGAAGTTAGGGTGGTCGTTTGGGTTAAAAAAGGTAAGAGTGAATAGGGTCGTTGATCTCAGAGATCAACGGCCAGGATGAGCGGGGTCTGGGTCGGGTAGGATTTAATCGGGTCAGGGGTGGGTTTGAATTAAAATTGGGTTGGGGAATTGAGATTGGGAATTGGGTTCATTTGGGGCTCAAATAAGGCTAAAATTGAAATAAACGGGGCTAACATTTAAATAGTCATTTTTCCCTTATTTATTTTATAAAAATAGTAAACTAATTTCTGGAAATACATTAAAGGTACTAAATCAATTAATAATATGTAAATATTAAATTAAAAATACTGGAATCAAATTTGTAATTATAAATACAATTAAATCTTAAAATAGGCTAAAATTGCAATTATATGCAATTTAACGTTAAAATCCTAAATAAATCTGTAAAAAATGTGCAAAAATTACCTTAGCTATATTTTGGTATAAATATGAGAATTAAATATAGGAGTTACCAAAAATGATAATTTGGGAAATAATTATTGGTTTTTTCTGATAAAATAAGGCAATAAATTGACTTAAAAATCTTTTAAAAATTGGAAAAATAATAAAACACTTGGACATGCTTATATATGCATACGTATGCTATTTTGAAAGTATTTTACATATGAAAAATATATAGAGAAAAAATTGGGTATCAATAACTACCCATCTTTACCCGGGAAGGATGAAAGAATTGTCGGGTAAAGATATGATGGCAAATTTTGACCGAACGGAATGGTTTGAAGAATTTGACCGAGCTCTGGCTCCTGAGCTGCCTACATATCCCTGGTCTTACAGGAATCAGGCCATATGTAGTCGAGAATCTGTCGGAGGAATATGCTGATGGAGATTTTCCAAGATGGATGCGATATTTGGGTTAGGATGGATTGTTAAATTCTAATAGGGCTACGGGAACTGGAGTGGGATTGCTCCTACTGAGACGGTCATTTCTCGTCGGTTTACCTTCAAACAAACAATGTATTGTGCGAAAATTTAAACATGATGCAAGTTCCCGTAGGACCATGAAATGTTGTCTTTAGACGGTTAGGATGACGTCCTCGGACCATGATGTCCTGGGCCATGAAGCATATAATAAGGATTTGCAGGCCATGAAATGGTTCTCTCGGGCTATGAGAATGATGCCTTTGAATAATGATATGCAAAAGATAAAAGGGGGCCTTAGGCCATGGCATGGCGTTCTCGGGCTATGAAAATGGTGCCTCCGAACAATGACGCCTTTGGACAATTTTGGTGATCTTTTAGCCCATGGAATGCAGTAGGTGAAGATCTTTCAGCCCATAAAAATAGAAAATAAAGCAGCGATATTTTAGCCATGCAAGTGTGAAGGTGGCGATATTTCAGCCATGCAAAATGTAAATAAAGTGGCAATATTTCAGCCATGCAATGTGTAAATAAAGTGGCGATATTTTAGCTATGCAAGATGTAAAGGAAGTGGCGATCTTTCAGCCGATGCAAGATGTAAATAAGGTAGCGATATTTCATCCATGCAAGATGTAAATAAAGTGGCGATTTTTCAGTTGATGCAAGGTATATATGCAGTGGCGATCTTTCAGCCGATGCAAGATGGAGGTAGAGCTTAACCTCAGAAGGAAGAATGGTAGCCTTATGCAATGCAGAGAATGCAGATGGAGGTAGAGCTTAACCTCAGAAGGCAGAATAGTAGCCTTATGCAATGTAGAGAATGAAGATGGATGTAGAGCTTAACCTCGGAAGGCAAGATGGTAGCCTTATGCAATGCAGAGAATGCAGATGGAGGTAGAGCTTAGTCTCGGAAGGCAGAATGGTAGTCTTATGCAATGCAGAGAATGCAGATGGAGGTAGAGCTTAACCTCGAAAGGCAGAATGGTAGCCTTATGCATGAAGTAAAAGGAGCAAATGGCAATAGAGTTTTCTTAGTTGATAGCGGACTGTGGTATCGTGATTGTTGGGAATATTGTGCCTGCTGGGGACACTGTTGTGTGGGGATAGCAGTTGCGAGCAAGGGTAATAGTTCAGAGAGTTGTATTCCTAAACTTTGTGAGTGAGCGTATAGTATATTTGATGATTTTTCAACTCAAGTGCCTGCATCCAAAGATAAATCGTGAGTTTGTAAAGGGGGGAAAGGTTAGTTTGTATCCCCGCTGGCTTTGCTTGACCTGCTCGACTTTGATCTGGTGATACTGTATGTATCATTGGGGTAGCGTTGTTAAACAGAGCAATTTCAGAAATACACATGCATGATTTTAGAAAAATATAAATGCATAATTAAGGATAATTTTCTTTAGATGAACCAACGACTGCGACGTGGTCCAAGACATTGCATCCTTTCTTGTTACGGAACTTTGAGGGTCCTCCTCAAAATTCTGCCCCAGTTTACTAGGTTGCTGCTTCTGACGGCTGCTCGCGGCGAATAGCTGAAATCACTTCGAAATTTTGAGGGTCCTCCTCAAAATTCTGCCTTAGTTTCCAATAGCGGGGGAAATGAAAATTTTGTTGAATTGTGACCAAACCCATAGGGCTGCCTACGTATCCCCTCTTAAAAGGGAATCAGGTCAGGCATAGTTCAAATTACATCATATAAGGAAAGCATAAAGATTACACATAGTATCGTTTGATTGTGTCTGAATTGATCGGCTTTGGTCAAACTTCTCCGTCCATTTCTGCAAGTATGAGGGCTCCTCCTATCAGAACCCGGTGAACTATGTACGGACCCTGCCAGTTGGGAGAGAATTTCCCTTTGGCTTCATCTTGATGCGGAAAAATTTTCTTTAATACCAGCTGCCCCGGTGTGAATTGTCTCGGCTTGACTCTTTTGTTGAAGGCTCTAGACATTTTGTTCTGATAGAGCTGACCGTGGCAAACTGCATTCATTCTCTCTCCGTCTATAAGAGCTAATTGCTCGTAACGACTCTTCACCCATTTTACATCGTCGAGCTCTGCTTCCTGTATTATCCTTAAGGAAGGAATTTCTACCTCAGCGAGAATGACTGCCTCTGTACCGTAGACCACCATATAGGGGGTTGCTCTTGTCGATGTGCGGACTGTGGTGTGGTATCCTAATAAAGCAAATGATAGCTTCTCATGCCACTGCTTATGCTTCTCTATCATTTTCCTTAGTATCTTCTTGATATTCTTGTTAGCAGCCTCTACGGCTCTGTTTATCTACGGTCTGTAAGCTGTAGAATTCTTGTGTTTGATCTTGAAGGTTTCACACATGGATTTCATCAGATCACTATTGAGGTTGGATCCATTATCAGTAATGATTGACTTTGTAATCCCGAACCGACACATGATACGGTCGCGGACGAAATCCGCCACGACGTTCTTAGTCACTGCCCTGTAAGATGTTGCTTCAACCCATTTGGTGAAATAATCAATTGCTACTAGGATAAACCTGTGTCTGTTTGATGCGGCGGGTTCAATTGGTCTGATAACATCCATTCCCCAGGCGGCGAATGGCCACGGCGAGCTTGTTACATTAATCTCATTTGGAGGCACCTTTATCATGTTTGCATGTATTTGGCAGCAGTGGCACTTTCGGACATACTGGATGTAGTCTGTTTCTATAGTTATCCAAAAGTAACCAGCTCAGAGTATTTTTTGCTAAAACAAAGCCATTGATATGTGGACCGCAGGTCCCTGCATGAATTTCCTCTAATAATCTGGATGTTTCCTTTGCATCGACACACCTTAGCAATCCTAAATTAGGAGTCCTCTTATACAGGATTCCTCCGCTGTGAAAGAAATTGTTGGACAACCTCTGAAGTGTGCGTTTCTGAGTAGGATTTGCAAGTTCTAGGTATTCTCCTTTCGTCAAATATTCCTTGATATCATAAAACCAAGGCTTTTCGTCTGCTTCTTCCTCAACATGAGCACAGTAAGCGGGTTGATCATAGATCTTTACCAGAATGGGATCAATGAAATTCTTGTCTGGATGTTGCATCATGGATGATAGGGTAGGTAATGCATCGGCGAATTCATTCTGGACTCTGGGGACAGTGCTGGAATTCTGTCTTTGTGAACCTCTTTCTCAACGCCTGCACATGATATAGATAAGGGAGTATCTTAGAGTTCTTGGTCACCCATTCTTCTTGGACCTGATGTACAAGCAAGTCTGAATCCCTTATTACTAGCAACTCTTGGATGTTCATGTCAATGGCCATCTTGAGCCCTAAGATGCATGCTTCTTACTCGGCCATGTTGTTGGTACATGGAAACCTGAGCTTGGCAGATACTGGATAATGTTGACCGGTTTCTGATACTAGGACCGCTCCTATGCCAACTTTTTTGAAATTTGCTGCTCTATTGGAAAACATTCTCCAACTGTCATAGGATTCTACAATGTCTTCTCCTATGAATGATACCTCTTCATCAGGAAAATATGTTTTCAAGGGTTCGTATTCTCCGTCCATGGGATTTTCAGCAAGGTGATCTGCTAGTGCCTGTCCTTTGATTGTTTTCTGAGTCACGTAGACAATATTAAATTCAATGAACAGGATTTTCCACTTGGCCAGCTTGTCAGTGGGCATGGACTTCTGAAAGATGTACTTCAAGGGATCCATTCTTGATATGAGATATGTAGTATAGGCACAGAAGTAGTGCCTCAACTTCTGAGCTACCCAAGTCAAAGCACAACAGGTGCGCTCTAACAAAGAATACAAAGCCTCGTACAGGGTGAACTTCTTATTGAGGTAATAGATGGCCTGCTCCTTTATCCCTGTTTCATCATGCTTCCCTAGAACACAACCGAATGCTCCATCCAATACTGCAAGGTAGAGTTATAGAGGTCTACCCGGCTCAGGCGGAACTAAAATCGGTGGTGTTGATAGGCATTCCTTGATTTTGTCGAAAGCTTTTTGGCAATCATCAATCCATGTGGTAGCGGAGTCCTTCTTCAACATCTTAAATATCGGCTCACAGATGACCGTAGATTGTTCTATGAACCGGCTGATGTAGTTAAGTCTTCCCAAGAAGCTCATTACGTCCTTCTTGTTCTTTGGCGGTGGCAGTTCTTGAATAGCTTTGACCTTAGATGGATCCAGTTCTATCCCTCGGCGACTCACAATGAACCCAAGTAGTTTTCCAGCAGGAACCCCAAATGCACATTTCGCAGGGTTCAGTTTCAGGTTGTATCTTCTCAGTCTGTTGAAGAACTTCCTCAAATCTTCCATGTGGTCAGTGGCTTCCTTGAAATTTATGATGACATCATCTACATACACCTCAATCTCCTTGTGTATCATATCATGGAAGATAGTAGTCATGGCCCTCATGTAGGTGGCCCCTGCATTCTTTAACCCAAATGGTATCATCTTGTAGCAATACATCTCCCACGGTGTAATGAAAGCCGTTTTCTCAGCATCTTCTTCATCCATCCAAATTTGAGGATATCCAGCGAAGCAATCTATAAATGATTGTAACTCATGCTTGGCGCAATTGTTGATCAGGATGTGTATGTTTGGCAAGGGGAAGTCGTCCTTTGGACTGGCCCAATTGAGATCCCGGTAGTCGACACAGACTCTGACCTTCCTATCCTTCTTCAGCACCGGCACAATATTGGCTAACCACATAGGATATTCTACTACCCTAAGGACCTTAGCTTTGACCTGCTTAGTGACTTCTTCCTTGATTTTCAAACTCATGTCGGGTTTAAACTTTCTGAGCTTCTGTTTTACCGGTGGACATGTCGGATCAGTTGGTAGTTTATGGGCCACAATAGATGTGCTCAAACCAGTCATTTCGTCATATGACCAAGCGAATATGTCCTCATAGTCCTTCAGAAATTCTATGTATTCTTCCTTTTCTGACGGTGACAAATGAACGTTGATCCAAGTTTCTTTGATATTTTCTGCATCTCCCAGGTTAACAATCTCGGTCTCATCCAGGTTGGACTTAGGTCTATTCTCAAAATTTTCAACCTCTTTAACAATCTCTTCCGGTATATTATCTTCCTCTGAATCTATGTCCGTTTGTTGCATGTCACATCCATTGGTTCATCAAGATAGGTAATAGTAATGTTGTATAAGTAAAGTAATGAGAGAAAATAATAAGAGTAAGATTTGTAAGGAAACCGAAATGCTTTGATAAACTTCATAACTATTTTGAACATTGGAAGATCTTATTGCAAAAATTCAAAAATGCGAAAGGAAAATCAACTAGTAAAAAATAAAAGGTAGTGCATGATGCTTTGTTCAGCCTTGCTACCATGAGGCTTTCCGAGCTTTGGTGGTTCTGATGGTCCAATTGTTGAGGCATGCTCCTCGGCTTACGACCTGTATGGAAGGGCCTTCCTCCCCCTCCTCCTCGAAAATGACACAACAATCCATGTCATCTTCTTCTAGGAACAAATTCCTCACTATTGCCAGTACTTCCTCTTCTTCCGACCCATAGATAACATCGGCCGGCTGGAAAGTCTGCTCTAAATGTGGTATTGGCTGCTCCAGCTGGTAGTATGGGCCATGCCATGGTGGCGACCAGTTGTTGAATTCCTTCCAAGTATACTCGTATCCCAGACCGAAAGTGGTGTCATGTTTCTTCAGTTTGATTGGCTTGGCGATTCCTTAGAGGTTCTTGCCAAGTCCCTTGCCAGGCTCATATACGCTCCAGTTCAATATGCTTTCAATTTTGTTGTCCCACTATTTGTCTTTTTCAATGGCGTTGAATCGCTCGATGTGGTAGGTTTCCCCGCCTATCTTTATCCTTCCTCCAATCGCTGGGATGGTTTGGCGACTGCATATGGGATTGCTACCGTTGCCATGAATGATCACCTCTTCGGTGGTTCCACTCAAATTTCACCGCCTGATGCAGTGTTGACGCTACGGCCCTAGCGGCATGAATCCATGGTCGTCCCAATAGCAAGTTGTAAGATGTCGGCACGTCTATAACCTTAAAATCAACGTCGAACCAAGAAGGACCCATTTGCAAGCACAGGCTGATTTCCTCAATGGTGAATCTTTGGGAACCGTCGAAAGCTTTAATGTTGATGGCCCCGTCCTTGATCTCATGCAGACCCTTTCCCAATGTTCTGAGTGTTACCAATGGACAAATATTGAGGCTGGACCCTCCATCAATCAGGACCCTAATGATAAAATGATCTTCGCATTGCATGGTAATGTGCAACGCTTTGTTGTGACTCAACCCTTCTGGTGGCAGCTCATCTTCATGAAAAGTTATCTTGTGACTTTCCAACACATGCCCTACCATGTTTGCCATTTCTCCTCCGGTGATGTTGCTTGGTACATATGCCTCACTCAGCACCTGCAACAAGGCATTCTTATATAGGTCGGAACTTTGTAGCAAAGCTAGGATAGAAATCTGTGCCGGTATTTTGTTCAGCTGATCAATGACTGAGTATTCCTTGGCTTGTATTTTTCTCCAGAGATCATCGAGCCCGGTTTCAGTGATGGTCGGCTCACCAGAGTCCTGCTTACTCGACTCAGCTAAATGCTCCAGAGTATAAACCCTGGCAGTTCTTGTCATACCCTGTGTTGCAACTGTTTCCCCAAACTTAGCTTTCCCTTTGCTTCTCGCCTTGGCTATGTAATCCCAAGGTATGGCATTGTATGGAATAGTGTTATCGTCGACATTGTTACTGGAATGGGCACCTTTACTCCGAACGGAGCATGTATTTTGGAGGGTAAAACTGCAACTCCAAACAGTGCGGGTGCGTTTGCTGGAGACCCAAACTCGACCTCAATTGGTGTTAGCATCTTTGTGGGGGGTGGTGCTTCAAACTCAAATGGTACAGACATGTTTACCTCGGTATCCCCAGAAGGCTGAGTCTGGACTACAATGGGATTGAGGGTGACTATTGGCTTCTTTGGTTCGTCACCCTCAATGATTAAACCAATCGATCCTTTGGGATCCCAATCATCCTCTATTTCAATCATGTGAACACCTCCACCCTTATGGTACGGCAGAGGGTTGTTGCGGATGTTTGGAAAAGGCTCCTTTGCTACAATAATCTTGTTAACAATCAAAGTCTGGATCTTGTCTTTCAGAGAGCGGCATTCATCAATGGTATGCCCTTTTATGCCGGAATGGTATGCACAGGATTTATTTGGATTGACCCATTGAGAAGGGTTTTCAGGGGTTATAGCAGGGGTAGGGGTAACATAACCAATAGCTTTGAGCCTTTCGTACAGCTGGTCAATTGGTTCAGCAATGGCAGTATACTGTTTGGGGGGTCTGCGGTCAAATTTTGGTCGAGGTCTAGGAAAGTTTTGGCATGTGGGAGGTGATTGATAGTGGGATGGTTGAGCATTGTAGGCTTGGAAGACATGTGTGGGTTGGGAATATCTGGGTGAAGTAGGTTGATATGTGGGAGGTGGGGGTGATTGGTAAGTAGGTGGTGGAGTTTGGTAAAAGGGTAAGGGTGCTTGGTAATTCAGGGTAGGCTGATATGTGAGTGGAGGTATCGGATAGGCTTGGTATTTTATAGGGGAATTGGCTCTTTGTGCAACCATTACGGCACCTACATACCTTTTCTTGGACGTACCACCAGACTGTAAAGCCTTATTGGTAGCTTGCAAAGCTTCAAAGTTTGTAACTATACCACTTTTGATGCCTTCCTCGATCTTTTCCCCTAACTTGATGATGTCGGAAAATTTCTGGCTTTCAATCAACATCAGCCTTTCATAGTACTGCGAGTCTTGAGCCCGGACGAAAAACTTCTTCATTTGTTATTCTTCTAAAGCAGGTCCGACCCTAGCAGCTTCTGATCTCCAGCGAGTGGCATACTCGCGAAATGCTTCTGTGGGCTTCTTCTTTAAGTACTGGATGTAGAACACATCTGGTGCATTTTTTGTGTTGAACCTGAACCTGTCCATAAAGTCGGATGCCATATTTACCCAGTTCGACCATTTCTTCAGGTCTTGGCTAATGTACCAAGACAGAGAATCTCCATTTAAACTCCTCATGAAAAGCTTCATGCGAATCCTTTTCGTCCTTCCCTACTCCGATCAGCTTGTCATAGTATGTTCTCAAGTGGACTCTCGGATCTCATGTACCATCAAACATCTCGAACTTAGGAGGTTTATACCCCTTGGGCAGTTCAACATCCGGTTGTATGCAAAGATCTTCGTAGTTCAACCCTTCAATCCTCTTACTTCATTCGACACCCTGAATTCGACTAGTCAATTTTTTGAGTTCCGCAGCTAGGTTCCTAATGAGTGAGCCTTTATCATCAGACTCGGGTGTTTGAGATAGGTTGGGTGGAGTGTAGCATGGTTTCCACATAGATGGGGGTGTTATTATGGAAATGGTCATTTGTGGAATTCCGAGGTTCTGGGATGAGCAGTGGAGTATTGTTAGATGTATGGCATGTATTGCAGTGGTGGTGAGGAGGGAGATGGTTTTGTGGTTTTGGGATGTTTTGTGGAGGTGTGGGGTTCTGAGCGTTTGGAAAATTGATATCTAGAGTGGTGAGAGAAAATGATAAGATTTCCAGATTCCGAACCTGATCAAGTTTCTCCTAAAATTTCAACAGTTTTTGCTCGAGTTGGGACGCACTTTCTTTGGAGACCTGAGCACCATGAGTGACCTCTACCCGTTAAGTTGAGTTTTCCTTTTTGGTGTTGTTCAAATCTTCCATCTTTCCTTTGTTCCTGCTTCTGATAGGACTAGGAGGAGGAGTGGGTGGAGGGCCCTTTGATCTTGTGGAATATGATGACGATGCCAAAGTGCATGAACTAACATTTGGGAAGGGGAGTAAATAAACAAAAAGTAAAAACAAAAAGGTAACAAGTCAGTGTGGATTATAAGAAAGTGTTGCGATATTTAAACATATAGTGCAAGAATGTAAATCATGTCTTACTTTGGGAACCTCGTTGTGCCCGAGGTAGGCCTAGCGACAAATTAATTTGGAGAACTTAGAATGCTAAATGCCTTATTTTATTGATAAAAAGTAGACGAATCCAAAAATGACACTAAATAACAAGGAATAAAATGTCACTAGTGGCCATTGGCCTTATTACATTTCATAAAGTAAAAGAAAACTCCTATCTATTTGGTTCCAGAAGGACCTTCCCCAGACTCGGCATCTTTGGCTCCATCAAACAGCTTCACCAGCACGCGAAGTCCCAGTAGCAGGTAGGCTCTGGCCAGGTGTCCACCCTCGTTTCCTTTAGCATTCTGGCAGTCCTCGATCCTCTTGAGAAACTTCCTTTCCAGCTCCACTAAACCTCGTTCCAGGTATCCTAATTGCTTGTTGGCACTGACAGCCATGTCTTTCCACTCTTCAATCAGTTTTTAGTAGGCTTCTTGAATCTCACGGTGCTCGCTTTCACACTCCTGAATCATCTTGCACAGTTGGTTGTATTTGACCTATGCTTCAGCCCTTTCATCGATGATTCTGTGACCTCGAGCAAACCCGGGTTGGCTCAGACCATTGTGATTATCCTCCAGTCAGCCTGAATATTATGGGGTGCAGCCAGTATGGTATTTGTCTGGTTCGATAGTATCTCTTCCCATGATGATATTGCAATGCCACATATGCTGAGCTTGGCACTTATAAGGACTGTCATCAGCTTGGAAGTCAGCCCGGAAGTGACTCATCTTGTCAACCCTTGGTATAACCTGCTTCCTACCAGCCTGTCTCATAACTCGGAGAGGTATATAAGGGTAGGTTCCTCTCAAACCGATCAATATCAGAAATGGTGCGTCCTTGGATCGAGCGATGAACTCTTCAGTAGGGAACCACTCGAACATCCATTGTATTTGATCCTCAGTTAGATTTTCAAACAGCTCCACCCACCCCATGGCATCTTCTGGCTGAGTAAACATGTTGGGCATGTAGTTCATTCTCCTTGGTAGATGGAAGGCTATATGATCATCCCAGTCTCTACGCTGAATCTCTTGCTGATATTCACCCCTTTGAAGATGCTCCATAAGCCAAAGCTGGAGTAGCAAGTTGCAGCCCTCGAAGTGTTGGGCTCCTTGTTGACACTTTTCCAAGGCTCGGTATATCTCTGCGATGATCATGGGCACTATGCTAAATGGTTGTCCACCAATTCCCTCCATCAAAGTTTTGGTGACCATGGCTAGCCTGGTGTGGATCCTTGCTTTTTTCATTGGAAACACTATCATCCCCAAGAAGCAGAACATGAAGACAAAGACCCTTCGGTGAATATGCCCCAACGATGTAAGGGCGAACTCATCCGGATAAGTACGGTAGGATTTGTTGTGACCGTACCTATCATACAAATAATCAAAGGGAATGTAGGACTCCTTCAAATATGTCAAGTATGGATTCTTCTTTAGGCCCGTCATTTTGAGAAAACCTCTGCCCTTGCGATTTTCTGGCATTAACAAACCCGGGGTCTCTCATGGTATACCAGCCAATCCTCCTATTTCCTCTAGCAGGGGTGTCATCTCAACCTCTCCGAAGCGAAACACAGACCTATCACAATCCCAGAACATAGTAGCAGCTTCTATGATATTGTTGTTGGGTTGGACCTCCAGGAGGGAAGGTAGATTTCCTAGGTATTTCCGGACAAGAGTCTGATCACTGGAATGAAGATCATCCCACCAGCTTAGCAACCTTGGGTGGATGTTTGTGACCATGTCTAATCTAGGGACTTCGTGCCTCATGTTTCTGCAAGACAAAATGGTTAGGCCCTTACCCCCACCAGACTCAACTATTAAATACCAATAATTGGCATAAAAGCATCTAGTTCTCCAAATAAATGCACAAAACGTGATAGTGTCCGTTTGGGTTTTTGGGAAACCCGATGGACTTTGGACAAGGCTATCTTAAAGAGTCATTATGCGGACAACATAACTGACTCGGTTAGGTTTGACCATGGTGTATGCACAATTAAACAGAGTAAGGTTTCCATGGGGGTTTTAGACTGGTACCCTTGAGCGGACAACTCAAGAGGGAAAGGCACGGAACCGTCGACTACGTCGTTGATCAACTGGTTTTACCGCAAATACGCCTTTGCCGGATTTAAAGGGTGATAATATCGGAAGATCTCAACCACTCATTATAAGTGTTGTTTTGGTATTTGTTTGGCACGAGTGGAATATGATGTTGAAAGTATACTTGTGCAATAATTAAAATTAGTTGTCACATATTTGCACGTTCATAAAGTAATAATTACAATAATTTTAAATGGTAATAAAGGAATGCAGTAAAGAAATAAGGGAAAGAAACAAGAGACAAGTTAGTTTTTGCGGTATGAGAGGGAATTAAATGCTTAAAGGTGTTAAAAAATAAAGTCATAAGAAATGTAAAGTCACAGTAATAGCTTGAAATGGTAAAAGCCTAAAAGAAGTCCCCAGCAGAGTCGCCATGCTGTCGTGCCCCCTTTTTCTCGCGAAAATCGGGTTTGTGACATTTGGGAGGACAACTCGTTCCCTTTCGGTAATTGGGTTTGAATTGAAGAGTCGTCACCTAATGATTAAAGTGCATTAGGACACTAGGAGGGGTTTGTTTTGAGTAACTAGAGATTGGGTAAGGGCTTGAAATTATCTCATGGGGAAGGTGTTAGGCACCCCTCAGGATCCACTAGTGTGGTTTCCGGCCAAACTATTGTTGTGTCTTAAGTGCAAATAACATATAGGCAAATAAAGGCTTCAAATAAGAGGGAATTTTCACGTAATGGTTACACATGAACAAAAGTAAGAAAAAAGAACTAAAAGAGTTGATTTTCTTAAAAGAAATGGTTAAAAAAATATTTAAAAAGAAACAAAGAAAATAGAGGAAAGGGGGGGCCCTAGGTTTATTAATAATACGGATCACCCCACACAACATCTGGTAATCACTCCTCAGTGAGGGGCTACACGTGACATTATTGCGTGGTCGTCATATCCATATCTACCCTTCCCACCCCGTAAGGTATTAAAGCGCAGATCGGTCTCATTTACTTATTGTATGCTATTACCCGCCCCAATCCTATTAGCCCCAGAGGTACTTGGGACTACTATTCCTAAAAGGGAGGAGAAGTCGGGTTTATTTGTGGTTTCAATGGTAAAAATACTAAGGCGACAAGCAAAAACATATATATAGTAAATATGGGGAAGCACATAAACAAATAAGGCTCAAAAAGACCTCCTTGAATCAAAGAAAAGCATATAGTTTAGCATGTCTTACACGTACTGATTAGGGTCTGATTAAACTTAAAGTTGGGGCAGACTGATTTATTGCATATTTCAGATAAGAAGCCTGAATCTGGCCTGCCTACTGGTTGTAGTTAATAAAATCTGATTCAATTCATAAACTGTCCTATGGCTTGCCTAAGTGATAGACAAAACCTATAGGCATGATATCAATTGATTTCAAAAAAAGAAGAGGTATACTGATTTTAGAAAAAGGTTGTCAGTTATTCAGGAAAGATGAGTTTTGACAAAAGATCATAAATTCTGCAGACATTAGATATTGTTGTTACTAGTTTTAGACTTATAAGTGAGTGAAACGTTTCAGACTGGGTTGATAGTTCCTATAGGCATGCTTTCTATGCGTTGCTGATTTTAAAAAAAAAACTTTTGGACATAATAAGAATGCAGAAACCCTTTAGGCATGACATCTAATTGTAGTTGACTTTCAGAACCTATAACTTTACATGCATATGAAAGTGTGGGGTCCCTATAGTCATGGTATCTAAATGAGAATGCTGAAGTTCCTATAGACATGGTAACTGAATGAGAATGCAGAAAATCTTATAGACATGGTGACTAAATGCAGAAATCTTATAGGCATAGTAGTTATATAAAAAATGCAGAAATCTTATAGGCATAGTAGCTATATGAAAAAATGCAGAATCCTATAGGCAATTTATCTACCCCTTTTTACATGCATGGTTACCCTTCCCTTTTCACTAACCATCCCCAAATGTTATTACAAGTTATTACAGTCTAAATAAAATAAAGAAAAATACATCATAAATTGAAAATTACAACCAAGGAGAGCCTGATTCAGACTTCCTATCTGAAGTATGAAGTAAACCAACTCCAAAGATCACGTTTCAAAGTCTTTCTCCCACTTGGGTGTGTCAGAGTTCCCTAAGAGTTTCATAAGAACTCCGGGCAGTGCTTACACCCAAATATATCACCATATTAAGCCAAAGTGCAGTGTGGAAGGGCCAGCCCTCAGGTGTCCAAGTTTAGAGGGAACTCAAGGTCCCAAGGCAAGGCTCACAAGAGGGGGCAGAACTTAGGAACTAAGAGAGAGCGTATGTGCAGAATTCTGAAAGGGGGAAAGGGAAAAGGAAACAGCACACATGGGGATATAGGGAATGGGGAGTTGCAAGAGGTAAAAAGAAGGCTAGTGGACATAACCCAACAATGGGAGATGCTGGCACACCCATAAGCCTACTTGAACACATTGTTTAGAGGTTAGGATACCCTAAGGGATAAAGTTCAATCCATAGACAATAACTTGTATATTTCCATGTCTTAAGCTGTAACTCAAAGCACATAAAGGGAAATAGGGAATAAGGATTCATAGCAGAAACAAGCAAAAGGGAATCAACATGCTAGTTTAAGTATTTAACTCTGCAGAAGTAGTAAAGTAGGCATATATGCAGAAAGCTGTAAGTAAACACATTGTGGGGATGCTGAAATTTGAAATTAGGACATACCAGTTTCAAAGAAATAAGTAGAGAAAAATGTAGTAGTCTGGTAAAAACCTCAGTGCAGACAAGAAGAGAGTGTTCTATTATATGAGTAAGAGTTCAGAAGAGATTGTGAATTGTGTCGTCTGTCGTCTGTTTGTGAAAAGGGTTGTGCCCTTTATAGTGTAAAAACCAAGTAGAAATAAAGTAAGAAATAATTGAAGAGTTGGTTATCAATCAATTACACAAGACTCCCTTTAGTTAAGGGATTCAAATTCAAACGGGTATAAACCAATTAAGGAAAAAAATTAATCAAACACTTTGTGCAAAGTAGGCAATTAGGGGTGAATAGATAAAAATTATTTAAGGATAGGGTTTTTGAAATACACGGTTTGTGCAAATAAGGTAAGAAAATCAATTAACAAACAGCAAATCAAAAGAGCCTGAGAGTTTGCATGAATGAACCGAGTCAGAAGATGGGAAAGGTTTTTAACTTAAGGGAAATCAGCAAATAATGTAAAGGGAATCAATTAGACCCATATTCAGAGGGAAGTAGGAACTAATCACAAATTCAAAAGCTACTTTAAAGAGAAGTCTATCATATATAAGGAGCATACGAACATGTTAAGCATGAAGGAAGACTAAAGTGTCATTGTAAAGTCAATAGAAAATCCAATATAGAAAAGTTTAGCAAAAGGTCAGAATGAAAGCAAGGAATGGTCTGAAAGAGTTAGGGATTTTGAAATAAACCCTAAGTTCAATCAAATTACATAATCAGCTTGGCGGAACCCCCAAATTCTAGGGTTTCCACATTAAATCAAGTACAGAGATGAGAAGGCAAGTAGTTGAAACAGGCTCAGGGGTTTCAGAGTTGAAACCTCTTGCATGCTTCTTTCGTCAACAGAAACTCATGAGAAAAACATGATAGCAAAGTAACATGCGGAACACAGTAGAAGCACTCAAAAGAAAAACACTAATAGGAACAGTAAAAGAAACATGCTTAAGAGATTTTTCAGAAGAAACTTAAACAGGGCTTAATAGAAGGAAAATAAGGAAACTTAAGAACTTAGCAGGAAAATACAGTAGGAGAAACATGCTGGAACATAGTAGAAGACAAAAAATATAAGAACACAGTAGAAAAGCATATGAGAGCATAGTATGGAGAACATGGTAGAAGAACATACAAGCATGGAGTATATAAAACTCAGTAAAAGAACATACAAGAACGGCGTGTAGAAGAACATACAAAAACGGAGTGTAAAAACTCAGTAGAAGAACATATAAGGTAGAAGAAACATAAGAACACACTAGAGGCAAATAAACACAAAAGACAAAGGAGAGAAAGTCAGAGAAACACTTAAACATTTTCAGAAAACCCTAGATCGAAAATGAAGCGGTTTTGAAAGTAATTTTTGAAAGAAAAGTTAGGGAAATCATTTGAAAACTCAAGGAGAGCACAAATACACAACGGATCTAAGGAAATTGGAGAAAATCTCGAAGGGTTAGGGTTTTAAAAGAACCCTAGAAGTGAGATAGTCTTTGAAAGGTCACCGATCTGAGTCGGAGAGGTCGGAATCAGGCTCAAACCACCATGGTATGCCGGAGTAAAGCAGGAGATGGTCGTGGAACCTTGAATCGACAGAGGTCTGTGTGCAAACCTTCGAGGTCAGGCCTCGAATCTTCAGGTATCAGGCGCGTGGGAGAAAGAGAAGGTGAGTATAAGACTCCCATAGCCTGAGAAGCCATGGATTCCGGTGGGTTTCAAGGTGGAGGTGGTGGTAAGAGGCGGTTAGGGTTTGGGAATGTTCGATAGAGTTTGAGAGAGTTTGAGAGTTCAGAGGTGGATGGTAGGTGAGAAATGAGAAGGTTAGGGTGGTCGTTTGGGTTAAAAAAGGTAAGAGAAAATAGGGGCCGTTGATCTCAAAGATCAACGGCCAGGATGAGCGGGGTCTGGGTCGTGTAGAATTTAATCGGGTCAGGGGTGGGTTTGAATTAAAATTGGGTTGGGGCATTGAGATTGGGAATTGGGTTCATTTGGGGCTCAAATAAGGCTAAAATTGAAATAAACGTGGCTAACATTTAAATTGCCATTTTTCCCTTATTTATTTTATAAAAATAGTAAAATAATTTCTGGAAATAAATTAAAGGTACTAAATCGATTAATAATATGTAAATATTAAATTAAAAATATTGGAATCAAATTTTTAATTATAAACACAATTAAATCTTAAAATAGGCTAAAATTGCAATTATATGCAATTTAACTTTAAAATGCTAAATAAATTTTTAAAAAATGTACAAAAATTACCTTAGCTATTTGGTATAAATATGAGTATTCAATAAATGAGTTACCAAAAATGATAATTTGAGAAATATTTATTGGTTTTTTCTGATAAAATAAGGCGATAAATTGATTTAAAAATTGGAAAAATAATAAAATACTTGGACATGCTTATATATGAATACGTATGCTATTTTTAAAGTATTTTGCATATGAAAAATATATATAGGGAAAAAATTGGGTATCAACAGTCAGCATCTAAAAAACCTTCTAATTTAAAGGAGTTAGAGCGAGGATACCATAATCCATGGGAGACAGTCCCAATGAAATATCGAATGATACTCTTTGCTACAGTTAGATGAGATTCCTTAGGAGCTGACTGAAACCTGGCACATTTACACACACTGAACATAATATCTGGTCGACTTGCAGTCAAATACAATAATGAGCCAATCATTCCACGATACTTAGTTTCATCAACAGGGATTCCCTGTTCATCTTTGTCTAGACTCATTGAAGGACTCATTGGTGTGCCAATGGATTTTGCATTGCTCATGCCAAATTTTTGAATCAGTTCCTTTGTGTATTTGATCTGACATATAAAGGTTCCTTCTTCAAATTGTTGAATTTAAAGTCCAAGGAAGAATGTTAGCTCTCCCATCATGCTCATTTCGAATTCACTTTGCATAAGATTTGAAAATTCCTTGAACATAAGAGAGTTAGCACTACCTAATATAATATCATCAACATAAATTTGAATAATTAGATTAACTTCTGATGATCGTTTTATAAACAAGGTAGTGTCTACTTTACCTCTTGTGAAACCATGATCAATAAGAAAAGAACTAAGTCTATCATACCATGCACGTGGAGCTTGCTTTAGTCCATATAGTGCCTTAGTGAGCTTATATACATGGTAGGGAAACTTTGAATCTACAAACCCAGGCGGTTGTTTCATGTATACTTCTTCCTCAATAAATCCATTCAAAAAGGCACTTTTGACATCCATCTGAAACAACCTAAATCCCTTAAATGATGCATATGCCAAAAGAATTCGTATAGACTCCAAGCGAGCTACTGGAGCGAAGGTTTCGTCATAGTTGTCTCCTTCCTGTTGTGAATATCCCTGAGCAACTAATCTGGCTTTATTCCTTACGACCTTTCCATCCTCATTCAATTTATTTTTGAAGACCCACTTTGTTCCGATTACAGAAACATTTTCAGGTTTGGGTATCAGTTTCCACACTTGATTTTTACCAAACTGATCTAACTCTTCCTGTATTGCTCGTACCCAACTTGAATCTTTTAGAGCTTCCTATATCTTCTTTGGTTCAACTTGAGAGATTAATGCTAAATTTGCTTTCTTTTTGAGAGCTCCCCTGGTTTTCATTCCTTCATTCGGATCCCCTATGATGAATTTTTTAGGATATTAAGGTTCGTTTTTCCATTCATTTAGATGCACTACATTAGTAGTCGACTCGATTGGATGATCTGGTACACTGCTGCTAACTTCATTAGTTGACTCTATCGTAGCAGATTTATCGGTTGACTCTTGAGATTTGCTTGTCTCCTGAGTTTCTTGAGCTTGATCTTGATCACCTGCAGTAATTCCTTTCTCGACCAAGGGGTTATTTTCATCAAAAACAACATGTACAGATTCTTCCACACATAATATGCATTTATTATAGACTCTAAAAGATCTACTATTTAATGAGTATCCCAGAAAAATACCTTCATCACTTCTTGGATCGAATTTTCCAAGGTTGTCCTTACCATTATTGTGAATAAAACACTTACTTTCGAAGGGATGAAAGTAACCGATATTAGGATGTTTATCTTTCCATAGTTCATAAGGAGTCTTCTTCAGAATGGGCCTTATGAGACATCGGTTGAGAATGTGACATGTTGTACTTACACCTTTTGCCCAAAAGTAATTTGGCAGTGAATGATCTAGTAACATGGTTCTTGCCATGTCTTGGAGAGTCCTATTTTTCCTCTCAACAACCCCATTTTGTTGTGGTGATCATGGTGCAGAGAAATTATGAGTGTATCCGTGATCATTACAAAAGTCTTCAAGTGTTCTACTTTCAAATTCTCCTCCATGATCACTCTAAATTGTTGAAATCGGATATCCCTTTTCTCTTTCAACCTTTTTGCAGAAAATCTTGAAATTTCTTAATGCTTCATCTTTATGAGATAAGAAAATTACCCAAGTGAAACGTGAATAATCATCAACAATAACAAAAGCATATCTTTTTCCTCCTATACTAGCAGTTTTAGTAGGCCCAAATAAGTCCATATGAAGCAATTGCAAAGGTTTAGAAGTAGATACAATATCTTTATTTTTGAAAGAGTTTCTGGTTTGCTTACCTATTTGACATGCATCATAGATATGAGTTCTAGAAAAATTCAGTTTGGGTAGACCAATAACTAACTCATGTTTGGACAATTTTTCTATCAAATACATGCTTGCATGACCAAGTTTCCTATGCCATAACCATGGATCATCAGACATAGATGTTAAGCAAATATGACCATCTATCATTTCAAAACCATCAAGGATATAAATATTTCCATACCTTTTGCTTGGGAGGATTGTTTTACATGTCTCGTCTTCAATAGCACAACCTATTTTCTTAAATTTTACCTCATATACTGAGTCGCATAGTTGACTTACGCTCAGGAGATTGTAGTTGAGTCCATCGACGAGATAAACTTCAGTGATGTCACAGTTGTTATTGAAGGGAATTGTTCCAGTACCAATTATCTTTCCCTTTGATTCATCCCCAAATTTAACGTTTCCTACATCAATTTTTGTAACTTTATTGAACAGGTTTTTATCACCTGTCATGTGATTGGAACACGCGTTGTCTAAGTACCATTTTCCTTTGCAGCTTATTCTGTGGTGTTCCTGCAAAACATAATGATTACTTTCTTTTAGGTACCCAAGCTTGCTTGGGTCCTGGAGGGTTAGTATTACTAGATTCAGAATTGGTTTTTGGTTTTCAAACCCATCCTAAAACATTTGCTTTACGAAAGCGACAAAAAGAATATTTATGTCCATTTTTGTTACAGTAGTGACACGTAACTCTTGCTTCACCTTTGGGTCTTTCATTAGTGTTAGTACTAGTGGACTTTGTTCTAGCTGGTCCTTTTTCCGGTTGACTTATAAGTTGCCTAGTTTGACCTGACAGAACTGTGACTCGTGGATTTGCGCATGCCATTGAGTTGCATTTGCAATTCCTCAAATTCTTCTTGAAGTACATCTTTTTCAATTTCACATACTTCATGTTTGAGTTTCCAGTCTTTAACTTCTTTATTGAGTCTCTTAAGCTCATTCATCATTTTTTGAGACACTTTCAAAGTTAAATCAAGAATATCCTACAATTCATTGCATCTTTCATAGTTATAAGATCTTACCTCACTTGTTGCACCTCGTGCCATGAAACAGTTCTCATTGTCATCTTTGCATTCGTCATCTGATGTGTCCTCATCCATCCAGCACCCTGAGGATTTGTTCATCTCGTTTTCTAGAATCGTCATGAAGCAAAGATTTGCTATCTCTTCGTGTTCTGAACTGTCTTCGTCGCTCCAACTTTCAAAATATTTGTTCTTGTTGAAGCCTCTGAAAATTTTTCTTTTTAGATCTGGGCACTCAGCTTGAATATGTCCAAATCTTCCACACTCATAGCATTTTCCATCATTCTTGTCCTGTTCGTTGTATTGCCTGGATCGCTTAGGTGAAATTCTTCCTTTCCTCGTATTCCTAAATCTTCTCATTAAGCCATCCATGTTTCTTGATAGCATAGCAATATCTTCTTATAGAGCTTCAGGATCATCATCGATTTCATTTTCAGCTATTTTAGTTGAGGCCTTGAATGCAACTGTTTTCCTTTTTTCTTCTTGACTGGTCTTCTTGAGATGTGTCTTTTCAAGGCTATGAGTTCTCCTCGTAGTTCATCATAGGATAACTTATTTAGATCCTGTGATTCAAGTGTGACTACTTTGGTCTGCCAAGTGGTTGGTAGGCTTCTGAGAATTTTTCTGACTTGATCACCACTCATATATGGCTTGCCAAATTCTTTTAGATCGCTAATTATTTTGCTAAATCTGGCAAACATCTCTTCAATAGACTCTCCTTCTTTCATTGAAAAGAGTTTGTAATCATGAACCAACATGTTGATATGTGTTCCCTTTACTTTGCTGGTTCCTTCGTATGTAACCTCAAACTTGTCCCACATTTCTTTGATTGTGTCACAGCTAGAGATTTTCTCATACTCTTCACCACTTATGGCATTATAAAGCAGGTTTCTCGCTTTATTGTTAGCTTGTACCACTTCTATTTACTCTTTTATATATAAGTCTATATCTTCAGGATCAGCAAGTGGTGGAGTAGCATCTGGCAAGGGATAGTTTCCCTTTTTGATGACTCTCCAAACTTTAACATTGTATGCCTTGGCATAGATCTCCATGCGCACTTTCTAGTGAGAGAAATATTGTCCATTGAAGTATGGTGGTCTAACTTGTGAAGTTCCTTCCTGGAAGAGATCTCCTATGATAACTTGATTTGCCATGATCTTTTCTCACAAACTGTTAAGCAAAACAAAATGTGAGCCTTGCTCTAATACCAATTAAAAGTACAAGAGGGGGTGAATTGTATATTTTTAAACTTAATCTCTGTTAGTTGACTGGTCTTTCAATTAGCCGACTGGATGCAATAAACTAATAGTTGTAATAACAGAATATAAGATGTTGAAAGTAAATGCAGGAAATAAAGACACCGAAATTTTAATACTAGTTTAGATTCAATATGAATCCTAGTCCAGTCCCCTTGGGTTGTAAGGGAGTTCTCTTTAGTGAATGTGTTTCATCGACTACATTGGAATTGACTAGATAGCTCAGTTCCTATATCATTCTTCTCTTTTGATACAATGCCTCACCAGTGTTGTTCTCTCTTTCTTCTCTAACTTGTTACACAGCAGGTCTTAAAGAGCTACAATGTTTGTTTGCAGTAGAACAAAGAGAGGGTGTTTGGTTCGATCAAAATATATGTGTCTAAGGTTTGATGCTGAGTATAAATACTTTGGTGAAGGCCATTTGCTGAAGAGATTTGACAACCAAAGAGATTTGATCCTTGGAAAGAGATTGATTCTTTCCAAGAATAAGGTTACTTGCCATTGCTCTTCCTTGATGAGAGGGCATTGATAGATTTCCTTCTACAGATCTTGATGATGCGGGTTTACTCATTGATTGTTGGCCCTTCCGAAAATAGCAGCTTGATTAATCATCTTATAAGATCTTCGATGCTTCTTGTCCACTTTAATCATCTTAATCATTTTTTGATTGAATGTGCTGGACGATTGATGCCTTAAGTTTAGGCTTGATTGATTCTTTCCATCGTAGCTTTTCATTGATTTTGTGAGATCTTTGCTGATTGATTTCTTTCCTTAAGCTTCCTAATTGATTTCTTCAATCTCGTAGTAACTCCTTGATTCCTTGATCTTCTCTAATTGATTCCTTCAATCTTTGAATGGTCATCCATGATTTCCTGCACAGATATATTATTTGCATCATTAAAATCAAATCTAATAGGATGCTTCCAAGATACCACCTCGTAGTCCCAAAAGTAAATGCTCAACAGGGGATCTCCCGAGATACCATCTCATAGTCCTAAAAGTAAATATACAAGGAGATCTCCCGAGGTACCGCCTCACAGTCTCAACAGTAAATGTGCAAGGGGTTCTCCCGAGGTACCACCTCATAGTCCCAAAAGTAAATATGCAGGGGGATCTCCCGAGGTACCGCCTCGTAGTCCCAAAAGTAAACACACAGCTCGTAACCGATGGAAACAACAATTAACATCAAGAACTCTACAGTTAAGACTGATACAAATCAAGGAAAAATAAGAATTCAACTAAGCATGTTGCACAGATTACAAGTAAGCATTTAAGACATGTAGACATGCAATATTAGGCTAAATAGGATAACTACACATGCTGGTATAACCCAATTAAGATGTACAGGTGACTAATCAGTAAAAATAGAATTTTAACAATTAGCCCATGTATGCACTCGCCACCTCGCATACACGGCGCTCACATATCACAGAAGTATCACAACAGTACCAAATCCTAAGGGGATTTCTCCCACACAAGGTTAGACAAGTCACTTACCTCGAACCAAGCTCAATCAATCAGTAAGAATGCCTTTTCCTCAATTTTCCGACTCTGAATGGCCCAAATCTAGCCAAAAGCAATTACATACCATAAATATAACTATAAGAAACCAATCTAATTAATGAAATCAGGGCATAAGCAAGCAATAATAAAGTCAACCCGGGCCCACATCTCAAAATCGCGTAAAAGTCACAAAATACGAACATTCATTCAACCACGAGTTCACTCGTACCAAAATTACTCAAATCTGATGCCAAAATCTCAATCAAAACTCAAAAAATTGGCTGAAAACTTTTTCCACTTTCTCCCCAAATTTCTCAACCCAATCTCAAATTAGAAGATGAAATTAATGATAGATTAGTGGATATAACTAAAAACAAGTGAAGAATCATTACCAAATCGATGCCTCTGAAAATACCTCAAAATTTTGTCCAAATCCGAGCTCTCTATCTCAAGTTTTGATAAAAAGGGCAAAACCCTCATTTTTGAAATATAAATTGTTGCCCAGGTAATTCCTTCTTCGTGAACAAGGCCTTTCTCTCGCGTTCACGTAGTACAAATAGCTATTGACCAAAAATCCTTCTACGCGAATGTGAGGCCCTATCGCAAATGCTATGCATGACTGACCCACTTCTTCGCAAACGTGACACCTACTATGCGAACGTGTAGAACAAATGCCTTGGGGTCCCAGCTGCTCTACTTCCTCTACGCAAACGCGATACTCTTCACGCGTTCACAATGCACCACTGAGCAGACCTTTGCAAATGCAGCTCCCGCTTTGCAAATGCTAAGCACAAATCCTCTACTACCACCAGCTTCCCTTTGCGAACGCGAAACTCCCCTCGCGAACGAGAAGAAGGAAACCAGCAACTGGACACCAGATGTTTTTCTGCAATTCTAACAAGTCTAAAACTAATCCGTTAACCACCCGAAATCCACCCGAGGCCTCCGGGACCTCAACCAAACATACCAACAAGTACTAAAACACCATACGAACTTAGTCGAGCCCTCAAATCACATCAAACAACAACAAAAATACGAATCACACTCCAATCCAAACTTAATGAATTGTGAAACTTCAAACTTCTACTACCGATGCCGAAACCTATCAAATCACATGCGATTGACCCCAAATTTTGTACACAAGTCATAGTAGACATTAAGGACCTACTGCAACTCTCAAAATCAGAATCCAACCCCGATATAAAAAGGTCCACTTCCGGTCAAACTTCTCAAAAATTCAACTTTCGCCATTTTAAGCCTAATGCAGCTACTGACCTCCAATTCACAATCTGAACATGCTCCTAAGTCCAAAATCACCCAACGGAGCTAACGGAATCAAAGAAACTCCATTTCGGAGTCTTCTTCACACAGTTCCAACTACGATCAAAATCCTAAAACTTAAGCTTCGGTTTTAGGGACTAAATGTCCCAAATCACTCCGAACTACAAATAAAACCTCTCAGCAAGTCATATAAGCATAAAAAGATACGGGGAAAGAAGTAAATAAGGGATCAGAGCTATCACTATAAAAATGACCGGTCGCGTCGTTACATAAATAGGCAAGGTTCAAGTAGTGTGGTCCTCTCTTTGCATCTATCAGCAACTACTATGTTGAAGGCATGGTAAACAATAGATTTATTTCCCTTTCTGGCTTTGAGGCAAGGAATTGTGGGGTCTTGATATATTGAGAGCTCATCCTCCCCGTGGACAACTATTTCTTGGTTGTCATGCTCAAACTTGACCATTTGATGGAGTGTGGAGGCAATGGACCGAGCAGTGTGGACCTACGGTCTTCCAATAAGTGATTTTTAATCCTTGAAAGGTGGAGAGAGGGGAAATATTGACCCCTAGGCCACCATCAATCATTTATATTCATGTAATGCTCCTAGCACTTGACGTTCACGTGAAGGGCTCTATTATGACCTCCCCATGAACAGGCAATTCACTATCACTGAAAGATATCTTATTTACTTCAAAGAATCGTTCAGCCATTCTCTCTAATTGGCTCACTGTTGTCGAATCTAGGACATATGCCTCATTCAAGGTTTTGATCAGCACTTTGCGGTGCTCATCTCAGCTAAATAGTAATGACATAAGAGAGATTTGAACCGGAGTCTATCTGAGTTGGTCCACTATATAGTATCCAGGGACCTTCATCCTTTTATATAATTGCTCTGATTCTTCATTAGTAACAGGCTTCTTTAAATGCATCTGGTTATCCCGATTTTACTTTGCCGTTCTCAACTCTTCTGTTGTATAGTACCTCCAGGACCGAGTCATCTCATTGACATCTTCCGCGACCTATTTCCCTTCATATGTGACTACAGTCTTGTTGTAGTTCTAAGGGACTGTATTGGTATCCTTTATCGGGATTTGGGGTGCAGGACTGATTATCATAGGCTCTGTCAGCCTTTCAAACATTCTTGAGCCTCGTGCAATCTTTGGTGGCCCTCCAAAGACATATAATTTTGGCACATTCAAAGTGAACTTCTCTTTATTTTCCGCCTTGGGAACACTCAAAGTGAGCTACTCTTTTCTTGATGCCTTCAGAACATACAATACCAATTTACCTTTAGGCACCAACTCAGTTCTTGTTTTGAGCTTTGGATGATCGGAGGTTCCTTCTTCTTGGCTTCTGCAACTGCTTTTGATTTTATATTTGGAGAAGTAATGGTCACTATAGATTTTCAAGTTGGCCTGCATTCCTTATCACCACCTATCATGCCAATCACCGGCCCATTATTGTGAGCATGTAAAGGATTGTTGGTAACATTTGGAGCCTCCTCTTCTCGGATCACAATAGCTTTTATCTCAATCAGGTCTTCCACACCTCTCTTTGAAGACCAAATATTTTTTGTATCATGACCTACGGCCTCTGAGTGATATTCACTTGCATATGCTCAGAATAATAAGGAGTCGGGGTCTGCCCTTTTAGGAGTTGTTGGCTGCAACAAACCCAAGCTTTTCAATTTTCTTGAAAAGGCTAGAGTATGACTCTCCAATAGGAGTGAAGTTGTTTCTTCTTTGAGGTTCTCTTGTGGGGGGATTGTACTATGGGATATTTGGCTGAGGATGAGGGTTGTGTGGGGCCTAGTAATTTGTATTTTGGGGACGTAAAATTCTGGAATATGGAGTTCTCATCTATTGATTTGGTGGTTACGTGTACGATTATGCGTTCATCATCGTGTGTTAGTTTGTATGAGTCCACCAAACATTAGAGTACCTGGTCCTCTATGGGGTTGTACTGACAATGCTAATCAAATAGTAAGTAAATAAGACACGGGATTTTTATGTGGAAAAATCTCAACTCAAGGGGACAAAAACCACGACCTACACCTGTAGGCTTTTAACTTCACTAACTTGTAAACACATATTACAAGCCACTTTGTAATGACTCCATTACAAAGAATTCAACTTAACTAACTTGTGATACTCTTACCACAAGCCACTTTATCACTCTCTAGTCACAAAGAATTTAACTTAAAACTAAACCTAGTCACAACATAAACTCAGAGAGTTTACAGATTTTACAAGAGGGTTTCCTAAAACACAGCTTCGAATAAAGTAAGATAGGAGTTACAATGAAGAACAAATAACAAGATTACAACTCAACTATGGATACACATAGACTCATTGTGAAATTGATCCTTTAGTGGAGTTAACTTCTTGTTCTTGACGCACTTGTGACTTCAATATTGGATGAACACTTTTCTGCTTGAGAGAATATCACTGAATGCTCAAGTGATTGTCTTGTGCCTTACACCAGGTTGTTATACTACAAAGGACATCACAATGGCGATGTCAATTCTTGATACACGCTTCTTCCCAATGAGAAGTGACTGTCGCACTATCTGTTGCATTGTTGCATGTACAGTACGCAGGCAGTCACTTTCTATATTTGCGTTCCAGTTGTTGTTGACTTGTACTTCTATCAGAGAACACCAAGGGATTTGGTCCCTGTTGTGTTCCTCTTTGTAGTAGTTCATTCGCTGAAGATCAGACTAGACTTTGTTCATTTGAGATGTGTACCAAGTGAGTTAGGTTCTCTATCTGGTTCTTAACAATAAGTTTGTTAGATCATCAAAACATAAGAAGCATAAGGTAAAGACATTGAGAACCCATCAATATCCCCTTTTTTGATGATGACAAACTCAGACATTGATAGTGTTTGTTTTAGAGCAAAAATAACCAGATGAGGACCAGAAACTTCACAAGCTCCCCCTGACTTTTTGGATGAGGACCGAAAACTTCACAAGTTCCCCCTAACTTTTTGTTTTGATTCCCCCTAAATCAGATCCCTTGTTTTTTCATCAATTGTCACAAGTTTCCCCTGACCTTTTGCTTTAGATCCCCCACCCGTTAACTATACATACATCTACTACATATCACTACTATCTATCTACTGCATATCACTTACTATCTATCTTTCCCCTTTTGGAATCATTAAAAATACTCAAGCAGGCAACACAGTATAAAGAAGTCTAACACAGCTAACTCGTGCCACATATTTGCACACAACATGACAGAAAAGAGAAGCCAAAGGAAAACAGCATTGTACAGGCGAATAAAAGCAAAAAAGAAGACTTGTTTCATTGATATTAACAATGGACTGAGCAAAACAGGAGCAGTAATGGTGAAGTCCAGCATGCCATCAGCAAAAAGAGAAGGCAAACAAAAGTAGAAACAGCAGCCACAAAACATCACAATAGAAGACATTGGTCACTTGTGGGTATCTAAGAGACACTAGAAGAGGAAGACTAGGAGAGAGAAGCATCAAGGGTTTTGAGAACCATGTCCAGTCGGGCATTGGCAGACAACTGTTCTTCAAGCAGTTTTGCACGAAGCTTATAATTTTCCTTTGTCAGGCAGGCAACTTCTTCATTAACGGAACCAGGTCCTTTAACCGCTTGACTAAGCTGAGTTTTTAGTATGGCATTATGCGCCATCAACCTTCGAATCTCTTCAGAAGCTGCATTTTGAGCATTGATCAGCTGAGAAATGGTTGAGATGCTTCCACCAACCCTTTCTACGCACTCACATTCTTCCAAGGTGGTTTTAGAGAAGGTTTTCTTGTGTGTGCCCACTCTGGGATTACCCAAGGGAACCTTGTAAAATTTAAACACTTGAGTGAGGAGAAAGCCATATGGTAGCCCATGATTTCCACCTTTAAAGTTTGCCACCTTTTGCATATGATCTATCATGATTGCTGGCAGATTGATTGGAACAAACTCGTCAAGAGCCTCCATTAAGACCAGATCAGATTTTGTAGTGATAGACCGCCTTTCAAAACGAGGAAAGATCACCTTATTGACCAGTTCAAAGAGAAGCTGATACTGAGGAAGTAATACCTTATTATGCACATGTTCCCTCTGCTGAATAGCTTGCTCTTTCATGATAGCTCTCCTAAAATTGACACCACAGACACCTTTGATTGAGGACATTCCTTCACATGGAATTTTGAGAATCTTCCCCAATGTTGAAGTGTCAAGTACAATGTCTACTCCATTTACTAGCACACAGATGTAATCCCCCTCAACAGTGAAGAGAGATCCATAGAAATTTTGTACCGCATCCTCGTACACCAAAGGCATGCTCCCCTGAAACAAGTGCTCCCATTGCTGAAATTCCACTATCTCCAGAATTTTCGTCATACCATCCATCTCTGAAATTGCTGGATCAAACGTACAACCCCACAAGACTTTTTGAGTTCTCAATATCTCCTGCCAAAGACCACTGTCACTGAGTGTGATCTTCAGAGAACCAGGTTCCCTTACAGTTTCCCATTTTCATTTTCTAGATCCTTCAATAGACATCCCTTTCCAACGTACTTTCCCCACAGTATCATCTTCAAACATAGCTTGCTCATCTAGACTCTTCTTAGACTTACCGCTGCCCTTCACAGATGCTCCACTCTGTTTCTCAATAGCTTCATCGAAAGCTTCATCCACAGACTTCTGCGCTTTTATAGATTGTTTTACTAAGGAACCAGGTTCCTTTAGAGCATTTTTGCTAACCTCACCTACTGGAATGCTCTTGTCAGTAACAACTTTCCCATGATTCATCAACCTCTTCTTTCTTGTCTTGACACTCCTCCTACTTTTCTGTGGTGTAGACTCGAACCCCTCTTTCTGCTGCAACCTGATAGAGGATGACTTGAGAGAGGATTCTAAGGATTTAGGATAATCAAGAGGTTCAGGAGTGTATTTATCTGGAAGAGAATCAGTTCCTCCAGCAGGTTTTTCTGGGACATTTTCATGGATTAGAGACTCGAAGAGTACCGCGGTTCTTTCATTGCCTAGGAATGGAGTTTCTTCCTCTTGATACTCAGACAAGAGATAGGTTCTTTCATTTAACAAGCTTTCAGCAGCAATATCCATGATATTGTGCGCTGCTTACTTTTCTGGTGACTCTGAGGGAGCCACTGAGTCCAAAGGGGAGGAGTCCAGATACTGATCATGATCATCCTCAGAGACCTCTGACACCTGAGAGGTGACCCTTTCTGAGTGTTCTTTGGTGGGATTAGAGGAGTGCGGAGACATGGGGTTCTCAACACATAGAAAGAAGATGGAATTTGATAGAAAAAGAAAAATAATAGGAAATAAGGAGGAAACAGGTGTGGGTACAATAGTATTGGAAGGAGTGGAAGAGTGAATTTCTGGAGATGACATTAAGGATGATAGAGAGATGGGAGTGGTGTATATGGGGGAAGAAGGAAGCGATTGTTCGATTGCCATTGTAGGAGGATTTGATAGGGAAGTTAAGTGAAAAATAGATGTAGAGAGAATCACGGAGATACAAGGGGATGAAGGTTCATAACTTGTTGTGAGAGTGAGAAAGAGTTTTATGGGAAGAAGGGCTAATGATGAGAAGAGAGAGAAATGGGTTCTGAACAGTCCTGAAAACGGCGCTAGATTTGTGGGAAAACGTTATCGTGCAGAGGGGGTGAAGGGATTTGAAAGACAAGACATGACATGCAGATTTGAAAAGTTGGATGATGTGGCAGTTGAATTAAATTTGTTAACCCCTTTTGAGAAAGCATTCCAAACAACACATTACCACTAACCTATGGTACAGGAACCTGATGCCCGACCAGTTTTTTTTTTTTGAAAAAGATTTTAGCAGCTCTTCTTTTGCAATTCATAATTGCACCTTTAGCTTCTATGATTGTCATGCGTGTTTACTTGCAATGGTATCGATGTGAGTTAGGCTTGGCTAGAAAACACTTTAGCTCATTTTACCTGAAAGTGATTTTCATAGTCAACTGATTGGGAATCAAGCTCTCCACTTGGCTTCAATACCCCCATCTTCACCTTGTTTCTTCCATAGAGTTCCCTACACAAGGCTTCGGTGAAGATATTTGGAGTTTGGCCTTCTGTGCTGCAGGACTTCATACAAATCAACCTTTTCTCCACATTGTCCTTCAAAAAATGATGTCTCTCATAAATGTGTTGATCCTTTTGTATTGAACTGGATTCTTGGCCAAGTTGAGTGTACCAGTGTTGTCATATAGAAGAGGCACCCAATTAGTGAATACTCCAAAATCCTCCAGTTGCTGCTTAATCCATACGAGCTGAGCACCATAGGATATTGTAGTTACATATTCTGCTTCAGCCGTTTTAGGGACCACTAAGTTTGCTGCCTTGTGCACCAAGACATGATCATAGAAAGTGGCCATTCCAGAAGTGTTTTTCATGTCCACAAGATGACCTGCAAATAGCATCAGCATACCCAATGGGATTTAAAGTTGTCACCTGAGAGGTAATACAGGACCAGGTCCTATGTTTCCTTAAGGTATCTCAAAATTCTTTTGATAGCCTTCAAGTAAGATCCCTTGGGATTTGATTTTGGGTTCTTATCTAGATCCAGAATGACGGGGAGTTATTGTGTTATCAAGTATATGGGAGCTTTTGTGTTTCTGGGTGGAGACTAAAGTGTGATTAGTGGAGAAACTATGTAGGATTAGGTAGATTTCCCTACACTCCTTGTTCTACTACTTGTGGAATACCTTGCACTGCATCTCCAACAGTTTCTTCAGCTTCAATGCTAGTAAATGAAGTACCAGGTTCCTCATGCGAAGTGGAAGAGGATGTTCCACGGCCTTCACCTGTCTTATTTATCTAACTCATCATATCAATCTTCCCAATTAAAACATCAGATATCACTGTTCCTTCCTTTGTTAGATGAGGATGTCTCATTGATTATCACATGAAAACTTTCTTCCACACAGTGTGACCTTTTGTTGTAGACTTTGTGGGCTTTGCTTTGAGGGAAGTATCTCAGAAGGGTTGCTTCTTTCATCAAGCTTCTCGAGTTGGTCCTTCCCGTTGTTGACAGAATGGTATTTGCCTCCAAAGGTTCTCTAGTGAGTTATCTTTGGTTTTTTTCCATAACTCAACGGTGGTTTTGTTTGAGGAGGGACCTGATTATACACATGTTCACCAAGTAGCAAGCCTCGTTTATTGCTTCTGCCTAGATATATTTTTTTTTTTTGGAGATTTCTTTGTCAATGAGCATTATCCATTCCATGTATTCCAAAGTTTTGATCTTCCTTTCAATAAAACCATTTAGCTGTGGAGTCCTTGGTGCTGAGAAGTTGTGAGTGATCTCATCTATATTACAGGATTCATCAAATCTTGGCATTGACATATTCTATCCCGTGGTCAGATCTGATACGTGCTTCCTTTAGTTCCATCTCCACTTGGATCTTCCTGACAAGTGATGCAAATGCTTCAAAAGTCTCTTCCTTTGCTCTAACAAGTAGTGTCCAGATGGATCTTGAATTTTGACGGCCACGAACCAGGTTCTTCTGAGTTAGTTCATTTAGAAATGAGATCCTTGAGTGTTCCAATCCCTTATGCCAATGTTTTACATCATAGTCAATAGCCTTTAAGCAACTCATATCATCAGTTTGTAGGGATTTAAGATCAGCGAAGTAGATGTTCTTGTTCTTTTGGTGACTAAGGCCACTTCACTAGTTACCAGATTGGTAATTGTGTGCAATTTTTATAAGAACTCTACTTTGCTCCTTTTAACACAGACTTTCCATCTTTTCAATGCTGAGAATGTACCCCCCCCCCCCTTCTTTTTTTTCTTTTTTTTATATATATACAGGATACATTCCTTTTTCTATAGGGCTTTCATTGAGAGACAATTCATGGTGTTTTTAGCATCCACTGTTTGTGAACCATTGCAGTCCACTCCTTCTCAATATTCCCTACACATATAACTCATGGGTTAGATTTAGGAACTCAAACTAGTTTGGGTCCCTTGTTATGAGAAAAGTGATGGATGAGGGCTTTTCTAGTCCATGCAGGCAATATTCGTTTCTTGCAAGCGGTACCTGGTCCCTCTTTAGTAGTCACTTTTTCAGTAAACACTTTGTTCTTTTGTACAGATTGAACCCTGGCTTGGCAATTTTTTTTGAAGTGCCCATTGTTCCCACAGTGGGTACAAAGCCAGTTATCAGGAACTGTGACATACTTGTTGTGAGGGTTGTAAGGAGTTTTCTCCTTTTGGAACCCGATTCCCTGCCTGTTTCCACTATTGTTGAAGTACATGGCAGTGACAGCATCTAAGGACCAGGTCCACTTTAGAGATTTCTCAAGATCAATTTTTACTTTCTCCAATTCAGCTTGAAGTTGTCGATTTTTCTCAAATTCACCACATAGACTAGTTTTCACATCATTTAATTCCTTTTCAAGCTTGATATATGTCTCACTAGCTACTTTCTTCCTTTTCCCGAGACTCGCAGTCCTATGTTCTCTATTGAGTCACTCAATGGTTTCCTCTAGGTCAGTGATTATCACTAAAAAGTCATCCCTCTCTTGCTCAGTAGCGGCAATTTTCTCTTCTAGAGTGTGTTTCTCATTGCTAAGACCTTCTACTGTTTCTTTCAAATCAACAACCACTACCATCAGGTCATCTCTCCCATTTTCTGCATAATTTATTTTTTTATTCAAAACTTCCTTTTCCTTTTCAAGATTAGCTATGGTATCATTTAGGTCCACTACACAGACCACCAGATCATCTCTAGATTGTTCAGCTTCTCCTAGTTCTATGGTCAGTCTCTCCTTATCATTATCAAGGCTATAATAAACATCAATTAGAATATTTGTTAATGATCGTAATTTCTTAGAAGAGTAGGATTTCATATTTCTCTAAACATCCCTGAAATTTACCTCATCATCTTCATCTTCATCTTCTTTATCATCATCAGACTGATCCATCAGCGTGAACAGTGAGTCATACTTTGTTGCTTTAGTTTATACTACCATCATGGAGTTGTTTTCTGCATCTCGTTCCCTTTCTGATTCACTAGAGGAGTCTCCCCAAGCAGCAAGACTCTGCTTCACAATATTGTCAACTGCACTTTTTCGACTGAATCGTTTGTCTAGAACTGAGTTCCTTTTTGCTGCTTTGTCAGGTTTTGTTTGTATTGCTCCTGTTTCAGAAGTGGATAGTCTTTGATGAAATGCCCTGGCTTTACGCATCTGTGACAGAGATCATTGTTTCTTGCCTTACTTGAGCTGCCCCTCTTTGGTACACCACCATTCCTTCAAACCATCTTTTGAAACCTTTTAGGAAGATAGGCCATATCACTATCTTCTTCACTTGAGTCACTGCTTTCAGCCTTGAGTACCAGGTTATTTTCCTTCTTTGTCTCTCTCCTTTCACTATCTTTCTTTCTTTTCATCTCGTATGTCTTCATATTACCAATCAGCTCATCTATGGTTAGAGTCTGTAGTCTTTAGCTTCAGTGATGGCATTTACCTTACTTTTCCAAGAACCAGGTAGAACACTGAGAAATTTTCTTACAAGCTTGTTCTGGGAATAATATCACCAAGTGAATGAAGTTCATATATGATGGATATGAATCTAGTGTGTATATCCTATATAGACTCATCATTCTTCATCCTGAAGAGCTCATACTTAGTGGTGAGCATGTCAATCTTGGACTGTTTAACCTGAGTAGTTCCTTCGTGTGCAATTTGCAATGCTTCCCATATTTCTTTGGAATAATCACAAGCTGAGATTCTGTTGTACTCATCAGGTCCTATACAACATACAAAGATTTTCTTGGCGCGATAGTTCTTTTCTACGGCTTTTTTGTTAGGATCACTATACTCTTTTTTGTCTTTCGGCACCGTTTGTCCAGCTTGTCCAAGCTTCTTCATAGGAACATGTGGACTGTCACATATGATGTCCCATAGTTCTGAATCATCAGCCATTATAAAATCATGTGTACGAGTCTTCAACCATCTGTAGTACAAACCATTGAATCTAGGAGGTCTGTAAGTTGATTGTCCTTCCTCAAAGTTTGGTGGAGCATCCATTGAGATCCTTTCTAGGTGTTAACCTTTTAGAAAGAACCTGCTCTGATTCCTATTATTAGTTTGTATGAGTCCACCAAATAGTAGAGTACCTGGTCCTCTATGGGGTTGTACTGACAATGCTAATAAAACAGTAAGTAAATAAGACAGGGGATATTTATGTGAAAACATCTCAACTCAAGGGGACAAAAACCACGACCTACACCTATAGGCTTTCCACTTCACTAACTTGTAAACACCTATTACAAGCCACTTTGTAATGACTCCATTACAAAGAATTCAACTTAACTAACTTGTAATACTCTTACCACAAGCCACTTTGTCACTCTCTAGTCAAAAAGACTTTAACTTATGACTAAACCTAGTCACAATATAAACTCAGAGAGTTTACGGATTTTACAAGAGGGTTTCCTAAAACACAGCTTCGAATAAAGCAAGATAGGAGTTACAATAAAGAATAAATAACAAGATTACAACTCATCTATGGATACACATAGACTCATTGTGAAACTGATCCTTTAGTGGAGTTGCCTTCTTGTTCTTGACGCACTTGTGACTTCTATACTGGATGAACACTTTTCTGCTTGAGAGAATATCACTAAATGCTCAAGTGATTGTCTTGTGCCTTACACCAGGTTGTTATACTACAAAGGACATCACAATGGTGATGTCAATTCTTGATACACGCTTCTTCCCAATGTGTCGCACTATCTTCTCCAATATCGTGTGTACAGTATGCAGACAGTCACTTTTTGCATTTGTGTTCCAGCTATTGTTGACTTGTACTTCTATCAGAGAACACCAAGGGATCAGGTCCCTGTTGTGTTCCTCATTGTAGTATTTCATTCACTGAAGATCAGAGTAGACTTTGTTCATTTGAGATGTGTACCAAGTGAGTCAGGTTCTCTATCTGGTTCTTAACAATAAGTTTGTTAGATCATCAAAACATAAGAAGCATAAGGTAAAGACATTGAGAACCCATCATCGTGTATTACGGTGGTGCTATAACATAGGAAATTTCTTGGTGGGGATAGTAGTTTTGTGGTGCTTTGGTTTGCATGTATGAGTGGTTAGAGATTCCCCAAATTCCAGTGGAACTTGAAGCCATCATAGCTCATTCTTCTCTCTTCTTCTTGTTAGCCAGGTTTCTTGAGCCGTTTTGAATGGCTTTAGATGTGGCTTTGAGCGCGGATTGGCTCATAATCCTTCCGGTACTTAAAATATTTTTCCACCATCTCACCTATTTTGATTTCCTTGGCAAAATGCTTGCCCATGGCAGATATCATATTTTGAAAATAGTCAGCTTCTTGAGCTCGGAGGAAAAATAATTATTATTTCAGTTTTATCGATAAGTGGCTTGAACCTTGCCGTTTGTTCCCTTCACTTTACAGCATACTCACGAAATCTTTCTGTAAACTTCTTCTTCAAGTTTGATAGTGAGTTGCGGTCAGGCACAATGTTGATATTGTATTTGAATTGCCTAACAATATCCCGAACCAGACTATCCCACATGTGCCAGTGCGAGATCTCCTAATCTATGTACCATTTTGAGGCAACCCCAATTAATCTTTTACCAAAGTAAGCCATTAGCAATTCTTCTTACCCCCTGTCCCACCTAACTGATTATGGTACCTCTTTAAGTGAGCAATAGGATCACCATGCCTATTATACTTTTTAAATTTTGGGGTTTTGTGTCTAGGAGGCAAGTGCACAGAGGGTAACATGCAAAGGTCAAGAAAAGACACACTCATCTAGCCGCTCAGACCCTGTATGTTTTGCACACTTTGTTCTAAACTCCTCATCTTCCTTGACATTTCTTTCTATTTGGCGCTCTTGGAAGGCTTCTCAACCTAGAACGGAGAACCATACTGAGGAATTTGGTTAAAGAAGTTGGGTGTTATGTAAATCACCTCAGCCTAAAAGTAGGGGCTTTGAGGGGTAATGATTTGTGGTTCGTTGGGCCTTTATATGCTAGGTTGTGGGGAGATATAGACGGGAGTGGTGGTGAGGACCACCAGTGCAGCTCTTTGTAATAGTGCTTGAGGACAGGCAGCGAAAGGCATGACAACAATATTATTGGGTGTAGGCCTCTACCAATAGGGGAAGAACGGGTCAGGCACAAAAATATGGGGATAGAGCTAGGAGGCTCTCTTCCATTAGACCAAACTTCCTATATTTTCATCATTCTTATTTTAAGAATCCTATTTTCCTCAACAATATCAAATTCTAGAGAAATGATCGGAGCTGGACTGTCCTCAGGGCTGATGATGGGGAGATTGCATTGAGTAATCATCGAGACACTTCCCTTTGATTGGGTGAAATAAGGATGTGATGTCAGGATAACAAAAACCAACCACCCACGTAAACCTTGCCTATTTTTCCACACACAATATGCATGATAGTTTGGAGAATTTAGCAGATATAAAATCACACGTAGTTATGCAATGCACCTAGCATTTAAATGCTTTTAGCATGTTTCTTAAAGGTTGCATGTGTCATCCTAGCTTTTTCAATTATTCCACCTCTCGTTTACGTCTTTCTATTCTTTTATTCCTTTCAAATCTCTCTTTTTTTTTCTTTTTTACTCTTTGGTTTTTGTTCGTTTCTTTTAAACTATCTTGAGTTTTTTAGCAAGATTTCAATTGCACCCTTTAGGGGTAGTTTATATATTATGATACAGCATGAATCAGATCATTATGTAGTTCAGGAATAGACATATTAAAACCAAAAAAAGGATCTTTTTTGGTTTTCAGTATTCTATTACACAATTTCTTTTTGGGTTTTTAATTACACGACTCAAAGAAAAAATATAATAAAGGAAATACAAAAATAGACTCGATAAAGATAAAGTCTAATACAAGACAAACCACTCTAGACTAAAAAAACAAAGAGACTCTAACAACTCTGATCTCGCCAACCAATTCTTTTGGTTGTCTCTTCATTCATTGCTCTAAACTATTTCCTATCTACTTGTGAAGAACCTACAAATCGATAGACATGTCACACGAAGCTCATTGTTGTAGCAAAGAACATGGTCTTGCTCATTTCTCATAGTCAGAATGCTTTTGTGAAATATATTCAGCTATTTTTCGGATTCTTCTCTTAGTGTCCCTTTAATCTTGGAACATTCTCCAGATCTGTTGTTCCTGGGCTTGAACCACTTGTAAGGCCACTTCTTTGTGGTTTTGAAAGTTTACCACATCACTTTCCAAAACGATTAAGCAAGCAGTAACAGTGCTCTCTCTACCTCAAATTCTTTGACTGGCAACTCATGGCTTCTTCAAGGGCACTTAATTCTTTTCTTAAGCCAAAGATTTTTCTCATCATGGTTTTTTTAGCATGGCGAGCCAACCTTAAATGGTTTTCTGTATCTTCTCCTAGCTGTATTATCCTTTCATAGGCTTTGTCCAATTCTTTCTCTATTTTTTGCAAAATAGAATCATAATATATCACTTTCTCCCACGGATTTGCGATGGTCTTTTGGTCTTTCCAGCTTCGGGTTGGTACTCAGGTGTGCTATTGATTTGTTGGAGCTGGTCTTTAAGGGTATCATTCTCACAGATCAACCTTTTTCTTTCTCCCTCAGCATCTTGGGCTTGCAAGTCTTTTTCAAAACTGAGGGCTCTCACCTTTTCTTGTAATGTCGTAATATTGGCCCGATAATCTTTTTCTTCTCTCCCCAGGTCCATTGCTCTTGCATCCTGTCATTGAAATTATGGACGTGCGACCTCTTTGTGAGTCTCTCAGCCATCATTAACACAAGATCTTTTACCGTACCATGTAACGTACCCCGGATCCACTAACTTTTTGTTGGATCTTGCACTTATGTATCTGATGTCAAATAGCAGCATTTGTCCCAAATTTGTTGAGTTAGAGTTTTAGGGAGTGTGGCCTCTAGATGTAGCTCAATTACATGAATGTTGAGATCTTCATTATCCGACAATACTTGATATCCACCCAGCTAGCGTACGACTCTATGTGCGGCATATGGTTGGACACTTTAGAGACCCATCAATAATGGATAGCTTTTGAGGGCAGACATATATGTATAACCTCTCTCATTGGGAGACATCCCAAGGTCCACTCAATCTGATTTGCGATCATAAGATCTTAAACGAGCCATCCAGGCTCTCACCCCTACAGAAGCATTGTAGTCATTGACCCTTTCTTCATCTTTTTTAATGTAATCATTCTTATTTGAACCATGGCTCATGTACCTGGGATGGTGACGGAGATGCTCAACCAACCACATCTATAAGTGAATATTGCATCCTTCAAAGACATTTGGCTTAGCTTTGCACAGGGTCAATGCTTGATAAATATCTGAAAGGATGATTAGTGCAAGGGTATGATGGGCTTTTGTGTTAAAAACTTGCATAACTTTGGCTAGAGGGGTGTCAATCTTTTGTTCCTTGTCTGGGAAGATTATTATTCCCAAAAATGTCACCATAAAGGCAAAGCATTTGTGAAGCTCCCATACTTTTTTGCTTCTTTTGTTACTATGCTCTGCTTTGTGCACATCAAAACTGTTTCGATGCCCAAATCTGGTGTATAGGAAATAAAACGAGCAATATCCCTTGTTAAATCTGTATTTTTAACTTGTTTGCTAATGTTAAAAAGATCTAAGAACTGGTGTGAGGTGACGACTCTTGGTAAAATGAGCTTCTGATTCCGCAGATCCCTCCAAACCCAATGTAACCTGCTATCTCTTCCAATGTAGGAGTTAGCTCAAACTTGGAGAAATGAAACACATTATGGGTTGGATCATTGAAAGGTATCAATACCTACACCAGGTGCCTCCGAGGTTTAATGTATGGCCCCGTAAAAGCTTTCCTAAAAACCCAAAAATTTGTAGTGCCGAGATAGGCTTATGGGTTAAAAATAGTGGCTCGGGCTTTTTGGGGTGAACGGTACGCTAAAAAGTTAAAGAAAAATATTTTGCATAAAAGGCATTATAGTGGGTCACAGAATCACTCTGCAGGACGCATAATGGCCGCAAAGTGAAGCAATATTTTTGGCTATTTTTGATGTTATTTTTTCAGCCCTTTATGCAACCGTAAAACCATTTCGGGGGCCGCACTATGATCGCACATCATTCCTTGAGATATTTCATATAAAGGATCCGCGGCGCCATATACGACCGCAGAACAGGTCTGTGGACCACAGACTGGTCGCAGACTGAAGCAAAAAATGTCAGTTCCTGAGGGCCAATTATGCGGCCCATTTGCGGACCGCAGAAGCATTATGCGGTCGCATGTGCGATAGCAGATCTATGTCGGGGCTCCTATTTTCTAATTTTTAAACCCGACCCTATTCCGTTAAAACACCCACCTTAGACCATTTTGAGCCTATTTTCTGATATCTTTAGAGTGAGAAAGAGGGTTCTAGAGGGAGAAAGTGTTCTTCATCAAACAATTCTCTTCAATTATTGCTTAAACCTTGAAGATTATCAAGAGAGATACCTATTTCTTCTTCCCAAGAGGTATGTTTCTATCACCCAAACTCCTAATTTGAAAATGTAACTAGAATGAGACATTAGTAAGTCAACCAAAGTCAACACGGCCCATATGGTCAAACTCGAGTCAAGGGGTACATCTTGACTATTCATAACCCTATGAGTCCAAATATGTGATTATGTTCCATAATCAAGTCCAAATCAACCATCACATCCCCAAAATACACCTTCTTAAGTTGTAGGAAGAATCCTAAATTTCACTTTAAAAATCCATGTTTTAGGTGTAGAAATCTATGGGGAGTCAAGATATAAAATTAAATCCAAGTGAAAATTATTTACCTCCAATGTTGTAGTAAAATAGTTCTTAAAAATCTCCACCTCTCGAAGTCTAGAGTTCAAAATATGAGAGAATTGGAAAAATCCCAAAATAAATCTGTTAAGTGGACTACGCAAGCATACCCTTCGTGATCGAGGTCCAAAGATTTGCGATCATGAAGCACAAAAGTTTTGCTACCCCGTAAATACGAACTCCTTTTCGTGAACGTAAAGTCTAACATTCCCTAGCCAGGCCACACCTCTACATGAACATGGGAAACATCCATGCGAGTGCTAAGACAATCTTCTCACCTGAATCCGCGACATTGTGAACACGGACACATGCATGCGAATGCAATCCTCCTGCCCTATACACTATGCAAATGTGAAGCCCTGGTTGTGAACGCGATGAGATAAAGCATACCCACCAGTCTCCCTTCTCCGCGATCGCTAGACTTAGCTCTGCGATCGTGAAGTGTTGTTTCACACTAGAAACCATCCTTTACAAATTAAAGGGAAATTGGTCAGAAATACTCCAAGATACATCTGAGCTCCCCCTCCCCCCCCCCCCCATCCTCCCTCCGAACCCTTCCAATCATGTCAACAAGTCTATATTCCAAGAATATAAAAGTTTCAAAATCCTTCTCTTAAGTTTCAAATATTCCAACTTTTCCAAACGTGCCTGAATCATACTTGGACATTTTATATCACAACAAAACTTTGAACTCAAATTCCAATGTACTAAATGAACCTATCCAAAGTCTCATAGCACCGATCAGACACCGATAACATCAAAGGCAACTCTCAGTTTACCTTATGAACTCTCCAAACCTTCAAGTTACAGAACCAAAAGGGGAAAGATTGAATCTTGAAAGACTGAGCCCCCGGCTAGCAAGGGCTGGTTTTTGATAGGGAAAGAGACATGAGAGGGGGAGTTGGCTATAATTGACATGTTTTTTGGATAGACAATATGGATTTTTTTGAGATAGTTAACCTTTTTTTAACCGTGAGATGGTGGATATAATTCAGCTCGAACAAAGTAAGAGGGGGTCATTCAGAACCTGCTTGCTCCAAAATGGGGGGCGACTCCAGTTGTGCTACTGCAGGCGCCAGCACCAACTACTTTATCCCTAGAAGAAAATCTATTTTAGCATACTCTCTTTCTTTGGAAATGATACGATACTACTAAATTTAGATACTGCAAAAAGAGCTAAAATCTCCTAAGAACCTATGAATCCAAATCCGAACATACGCACAAGTCCCAAATCACCATGTAAACTTATTGGAATCGTCAAATTACCATTCCGAGAGTGTTACTCAAAAGGTAAATCTTTGTCAGCTTTTACAACTTAAGCTTCCAAAATGAGACTAAGTGTCTTAAATCCCTCTTAAATCTTCCTAAAACCAAACGACCTATCCCATCAAGTCACAAAACAACAAACAAACATACGAGAAGCATCAAAATAGGGGAACGGTCACAAATACATAAAACGACTTGTCGGGTCATTAAAAGGAGGCTCACAGTTTATGGTATTCTATTCATCCATGTTCTACAAAGATGTATTATGACTTGACGTAGTATTATTGCTGACAGAGGATGAAGAAGGATTTTTGGACATGTTTCACGATGTTTGAATTTTCAATAAATTAAGTATGAACATCATAAATCGGGTTATTTAATTTAGAATATAGTTATACTACAGTAGAAATGGGAGTGTATCACTATGGACTTTATGGTAGGTTTACCACATACTTTGAGGAAGGTTGATGTTATTTGGTTCATTATGGATAGGGTGACTAAGTCCGCTCACTTTATAGCGATGTTAACTACTTATACATCAAGAGGTTAGCCCAGATTTACATCAAGGAGATAGTTTGTTTGCAGGGTATGCCTGTTTCTATCTTTTCAAACCGTGGCACTCAGTTTGCATCTCACTTTTGGAGAGTTCTTCAATGAGCGTTGTGTACATGGGTGAAGCTTAGCATAACATTTCACCCACGGATGGATGGTCAGTCCGAGTAGACTATTTAGATTCTGGAGGACATGTTGCGGGATTGTATGATTGACTTTGGAGGCTATTGGGATCAGATCCTGCCATTATCAAAGTTTGCTTACTATAACAGTTATCAGTCTAGTATTCAGATGGCATTGTACGAGGCTTTGCAGGGAGGCACTGTCATTCTCCTATTATTTGTTTGAGCCTGGTCAGGCTAGGTTGTTGGATACAAATTTGGTTCGTGATGATTTGAAAAAGGTGAAGTTTATTCAAGAATGGATTCAGATAGCTCAGAGGAGGTAGAAGAATTATGCAGAGAAGAAGGTTTACAAGTTGGCAATTATGGAATGTGAGAAGGTACTTTTGAAAGTTTCACCTAACAAAGGTGTGATTAGGTTTGGGAGGAAGAGCAAGTTGAGTTCGACGTTTATTGGCTAATTTAAGGTGTTGGCGATAGTTGGTGAGGTTTCTTATAGGCTTGCTTTGCCTTCTAGTCTTTTGGGATTTCATCTGGTATTTTATGTTTTTAGCCATCATAGGTATAATGAAGATAAGCCAGATGTCTTGGACTTCAGTACACTGCAGTTAGATGATTTGGTCTATGAAGAAGAGCCGGTAACTATTTCGGATAGGCAGGTTCGAAAGTTGAGGTAAGGTCAGCCGAGTGAGGAGGCTACTTGAGAGACCAAGTCAGATATATGGAGTAGATATATACACCTTTTCATCTATCCAAGTATGATTCTAAACTCATTTGAGGAGGAATGCTTGTTTAAGAGATGGAGAATATAACGCCCCGCCCATTCATTTTGAGTTATAGAATCCTATTACCCTATTTGATATTTTCCGTAGGTTGTTTTGGTAATTTAAGACTTGTGAGGATGGGTGGTTTGGGTCCCGAGGGGTTCGGGAGTGTGTTGGAACACTTAGTTTTACTTTGAGGTTTGAAGTTGGAAGAGTTGACCAAAGTTTGACTTTTGAGTTAATAACTTTGGATTGGTATTTTAAGGGTTTCAGTAGGTTCTTATGATAATTTTGCACTCGTACACATGTTTGGTTCGAGTCTTAGGTGTCCCAGGGTTCATTCGGAGCTTCAAGTCAAAAGTTGGAATTTTGAACTTAAGAAAGTTTAATGTTTTTGGTTTGATGCGGCATTATTAGTTTTGATGTTTTTCTTAGTGTTTTGAGCTTTTAGATAAGTTTGAATATGGCATATGAACTTGTTAGGATGATAGGCTCCGGTGAGTTTTGATGTGGTTTCGAATCATATTGAGGTTGTTTGGAATATCTGGTGTCTGACGCATCGTACCTGCAGCGAATGGTACATGCCTGCGAAGGACGCACCTACAATGACAGGTGAGCACCTGTGAAGGGCGCACCTATTGTGAGTGGTGCATGCCAATGAAGGGCGCACTTGTTGTGAGTGGTGCATGCCATCGAAGGCAGGCTAGGCTAGGCGAGTTTGCACATGCGAATTGAGGCTAGCTTAGGCAGGTTTGTACCTGCAAATCAGAGACTCGTAGGTATGAGGTCACACCCATGCATTAAGTGTTGCACCTGCAGGAATGCATGTCGTATTGGCTTTAAGTTCGACTTTTAGCTCATTTTTTAGTTTTGGAGAACGAGAGAATGAGATTTTAAAAAGGGTTCTCAATACAATCTTGCGGGTGAGTAATTTCTACTTAGTTTTGATCATATATCTTGATTCTACATGGATTTCGACACCTAAACTATAAAATTTCAAAGTGAAATTTGGGTTTTTGTCTAGAGCTTAAGATAGTGTATTTTGAGGTTTTGAATACCAATTTGGGCTCGAATTTGGAAACTAACCACATATTTAGACTCGAGGGATTATGATTCAATGGAATCTAGTCCTATACTCAGATTTTGATCATGTGAGTTTGACTTGACTTTTGTCAACTTTTTTAGAATTAATTAAAAATAAAAGCTTTATTATTTGGAACTGGATTCTATAACTCTATTTGACCTGTTAAGTATTGTTTGGTTAGTTTTGAGCTGGTTGGAGAAGATTTCTAATGGAAAAGCGATTGAGGAAGTTTGAGGCGATACTAGGAAGAGGTAAATCTCTTGGCTAACCTTGTTAAGAGGAAATTCACCTTAAAATGGACTTGATTGATATGTGTTACTTGAGTTGGGAGTGATGTATATATAAGGTGACGAGCGTATATACACAGACCAAGGTTATACCATGTTTGGGGTAGTTTTAGATTTCTTTATACCTTGTTAGTTATGTATTCTTCTAATACATGCTTTATTCATTGTATGACTATGTGGGTTTTTCTTATTCATGCTAGAGATCATCCCTAGGTTTATGATTCCTTATTTGAACATGACGACTCATTCTTGATATTTTAAGCTATGTGATTTAGCTATAGTCATACCTTACTCTCATGAGCACATACATCCACATATTTATTTCTTATATACTTGTTCATCATACCTATATTATCTCACATGCATACGCATACATCTCTGCATATGGATTTAGTTATTTGAGCGGAGTTATGGCTCAATGGTATATTTTGTGAGGGTTAATGTAATTATGATACTGTGAGCTACTTTGGCATATTGATACATATGAGCGGATTGATGATATTGATTATTGAGATATTATGATACCGACAATTGGATACGGATTCGTCCCTCAGGAGTCAGGTGATCACATATGTTACTTTGGACCCTGTGAGTATCAAATGTGTGAGTTGTGTCTATTAGGGGTATTTATGTTAGACATTTGTACAGTGTTGAGTGTGTACGTGGATTGGTACTAATTCTGTGGAAAGATTGAGTTTGAGCATGCACGTCTATCATGCACTCACATAGAAGCGTCTTTTTACATGTTATTTTTTGTATATTATTTAACTTATGTGAAATCGGAGTAAGAATTATGCTTTGATTACTGTATTTGAGGAGCATGCTTAATATTTTCTTTGAACTGTGATTTATATTACTAATATTCATTGTTGTTGAACTGTCCCTTCTCTATATTTACACTTATTGAATAATATCTAATTATGGAAGTAAGTATCATGTTGGTCATAGACTCGTCACTACTTCTTCGAGGTTAGACTTGATACTTACTGAGTATATTGGGTAAGTAGTAGAGATGAGAATGTTGAGATGGATGTGTGGGTGTACTAGGAGAGATAGGATTAAGAATGAAGCTATCCAAGACAAATTGGGAGTAGCCTCCATGGAGGACAAGATACGAGAGTCGAGGCTGAGATGGTTTGGACATGTTAAGAGAAGATGCATTGATGCTCATGTCAGGAGGTGTGATAGGCTGGCCATGATGAGTTTGAGAAGAGGTCGAGGTAGGCCTAAGAAGTACTAAGGAGAGGTGATTAGACAAGACATGGCGCTGCTTCAGCTCACTGAGGACATGACCCTTTATAGGAGGGTGTGGAGATTGAGGATTAAGGTAGAAGGTTAGTGGGTAGTTTTTAGTTGTTCACCGATAGTCTTAGTAACATGCATGTCCCTTCATATTCTTAGATTTTTATTACGTTATGTGGTTTTGTTCGCCTTAGGTATTGTATTTTCCGTTGCTATTATTTGGTACTAGTTATCCTTTATCTCTCCCTTTTTCTTTTATCTTCCTTCTTTCTTCCTTCCTTGCTTTCCTCTTCTTCTTCTTGCCCTTCCTGAGCTGAGGGTCTATTGGAAACAGTCTCTCTACCTGCATTAGGTAAGGGTAAGGTCTACGTACAGACTACCCTCCCCAGACCCTACCTGTTGGGATCATACTGAGTTTGTTGTTGTTGTTTATACTCATACTATATTTTTGCAAATATTGTGCAGATCCAAGCATTAGGGTACTAATGGAGCATAGTAAGGTGCATAGTTACTGATGTTGGAGACTCAAGGTAGTGCTTCTTGTTTGACTACAGGCCTTTGAAGTCACCTTCTTCACATCTATTTATAATTATTTGATTCAGACAGTACTGTACTTATTTTTGACCTTGTATTTTGCTACTCTTAGAAGCTTATGTACTCAATGGCACTAGTTCTGGGGTTGTTGTGTTGTTTTTACTTCTTTATTAGATCCAGACTTATCTATAATATTGATCTTGTTTAGACTAATTATATCCATGCTAATGGTTTATTTAGAGATTAGGACTGTTGGTTTGCCTAGCCACTTATTAGGTTCTATCACGGTCATTGGTGGGTATTGGATCGTGACAAGCTAGCATTAGATATGATCATGGTACTGAATTTGAAAATGCTAGTTTTCTTGAATACTATGTGAGACATGGCATTGATTGTAATTTTTCTGCGCCTAAGACCCTATAGCAAAATAGTGTTGTTGAAAGGAAGAATAGAACATTAGACGATAAGGCAAGAACCATGTTGATTGCTTGTGGTCTCCCTAAAATATTTTGACTGAAGCTGTGAATACTACATGTTACATTATTAATATGTGCATGATTAGGCCAATAATTGAAAAAAAAACATAAATTGTTTAAGGGCTGAAAACCTAATAAAATCATCTAAGAGCATTTGGTAGCAAGTGTCTTGTATACATTAACGGCAAAGATGTTTTAGGAAACTTTAATGCTAAAAGTGACGAGGGTATCTTTCTTGGTTATTCTCCAAATAGTAAGTTTATAAAGTTTTTAAGAAAATAATCATGTGTGCTAAAGAAAGTGTGCATGTGATTTTTTTTAAAGCTAATCACTTAGATAAGAAAGGTACACAGGCTTCAGATGATGGAGAATTTGGACACACACAGGTATATAGTGATCAATCAAACCAAGAACTTTCAGAAGTTGATGCTGAAAAACACAAAAACCTGAACCTCATGAAGCTGGGCATGATGTATAACTGACAGGGGGAACTGATCAGGTTGATGATGGTGGTGATAATGAACTTGGTCCCTTTGCAGATCATGAAGGAAACATTGACATTCAAAGATTACAAGTAAAAGCATGGAAGAATCAAAGTTCTTATCCACTCACAAATATTCTCACACATGTTGATTATGGAATGGCGAAAAGATCCAAGTTTAGAAACATGATTACCTTCTTAGCCTACCATGATTGACCTTAAAAATATAAAGAAGGCTCTTCAAGAAATTGATTGGATCGTGGTTATGAAAGAAAAACTTTATCAGTTAGAAATAAAGTGTGGTGCTTGAAACTTTGACCAAAGGATAGAACAATCATAGGAACCAGGTGGGTTTTCAGAAACAAAGATAACCAAGATACAATCACAAGGAACAAGGTTAGACGGGTAGTACAAGGGTACAATCAAGAAGAAGATGTCGACTATGATAAGACATTTACTCCAGTTTCTTGAAAAGAGGCTATTCAAATGCTCATTGCCTTTGCATCCTACATGGGCTTCAAACTGTATCAAAAGGATGTAACGAGTGCTTTCCTCAATGGGTATTTGAAGGAGGTGTTTGTGTGTCAACCTCCAGGCTTTGAGAGTCATGAGTTTTTTGAGTACGTGCATAAACTGGAAAAGTCACTGTATGGATTAAATCAAGCTCCAAGAGCATGGTATAAAAGACTATCAAAACATTTACTGGAGAATGAGTTCTCACACGGAAAAATTGACAACATATTACTTTTGTTGAAGAATGACAAGAATTGGCTAATTGTCAAAATATATGTTGATGATATCATCATTGGTGCTACTAATGAATCCTTATGGAATGAGTTTGAGAAACTTATGGGAAGTTAATTTGAGATGAGCATGATGGGAGTGTTGAACTTCTTCCTTGGACTGCAAGTTAAGCAAAAAGGAGACTATAATACATAACAAAAATAAAAGTTTTGATATTTATATTGCAAAGAAATGATACTCATATTGTAACTGCAACCACGCTGAATATGGATAAACATGGTCTTCTTCTTGATGAAAAGAAGTGGAGGGATATGATGGGGGTATTTTCTCTATATAACTGCAAGTAGATCAAATATTATGTATAGTGTTGGGCTTTGTGCACGATTTTAATCAAATGCCTAGGAGCCACATTTGAAAGCTGTGAAAAGGCTTGAGATATCTGAAAGGTACTTAAGACCTGGTTCTTTTGAATTCTTCGGGTGATACGTTTGACTTTATTAGGTATGTAGATACAGGATCATTGTCATATTCATTACACTTGTATTGTCACAAAATATAGGAACCCCTTCTATTACAACACCATAATCTTCTAACTAGTGTTTAATCTATAATAATTAGGCACAACATAAAGCAGCAACTACATATTGAACTTTTACAATTGACAATGGTATTGATTATGTGGGTTATTTGGTGGATAGGAAGAGCACATCGGGGATGGATCACTTCCTAGGTTCGTGTTTGATATAATGGTCAAGAAACAAAATTAAGTAACATTGTTAATTGTAAAAGCTGAGTATGTGGTTGTTGTTTCATGTTGTGCTCAATTGTTATAGATCAAACATCAGTTAAAAGATTATAGTGTTGTAATAGAATGGGTTCCTATATTTTTTGATAACTCAAGTTCAATGAATATGGAAAAGAGCCTAGTTCATCACACGAGAACAAAGTATATTAATGTTAGACATCACATTTTGAGAGATAATGTAGAAGAGGGACACATCTCTATGGAGTTTTGCAAGGAGCAGACTGTTGATATCTTTACCAAAGATTTAAGTAGGGATCATCTTGAAAAAAAACCGTTTGGAGCTTGGTTTGATCAAAATAAACTAAGAATACTTTTTATTCCCTCAATGATTGGCTAATGTTTAAATAAAGTATTCAGTGAGTCTAAGTGTTAACATATATGTCTAATACTATAACATGTATGCATGCGTGGCATGCTGATGAAAGATTAGATGTTTAATCTGATAAAAATATCCTTGATCTCAAAAGAACATTTGGCCACAATGAGGAAAGAACATGATTGTTTGACACCCACGTATGTACCTCCTTTGCAATTGATAATTGTAATGAGTTTATTAAATTGCCACATCATGAATACCAAGTTTTTAGTCACTTGATCATATCCTATAATTATAACCTCTTGTGTAATTAAAGAGATTGGGTTCCTTGAACTGCACTGAACACGTTTTTGTTGCTCAACTAGAGCCAATTAGAAACTGCCTCATTTATAATTTGAACATTGGTGCCACTCTTTCCCACTTAGAATTGGATTAGGAGTTAATTCCTTGGTTGATTAGGTATTGAACTGTCAAATCATGTCCCTTATGTAACTCTTCACTCTTAATCACATCCTATTATTGTAACAACCTTACCGGTTGTTTTGAGTATTATAGCCATGTTTCCCTATTTATTACTTATTTTGTGTTTGTTTATTATTGCGTGACTTGCTGGGGCAGTTGTTTTGGTTCCGAGGATATTTCAGAATGAATTGTGACATTTAGTCCCAAGGTTGAAAGCCTAAGTTGGAAGAGTTGACCGGATATTGACTTATGTGTAAACGACTCCGAAATGAAGTTGTGATGGTTTTGATAGTTTCGTGGGGTAATTTTGGACTTAGGAGTGTATCTGGATATTGATTTCGATGTCCATAGATGGTTTTGGCTTGGATTAGCAAAATTTGGAAAATCAAGATTTGGAGAGTTGAGAAGTTTGACCGAGAGATGACTTTGTTGTTACGGGGCTTGGATTTTGGTTTTGAAATTGGCATAGGTCTGTCGTATCATTTATGACTTGTGTACAAAATTTGAGGTCAATCAAAGCTGGTTTGATAAGCTTCAACATCGATTGTAGAAGTTGAAAATCCATTAGTTTCAATAGGCTTGAATTTAGGTGTGATTCGTGTTTTTCATGTTATTAGATGTGGTTTGAAGCCTCGACTAAGTTTGTATGATATTTTAGGATGCGTTGGTATGTTTGGATGGGGTCCTGGGAGCTTCGGGACTGATTTGGGTTGAAATTGGATCAAGAGTTGGACTTATGCAATTTTTGTTGGCAGCAGTTCTGGTGTAACCGCACTTGTGAGGTTTTGGCTACAGGTGCGGAGTTGCAAAGGCAACCATATAGGCACAGATGCGAGAACTAGGAAGTAAGACTCCGCAGAAGTGGATGCGCTTCTGCGCAAGAAGGTCCGCAGAAGTAAAAATGGGCAGGAAGGGGTGGAGCCGCAAAAGCGGAAAGATTCCGCATGTGCGGAAGCGCAGGAGCGAGGGTGAGACCGCAAAAGCAGTCTCACGGGTGTGAGGAGGGGACCGCAAGTGCGATTGGTTCGGGTCTTAAGTGAGTTTCGCAGATGCAGAACTTTGACCATAGAAGCAGTTCCACAGAAACGACTAATCAACCGTAGAAGCGAGATTCCTGGACAGAAGATAAAATTGAGGGTTTTTTATGATTCTATCATCTTTGGACTCTGCAAACCGGCTAGAGGAAATTTTTTAGAGGGGTTTCACTAGATTTCAAGAGGTAAGTGACTTTTGATCATTATTATTCATTAATATTGAATACCCGTTGAATTTTTTCACCTAGATTATGTGTTTTTGAGGTAAGATTTGGAAGATTTTGGACTAGGGATTGGAGAGTGAGATTTGGGGTTTGAAGGCCAATTTGCGGTCGGAATTGGATGATTTTGGTATGGTTGGACTCGTTATTGAATGGGTATTCAGAATTTGTAAATTTTATCTGGTTCTGAGGCGTTGTCCCGAGGTTGACTTTTAACTTTGGTTAAAGAACTTAGCTTTATCGTATGAAATTGATTTCTATAGCTTGTATTAAGTTGTTCATGGCTAGATTCGATTCATTCGGAGGCCGATTCGCGAGGCAAGGGCTTGTTGGAGTAGGGATTTGCGCGGTTGAGGTAAGCAAGACTTCTAAACTTGATACTGAAGGTATGAATCCCTAAAATACATGTTAGGTGGTTGGTGTTAGGCGACGCACATGCTAGATGACGGGCGTGCACCGTAGAAATTGTGACCCGTTTGATTTCGTGGTACCGTGTAGTTATCAAACCTTATTGTTATTCATGTAATCCCTATGTGTTAGAGTAATTGAGCTGCAATCCATGTTAAAAATCATGTTTAGGCTATATGCTTATTCGGTTGGGACTCATTGAGGTCATTTTTGCTATTGAATTATTTGCTTAAACAATAATTTTATACTCAGTCACATCCATCATTTGCATATCATATCTCATTCTCTGTTATCATTTATTATTACATCATGTTATCATTATTTGGGTTGATTTGGCATGAGATTTGTGAGCTTGAGGGACTGGAGAGATTGATGACTGAGTTGGGGTCTGAGGGTCAGATTGTGAGTGATATTTATGGGATCGGGTTGCATGCCGCAATAGGTTTTTACTGATTCATGATGGGATCGGGCTGCACGCCGAAACAAGTTTTATTGATTCATGATGGGATCGGGATGCACGCTGTAGCAGGCCGTATTGGTTGATATATTAGCGCTTGGGCAGGATTCGCTCCTCTGAAGTTTGACATACCAGCAGCAAGCGCAGGTATCGTACAGTGCTGAGTGATTGAGCATGATGAGAAAGAGTTGAGACAGTCAAATTGAGTACTCTGAGAGCGTGAGTATATGGGAGTATCTTTGTGATGCATTGCATTGACATGCATATTTGTTATGTAGACATAGAGATGTAACATTCCCCATATTAGTTATACTTGGCAAACTTTATCAGTGTTGAGCTTAAACTGTTGAAGTTGAATGCATGTCTACATTTCTGTACTGTGTACTGATTATGCGATTTCTCTGAGTTATTAATGTCATTTCCCTATTATATCTGTACTATTATTATCTAGATTTGGACTGTACTTTTCTGAGCTCATCACTTCTTCAGCCCAAGGTTAGTCTTATTACTTATTGAGTACATTGGGTCGGTTGTACTCATACTACACTCTACACTTTGTGTGCAGATCTAAGTACATCTAAACCTGATGGTTGCTCGACTTGGAGCATTACCTGCTTAGAGACTATTGAGGTAGCTGCTATGGCCTCCGCAGACCTCGACTCTCCTTCTTTTCAGGTTATTTATCACTGTTCTATCTGTCCAGAAAGTTGTATTAGAAGTTTTGACTGTGTTGATACTTAGTACATCATGTACTCGGGGACACCCAGATTTTGGGAGATTTTGTAGTTGAGTCGCAATTGTGTTTATCGCTTATTTATGATATTTTCACTGTTAAACCTAATATTTCGTGCTTTTAAACTAAAATGCATAGTTATTTTATGATGGTCAGCTTGCCTAGTACTGTGATAGGTTTCATCATGACATGTTAAGATTTGGATCGTGACAACTATCTCTTAATCTCTCTCTAAAATTTCCAAAACAGAAGGAAAAGCAAAGAATTCCCAAACTCCAAAATTCTCCTAGAAAGACCTAAAGTTCCAAAAATGTCGACCTCACTAAATCTTCCCATATCTTTTTATTTGGAGTTTGTAACCAACACCTATTTTGTCTCACCAACTCAAATCGATGCTGACCAAAACCCCACTCAATAAACCCGAAAAGGTATCACGAAAATTGTCAATGACTTCAACAAAAAGCAAGTTGAAGAATCTGAACATACAAGTAAAGTGGTAAGGTAGTTTGAAATTCAATGGAAAGAAGTAAAGGTGAGAAGGTGAAGGAAAAAAAAGTGAAAAGGAAAGTGGTAATACTAATATTGTTGGTATTGATTTGTAGAACATGAGTGGCCTTTATAAAGAACTAGGAAGAGAGAATGTTAGTGGTGATGTAGAAACAACGGAAGTTCTAGGCTAACAACCGAGTTCTTCTGTTGCTTGTGAGGGCGTAGAGGTTGGAAAAGAAAGTGTTGTGGGAGATAATTCTAGAAAGGTGGCTGAAGGATTGCAAGAACCTGGTTATTTGGCCTCTAAAAAGGAAGTATCCTCATCGTTAGGGATATAATTTTCGGATAATTGGAGAAGGAGAAGGAGATCATAAAGTGAATACATGAGAGGGTGACAGTGATGATGTAGTTTTGACTGAGAAAATATCTTAGTTGAACCAGAAAATTATGGGTAAGAAAGTGAGAAACCTAAGAGGGTTAAACATGTTACAAAGAAGGCAGTCAAGAAAGGGAAGTGTGTGACTTTCAAGGCTAGAACACTAAACACCCAGGGGGAGAGCAAGGCTTCTCTTGAGAAAGACTTGGAAAAAATAAGAAAAAGAAAAAAGAAAACAAGAGTTTTGATTAAGGGATGAGTCTGATGCAGAGGAAGTTGACTTAGTGAGTGAGGAAGATAAGAAAGAAGAGGAGGAAGAGGAGGAGGTTCCTCTTCAGAAGGAAGCAAAGGAGAAGGCCGGATCATCTTCAGCCACACCTAAGAAGCAGAGAAATCCCAAAAAAAAAAAAGCAGATGAGTCTGCAGAAAGATATCCAGTTCCAAACGCAAAAGAAAACTAAGAAAAAGATTGTTGTTGTGGGCAAAGAATATTGATTTAGTGGTTTGAAGATGTTGAAGGGTAGAGTGATGGACCCAGCCACCTCTGAGATATTTGGCATGAAGGAGTTTCTAGAAAAGCTTAAGCACAAAATCTAAAAACATCCATTCATGTGCCCACTCCCTATGATGTATAGTGAAGCAACGCTTCATCTTACAAGAACTTTATACTTTTTGAGAATGGCACAGTAAGCACTATGGCATGGGGAATGAACCTAGTTCTTGATGCTGAGTTGCTAGGATAGATTTTGAGAGTGCGAGTTAATGGGTTTGATACCCATGTGCGATGTGAGTGGCCTAATTTGGGAGAGAATAAGGATGATATGTATTTAACCTCTAAGTACACCAAGGGAAGGGAGAAGCAGAGCTCAAGCAAGGTTGGAAAAAGGGGAGATAAAATTGATTCACAAGCTCCTATTTGAGTTTATAAACAAATGTCTTATGCCTCGATTATAAAGGAAGCATGAGGCCACCCACTTGGATTTGGCATTCATGAGCCTCTAGATCAAAATAATCTGATCAACTTGCTCTAGCTAATGATCAAGCACATGCACGGGCGGCTGCTTAAGAGAAAGGCTCACATGCTCTACTATATGGGTTTATGTTGACTAGTGTATTTGAGCACTTTAAGGTGCCACTGAGAGGATCAAAGAAATGGATAAATAAGGACATGTTTGATGAGAAAACCTAGAGGGAATGTGACATTGCAAGATTACCAGGCACAAAGAGCAAAATTAGAGTCACAAATTTGTTGGAAGAATTTGCAGTTGCAAATGAAGAGAAAAAGAAGATAGATGCTGAAATTGCTTCTTGAAGGAAGAGAACATGAGGCTTAAAGAAGAGATGAAGCAAGAGCAGGATGTTCCTTGCTTTGACAAGCTTCTAAGGCTTACTCATGGAAAACCTCTTCCAGCAAAGATTCTGGTCCTTGATCCTCTTAGTTGTCGCAGTCTAGTCCTGTTAGTTCCTAACTATATCTCTTCTATGATCAGGTTCTGGATTGTTACTTTTATTTATTTTTTGTGCGGTTTGATGAGCTTGCTCAATCGTATTTTGATTTGGGCCATTTGGGCTTAATGTGGTACAACTTTTCATGAAGATAAATTTATGTTTTGCGTTATAGTTGTCTCTTTCAAGTTGGATAATTTTTCATTGGATTAAATATTCGAGCTTTTGAGATTGTGCACATGTTAATGTAGCCCTTGAGGCTATGAGTTGATATTACTAATATTTACTTTTGACCCTACTAATGCTTTATTTTTTTATAATGTCAAAAGGAAAAAGTTAAGGATGTGCATGATGTGTTGTGTTGTGTTGATCAAAGTCTATTTGTTTGTAGGAATTTTTAAATATCTTATGCCTATCCATTTATAGGGTTGCAATGAATGAAAGGCTAGTCTCTTACACCTGTGCAAATATGGACAAATCAGAAGAAGAGTACTGATATAGAAACTGGTTCTTAAGCTCTTCTTCAAAAGGGAGAATTTTATTGAGCTGAGCATGTCCGAATATGAATATGTTTTGATGATTAATAAAATATGATCAACTATATTAAAAAGAACCAGGTTTCATAGACAGGATACTATACTATTAAATTGGTGAGCATATGTAATATGAAAATAACAAGAGAATCAGGTTCATAGCAGGATGACGTCAAATGCTAATCAGACGCATGAAGATTGAATGTGTATAAGTTGGATTCCGAAAAAAAATCACTTCGTGCATAACAAGAAAAGATCTTGATTGGAGGAATCCATATACTAAAAGGATTTTTATAAATAAGAAATAACTTGCATGGAAAGAAAAGGTTAAGGAGGTGGAAATAAATAAGGAAACCAAATTAAGGTAGGAGAGTATTTCCTTAATCGAAATATTCTAGGTTTTGGAGCATTAATTGGAGAAGGATTTCGGCCGCCCTCATACCTTCATAAAGAGGCCTATAGTTTCCGCCTACGACTAATGATATTCACACAAATCAAGGATTCATTGTTGGCAATAGCAACTAGGGCAAGAAGGTGCTCTCAAAGGATTCAAGCTGCTCAACTAAAAAATATATTCCAGAGGACGAAGCTGCCAGTTCTTTAGTTGTTAGGTTGAGTATGTTGTTCGTAAAATTTTAAAATATTTGCTTTTGTGAAGCATAATCATAGTTTAGCACAAAAATATTAAAAATTTTGTTTCTCTTTCTAGACTAGAGTTAGTTTGGATCGATGCAATTAGGTTGATTGTCGGGGTAGGGTACTAGAATTAGTCTCCTTAGTTATAGAGTTATAATCTAAAATAGCTCTTTGCAGTTAGTGAAGTTTGATGGAAAATCCTACGATGGTAGGTCGTGATTTTTACTCTCTTGACCAAGAAGGTTTTCCACGTAAAAATTATAATGTTCTTATATTCCGCACTTTACTAGCTATTTGTGTCTGTTCTGGGTATGATTTATGAAAATCTAGTGAGACACGATTTATGTCCCCCTTCTTGTGTCATGGTGCAACCCTAAACGAACATATCCATTCGAGATGGATAACATTAGAGCTTGTTCACATGGGATGCGTTTATAACCCACTTTTCTTATCTGCAAAAATTGGCTGATATAGAAGTAAATGAGAATGAAGATATCATAAACGTAAATGTAATTAATGAATATCCATTTGACCATCACTCTTCAATTCTTTTAATCAATATAATTTTTTGAATTTTATTATTAGGAATTTTCAAGAAAATGCACAGAAGGATTCTATTGAAGAATGCAAAATGAAACTAGGGATCATTCGGTACAGTTATTTTACCACTTGAGATGAGGCCAAAAAAAGAAAAAGGCAAGCACGATATGCAAACAAAGAAATATTTTGTGTTGTCCTTAGCCAAATGAGCTCCAAAAAAAAAAATAAACCCAATAAACGAAGAAAAAGAATGTCTCGAAATTAGGAGTGAAGTTCACAAGCTCAGAAGAGCTCCAATACCTCCTTTTGTTGTAAATTGTGTGTCATCATGGCACATGATAGAATTTCAGTGTGAAGTAGAAAATATATTGTTATAAATGTGTGTTGTTGTTGTGTCTTTGAATGTTTTAGATTTATTTTATTTTTTTGGAAAAAATATTTAAAAAAATTTTGGTTGCTTTAATTCATAGCATAACTTCTAATTTGCTTCCTTATATTTCCTATTCAACTACTTGCCATGATCATAATATTTTGAATCGAGCTCCTCTTAAAACTTTTAGTTGTTTTCTTTTAGCAAATGCGCTAGCTAAAAGTTGGTCAAATATGAAGGAAAAAAAAATAGACTTAGGAAAGACATGTTTGATTAAGTACCATTCATAAGTTGTACAAGTACCTTTCTAAACTCATACTTGCTTATTGGTGATTGAAATTAAAATCACAGTATTTGTTGACTCTAAGTGCATTATAGTAAGCTTATATTGATTGGTTCTCCTGCTTATTTGAACATCTAGAACTAGTCTTGAATATACTTTGAGGTGAAATTCGTAGTAGATTTTAGAGTTGGAAAATGAAAGTAGATATTCCTTATTGAACCATGGCCTAAATTGACATACCTTTGATGATTTTTATCCCGATTACTCCTATTAAGCCTAAATGAATTATTCTTTATTTTGTAAGTAGCCGAACATTTAGCCTTAGCTTGTATTAACGAAAAACAAGAACCATGGGGTTAAGGGCTAGTTCATTTGGTTTGCTCCCTGCTCCACAACTGAGGTGGAAGTTTCAAACCCCAATCAATACCGCAGCCTTATAGGAAGATGATTCAGTATTTGTAATTCCCAGATTAACTCAATAGAACCAAAGAGTTAAAGATTTACTGCAAAGATGAAGTTCGAATCACCAGTAAAATGGTGGAGATATTGATGTAGTAGTCACACGTTCGCATTAGATAACTAGTCAATTTCGCATATGTTTTGCTTTATGCTTGTATGTGTTTTGTTATTATCGGTTGGGGAGGCTGGCTGTGCTATCATGCTATTGAATTCCATCATCCAACAACTTTTACACAGAAGTTGGTTGCTGCTAGCTTCTCGCCAATTTTTGTTGGTGATCTAGGAACGAACCATTCCAGTGACGCTTTGCTCCCAGTTTAACAAAATTCAAGCTCTTCTGAGGATCCTTACTATTTGGAGAAATGGGGGGCAAATAACAGAGTAGAAATAGATTTAAAAGAAGCCATTAACTAAGTTCACCAATTACAGCAATTCTTCCCCCAAGATTGATTACATAAGCTGGTATAGGTTGTTCTTCCTATAAATCAAAAACTCACCTTCAAGGTAACTAAGCAGATCGAATAAAGATTTTTCAGTGGCCCCGTTGAAGTGCTCCAAAAGATCAGAAAGGGTGACCTGCATATTTATCTTGTTATCCAACATTGTCCTTCCATCAACAAGGAATGTGAAACTTAAGATTTCAATGTCACTACAAAGGACCAGTACTTACCCCATCATCAAAGTTCTTGAGCCAGCTCAATATGGATTCTTCTGTGGCATCCAGAGTCCTAAAACTTTTGACTTCTGCTGCTTCGATCCTTTGGCGTTTTGTAGGAATGAGCAAATCACCTTCACTGGATGCAGCTTCTTTCCTGTTCGTCTCAGTCAGGAGATGAGATTCTGCTCCTTCAGTCTTCCCAGGAGAAGCACCCTTTGTACCAGTGACAACAGGTGCTTCAACTACGCCATCATCTCCCTGCACGTCAGATGGAACGCTCTGTAGTATATCTGGTATTTCATTCAAGCATTCATCTCCATTGCAACTTCGCTCATAATTGGATGAAAATACTTCAGCTGATACTCCTGCCTCTTGCATCGTCAAGTATGCCTTTATCTGACCATAACTTACCTGCTTGTCAAGAACAATTATTTAGCTTCTACAATATGGTTGGCATGCAACCCCACATATCTATAAAGAATGCACTACAATTACGAACAATATATAATATGAGTGATTTCAACGTAGACCTCACCTCTTCTGGTAACTCAGTTTTGATGGGCTTCAATTTTTCTTTACCAACTTTTGAGACAGCATTCTGGATACTCAAGAATGTCTCTCTTGTCAACCCAGTCTCCTCACAAAACCTGGTCCAATTCATTTTGCATCCCTCTCGTGCAGCTTCGAGTATATACTCTAGCACAGTTTGTTCCTTTATTGCTGCTGCTCTACCAGGAAAATTCTACATGGAAAAGAATATGTAAGAATTGTAACAGACAAGCCGGAGTTGCATTCAATGAATCCTAATAATGACTCACAGCAATTTCTTTGAACGTAAGACCATCCTCATGCCACATCTTCCATGCTTCAAATTTTGCTGGTGTTAATTTTTTATTGCTTGGAACCGTGACAATCTTACTGGGAACAGAGGTTTGACTGCTTGAATCCCCATCCAAAGAAAGATTGCAAGCTTCTGATAGACGCTTAATGCTTTGAAGAAAATTATCCCCATACAGTTTTATGAAATGCTGCAACAGAATTGAGAAATTAACTCCAGCAATGCCAAACAGTCAGATAACAATAGCGTGCACCAAAAGAAACAGATGCAAAATCAGTCATAACATTCAGGAATCAAAGTAGAGTCTAACATAAGATAATCCCTTGCAGGATGAGTGGTTCCAGCAATAAATATGGCACCAAAAAATAAAGCAGAAAGGTGAATCATGGATCAACCTCCTGATATGGTGCAACAGGGAAAGAGAACAAACACAAAAAGTAGGCATCTGAGCACGAAAATATAGAAAGGAGCTTACACAGAGTTTGACAAATGACGTAATACGAACATCGCAAAGTTAAACAAGGCCCTTAATTACCAGGGTTATCTCACACATTTTGGAACACTTCCCATTATACTGAATGCATAATTCCTTGGAGTTTCTGGTATACGTCAACCAGTAATGCAACAGTTACAAGTATTTAGATACCAGTATTCAACTACTAAGTATACCTGGTTTACACCATCTATATTAGCTAGTCTTGCTTTTGTAGAAGGCCTGGTCAAGCTTATCCTTTTCAATGTTTGGTCTCCACAGACTGCATACCTGGAAGTGACAACTGGACAAATAAATTTGTATCTCACTCTTATCTATCAAAGACAAATACTTTCATAACATGCATGTAGCAGCCTTTGTAATTCAAATATCATGTGGGTACTTGTCAAGGCAAAATTCCACAAGAATGAGCTGTGTACAATATTATGTACTTACGGAGCAGTTCCAGTAGCTCTGGCAAGCTTAATTCTCTCTTCTATAAGCATTTTGTACAATTGAGTTTCAGCCTGAACAATTCACAAGGAAAAGAGATATATTAGTGAGGGCACCACTCGATTTAACCATACGGATGTCAAGTTATGGAAGTTGAATTGTCTGAGCCAAAATTTTGGATAGCCTGTGAAATTATGGATATGCACTTTTATGTGGATTACATTGTTTCAAGTTCGAGTTCAATTCTGATTTGTAAGGAGTTTCAAGCATTATGAAGTTCGGTAAGTAGCTAAGATGTACATGAAGCATATTAGAACACCCCAGCAGCTACGGCCAGCTGAGGATGTTTGATACTTGAGTTCTGCCATTTTGCATAAGCAAAAGAACTCTGAGACAGAGAACTAAGATCTGGAGGGGTTAATTAAGTTCTTTGCTGCATAAAGTTGGCAAATGTAGGATTTTAAGTAAGCAGGCTCAGCCAAGTGCTAAACAGAACTGCAATTGTTACCGGCAATGGAGGCGATGTCGGACTTGAAAGGCAGATCTGCCTGCAACTCCTAAGGCCACGCTTTTTTCTTAAATGATTGGACAAAACAACCTCATTTTGTGTCAACATTTTTCTAAATTTAAAAAAGAAACACGAATTACAAAATAAAAACTGTTTATTTTAAAATCGAGTTGTCAATTGTCTCTTCAATGAATGCATACACTCTGATTTATTGGTGTTGGGTGCTCTTTGAGAGGTCAAACTTAATTTAATACAAAAATAATTCAACAGTTCTGTTAACTTTAACAAAAGTTTTACTACTTTAACAATTTATCTGTTTAATTTAAACCAATTTTACTTTGAACAGATTTAACATTTCATTGATTCGTAATGAATTCTACTTAAACCAAAAAAAACTGTTTAATTTATCTAATCATTTATCAAAATCTAAAAATTAATTATACTCTTATAATTCTAATAGTTTATTAAACTCCAACAAATTTAATGAACTTATAAACTTTTATTGTTTGTGAGCACCAAACTTATTATACATAAAATACAGTCTTAAAAGAACGAGATTAAGATCTTTGTTTAATTACTTATTCATAAACAAAAACATGCTCAAAAGAATAAGAATAATATTTCTGTTGGATTACTCATTAAACTACCATGTCTTTAGATAGAGTAAAAACAGCCACGCCTTTAGTAACTATAGTATTACAAAAGCTCACCATCCCTATTGTTAAAAGCGTTTAATCCAAACATACTTACATTAAATGAGGTAAAGTCAAGAGGAGTCCTCCCCATTTACTGTGTCTCCAAATCCTATTGCAAAATGCAGGTGCCTCTAGGTCAGTTATATCCATCATCTATTTCTAAAATGGCCTGAAAGGACAAATGGGGAATGGAGTGACTCACTCCTATCTCTCCTAGAGAATGAATCACCTTAATTAGTGGAGCTGACGCTCCTTAATGTATTGACTATTGACAGGTTCAATTTATGCTACAAAACATAATAGAATGTAATTTACACCTATATAGAGACACATTTTGGCAAAGCATGTTTGGGTGAACCCTAACCCTCTTGCATCAAGGAGGTTCTGCCCCTGATTCCGTATTGGATAGAAAAACCAGTACATAATTCCTTTCAGGACTTGGAAGACACTAATACGAAGAAAAGAATAGTGATGATGCAACAATTAGGATTATATGAATCACACAATTGGTGACCGAAGGAAAAGGAAAAAAGAAAGAGCACATACTTGTGAAACTCCTTCAAATTCCTTTGAAGCCAAACCATTGATTTCACTCACTTCATTGGGTGTATCTCTATTTTTCTCATGAAGATCCATTTCAGGAGTCTCCGGCAAAAACAGTGGAGGTTGATGATCAGGGTTACTTGATCTTAGAAACTGCAAACCCTTTTCACTGACACTGATGCATGAATTTTTAATATTCTGTCATTCATTTGTAGATACACAGCAAGATGTCTAAAAGGATTTAAAGAGAGGATCCACAGTTGACGGAAGTATAATATGAAAATGTTAAATAAGTCCTAGTAGAAGTCAACAGACATATAAGGGAAGTATCTACCTCACAGTTTTGTACATATCTTTGAAGGTTTCTACCAAATAATCTGCGACAAGGTACAATTTTTGTTAAAATCCCTGGCAATTCAAAGTTGATGAAAGAAAAAGGCCTTACACTTAATACTTAGCACTATCTCACAAGGAAAAGGAGCAACTGTTCGAAAGAGTATATACGCTGAAACCTATGACCCTCCATCCAGTATAGATACACTGAAGTCTAGTGGTAAGAGACGCAGCTTGTGATGTGTGGGTTAGGGGCACGTCAAGGATTCGGTCTATCACAGACAAAAGCATGGTATTTAAGTAAAGAAGGGTAGATGGGCATATTATCCACTGAGTTCGAAACCGTGCTCCACCGGCCCTCAAGGTATTTGTAGGTTATCAAAAAGAACACCCATAAAAAGATTCAGGTGTAAATCATGTCTCTTGCTTTCTTGCAAATCTCTCTTCTTTTTTTCCTTGATAACCAAGAAATCTCTGAGGAGCAATTGGCGCATGGTTTGGACTCGGCAGATAATGGGTCCGCCGTTACAATTCTCCACTGAAAAAATCAGACTCTTGTCTGCAGCAGGTTTCGCACTCGTGACATGTGCCTAACCCACTCATCACGAGTTGCACTCTTACCACTAGACCAAACCTAGGAGCTTGCCAATTTCTCTTTTTCTGACACTATTATCCCATGGATCAGGTAAATGCTATAGATTTTGTTGATTCAAGATGCTTTATCTTCTTTCTTATGACAGTTCAGAGATCCGGGGGAAAGAGACTCTGAGGTATATCAACTGCATTTAAAAGCATGACTGATAACAATTGCTCATACATACCACGTGAAATCAATTGGTAAGCCAGTCCCTTCCACCAATTTGCAGATAGCTCCTTCCCAAGACCATGAAATGGAAGCTTATCAAACTGAGCGTCAACAATTTTCTTGGTCTGTCATTCAGAAAGGGTTAGTACAAGGAGCTTGGTGTCTTTGGCGCTCAACTAAAGATGAATCAGTAATTCTACAGACAACTTTTTAAACATTCAACTATAAGCAATAAGGATTTCTATTGACAAAATGAACGATGTTGACACCCTTACATCTGAAGTTCAGCACCTGATCCTTAATAAAGGGGTACCAAGCTTTTTTACACACCTTAAAACAAAAGGTCTAACTCATGTTAATTTAGCCCATAACAGATATCAATTGGAAATATTTAAACTAAAAGAAAATAACTTTTTCTGTGAGTTTGTATTATTTGAATAGAAGCTTCAAAAACTTGGAAGTACATCTCCACATAAAGAATATGATATTGCATCCCGTTTTGTCTGACCTACATTATATTTTAACCGTCTCAAATAGATGGACCCCTTTTAATTTTGTTGCCTTAGAGAATCACTTTTGTTTAATTTGTTTGGCAGGTGGGAGATAGCAGAGTGTGTATCGAACATTGCACCTCAAGGATGCAAGCTAGAATCTCTACTAGTGGGCTCTCAATTAATTCTCCTACAACAACATACCCGGTATAACCCCACATAGTGGGGTCTGGGGAGGGTAGTGTGTACGCAGACCTAAACCCTACCTTGTGGAGGTAGAGAGGTTGTTTCCAATAGACCCTTGGCTTAGGAAAGCATGGGTACCACAATAATAACAAGAAAACAAGATGGGACAACACCAAGAAACCATGTAAACAAGAATCATTATTTTGTATCTTCCAAATGCTTTTTAATCTTAACTTCAGAAATGCTGATACGATTACAAACTTTGTTGATACCATAACCAAATAGAAGATTCATGATTCACCCATTTCTTCTTCACTCAAAAAAAGGTCTTGTTAGAATTGTTATGTGACTATATGTAATTAGTCTTAGTCCCTTATGTAATAGAAGTAGGTTATGTATTATGTATACATATAAATAGGGCTCATTGTAACATAGAATATCAATCAATAATATTTTCTCCCGTGCATTCTCACATGGTATCAGAGCTTTAGTGTGAAACTTATCGTTGTGAATCATTCCAGCAACTTCCGGGAAGAAAGACCTTGTCGCCATGCAATTTTCCGGCGACTTAAAAGGTTGTCCGCAAGAAAATCACTTTCTATTGGTGTTGTGCAAAAACCAACACCACCACAAGACTCCTTAGGCTCCGGCGACCAAACCCCAGTCAACCCCACCGGAAAACACACGTCCATGCGCCCTCACGTGCCAGAAAAGGAAGAAATTTTCCTGCGAGATCTGACCCACGCGCCGGCACGTAAGCCTGTTCCGGCCAGATTTAAAAAAAGTTTCAGTTGGACAGTCAGATCGCCTAGTTATTCCGAGTCTACCCATACCTTATTCTTTTTGTTCCGATCACTTTGAGATTTTCCAGCGACCACATTGACTTTCCGGCGGCTACAGTGATTTTTCCGACGAAACTTCTTTGGGACAGATTACTTAGGAGGTTATTCCGAGTCTTTTTTTATTCAAGTTTAAATCAAAATCCAACCATCATATTTGTTACATCCCATGTTTTTGTACGTGAGAGTACGTCGTAAGCCAACTGATGTAAGCTCGGAAATGAGATCATTTTTGAAAGTACATAACGTAAGTTCATCATGTTATCTTGGAGGTTACAAATCTTTAAGATCATGAATAACAAGTACCAAAAGGGTTGGAAAGCTTAGACGCTAAACGAATTGAAAAAAATAAGTTTTGTCGAAAGTCGACAAGTTTGGAAGGTTATAACATATACTTTTGGGGTGAGACTAGGGTGATTAACATGATGAGGAGGTTAAGTTATGAGTTATTTTATTCGTATGATAGTCGTGTGTTATGATTTTAAGTCAAGCGAGTTGTGGAACAAAAGTTGGCAAAGGTCATCACAAGTTGCATTCATAATGTGCTGAAATTTAGGTCAAATGTAGCTGCATGTTTCTCCCAATATACTTGGAATCAAGGGATGATCTACATATCAAATTGAATATCTACGAGTCTAGTTTCTAACGCATTAAATCGCTCGTCGATACGACATCATACTAGAGAGATATTCATATTTTCGCGAGACTGCGCAAGCAGCTCCCATGGGACCCACAAAGTCGGTTTAAACTTCAGCTTGTATTTAAGTCATTTATATGTCATTTTAACTCATTTTTCTCATCCATAACAGTTCCTAAACCCTCCTAAATGCTCTCCAAGGGTTCCTCCATGATTCTAAGGTGAAAACCTACGATAAAAACATGAATCCAACGCCCTTAGAAATCCCGTGGTGCTTGCTAGATCGTAGTTCTTCATCTTGTGGTTGTTTTGGAGGGTTCTTCAAAGGTAAGTAACCTCAGATTTCGTGTTGTTCTCTATGATTAAGCTAAGAATCAGTACCTCTTTCATGTATATTAGAGTTTCAAGGCGAAATACAAGTGTTTACTCACCAACATGAACACAAAAGTTGATTCAAGAAGAGAATACAACTCTTATAGTGTTGTGGTGTGATTGAGGGTTGTAGTGAGTACACCAGATGGGTATTTCAAGTTTTATCTACTGCCTAAGTAAATCATGTTCTTGGTTGTTCTTAAGGTCAATCATGTGTTGGTTGAGTTGTTTGAGTGAAAATCTACAGGATAGTAATTGACATGGCATAAGGAATCGTTATCTTTTTGTGGGCTGTATTGAGGCTATATATATGGTTTGTTGTGGTTGGAAATGGTTATAAATAGTTTTATTATGTTGTGGTTGTTGTTAAGCTTATCTATGTGCTAATTCAGTGGATTGAAGAAGATAACATTAAAAATAAGATGTCAACGATAAAGGTTAAGGTGCTAGGTGTGTGGACTATATTTGAAGATTATGTTTATGATGTTTTGGGTTGAAAATAATATGGTAAGCATAAGTATGATGTTATATATGTTGTAGGCAGATTCATGGAAAAGGAATTGGATTCAAACCATATTTTGTTAATCGTAAATCGAGCTTGCCGCTCAAAATGGTTGTTGAACAAATCGGAGAGCTTATTGTGAATTATATTGTTGTTGTTTGGGCTGTTTGGTGAATTTTGGTAACATATGGGATGTATACAAATAGGGGAGGTGCTGTCCATTTTTTTGTAGAATATTGGTTTCCAAATATGAGAGTTACAACGCTTATATGATGATGATGAAGTCGGTTTACTCATTATAGACGTAAGAAGATCATATTGAGCTTGCTTGAAGATGGGATAGAAGATTTCAAAGGTATGTTAAGGCACTTCCTTCATTCTTTTGGCATGATCTAAAGTAAAATGAATACGCTATTTCATAACGGATCTACTCCTAGCAACTAAGGTTGCCCATGTTGTTCTTTCCTTATAAAAAAAAAAAATTTGACAAAGGTAACAGTTATGTATTATAAAAAAAAAGAAACCCAGCACAAAGGTTGTGCTGGTAACCATTTACAGATTCCAAAAGAAGCAAAAACCTATCCTTGTTCTTCTTACAAGGATTCTATGATGTCTAAAATCGATTCTTCATCATTCACATAATTTTCTTTACACCAAAAATGAAACAACAAGATACAGTTCATCTTTAACTTCTGAATAGGACTGAATCTGTCTTCAAAACACCTGGCATTCCTTTCCTTCCAAACTATCCACCATATGCACATTGGGATCAAATTCCAGCAGGTTTTTTGCCTTACACGCCCTCCTGATTATTCCAGCATCTCAGTAAATCTATTGTGGTTTTTGGCATAGTCCACCTAAGTCCAATCATGCTGAGAAAAAGTTGCCACAACTGAGAAGTAACTTTACAGTGCAGAAACAAATGGCTATTGCTTTCTGAATCTGTAGAGCACAGATAGCATCTGGAGCTCAGTTGAAATCCTCTTTTCATTAGGTTCTCATGAGTTAGACAGGCCTGCTTAGCAACTAACCATGAAAAGCATACCACTTTGAAAGGAGCCTTGGTTTTCCAAATTTGTTTCCAAGGCCAATTGCTGTCTCCCTGATTGTTTCCCGATAGTAAGGTGTAAGCTGATTTGATTGTGAATGTCTTCTTGCTAGTTCCCTTCCATATTAAAGAGTCTGTTGTATTTGTTGTGCCCTGAAATAACTCCAGATGCCTCAATAGCTCAGCTACTCTGTCAATTTCCCAGTCATTTAGAGACCTTCTGGGATTGAAGTTCCACCCCTGCTGACCCCACATCTCCCCAATTGTTGCTTCAAAACTGGATAGTAAGTTGTGTAAGTCAGGAAATAAATCTTTGAGAGGACCGTGGCCAAGCCAATTGTCATGCCAGAAAGAAATTCTACTGCCATCACCAATATTGAAGCCACAGTGGGTGGTGAAATTGGGCCAAAGAGATCTGATAGCTCTCCAGTTACTAACTCCAAAAGTAGCTTTCATATTTTTGGTGCACCAATGGGATAACTGGCCATACTTGTAGTTGATCACCTGCCTCCGTAATGCTTCTTGCTCATAGTTATATCCCCAAAGCCATTTTGAAAGTAGACTTTTGTTATGCTTCCTCAAATCTTTGATACCCATGCCACCCACTTTCTTGCTGGAGATGAGAGTCTTCCAATTTACCAGGTGATAAGTTTTGTTCTCCTTGTTACCTTGCCAAATGAATTTTCTTCTTAGAGTGTCAAGTCTCTTTTCCACTTTAGCTGGAATAGGAAACAAGGACATTACATAAGTAGGGATGGAGTCTAACACACTGTTTACCAGGACCACTCTTCCCCCAAAAGAAAGGTATTGACTCTTCCATTTTGCTAGCCTCTTTTCACTTCTTTCAATCACCCCCTGCCATATTTCTTGAGATTTGTTCTTTGCCCCTAAAGCTAGCCCCAGGTAAGTTGTTGGTAGGGTTCCAATTTCACACCCCAGTGTGCCTGTCAGCCTTTGTAGTTAATCCATTTCATTAACTGGATATAACATACTCTTCCTCCAATTGACATGTAAGCCTGATATTGCCTCGAAGACTGTTAGAATTAATCTAATGTGCCTTAGTTGGTCAATGTTTGCATCACATAATATCAAAGAATCATCTGCATATAAAATGTGGGAAATTTCCATGTTGCAATTGTTATTTGAAACTCTGAATCCCCTCACCCATCCATTTGACTTGGCATTCTTTAACATGCTATTGAGGCCCTCCATTACTAAAATAAACAGGAAGGGGGATAGGGGATCTCCTTGCCTGAGCCCCCTCTGAGATCTGAGATGGGAAAAAGCCTTCTGGAGATCCATTGATGAGGACTGAAAATTTAACTGTGCTAATGCAGAAATGAATCCAACTTAGCCACTTCCTGCCAAAGCCCATCTCTTTTAGAATTTTGATAAGGAATTTCCAATTGACATGATCAAATGTTTTTTCAATATCCAGCTTACAAAGAACTCCCGGCATCTGAGCTCTCAGTCTTGTGTCCACAATTTCACTAGCTATCAATGCAGCGTCCATAATCTGTCGTCCTTTTATGAATGCCATTTGATGTTTATCCACCAGTTTATCCATCATTTTCTTTAGTCTTTCAGTTAACATTTTAGAGATGATCTTGTACACACTCCCAATCAAGCTAATTGACCTGAAGTCTCTCAGCTCCTTGGCACCCTTTTTATTTGGAATCAGAGCATGTAGCATTGAAGCTTTTCTCAAAAAATTCTTGAGTGTGGAAATTCTCCATAGTCTTCATAATGTCATCTTTCACCACATCCCAGCATGTGTGAAAGAATCCCATAGAGTAACCATCTGGGCCTGGAGCTTTGTCAGTAGCACATAATTTGATGCTTTCCAAGACTTCTTGTTCTTGAAAAGGCCTCTGGAGCCACACATCCTCTTCTTCTGAAATTTTTGGGCAGCCCATATATGTGAAATCCGGTCTCCATATCTCAATTTCAGCATATAATGTCTTGTAAAACTCTACGATCTCTTTTTTAATGATCTCTGAGTCAATTATTTGCTCTCCATTAATTTCCAGCTTGTCCAGAGTATTGAATCTTCTTTCCATATAAAGTTATTCTAAGCAAGTATGTATGATCCTTGAATCCTATAGAAGTTCATATTGATGGTATGATGTCCATAATGTTAATCAGAGGTGCAACGACCTTACGTCACTCCCAAAGGTTTAGAACGTGATTCCATGAGTCTAGCATGCATTATATATATGTATCTATTTTACTCTACTGAGTCGCGCTATTGTCGCCGGGTACGGCACCTATTGTGCAACCACTGATCAGTTGGGTTTACCGAGCTTCACGTGGCCGGGTACGATTCTACCGAGCCTTATGATGGTCGGGTACGTTTTTACCGAGTCCTCTTTGAGGCCGGGTACGATATGATGATGATGATGATGCCCACAGAGGCGTATGTTTTTAAAGGTTTATGTATATATATGTATTATGCATTTCATGTCAGTAGCCCCCAGAGGCACCCAGATGTCACAGGTTGTATCTCCTTTATCTCTCTTTACATTACTGTTCTTGTTTATGTTTTCTTGCCTTACATACTCGGTACTTTATTCGTACTGACGTCCCTTTTGTCTGGGGACGCTGCGTTTCATGCCCGCAGGTCCCGGTTGATAGGTTGACAGTCCTCCAAGTAGGCTATCAGCTCAGCGGAAGGTGTTGGTGCACTCCACTTGCTCCGGAGTTGCTTATTTGGTCAGTATGCTTTGGATATGTATTGATTGGTATGGCGGGGCCCTGTCCCGACCTTTATGATTTTATGTACTCTTAGGGGCTTGTAGACAGATGTCAGGTGTATGGATACTTGTATGGCCTTGTCGGCCTATGTTTTGAGTTTACAAATGGTCATGTCGGCCTTATAGGCCCGTATGTCACATGTATAAGTTTGTATATCATGTTGGGTCGTCATATGTTGAGTATTCCCTTATGTTTTATTCTTTTTATCTCATGACGGGTTTTCTGGCTCATTTACCCATGATAGTATGATAAGAAATATATGCTACGTTGGTACTCGATTGAGTAAGGCACCGGGTGTCCGTCGCGGCCCTTCGATTTGGGTCGTGACAATATTTTCCAGCACAGCATTATAATGGCATTCGTATCAGAAGCCTTAGACTCACAATCCATTGGATCCAATGCATTGAATCCAATCCAGATGCATTGGCCAAGCTTTTTGAGGACAGCCTAGTCGCACATAAATTCCGAGTCCATTGGTACTATTTCCGACAGATTCCGACAACTTTGGAATTTTTAGGCGAGCTACAGTGATTTTCCGGCGTGAACAGTGATCCCCAGAAAATTTCTACTTTTTCCGGCACAATATTATAATGGCATTCGTATCAGAAGCCTTTAACTCACAATCTATCCAATGCATTAAATCCAATGCAGATGGTTTCTTTACCGAATTATATTGAGTTCCTTCAGTACAAAGCATGTAAACAGACATCTTAAGGAATAGCCTTTGTTGTTCAAACAGATAGTAGTATGACTTGTGTCTCGCAATCTTCAACCTCTGGGTCTTGGGTCATTGATTCAGGTGCATGTGATCATATTTTTGGTAACAAATCTCTTTTCACTAGTATTTCATATTCTCAATCTCTTCCAACAGTCACAATGGCCAATGGGTCTCAAACCATGGCAACTGCAATAGGTCAAGCAAGTCCACTTCCTTCCTTACCTTTAGACATAGAGGGACCGGCGCAACCGACATACAAGGCCACTAGAAGGTAACATCAGCAAACATAAGATACCGCTGTAGGTCAGGAGAATAGCATCGATATCCCTGTTGCGATCTCGAGTAACCCAGCACTTAAAAGCACGAGGAGCTAACTTATCTTTTCCTGGAGTAAAGTTATGAACAAAACACGTACTCCCAAAGACACGGGGTGGAAGAGAGAACAAAGGTAAGTGGGGAAACAGGACAGGGAATGGAACTTGATTCTGGATAGCTGAAGATGGCATACGATTAATAAGATAGCAAGATGTAAGAACTGCATCCCTAAGTCTACAGGTGAAGCATTGTCTCATCCCGGGTGGCAACCGGCTATGATTGACGAGATGTCTGTTTTACATACGAGTGGTACTTGGGAGCTTGTTCCTCTTCCTTCGAGTAAATCGAGGGTGTACGCATTCAAAGTTGGTCCAGATGGCCAGGTTGATCGACTTAAGGCTCGTCTTGTTGCCAAAAGGTATACTCAGATATTTGGACTCGATTACAATGATACTTTCTCTCCCGTGGCTAAAATAGCATCAGTCCGCCTTTTTCTATCCATGGTTGTTGTTCGCCATTGGCCTCTATCAGTTGGACATTAAGAATGCTTTTCTTCACGATGACCTTGAGGATGAGGTTTACATGGAGCAACCACCTGGTTTTGTTGCTCAGGAGGAGTCTAGTTGCCTTGTATGTCAGTTGCACCGGTCCCTCTATGGACTAAAGCAATCTCCTCGAGCCTAGTTTGGTAAGTTCAGCGTAGTTATTCCGGAGTTTCATGACTCGTAGTATAGCTGATCACTCTATGTTTTATCGGCATTCTCCTTCAAATCTCTATATTTATCTAGTCGTTTATGTTGACGATATTGTTATTACCGGCAATGATCAGGATGGTATTAGTAAGTTGAAGCAACATCTCTTTCAGCACTTTCAGACTAAGGATCTGGGCATATTAAAGTATTTTTTGGGTATTGAGGTCGCTCAGTCTAGCTCAGGTATTGTGATCTCACTACGGAAATATGCCTTAGATATTCTTGAGGAGACAGGAATGACAGGTTGTAGACCTGTTGACACTCCGATGGATCCGAATTCTAAACTTCTGCCAGGACAGGGGGGCCTCTTAGCGATCCTGCAAGATATAGGCGGTTGGTTGGTAAATTAAATTACCTTACAGTGACTAGACCTGACATTTCCTTTCTTGTGAGTGTTGTGAGTCAGTTTATGGATTCTCCCTGTGATAGTCATTAGGATACAGTTGTCCGCATTCTTCGGTATATAAAATCAACTCTAGGTAAAGGTTTATTGTTTGAGGATCGAGGCCATGAGCAGATCGTTGGATACTCAGATGTTGATTGGGCAGGATCACCTTCTGATAGACGTTCTATGTCTGGATATTGTGTCTTAGTATGAGGAAATTTGGTGTCTTGAAAGAGCAAGAAACAGACTATGGTTGCTCAATCTAGTGCAAAAGCAGACTATCGAGCAATGGCTATGGCGACATGTGAGCTATTTGGATCAAACAGTTGCTCAACGAGTTGAAATTTGGTGAGATTAGTCAGATGGGACTTGTGTGTGATAATCAAGCTGCTCTTCATATTGCGTCAAATCCAATGTTCCATGAGAACTAAACACATTGAGATTGATTGCCACTTTGTTAGGGAAAAGATACTCTCGGGAGATAATTGCTACAAAGTTTGTGAAGTCGAATGATCAGCTTGCAGATATTTTCACCAAGTCCCTCACTGGTCCTCGTATTAACTACATATGTAACAAGCTCGGTACATATGATTTATAAGCACCAGCTTGAGGGGGAGTGTTAGAAAAGTTATGTGACTATATGTAATTAGTCCTAGTCCCTCATGTAATAGGAGTAGATTGTGTGTTATGTATACATATAAATAGGGCTCATTGTAACATAGAATATCAATCAATAATATTCTCCCGTGCATTTTCACAGGTCTCACCATTGGGGAGAAAAAGTATTCAAGAATTCAGTTAGTGTTAAACAATAATTAAAACATATTCTTCCATGTAAGATTTCAACGAGAGCTTACTCGAGATCCACGAAGAATGCCTATGGGCAGATTCAAGCCCCAACGGCCTCCACATGACTGAATACAGGCCATAAGAAGAAATGCTTCTCGGGACAAGTCCTTTTCCTTCATTGAGCTAGTGCAAATATCACAGTTTCCTGGAAACAGCATACAGATTCATTTCACTCTCTTTAAGTAATTGCTAGTACCTCATCCCAAGTATAGAAACCCAGAAATGTTATCAACCAGTCTATTTGAAGAGGCCCATACCATAAGACCCATCAGAACATTTTAAAACAAAAATATTTTGTCCCATTCAGTTCTTTTTCTTCTCTAAAGTGTGTCGGAGATTAGTCAATGTTGTAGAATCAGACACTAATTTTATGCAACAATGCTCTGACCTCTAAAATGTGAATTCAGAAAAACAAAATCCATGTCCTAGCTGCTTTGTGCTCTAAGTTGACACAAACGTTAAAACTCTTTTGTAAGATCCCAATTACGTAAACAAGACATCCTTCTATGTCAGTACCAGATAACTATTCTTGATTTTGTGTTGGTAACCAACAATAATGGCACAAAATCAAGTCAGATATAAACATCTTGAAAAAAATACCAAGATATTCCCAGGAAAAGAGAGATTTTGATAGAGATCATACCACAATCATCATGGTCATACTCATCAGCAAAGTAATCCAACAAATATTTTCGTCTACAAGTTGACAGCATGCAATAATGTTGTGCAGCAGAAAATGCTTCCATAATAGCTTTTCTTTGAGCTGCCTGGCAAGAAGTCACAATACCAGGATGTTCAACAGACCTAAAGAGAGAAATGCAATATATGGTCCATTATGGAACCAGGATGAAGAGCAACATACTGAACGAGCTTCTGCAGAGTAGAAATCAGCTTTTGTGAAGTCACTTCTTGTGTAGTAAAGCCAGCAAACTGAAGGAATACCATCTCTGCCGCATCGTCCACTTTCCTGGTAGTAAGACTCCAGACTCTTTGGGCAGCCGTAGTGTATCACATACCTTATGTTTGGTTTATCTATACCCATGCCAAAAGCAACAGTTGCAACCATGACATAGAATTCATCTCTGATAAATGACCTGCAATAAGAAATGTATCCTATACTTCATTCATGAGGCCATAAGCAAACACTAATGACACAAGAACAACTAATAAGCATAGCAAAAGAAAGGTAGATAAATTGGTTTCTGTAACAGACTTAGAAAGGCCAATTAATTGCCCGAGCTAGCTTCAAAAGCAGAAGAGTTAAATGAAGAAGGATGAAACCTATGAGACTCCTCACGTGCTTTATTAGCCATTTGCCCATGGTAGATTCCAGCTTTGATTCCTGCCTCATGAAGTGATTTGAAGATCTACAAAAACCATGATAATGGTATCACAAGTCAAGTCACTAGGTCCAGTGACATTGAATCACTAGTAAAGCATGATGCACTGTTACGATATCATGAGAATGGCAACGCATCCATTTGACTTGATACTATTACGCTACAAGGACCAAGAGTCTGTTGAAATCATGAACTCTATCAGAACCTAGCAGACTAGCATGTGGAGAGACAGAATAAGGAAAAAGGGAAACTACTAGACAGGAGGAGAAATTAAGTTCAGCATTTTCTCAACTGAAACAAACTGTAAGTTCCAAGCAAGCCAAACTTCATGCATCTAACCACAAAACCTAGGAGAAGGGAGACATTGAAATAAAAGGCACAAGGGACTAATATTTGCAATACTTTCTACTCATTAATAGGTGTATCAAATCAGATCTACTGGTAACGTTCTAGTGGACATGACAGAGGTGAGATGCGACCTCTTCAGTGTCTTTGACAGTTGTACAATATATTATTGTTGAATTTGCGTTATCCACATATTTAGAGATCTCCTCCACCAGCTGATCAACAAATTGAGAACTACGACTAAAAGATTTGACTCCATAGAAAAGATTTTTGCGATCAAATGAGCCAATAGCAACATGAGGGTCTTTCATCTGCAAGGAGTTCATAATGTCACTCCGAACTCTGAAAAGTAAGAAAAGAATAAAATTATTCGTCCAAAGCTTCTAAGATCTAAATAAAGAGAAGAAAAACTAAGACAATCAAACTGTCAGATTATATATACAAGTCTAACAAAGCTATGGTGCACATTCAATTTTATTATTACCCAGTAATATCAAGACTTAAGCACCTCATGCTATGAGAGACGTGAATAAATTCTTGACAAGGATTAGAAGGCAAAGAGTTTAACAAAAAAACATAGATAGCATAAACCTGATCCAGCTTAACTTACAACAGAAGCTGCATAACACACAAGCATGCTTGTAAAATTAGAACAATTAGTCAAGAGACAGCAAAAGTTAACATAATTCAATTGACTGTTAGAAACAAGAGTACCGTGGTAAAGGATATAATTAAGGCTGATATCTCAGAACAAAGCTAACTAACAGTTGAGCCTGAATATCAATTTTCCTTTTATCACTGGGAAACGACCAACTCACCCTAATAAATGTCCCTCTAAAATGCAGTTGTTTATGACATCTAACACTGGAATCCCAACCAAAAGTAGAAATTAAAATATTAAACAGTGTTTGGTAGAAAGTTTACTGAGTGGTCCAGATACTAATAAGCAGCAAGGAAACAAAATTATGAGATGGAATAAGAGTGTAGAGAAAGAAACTATATCCAGTTAGATCCTGTCCACCAGGTTTCTGAAGCAGAATATGGCCCCGAAGAATTAAAAGAAAAGAAGAAACTGCAGAAGTTGGGAAAGCAAAAGTAAAAAAACAAATTACAGAACTTGAAAAAGTATATACTTTTCTGTAGCAGTTGCTGTTAAGCCAACAAATGGAACATTCAAAAGAACATTACGCAGCTTGTCTAACTGTTTATACTCTACCCTGCAGGAGAAAAGGAAGTTCCATGAGACAATAGGATAAGGAGAAAGAAATACTATCATTTACAAGGCAGAAACAGGTTAATACTACAAGAGAGAACTAAAATGTCCAAGCAATATTGAATTGAAAGAGCAAGAAATAATGAAGAACCATAAAATAAAAGGCAGAAGTAGACTCCACAAGGAAGAAAAAAAAATATCTCGATGGAATGATGCTATAAATACACTATTACTAACATCTTTCTTCATGCTTGTAGAATTCAATATTCATCAGAAGAAACTTTCAAGCTAGAGCTACAAGAAATAACGATGAAGGTACATTCAATTCTCAATCCACTTATAGAATAGTTCATACATTTGTAAAGAATGCACTTCAAAGAATTGAGGTCCACTGATTAGTGCAAAGTTATAACCTTAACCACCATGTGTGCTGCTTGTACCTTTTCAAGTTTTCCTATCTTACACAACCACGTATCCGTCTTAACATTTGCATTTTCGCGATATTCATCATGTGGGTATTTGGGTCTAAAATGGTTCATCATTTACTGCCACATAACATTGTTTGATGAAGACTGCCAAATATTGATCACTTGCCTTTCACACTGTTAGGTATTTTTTTCAAACAGTAAAGAGAAATTTCAATAATCAACAGCACGAAGATGCAAAAAAACAAAGTGAAATTCCTTCTAACAGTGAAAGGAACCAATAAAATCTATCAGTATTCAGCCTCCTGTACATATTCCTATACACACCAAAAGTACAACAAAAATATACAATTAGTCCAGATCTTTTTTTGATAAGGTAAATAATTTTATTAACAATTGGGGACTAACCCCGTATACAAGCCATATACCAAAAAAAGAGAATCTACACCAAAATATAGTTCTCAACAAAGGAGATCCAATCCTCTACAATTAGTCCTGATCTTAAGCATGGAGTAAGCACTTCCTTCAGGATACCTCTGGTTTATCTTTTTCCACATTATCCCCTGTTAGAGATAGCTATGTAATTGTCCCACATTGGAATAGGAGTAGTATCCCCTTTGTATAGAGTAGCTATAAATAGCACCTCTTGTATTGCATCACAGACAATATCAATATATCATATTTTCTCCCGTGCCTTCTCACATGGTATCAGAGTTATCGTGAGAGATTTATCGCTGTGCATTCCAGCGATTCCGGGAAGTAAAATCAGTCACCGGAACCCTTTTTTTCCGGCGACTTTCAAAGTTGTTTTGCGTCTGCTTTGTCTCGGTCAGTGTTGTGCACAAAATCCAACACTACCACAAGAGTAGTCACTGTCCGACGACCAAATCCCAGTGAAAATCTCCGGCAGTACTGTAGCTGTCCAAAGAAAATTTTCCGGCGAAGTTCCAAAGTTGCGTGGGCCACCTTCCGGCCATTTTTTGGCGACGACTCTTCAGGACAGATTGTTTCCCTTGCAATTCCGAGCCTACCCATCCAGGTTACACCAAATTCCGACCACTTTTTTATTTTTCCGGCGTGAATAGTAATTTCAAAAGGTTGACTTCCGACCATTTTTTGAAAAAGTTCCTTCAGAACAGTTGGGTCTTCTGGTAATTCCGATCCTACCCCTACTGTTTTTATTTCATTCCGACCACTTTGAATATTTTCCGGCTGCAACAGTAACTTTCCAACTGCTACAGTAGTTTACTATTCTGGTTCAGTGTTCCTTACTCTATTTTCAGTGGATTACAGTTGATTATTTCTCTTATTTGGTAATAATTTACAAGATGTCTTTGGGAATTGATGTTTTTGGGTCTAAAAGCATGAGTTCTGGAAACTCTAATGTTATGATTACCTCGGAACCTTTAATGGGAGGTTCAAACTACTTAGCTTGGGCTTCATCTGTCGAGTTGTGGTGTAAAGGTCAAGGTGTGCAAGATCATCTGATTAAACAGTCTAGCGAAGGAGATGAAAAGGCGATAGCGCTTTGGGCAAAAATTGATGCTCAATTATGTAGCATCTTGTGGCGTTCTATTGATTCTAAGTTGATGCCTTTGTTTCGGCCATTCCAGACATGTTATTTGGTTTGGGCAAAGGCTCGTACGTTATACACTAATGATATATCTCGCTTCTATGATGTGATATCACGGATGACAAACTTAAAGAAGCAAGAATTAGATATGTCTACTTACTTGGGTCAGGTACAGGCAGTCATGGAGGAATTTGAGACATTGATGTCAGTTTCTGCTAGTGTGTCAAAACAACAAGAGCAGCGACAGAAAATGTTTCTAGTTCTTACACTCGCTGGACTTCCTCATGATCTTGATTCAGTACGAGACCAGATTTTGGCGAGTCCGACTGTCCCTACAGTTGATGAATTATTCTCTCGATTACTTCGCCTTGCTGCAGCACCAAGTCACCCAGTGATTTCATCACAGATACTTGATTCCTCTGTTCTTGCATCCCATACAGTGGATGTTCGGGCATCTCAAGTTATGGAGAATAGACGAGGAGACGGTCGTTTTGGGAGATCTAGACCCAAGTGTTCTTATTGTCACAAACTTGGACACACTCGCGAAATGTGTTATTCCTTAAATGGCCGTCCACCCAAAAATGCCTACGTTGCTCAGAGCGAGACTACAGGTAACCAGGGCTTTTCTGTATCTAAAGAAGAATATAATGAGCTCCTTCAGTATCGAGCAAGTAAGCAAACATCTCCACAAGTAGCCTCAGTTGCCCAGACTGACACTCCTATTGCTGGTAATTCTTTTGCTTGTGTTTCCCAGTCTAGTACTCTTGGACCATGGGTCATGGACTCAGGCGCTTCTGATCATATCTCTGGTAATAAATCACTTTTGTCGAATATTGTATATTCACAGTCTCTTCCTACTGTTACTTTAGCCAATGGATGTCAAACTAAGGCACAAGGAGTTGGACAAGCCAACCCATTGTCTTCTATCACCCTAGATTCCGTTCTTTATGTTCCTGGTTGTCCTTTTAGTCTTGCATCTGTTAGTCGTTTGACTCGTGCCCTCAATTGTGGTATATATTTTATTGATGATTCTTTTATTATGCAGGACCGCAGTACGGGACGGACAATTGGTACAGGTCGTGAATCAGAAGGTCTTTACTACCTTAACTCGCTCAGTCCTTCCACAACATGTCTAGTTACAGATCCTCCAGATCTAATCCACAGACGTTTAGGACATCCGAGTTTATCCAAACTTCAAAAGATGGTGCCTAGTTTATCCAGTTTGTCTAGATTAGATTGTGAGTCGTGTCAGCTTGGGAAACATACCCGAGCTTCCTTTACGCGTAGTGTTGAGAGTCATGCAGAGTCTGTTTTCTCCTTGGTTCATTCTGATATATGGGGTCCTAGTAGAGTCAGTTCAACCTTGGGATTTCGTTATTTTGTTAGCTTTATTGATGATTACTCAAGATGTACTTGGCTTTTCTTAATGAAAGATCGTTCTGAGTTATTCTCTATATTCCAGAGTTTTTGTGCTGAAATCAAAAACCAATTTGGTGTCTCTATCCGCATTTTTCGCAGTGATAATGCCTTAGAATATGTATCTTCTCAGTTTCAGCAGTTTATGTCTTCTCATGGAATTATTCATCAGACATCTTGTCCTTATACCCCTCAGCAAAATGGGGTTGCAGAAAGAAAGAATAGGCACCTTATTGAGACTGCTCGCACACTTCTAATTGAGTCTCGTGTTCCGCTGCGTTTTTGGGGCGATGCAGTTCTCACAGCTTGTTATTTGATTAATAGGATGCCTTCATCTCCCATCAAGGGTCAGATTCCACATTCAATATTGTTTCCCCAGTCAGCCTTATACCCTCTTCCACCTCGGGTTTTTGGGAGCACATGTTTTGTTCATAACTTAGCCCCGGGGAAAGATAAGTTAGCTCCTCGTGCTCTCAAGTGTGTCTTCCTTGGTTATTCTCGTGTTCAGAAGGGATATCGTTGTTATTCACCTGATCTTCATAGGTACCTTATGTCAGCTGACGTCACATTTTTCGAGTCTAAACCTTTCTTCACAACTGATGTCACTTCTGCTGACCACCATGACATATCTGAGGTCTTACCTATACCGACTTTTGAGGAGTTTAGTAATCCTCCTCCACCTTCAACCACAGAGGTTTCGCCCATACCAACTTTTGAGGAGTCCAGTGTTATCCCTCCTAGTTCCCCAGCCACAGGAACACCACTCTTGACTTATCATCGTCGTCGCGCGCTACATCAGGCCCATCTGGTTCTCGTCCTGCACCTGACACGGCTCCTACTGCGGATCCTGCTCCTAGTACACCGATTGCACTTCGAAAAGGTATACGAACCACACTAAACCCTAATCCTCATTATGTTGGTTTGAGTTATCATCGTCTGTCATCTCCCCATTATGCTTTTATATCTTCATTGTCCTCGGTTTCCATCCCTAAGTCTACAGGTGAAGCATTGTCTCATCCAGGATGGCGACAGGCTATGAGTGACGAGATGTCTGCTTTACATACAAGTGGTACATGGGAGCTTGTTCCTCTTCCTTCAGGTAAATCTACCGTTGGTTGTCGTTGGGTTTATGCAGTCAAAGTTGGTCCCGATGGCCAGATTGATCGACTTAAGGCACGTCTTGTTGCCAAAGGATACACTCAAATATTTGGGCTAGATTACAGTGATACCTTCTCTCCAGTGGCTAAAGTGGCATCAGTTCGCCTTTTTCTATCCATGGCTGCAGTTCGTCATTGGCCCCTCTATCAGTTGGACATTAAGAATGTCTTTCTTCATGGTGATCTTGAGGATGAGGTTTATATGGAGCAACCACCTGGTTTTATTGCTCAGGGGAGTCTCGTGGCCTTGTATGTCGCTTGCGTCGGTCACTTTATGGTCTAAAGCAGTCTCCTCGAGCCTGGTTTGGTAAGTTCAGCACGGTTATCCAGGAGTTTGGCATGACTCGTAGTGAAGCTGATCACTCTGTGTTTTATTGCCACTCTGCTTCAAGTCTATGTATTTATCTGGTAGTCTATGTTGATGATATTGTTATTACGGGCAATGATCAGGATGGTATTACTAATCTGAAGCAGCATCTCTTCCAGCACTTTCAAATTAAGGATCTAGGCAGATTGAAGTACTTTCTAGGTATGGAGGTTGCTCAATCTAGCTCAGGTATTGTTATTTTTCAAAGGAAATATGTGTTAGACATTCTTGAGGAAACAGGGATGACAGGTTGCAGACCTGTTGACACGCCGATGGATCCGAATTCTAAACTTCTGCCTGGACGGGGAGCCGCTTAGCGATCCTGCAAGCTATAGGCGGCTGGTTGGTAAATTAAATTATCTCACAGTGACTAGGCCCGACATTTCTTATCCTGTGAGTGTTGTAAGTCAGTTTATGAATTCTCCCTGTGATAGTCATTGGGATGCAGTTGTCCGCATTATCCGGTATATAAAATCGGCTCCAGGTAAAGGATTACTGTTTGAGGATCGAGGTCATGAGCAGATCGTTGGGTACTCGGATGCTGATTGGGCAGGATCACCTTCTGATAGACGTTCTACGTCTGGATATTGTGTTTTAGTAGGAGGAAATTTGGTGTCCTGGAAAAGTAAGAAACAGAATGTAGTTGCTCGGTCTAGTGCAGAAGCAGAATACCGAGCAATGGCTATGGCAACATGTGAACTAGTCTGGACCAAACAATTGCTCAAGGAGTTGAAATTTGGTGAAATCAGTCGGATGGAACTTGTGTGCGATAATCAAGCTGCACTTCATATTGCATCAAATCCGGTGTTTCATGAGAGAACTAAACACATTGAGATTGATTGTCACTTCGTCAGAGAAAAGATACTCTCAGGAGATATTACTACGAAGTTTGTGAGATCGAATGATCAACTTGCAGATATTTTCACCAAGTCCCTCACTAGTCCTCGCATTGATTATATATGTAACAAGCTCGGTACATATGATTTATATGCTCCGGCTTGAGGGGGAGTGTTAGAGATAGCTATGTAATTGTCCCCACATTGGAATAGGAGTAGTATCCCCTTTGTATAGAGTAGCTATAAATAGCACCTCTTGTATTGCATCACAAACAATATCAATATATCATATTTTCTCCCGTACCTTCTCACATCCCCCAAATGCATACAGAGATGGTGTTCCATATTATCTTCCCCGAGCTTCACTCTGACCTCTTTAGCCTTAGCAATCTATCAGTTCCGTTGTTGTTCCAGGCATAGTCCAAGTCATCCCCGGTGTGCTTAGGAAAAAGGACCATAACTGGCTTGCTTTACAGCAGTGCAATTACATGATTAATGCTTTCATGCTCTTCTCATAGGTAGCATCGATTGCACAGCTGGACTCCTCTCTTCTGGAGGTTCTCTTGGAACAAGTGCACTTGATGAGACACCATCCAAGAGACAAGTCACTTCCAGAGGTGCTTCAGATTTCCAGAACTTCTCCCCCCTTGCTGCATTGTACCGTCCATCCCTTTTTGTAAGACATAGGAAGCACGTCTTAAACAGTAAACATCCCCTTTCCTTGTGCCTTCCACACAAGAATCTTCTGCATCAGAGTAGCTCTTTGCACTCTTCTAGAGTCCTAAGATAAAAATGCTACTTTCTAGCTCCAAGTAGTTCAAGTTTCTTCTGAACCTCACATTGTATCCTTTACATTGCACTGAGATAAATTTGTATTTATTCACCAGATTGTAAAGCTGATGAAATTGCTCCTTCATGGGGGTATGCCCGATCAAGTCGTCATGAAAGAAGGATAATCTTCTGTCACCTATTCACAAGGAAATTTCCTTTCGCTGGTAATTTATATAGAAGTTACATTTACTGATAAAGAAAAAGGAAATTCTTCTGTCATTTCCAATTTTAAAACCCACTATTTTCTCAAAATCAGGCCACATGACCATAATATTTTTCCAGCAGCCCAACCTATAAGTTCCTGCGGGTGCTTGGGTCCACCATTCTCCTTGCTTTCCATATTTCTCTTTAATCAAACATATCCATAAGGCATCATCCTCTTTATTAAACCTCCATAGCCACTTCTTTAGTAAGCTTCTATTTTGGAGTCTCATATTTTTTATGCCCAGTCCTCCTAGTCTTTACCCATCGTAGTAATTTCCCGTTTCACCAAGTAGTAAGATTTCACTTTATTAGGTATCTCTTTCTAACGCATAGCACCCCATCAACAGTTCAACGCTGCTGCAATTTAAGTAATAAGATTTTAATTCTACATATTACAACTTCATTCTTCATCTATCATTCAATTATCCAGTCAAACTGAGTGAATATTTGAACTGTCAACATTTAGGCACTGCAATCGCAGTCTCACTTCACCTTCATCCCTCTTGGGAAATGGGGACCATACTTCCAGTATTATGTCTTACTCCTGCTTCTCATAAAATCATTACACTCTAGAGTGTTTCTCCATATGGAGACACTTAAATGAACATGTAACCAAGAAGCAAAACTGGATCCCAAGCGATTCAACTACCACTGTTTCACATTTTTCAGCTCGGAAGAATTGCACAACTCGGAAAATATAATCTTGAAATTTATTGATCTTCAGCCACTGCTATCAGTACCTCTAAACTTGGTCTTTTTTTCTTGAAGCAGCATAGCATACACGGGCAGGATACTCAAATAATACATTTGCTAATAACCATGCCAGATGGACCAAAGAATCCGTGAACAATTCAAATGTCAAAATGCAAGGATAATGTGGTGCAATCTGACCTGAAATCGTGACCCCATTCTGAAATGCAGTGTGCTTCATCAACAGCCAAGAGACACATCCCAGCTTTCAACAATCTTGACCAGAAACTGCTAGCACGTTCCAAAAGTAAGGATGGAACTCATTCATATGTAAAATAAGCTAAACCCATTGGAAAAAACATCTTAAGATTCTTAACTTGAAAATCATCATTACTGCTAGGATAAAAACCTCGCTAAGTGAATGACAGAAAACAACAAAAACAACAACAAAAATAGTCAACAGTAGTCAGTGTAAAACCTAGACTAGCTGTTTACGGAAAGTTCCAGTGTTTTTCACATGAGCCAAATTGGGCCATCTAAAGACTGAAGAGAGAATACATGCAGCAGGTGAACGTGAAATTGAAGGAATCCATCAACAATAGTGGAGCCTAACCAGTTATACACAACAATCCTCTTGCCCGCAACTTGATATGAGAACTCATGCTAGGAGCAGAAATAATCTCTGAGATATATATAAAAATCTTGCAAGTGTTTTATATCGAAAACCCGTTTTGTTTTGATGAACTTCTTCAGCAAGATATTAGCTGAATCACTGGATTCGGCAATGCTACAGAAGTTGTAAGAGTGAATAAGTACTTCCTTTTTCTTCTTCTTTTTTTTATAAGGTAAAGGTTTTATTGATAAAAGTACCAAGATGGTACATAAGATTACACCAAGATTGGACAACACCTATAATAGCATACTTTCAGTTACAAGTTGCTTAGCACATCCAAAAACTCCATATATTGATCTAGACTTTCAACTAAACGTTTCTTACACCAAAAAAATAAATTTTGAAGACAAATATTTTTATTCTAGCAATGTGATTCCTCTTGTCCTCAAAGCAAACATTGTTCCTTTCTTCCCAGATGGTCCAGAAAATGCATAGAGGGAAGTAAATAAGTACTTCCTTTAGGTATTCATGGAGCTTTTTTCACTTAGACATACGTGTTTCTAGAATACACACCTGTTAGGGAGCGCACAAGCCTTTTCCGGAGTCATATACAGAACGTCATAGTGACCCAACTCAGCATTTGTCTGCACCCCACGATCAGTCTGAGCACTTGAAAGATAATCAGCTTCAATCCCCCTTTGTTTCAATGCCATCACCTACGCCAGGACAGAGTATCTTCACGACATCTTTTTTATGCTACGAGAAAAAAGCATACGACACTAGATTTTTTACCTGATCTTGCATCAAAGAAATGAGAGGACTTATAACTAAAGCAGTCTTTTCGGAGATCAATGGGGGAACCTGATAGCTTAAACCAACAATTCAAGCAAAAAGATCAGCCCATGTGTGTAAGCGTGTGTGTGTGTTCGTGGGATGTTTAAATATTGACAAAAGGTTGAAGTATACCACAATGACTTGCCACTACCGGTGGCCATTACCACCAAACAGTCCTTTCCATCTAAAATTTTCTCTATAATCTCCTTCTGATAAGGTCGAAACTCTGTGTACCCAAAATATTTCTACACCCATTGGAAAATGGAAATTCCATCAAGTCACGTACGTAGAAACGCACTAATACTAATAACAAAACTAAAAAGTAACACATTTTTGTGGGTAGAACTACGAAACTTCAAACAGAATTTTAAAGATAGACTAATGAAGGGGAAAATAGATGAAAAATGAGAAATTGAAAAGAAAAAAACCTTAAGAGTCGAATGCATTTCTTTGTTTGGCGTTATCGTCGGAGGCCGTAAGAGGAAGAGGAGCGAATCGTCGTCAACTTCCTCAGTGGGATTTTTTACTTTGCGGGCAACTGGGAATATTTGGTACAAGTACCCCGAAGTGTGAGCTTGGGCCTTCTCTTTTCGCGCCATTTCTTTGAGCAATTATAGAGTGCCACATCTCTTAATTAATTAGTCTTGGAACATTCCAAAATTACAATCTATCCCCCTTTCCTACGTATGAGTAAATGAAAACATTAACTCATAATATTATGAACTCTTGATAATATTATGGTTCAAAATTGTGAACTCTTGATTATTGAACTGTCATGATAGGAAGAAATCTCTTCGAATAATACATCTACAATTGTAGTAAGTAGTTTTATCGGAGGGGAAATAACTAATTTGTTACTTATTCATAGAGCCATAACCAGATATTTTACTAAAAGAAATCCACATAAATAAAAATAAATAGAAAAACTTCAAATGACACCAAACACAGTGTACTTGTTCTCTACCAAACTAAACGTGAACATTGCTTTTGTGTAATAAATAAAATTTGAAACTAAAAAGAAAAAAAGTTATATAAGAGCGTAAAAATGGCTCTAGTGTAAAATGGCATCTTAAAAAAACATACATCAAACATTGTTACAAAAATAAAATGGGGACTCCTTCTATTCCAATTAGAATAACGCGATTGAAAGTATAAGGATCAAGGTATCTCAACATTCTAATTCTGGTCGGGAAAGCAAAAAAAATATGAGATCATGGAATCCTCAGGATAATTGAAGGGCTTGTAACCCTAAACCCCAATTCTGCAGTGGCTATCATTGATATATCAGTGGTATAGCAAACAAATTTGAGTACAGGAAAAAACAACAACAGCTTCAATTATATCAGTAAAATTCCCTTCTCAGATGGGAATATCTTACTGCTAACACCAGAATGTAATCATATAATACTAGTTTATAATATCCGAATGTTACATCCACGGAATAGTTAGTGATCAATAGGCAACAGCTGGATTCTAAAGACAATAATGAGATGATATATTATGCCTCTTCACTAGAAAAGTTTTCTGTATTCATCTGCCTCTTCAGCCATCTCCTCAATGCTTCTGTCTTTCCTTTCTTTGTCCAAATCGAGCGATTGCTTCATCTCCTTCTCCTTCACGTCCAGCTGCATGAATAATGCAAAAGATTAGTACCGGCAATTTGTATTTTGAATCCAGCCAACTAAGTACTAGTAATCAGTAACAGATATTTGAATCCTACAGCATCATAAATTTCATCATTCTTTTCAAAGTCACCACTTTTACGCGGGATGATGTGAATATGAACATGAGGAACTGTCTGCCCCGCCTGGGGTCCATCCTGAGATATTAACAGAAGCAAAGAACTTAGGACCAGCTTCTCAACCAGTAAAATAAGCCAAAGGAAACAAATAATAATAAAACAAGAACATAAGTGAAAGTATACATAACTCAATCACAAAGAAAATCTGGCTATCCTTTTTACATTGTACAATGATGCCAAGAATACTTATAAATATCAAATTCTGCATCCAGCAAGATGTTGTGAGTTCGAGTCTCCCCAAGAGCAAGGTGAGAAGTTCTTGGAGGGAAGGATGCCGGGGGTCTATTTGGAAACAGCCTCTCTACCCCAGGGTACGGGTAAGGTCTGCGTACACACTACCCTCCCCAGACCCCGCTAAGTGGGATTATACTGGGTTGTTGTTGTTGTAGCTGTCTTTTTCAAAAATCTGAGCATATCAGGTTTTACAATAATATCATTAATGATAACAACTCTGCCTTCTTACTTGGATTGCAAATGTAAGAGAGGATGCCTTGTGGTAGGACTCAAGTTGCTTGCCCACTTTTTGTGCTGTAAGCCACAAGTCGCTAGTTTCATCAGCAGAAAGATCACCAAAGCGCTTTACTTCGCGTCTTGGGCAGACAAGCACATGTACATCTCGTTAAGTAGACCAAATATGATACTTCAGATTTTGAATGCCACTCCATAATCCATAATACCCCAAGGAAAAGAAAAACAAAAGAATACAAGCAGACTTTCAAGAAACTAATAGATGTAGTGTGAGACATGCCCAAAGGCCAATAAAGCACAAAATTAAACCTATTAATTGGTGGGAGAAAACTTATATTGCAGTTATAACAAAAGATTGGAACAAGAATCATCCCCAACAGACATAACACCTTTGTTAACTGTCTATTAATATATATTTCAAGAATTATAAACCTCATAATGACGGTCAATAAAAAGTTTATTAACTGCATTGGAGGATGAGTTTGTGAGAGGAATCATTCAGACCACAGCCAATAACACTATCTTGTCTGGTTACAAGCTTTCATGGTCCAGTCATGGGAATCAACTCTTCTGTATTACATAAATTAATAATCGCCAGATGCCACTTGTCCTTAAAAACTAACAAAGTTCAAATTTATTATTATGTCTCCAGACTTTTGCATATCATAGCTAACTTTAATTGGATGTTTTTTCTGCATCTGTGAGTATGTGATCTATAAGCTAGCACAACTAAAAGAGAAGATGGGTAAAGACCCAAACCAAGGTAAGTGTATTAAGATAATTGCCAACAAATTTGATGGATAGTTGCAAGATCAATGAGAGATGAAAATGATATTGCAATCAATTGCTCAACACAAATCATGAGGATAAAATCGCATATGTTCATATATCCATGACAGAAACCTTAGCTATATTGGTAGAATTAGATCTACGAAAGTAAAGATACTATGAATGTTACGAGGGTTAGCCTCCACAAGAAGAATGCAAGTGAAGTGAGATCAGAAGGGACTATGGTATACAAGTGCAGACAATTCAAATATTTAGGCTCAGTCTTCCAGGAGGATGGCATGATAGATGAAAATGTAATGCATAAAAAATAAAAATAAAAAAGATAGTTGAAATGGAGGGGTGACAGGGTAGTGCTTAAAGATTGGAAGATACCCACTAAAGTGAAAGTCAAATACTATATAATGGTTGTGAAACTAGTAATGCTATATGTAGTGAATGTTGGTCCTTTAAACCTTAACATATCCACAAGACATGCAAATGTTAAGATGGATGGTAATATACAGGATATGGCAAGATTAGAAAACCACACACAGAGGATATACTATAAGTAGCACTAAAATAAAATAAGAGGTTACTTAACATGGTTTATTTTCACATGCAATGGTCCATATGTACAATGATATAATAATTGAAAGTGATAAAAGAGAACAAGGAAGACCTCAAATCATATCAAGGAAAGCTGTCTCAAAAGATCTAGATCTCTCGGACTCAATGCAGACTTACAAAGAACAAAACAAAAGAAGCAAAAAATTCTTAGATGCGGTAACACTTGGATTTTTATTTTTATTTTTTATAAGGTAAGGTAGTTTTATTGATATAATAGTACTGAGAAGCTACCAGCAGGAGTACAAAAGATGACAAGCAGGCTCCCTGCTATGTTACATCTTTAGAGAATCCAAACTTGTTACACTTACATTAGGATCGGTATTTGTCATGACTCTTGTTATTATGATAGGAGACTTGTATTTTCATGCAAGGATTAGTGTAAGATTTAAAAATCTCTACAGAAATTTATTTTTAAAATAGAGAACCAATAATTTTATTTAAAAAATTAAACTTTTTATCTGCCTTAAAAGTTAGATTACTTAGCATTAAAAAATGAATCAAATAGAACAGAATTGACACTGAGGATTTGATTGAGCCTAATTGGTTGATTAATTGAGTGATTGCAAGTAGCATTGCATTAGCATTACCATTTAAAAGAGTACTGGACTTTCTAAACTGATCATCCGAGGTATACTCTAAAAAAAGGGCAGTCCGGTGCACTAAGCTCCCGCTATGCGCGGGGCCCAGGGAAGGGCCGAACCACAAGGGTCTATTGTACGCAGTCTTACCCTGCATTTCTGCAAGAGGCTGTTTCCACAGCTCAAACCCGTGACCTCCGAGGTATACTCTATTTGAAGATATACACCAAAGTCATAAATACATGTACTTCTGGAGTTAAAACCACATTTAAGCACAGAGGGATCATACTAAAAGTATATTGAGGAGATAAAGCACCATATTTCAGCTTCCTCTGTATCATCACAATTAAGCGACTATATTCTCATTAGAAAATATTTAATGAATCTCCAACAACCATTCAATTACAGTCTGGAAAAGGATATGACCTGCACGGCAAAAGAAGAGTGCTCAATAGATGGTACTCATGCGACATCGGAAAATGATGACATAAAACCAAACCAATACTAAAGTGATTTTCTTTTACGATACATGAGAAATATGAATAATGATCACAAAATACAAGGGACTGTAAGAAGGATATACCAATAACAGAAGTATGAACCCGAAACTGATAGTCTGATACTTAAGGAAGTAACACAAAAGGGAAGTACTACATTGAACGTGTTTGTTTATAAATTTTGTTGGAGAAGAATCTTGTATGAAGAATGCAGAATGAGGATAGAGTTTCCATAGATTCCACATTTTAAGAAGTTTGGTTCTGACTAATTACCAGATGAACACAGTAGAAGTGCTGCAAGCCAGACCTTAGTCTAGAGTAGCAGATAAATATAGGATCAAGCACTTATATATGACAGTGTCCATTTACCTAGTATAATGTTGGTTATTTGCTTCAAGCAACAAAAGGTTGCCCAGCAGTTAGTTTGGTGCTTGAACTATGAAGCATTCCATGTGTCTAGGATGAATAAGCAAAACCCTATAAAATTGCAGTTTTCTGCTATCGCGCTAAGTATGCATACTTTCTCTCGTGTCTTTTACTGTCAAAGCTTGCTCTACAATTTTCCAACCATCCAAATGAATGGTGTTAATTGTTATGTGTATTGAGTACAGCTCCTGGATGCATCACTCCTTCTATCAAGGGTTAAAGTTTCAGTCAAAAATAACAGGTGCTTATTACTAATTAAAGAAAATTAGGGGGAAAAAAAGATCCTAGATTACAAATTAAAAAATACCAGAAATCTAATTTCAGTTCAGTGGAGAAAGAAAGTGAGAGAAGATGATCTTTACTAGCATATGCAATTTTTCAGGTAAAGACATAAATAAGAATTACCAGGAAGAAGGGGACGGAGGTTGACCAAGGCATAGGACAAATCAGTGGAGTAGAAGACTTCTTTTTTGTCAATCTTGTATGGCCCAAACATGTAAGAATCAGCCTCCATCTGGGTTTAAATTTGAAAAAAAAAAAAGGATATGAGTGCAACAATGATATGTGCCTGGGGAAACAGCTAGTAAAATTGATGAGTGAAAGAAAAGAGGAAGGTAGGATTTGACATACCTTGGACTGGGAATGACTGATTGAAGAAAAGACTCGCGCTAAGTGGAAGAAATGATTAGTGGGTGTGAAGGCGGACTGAAATTGAATGCCTCCAATGAAATTTGACAATGGAGTGAAGTTATGTGATGAAACAAAAGACAGTAGCTTTAACATGTCTAGGTTTGTATTCTGGAATTTGGAGCAGGTAGTACAGTAGCACCGTCCCCCGAGAATAATGGCTTATTTTTTTCTCAGGGTGATATGATTCACAAGATGAAAAACAATAAAATGTGGAATTATTTAATCTTTATTAAGAAATGTAGCTCAATGTAACAATATAAAATAAGAATAAAATAAGAATATAAATAGAATAAGAGAAGAAGAGATAATTTTTTTATTTCATCGAGTGTTCAAGTGCTCAAGTGTGTCCCATGTCATAGTTCATGCCTCTATTTATACTATTATATAGAAGGTTATAAAAGGATTGATTTAAACATGACATTAACAATTGAAATTATGGGGAACATCATGGAGAGGGGTTATGGAGGTGTGAGAGTTACAACCATAATAGTGATGAGTAGTGGGAGGTTATTTACATCATGGGTGAAAGTAGTGGGAGTAGTGGACATCCACAATTACTATAGGTTTTACAACACTCCCCTTGGATGTCCAAAATAGATAATATGTCTCGTGAAAACCTTATTAAAAAAAAATCATGTGGGAAAAATCTTAGTGAAGGAAAAAGAGTACACATATATGTAATACGCTTTATTTGTTGTCTCGTTAAAAACTTTACCAGGAAAATTAGTGGGGCAAAACCTAGACTAAGAGAAAAAGAGTACAAGGCGTATCTTACTCCCCCTCATGAAAATATCACTTTATTTCTCAAAGATGGCGCATTTCTATATTCTGTCTCAACTTTTAAAATGTTGAAGTTGGTAATGTCTTAGTGAACAGATCAGCCAAATTTTAACATGAACGAATTTGTTGATCATTAATTTCAACATTTTGTTGAAGATCATGCGTGAAAAAGAACTTTGGTGAAGTGGGCTTTGTTCCGTCTCCTTTGATGTATCCTCTTTTCAGTATGCAAGCAGCATTGTCTTCATATAGTATAGTTGGATTACCTTTTTTATAAGAAAACCACACATTTCATGAATATGTTGAGTCATTGATCTCAACCAAACACATTCCCGACTAGCTTCATGAATGGCTATTATCTCAGCATGTAAAGATGTGGCAGTTATTGCTTGTTTCATTAAGCGTGATGATATAGCTATACCTCCTTATGTGAACAAATAGCATGTTTGAGATCGGACTTTAGGTGGATCAGACAATAACCTGCATCGACATAGCCAATAATTTATGACTTGAATTCCTTAGAATAAAACAATCACATATCTAAAGTTCTCCCGAAGATATCTAAATACATGCGTAACACCATTCCAATATCTGCTTGCTAGGGAGGAACTGAATCTTTCTAATAAGTGTCACACCTCCTTTTTCCTATACTCCGAAAGGGTATAAGAGAGTTTTTCCAATTAAAGGACAATCGAAACGAGGTTATATTATTAAAAGATTCAGAGTCGCCACTTGGAAAATTTATGGTGTCCCAAGTCACCGGTTCAAATCCCGAAATTGAGGAAAAGATTAACTCTATATTAGAGTCCGCGAACTAGAAATCCGGGTAAAGAATTCTGTTAACCCGGGAGAAGGTGTTAGGCATTCTCGAGTTCCGTGGTTCTAGCACGGTCGCTCAACTGTTATTATTGGACTATTATCTGATTTTAGAACATTTTGAACCTATGTGCATTTTAACTTTATAACAGCTTTTATTCATTTTTAAGGAAGATTTCAACGTCAGCCAAAATACATCTTTTGACCGCATCACATGAAATGCACCCGCAGTCTGAGACATATTCTATTTGACATTGTTAAGATTTGGATTTGGGTCACATGAAATGTGCACCCGAGTTTAGGAAGGTAATATTATTAAAATAACGCGCCTAAAGCAACTACGCGTTTTTAACTTTGCGAGGGCCAGGGAAAATTTGCTAAATGACACTCCTCAAATTCTAAGGATTTTAAAAGAAATAATTAAATGAAGTCCACGCATTTGAGATTTTATTTGGCGCGGCACACCTCAATTCCAATTCTTAAAAAGGAATTCAAACTAAAGTTCAGAGGGCCATAAATTATTTGTTTGGAATGGCACACCTCAATTAACTACAAGGACCTGCTAATTAGAAAAAACAAAGGAGATATAGTTTTAATTAAAAGGGAGTCTAAAATTAAGACTAAAGTGAGGTCCATTCTATACCAATTCCAGATTGACTTGGCCTGAAACGAGGCCCAATGGCTCAATGGAATCACCATGGCACAGAGTGCTGGGCTCCGCAACAAATTTCATTTGAGCCCAATCGGAGAGCCCAGCTCTCATGAGGCAAGCTCAAGTCAAATATCAAATGGGTCGTGTATCGAACCCATAGAATAACAAAAAGCAAATCGAATTCAAAATGTGATGACAACAGGATAACATTACTGATTAGAAGAGTACAACGAGGAGGAAAACATTAACCAAAGAAGCAAACAAAACTGATGTAGGCATGGAAATGAGAATGCAAACAAAAGAGGGGGGATTTCGTATTTGCAAACCAAAAACTAATGCTGCCATATGATTGATTAAAATCTCACAAACAAGACAAAAGGTTGAAGAAATTCATGAACCCCTCTTAAAATTGACAGTATGCCTTATAGAATTAGAATGACCCTCCAGCCAAACCGTTTTAAGTCAAACACATCCAAATGATAACCATTGCAACACTATAAATTTGTAGTCACCGAAACACTAATCAAATAATCATGCTTGCTTTCAAACATTCATACTTAAATCAATTATCTAAACATCCTACTTTCTGCACCACTTCCCAAATCGCACCAAACAATATCATTTTAGCATCCTTAAGAGCAATTTAGACATGAAGCTATTGTCAAACACGGTTATATCATGCCATCGGACCCTCACTACAAAGCTGAAAATTCATTCCAATATATATAAAGCTACTAAAAAAATAAAAGTCCAAACTTTATAGTTACAAGCTACTACATGACAACACCAAATTCAATTAAAATTGCAGACATCTAACAAGAATTCTAAGATCAAACTTTGGAAAGTGAGCTAAAATTGGACATTGAAACACTATCTTTAATTCAACATTTATATTTCCATTGCAAGGATTCGAGAATGTACATGTTACAGCAAAGAGGAATAAATGACCTTGAGAATGATTTTAAAACCAAACCAATCTAGTAGATACAACAGCAACAATTAGCAGTAAGACTCAATCAAGTAGCCTCTAAAAATTCGACCAACTTCACTTTGTAAACCATTTTTTCACCCAGGTAAAAGAGGAGTTCTTCATAGATTGAAAATCTTCAAAATTGTAGAAGAAAGCAATAGAACAGTATTTTTTTTAGCCGTTTGATTTCTAGAATTTTTATCTTCCCCAAACTCGAATTGAAACAAGACTTCAAACACCAAATTCAGCTCAAAATCGGTATTTGAAAAACCAAACTAAGCCATTTTTTACCCCAGGTGAATCATAGACAACTTCAGAAAAAGAAAAATTTGCAGAATGAGATCAAAGACCAATGGAACAGTAGATTTTATGAATTTTTTTAGCCGTTTTTGGATTTTCTAAATTTTTATATCTTCACCCCTCTTGAATAGCAAGAAAATGTGCCTTTATAGGCAAGGGAATAAGGCAGCACTAGGGAAATTAGATTTGGTTTTCTACCCTCCTCCAATTTTTATTTTAGCTTAACTACCCTTAGTCCAATTTTCAGTTTTGCAAGACAGTCCCCTCCCCATCTTCCTAGAAGCTTCCTAAGCAGTTACAAATAGATTCCCCTACCTAATTACCCCCATACCCCTGTTAATTACCCTTCAAGACCCAGTGAGTTAACTAGGTGAACAGGCTACCCTTCTCTTCTAAATGGGTCAGAGATCCTAAAACCCAAATAAACAATTGGCCCAATTAAAGTCTGGAGTACCAGAAGCATGCAAACATGGCGCCATTAAAATCTAAGCTAAACAGTTTATTAACTAGAACTAACTAAATTGGTAAACTCAGTTAATTAACAGGCTAATGATACTAAAAAAATGTAGGATTAATCATGCATGAACAAAAAACAAATACAAAAATTCTGGAAAACTAAAAAATAAAAAAGAAATCCAGGAGAAGAAACAGATGCAGAGAAATAGAAAAAGAAAAATGAAAGCTAGATTAAACCGAAAAGAAGAAAAGAAAATACCTACTGAAACTCAAGCAAATAAGGAAAGGAGTCTGAATCCTCAATTTCTCGTATTTTCTGGCCAACTATGATATTAATTGTGTGTTTTTAATAAGAACACACGAATAACATCAAAATAGGCCCAAATCTTCAAACAAACTCGAATTAGGAACTATTTGGGAATTAGGGTTCATCCATTCGATCTAAAATTTGAGGGATTCTGGAGTGATTCGAGGGAAGTGGAGTTGGTATTCGGATGAGGGGAGGGAAGAGGTCCTAGGGTATTAATTTGGTGGTGAACGGGGGTGGCGCCGTCACCGGATGGTGGTGGGATTTCAGGGCGGCTAGCTATTAGGGTTTTAAGTCTCTGAGGGGTGAAGGAGACGAGTTTGATAGGGGAGGTCACATTTCAGACACTTATATATTAAACCCCCCCCCCCACAGTTCCCGTTTGTTAGATCAGATAACATAGACGGTTGAGATCTGATTAGGCTATCTAAACTGGGTCGTTTTGTTTAGTGGGGGAACGGACCGGGTCAGGGTGGAATACGGGTTGGGTTGGCCGGGTTTTGGAGGGGAATCATTGGGCCTAGGTAAATTAACTTAAAGCAGCCCAAATTGCTATTTCTTCATTTCCTTTTCCTTATTTCAAATCAATTTTCCAAAAATTCTTTTCTTCTTCTTTTTTCCAAAATTAAATTAAAATCTAAATCAAATCCTAAAACCTAATTAACCTATCAAAAACACTAATTAAACCTAAATACTAATTATCACCATTAATTAAACAAGCAAATTAAGAGAAAACTACTCGAAATCAAAATTAAAATTAAAAAACGCAAATTAAACTCTTTTTGTGATTTTCCTTTCATAAAGCAATTTAATTACTAATTAATTCCTAAAAATGTAAAGTTAAATCCTAAATGCAAATGCAACATATTTTTGTGTATTTTTCATTAATTAAATAAGACAAACATGCACAGACAATATGCAAACAATAACAGAAAATGCCACAAAAATCCACAAAATTACAAAAATGGAAAAATTATTTTTGTTTTGAATTTGTGGAAGTAATTCATATAGGGCAAAATCATGTGCTCACAGCTGCCCCTCTTTGCTCGGAAACATGAAGAGTTTTCGTGCAAAGATAAAGTGAGCGTATACGAGCGATTTTTGCCTGTTGAATACTCCGTGGGAAGCATTTTTGAAAAATTTGACCGCACCCTGCTTCCGAGGTTGCCTACATATCCTTGGTTATAAAGGAATCAGGTTAGTGTAGTTTAGGAAGTTTTGGTAGCTGAGACTACCATGAAGCTGTGATTCTACTGTTGCTGCTGCTGCTTACTGAACTCCTTATTACACCATGTCAAAATAAAAAGAAGCTAGACTAGACTATGATCTATGTATTACAAAAATCCTATCTATATCTTCAAACTTGCTCTTGTGGTTCTTGTTATCTTGTTAACTTGTATTCTCCCAGCGAAATCCCTTTGTTGCCGACTTGAATTGTAATCTGAGATGTTTTCCCTTTTCTCCAGGTGGACACCTGATTGCTGAACTCGAATTGTACTCTAAGATGCTTTCCCTTTCTCCAGGTGGATGCCTGACTGCTGAACTTGAACTGTATTCCCGTGCTCTCTAGGTGGGCGCCTGACTGCTGAACTCGAACCGTATTCTCATGCTCTCCATGTGGGTGCCTGACTGCTGAACTTGAACCGTATTACCGTGCTCTCTAGGTGGGCGCCTGACTGTTGAACTTGAATCGTATTCCCGTGATCTCCAGGTGGGCGCCTGACTGCTGAACTTGAACTATATTCTCGTGCTCTCCAGGTGGGCGCCTGACTGCTGAACTTGAACTGTATTCCCATGCTCTCCAGGTGGGCACCTTATTGTTGAACTTGAATTGTATTCCCGTGCTCTCCAGGTGGGCGCCTGACTGCTAAACTTGAATTGTATTCTCGTGCTCTCCAAGTGGGCGCCTTACTGCTGAACTTGAATTGTATTCCCGTGCTCTCCAGGTGGGCTCCTGATTGCTGAACTTGAATTGTATTCCCTTGCTATCCAGGTGGGCGCCTGATTGCTAAACTCGAACTGCTTCTCCCTGTTCTCCAAGTGGGTGCCTAATTTCAACAAAAATAGACAAAACAAAGAAAATTTTCTGCCCCAGTTTGGTAGTTGGGCACATCTGTGAGTGTTAAACTGAATCATGTTACCAAACATTATCAAGAATTTGAAAGCTAGATCCTGTTATCCAGGAGGGTCCTGACAACTCATATTTAAATGACAATTTTAAAGCTAAATTATGTCTTCTAAAGGTATGTCTTATGCTAAATCTTGTTATCCAAGCAAGTTTTAAAACTACATCTCATTATCCAAGAGGGTCCTGAAAACTCCTAATTGAATCCTATCTTAAACATGCAAACTTTGAAGCCAACTTATATTTCTTTGGGGTACATTTATGCTAGATTATGCTACTCATGATTGTTTTGAATTTTAAACTAGGTCTCATTTTCCAGAAGGGACCCGAAAATTTATGGTCAAACCTGTCTGGTGCTTGTTTTTCCTTACGGAGGGTTTCTCCGAAACAAACGAAATTTTCTGCCCCTGTTTCAATCAAAGAAAAATCTTGTCAATTTAAAATACGGTGGTTGGTTTGTGGCCCTGACTTTGAGGGCGATTGCTCCTCCACTTCCCATGATAACTTTGACTTCCACTCGAAGACCTTGCTAACCACTTTCTCTGTCATCCTTATCACATAAAATACCTCTTCTCCGTTCAAACCCAATACCCTCAATCTGTTGCATTGCTCATGAACTAACATTTACCAAACCTTTGTGTCTCACATGAATCCCAAAGCATGTTGATTATTACTAACTCAGTGCGCATGTTGTTCTTTCCTAACTTATGCCACTTTGATGTGCTGGCCAGATCCCGTTTTGTGCAATTGGAAAGCTGGTGGCAAATTTTGAAGTCATTTCTCACTTATTTTGACCAAACAGACTTAGGAAGAGGAAGTAAACAAGACAAAAGGAACAGAGTAAAGGACAAAGGAAAGAGATGATTCTTAACAAGAAAACTACAAAGTAGAAACCTATCAGATGTGGATACCAACTCTAATGACCATGACATGCACCTGTGGCCTATTCTGTTGAGCAAGTCTGATGTTCAACTCCTGTTATACCCCTAAACTGTGAAACTGGGCTTCAATGCTCCGATTATCCAATCTGATTCACAATCTTTATTCGACTTGTAGTGCCGAAAGGGTTTTCACCATCAAGCCTCTCTCATTTTGTTCTTTCTCTCAACTTACCGCCACCTTATGGTGCCCGCGAGGGTTTTCACCAATAAGACTCTCTCATTTTTGATTTCTCTCAGCTTCCATCGTCTTACAGTGCCTGTGAGGGTTTTCACCAATAAGACTCTCTCATTTTCATTATTTTTCTGCTTGGACCAGAGTGTTGCCCTTGATATGAATTATCTCTCCTTGCTTGACTCGGCATCTCTCGAAGACTGATCAAAAGGTTTTTCTTTGGATCGTAATGTGGGCTTTTGTATACGGTTAAAAATAAAGGATATCAAAGGCTCAAAACAATTCACATGGGTTCAAAATTACAACTTTCAGAATCAGATTTCTTACAACAACCACAACTTCTGCCCCAGTTTCTTGCTTGGGGACTTTTGAATTTTTATTTTAATGGGACCGAACCGTGAGGCTGCCTACGTATCCTTAAAAAGAATCAGGTCGAACGTAGTTCATGTCATAGGAATTGCTCTGTTGTTGTGATTTTTCTTTTCTCCTTCTCTTTTCTTTTCTTTTCTTTTCTTTCTTCCTTTTTCTTTTTGTTGTTGTTTTGTTGTTTTTTCTTTCTTCTTTTTCCTCTTTTTTCTTCTTTTTTTCCCCCCAATTTTCATCTTTTCTTTTCTCTCTTTTTCTTTACTTATCTTTCGCGCTTGCGTTTCTGATCTTTGCTACTGATTCCAAAAGAGGGATACGAAAGGAAGTAAATAAGACTCAAAGGGTGTAACAAATGATAAAGTGTTTAGGTAGCAAAACAAAATGTCTTCGTCATTCCAATCTTCAAAGCATGCCAGATGCAAACGGCACAATTAAACAAACCAAAGAAATCACACATAATATCTTTTGACTACATCAGAATTGATAGCCATATCCACACATTTGCCTTCTATATCTGTTAAGTACAAAGCACCATTGGACAACACTCTCACTCTCATTACCACGAACGGCTCATGTTAATTTGGGCAAACTTGCCTTTAGCTTCAATCCGATGCGGCATGATGCATTTCGATAGGGTTTCTTTATGTTCTATCTACCCTAATTTCACACAATTCGGGCTTAAAGTGATCTCAAAATTCCTTTACTTATTTCCCTCAAATGTCCCTACATCTTCAACATTGTTTCATTGCTTCATGATTAAACTGACTTTAAAACCAGGCTGAGAATTATGCGTGCACGTCATGTCACTAGAGTCAATAGGAAAAGAACCATAAAAAAAAAAGAACTAAACGAAAATGACTAGAAATCATAGAAAATAGAAAAGTTGCATTAGACAGATGGTGAAAAGGTTTGGACAACAAAACAAACAAACTAAACTGGGGTTACAAACCTAGACAACACTAAACGGGCTACTATGACTAAATGAACTAGGCAAAATAAAAGGATAGAAGGGTTTGAGTCACAAGACAATATCTGGATTACAACCCTGATATAACCCGGACAGCAGAAATGACAACAAAATAAACCACCAAAACTCCTCCCTGGCTAACCAAGAAAAGAGTGTCTTTCCAATCATCAAACTCAATATCTTAGCCACTGACTTCTGCATCAACAATACTAGGACTTTCACAAGTCTCCATCACATTGTTCTTAACAGATTGCCTTTGGGTTCCCTTTGCCTGCTCGTTCTTAGGATCAACCTCTGATAGCGCTGAAAGCTTCATAGCATGTGGACCTCCAAGGATCCCAGAAGAATTCTCACATTCCTTTTCAAAATAAAACATACCCACTATATGCGTCTCATTATGCACAGGTGACGGACTTTGGCTAATGTCTACTGCATCTGGATTTTGCACGATAATGTCGTCTGCATCAATAAGCTTCTGAATCGCGTTATTCAGATTCCAACACTTCTTTATTTCATGCCCCGGGGCATCTGAGCAATATGCGCACCTTTGAGAAAAATCAAACTTCTTTGGAAGAGGGTTTGACATTTTTTATCTGGATTGGCTTCAACATGTCCAATTTCCTTAGCCTCTGGAACAGACTGGCATATGACTCTCCCCATGGAGTGAAGGTTTTCTTCTTCCGCAACATCTCATTCTTAAATGCTTGATTGGGCCGGAAATCTGATCTAGGAGGGTTTCGTAGGCTCGTAGGGGTGGATAGGCATTTTGTTGAGCTGGGTACTGGGAGAGTGATGTACGACTTTGGGAGTTCTGTGGAGAGAAGTAGCATTGGGGAGGGTCATCTGGTGCACAAGGATATCCACGGGGACGATGTCGAGGCTGGGAGTGTTGAGCAGGAAGGCCCATCGGATCATCTTTTCTGTTTCTCTTTCTTCCACCCAAGCTTGCTGGGATGTTCTGAATGTCTTTCGAACAACTCATGATTTTGCCTGAGTTGATTCCCTCTTCTACTAGCTCCCCTATTTTTAACACATCATTGAAAGTCTTTCCCAAGGCCGAGATTAAATGACTGAAGTAGGTGGGCCCCTGGGATTGTAGGAAAAGCTCAACCATTTCTTTTTCACCAATCGGGGTATTGACTCGAGCAACTTGCTCCCTCAATCTGAGCCCAAACTCCCTAAAGCTTTCCTCTGGCTTCTTTTCCATTTTAGATAGGGAGGAGCGGTTTGGGGTAACACCTGATCTGTATTGAAAGAAATGAACAAAATCTTGAGCCATGTCACCCAATGTATGCCACTTACCAACATCTTGACGATTATGCCATTCCAAAGCTGCCCGAATTAGGCTCTCACTGAAATACGCCATCAACAAATCATCTTTCTCGCCAACACTTCTCATTTCACTGCAATAATCCCTCAAATGGGCTATCAGATCTCCACGCCCATCATACAAGTTAAACTTTGGCACTTTAAACCCCGCAGGCAAATGAACGTCGGGGGACATAGACAATTCTTTGTAAGACATGCTACCCTTGTCTCCCATTCCTTGCTTGTTCTTTAAGGACTGTTCTATGCCTTTCAGCCTCCTAGGCATCCCATCTGGCCCTTTTCTTCCTGTGAACTTTTCATTTTCAATATGAGGCTTATCCTGCGTTCCCTGCTTGTATGAGTTGGGAACCTTGTGGGCAACCTCTGAGGGGTAATATTGGGCATCATGAGCTTTGAGTGGGTGTTCATTGTTGGGGATGGTGGATAAGACCGGAGGGCAATTTTTGGGAAAGGTAATTGGAAGATGAGTGATGGAGCTATTAGGGTGGTTGGGAAAGCCATGATAAAGGGGTGGATCTGGAGAGTATGGGGGATCATCTGGCACTATGTCCAGTGTTTGGATAAGGGTAACATTTAGGAAGCTAGGAGGTGGCGGGGGTAGTGCCTTCACAGTCATCCAAGCATGATACATGTCCGTCATGTGATGTCTTAACATCCTTACCTCATCAGCCAAACCATTGTCCCTTTCAACCAACTGCTTTCGGGCACCGGTATCAACCAACCCAATTTTGTTGTTGTCCGCCATTGCCTTTTGAATTTATGTTGCGGAGAGGAGTTACTACTTCGGGAACCACAAGCCAACCACATTTCTATGTTGAATTGTCAACAACAAACTTGTTAGTGATTAGAGCTTAACAGATAGGCAACCACACATTTGGGGAATGAATGCACCTAAGTAGTTAACCGTTTCTATTATGCATTTGATCGGTTGCTTGAGTCATCCCGGCTTTTCCTTATTTCTATTTGCAACTTCTTATCCTTTCTTTTCACTCATGCCTTTCTATGCTTGATTTCTCTTTGTTTTTATCCTCTCATTTCTCTCTCTTGTTTTGCCATTATTTCCTCCCCATGGTTTCTTGTTTTTCTCTCTTTTATTTCCTTGTTTTTTTTCTTTGTCTTTCCTCTCTTTTTCTCTTCTTTTATCTTTTTTTTTCTTTTGGTTATGGTCGAATCCTATGGAAATTGCTTAGGTATCATAACCCCGCATGAATCAGACCGAGCATAGTTCTTGGGGATAAAAATAAATAATAAAATATTTTGGGATTTTCAAATTCTTCATAAAAATAACGTGTTTTGATTACAACGACTCATCCTACTGAATTTTAACCATAAAAACCATTAGACTCAAAAAGGAAAGTAACAGACTCCAATAGCAAGATGAAAACACAGACTCGAAAATAAACTAACAAACTCCAACAAAAAGAAAATACAGACTCGAGTAAAAATCATGAATACATCAACGCCTCAAATGCTCCTGGGGCCCGCGGGACATCATTCAGTCTCACCACAGGCCTATAGGCAAGATCCCTTTGAAGCCTCTCCAAGTCACTTATTATCTGGCGGACAAATGTCATTACTACCCCGAAGAAAGTGGTGCGAGTCATATCTTCACATGCTTGGCATTTCACAACAATGTAGTCGGCAATGGCTCTGACCCGCTCTCGGATTCTACCATTTTCCTGAAGCAGACGCTTGACCTGTTGATTCTGGGCTTCTAACACCTGAGTATCGTGGAGGTGTTGATTTTGCAACTGTTGTATTTCTTCCTCCATCTGAGCCATCAAATCATAACAGTGTTCCCTATCAGCTTTGAAATTTTTAGCCTGCTTGGCTGCCTCATTCTCATGAGTAGTTACTTTTATTTTCAGGCTGGTGATTATCCCTTCATACTTTCTCTTCAATTGTTGCACAAACTGTGTCTGACCTTTTTCATTTTCCGCCAATTGAGCCCGAACTTTCGCCAGACTGGCCTCAAACTTTTCTAGGTCATCTTGACACTCAAGGGCTTTCTTTTTTAGACTGCTTATAAGCCTTTCATCCGCTTGACTTCTTTCCGGGTTTCTAGCAGCTATTTTCATCTTTGAGCTTTGAGGGCTTCATTTTCTTGAGTTAGTTTTTTCTTTCCCCCCTCATCTGCGACGGCTTGCAAACCATTTTCAAACTGGCTTGCCTTTCCAACTTGCTTATGGTAGCCCTGTACTCGTTTTCTTTGGTCAACCAGTCCCATTGCACTTGTGCTCCATCGGTAAATTGTTGGACATGGGGTCTCTTTGCAGGCCTTTCGGGCTCCTGATGAACTCAGGATATTTTACCATACCATGCAGTGTAACTAGGCTCCACCTCGCCTTTGGATAGATCTCGTACTTGAGTTCTACGCTCTAAGAATCTGCACTGATGCCAAATCCGACGCACTTTTTCTTCTGGAAAAACAGCTTTTGGTTCCAACTCAATAACCTGCCGACTCAAATCCTCATCGTGTGGGATGGTCTGGTATCGGCCTAATTGACTCGGTGTGGGGCATAAGGCTGGATACTCCGAAGACCCATCAATATCAGAAAACATACCTCAGCCGACATATAAATTACTTCACTGATCGAGAGCCAACAAAACGTCCATTCGATCTTGTTTGCAGTCAAGGATCTCAAGTGGGCATGCCATGCTTCTGTACCATCCGACAACTCATAACCTTCTACCTGTTTTTCATGTTTTTCAATGCACTCGAGGCCAGTCACACCACAATTCAAGTATCCCGGACGGTGGCAAAGGTGTTCCTCCATCCATAATTGTAACAACATATTGCACCCTTCAAAGAACTTTTCCCCTTCTCGACAAAGGGTCAGAGGTCGGTAAATTTCTGCCAAAATCATCGGCACTATAGTTCCATTTGCCCTTTTCATCATAAAGTCAGCTATCCCCACGAGCCCCAACTCTATATTCCCATCTTTTCCGGGGCAGATCAAAATACCCAAGAACGCCATTATAAAAGCTAATCCTCTCTGAGCTTCCCACTTATCTTGGTTTCCCGCATGAGTAAGACCGGTATCTGGTGTCTCGAAGCCACGGGGATTCCCGTAATGTCGATACAAAAAATAGAAGGTACAAAATCCTTTGGCCAAATTTCCATCTCGGATGTCCCGAGTGATGCTTAAGAAATCCAAAAATTTGTGAGGGGTTACTGTTCTAGGTGCCACCGGGTATTGATTTCTAAGATTCCCATCGAAACCGGTGTAGCCTGCTATCTCTTCCAGTGTAGGAGTTAACTCAAAATTAGCAAAGTGGAATACATTATGTGCTGGGTCACAAAATGGTATCAAGGCCTCAATCACGTCCTTTCTTGGCTTAACCTTCAAGAGCCCGATAAGACCACCCAACGCTTTTGTCACAACTTTCCTGCTGTCGTCCCCCAAATCATGCCACCACATATGTAGCTCCAAAGGGACCTCTTTACGGACTGAGAAAGGTTCATTTTGAGTTGTGCTCATCCTGCACATTTATTAGGGTGATTTTCATTAAAAGAAAATTATGACTCAAGAAAAATGACCATTTCTTTTCAAAATTTTCACAAAAATATCCGGCTTTGCCAATACGGCCTTTCAGCACTTTGAAAACGAAGATTTTAAGGCTGTGTCGGCTAACCAGCCAAAACATTTAAAAATGACTAAAGGTGGTTGTTCTTGCAAAAACAGCCTTCCGGCGCCCTTTTGAGGGACATTCGGCTATTTTTTGACAAGAATGACATCACTTTACTTATTTTCAATAAACATAAAAATTTTTGTTCTTTTTGGGCTATTTTTGCAAAAAAGGAAGTTAGACCCGATGAGGGTTGCCTATGTATCTCACATCCGGTGAGAATCAAACTGGCGTAGTTCGGGCAATTTTGAAAAAAACCAACTATTTCTCTTTAAAACAAAAAAAATTCTTCTTCAAAATTTCGTCAGAGTTTCAGTATATTTTGGACATCGATTTTTCAAAAACAGGCAATTATCTCTCTCGGCCCTCACATTGACTTCCCTTCTCTCAACTTTTCCCCTATAAGCCGGTCAACATGCAAATCCGAAGCAAATGAATGCACAAGTAGCAAGTAAGATGCATCATGATGGTTTTTTTCATTTTCAGTACACCTGTCCTAGACAGACCCAACCCCTGTGTTGAGTCTCCAAAGTCAAATGCACGTGATGCAAACAAACGTTCCTACTAGGGATCCGACATGAGGTCTTATTATACTAGGTTTGAAAACCTGGGTTTGTTGTTCTAGACTCGGCTTACCCGAGCGGACAGCTCGAGCCGGGGGGGGGCAGCGTACCGGAAATACATAAGCTTCACCGGCTTTGCGATTTGTCCGAACCTCGTTCTAAATTTAGGATACGACTCTAATAGAAGAGAAGTCACACGAAGTGCACACTTCTCCATGATTTAGAAGACTCAGAGAGAGGAGGGGTTTCGTAGCAGTTTATATACAGTTCACATAATATCAAAGCAGTAAAAGCAATAATTAGCACATTAGGCCCAAACATGTACCAAAATCAGATAATGGATAATGCCAACTACAACAATTCATCTAAGCTCGAATTCTTGAACCCTGAACCAGAGATTCTGGGTTCGATCCCCAACAGAGTCGCCAGAGCTGTCACACCTCCTTTTTCCTACACCCTGAAAGGGTATAAAGGAGTTTTTCCAATTAAAGGGCAATCGAAATGGGGTTATATTATTAAAAGATTCAGAGTCACCACTTGGGAAATTTATGGTGTCCCAAGACACCGGTTCAAATCCCGAATCGAGGAAAAGATTGACTCTGTATTACAGCCCGCGAATCAGAAATCCGGGTATGGAATTTTGTTAACCCGGGAGAAGGTGTTAGGCATTCCCGAGTTCCATGGTTCTAGCACGGTCGCTCAACTGTTATTATTGGCCTATTATCTGATTTTAGAACATTTTGAACCTATGTGCATTTTAACTTTATAACCGCTTTTATTCATTTTTAAGGAAGATTTCAACGTCACCCAAAACACATCTTTTGACCGCGCCATATGAAATGCACCCGCAGTCTGAGACATATTCTATTTGACGTTGTTAAGATTTGGATTTGGATCACATGAAATGCGCACCCGAGTTTAGGAAGGTAATATTATTAAAATAATGCGCCTAAAGCAACTACACGTTTTTAACTTTGCGAGGGCCAGGTAAAATTTGCTAAATGGCACGCCACGAATTCTAAGGATTTTAAAAGAAATAATTAAATGAAGGCCACACATTTGAGATTTTATTTGGCGCGGCGCACCTTAATTCCAATTCTTAAAAGGGAATTCAAACTAAATTTCGGAGGGCCATAAATTATTTGTTTTAAATAGCACACCTCAATTAACTACAAGGACCTGCTAATTAGAAAAACCAAAGGAGACATAGTTTTAATTAAAAGGGAGTCTAAAATTAAGACTAAGTGAGGTCCATTCTATACCACTTCCAGAATTTAACTTGGCTTGAAACGAGGCCCAATGACTCAATGGAATCACCATGGCGCAGAGTGCTAGGATCCGCAACAAATTTCATTTAAGCCCAAGCGGAAAGCCCAACTCTCATGAGGCAAGCTCAAGTCGAATATCAAATGGGTCGCATATCGAACCCATAGAATAACAAAAAGCAAACAGAATTCAAAATGTGATGATAACAGGATAACATTACTGATTAGAAGAGTACAACGAGGAGGAAAACATTAACCAAAGAAGCAAACAAAACTGATGTAGGCATAGAAATGAGAATACAAACAAAAGAGGGGGGATTTTCGTATTTGCAAACCAAAAACTAATGTTGCCATATGATTGATTAAAATCTCACAAACAAGACAAAAGGTTGAAGAAATTCATGAACCTCTCTTAAAACTGACAGTATGCCCTACAGAATTAGAATGACCCTCCAGCCAAACCGTTTTAAGTCAAACACATCCAAATGATAACCATTGCAACACTATAAATTTGTAGTCACCGAAACTCTAATCAAATAATCATGCTTGCTTTCAAACATTCATACTTAAATCAATTATCTAAACATCCTACTTTCTGCACCACTTCCCAAATCGCACCAAACAATATCATTTTAGCATCCCTAAGAGCAATTTAGACATGAAGTTATTGTCAAACACGACTATATCATGCCATCAGACCCTCACTACAAAGCTGAAAATTCATTCCAATATACATAAAGCTACTGAAAAAATGAAAGTCCAAACTTTATAGTTACAAGCTACTACATGACAACACCAAATTCAATTAAAATTGCAGACATCTAACAAGAATTCTAAGATCAGACTTTGGAAAGGGAGCTGAAATTCGACATTGAAACACCATCTTTCATTCAACATTTACATTTTCATTGCAAGGATTCGAGAATGTACCTGTTACAACAAATCGGAATAAATGACCTTTAGAATGATTTTAAAACCAAACCAATCTAGTAGATACAACAACAACAATTAGCAGTAAGACTCAATCAAGCAGCCTCTAAAAATTCAACCAACTTCACTCTGTAAACTATTTTTTCACCCAGGTAAAAGAGGAGTTCTTCATAGATTGAATATCTTCAAAATTGTAGAAGAAAGCAATAGAATAATATTTTTTTAGCCGTTTGATTTCCAGAATTTTTATCTTCCCCAAACTCGAATTGAAACAAGACTCCAAACACCAAATTCAGCTCAAAATCAGTATTTGAAAAACCAAACTAAGCCATCTTTTACCCCAGGTGAATCATTGACAACTTCAGAAAAAGACAAATTTATAGAATGAGATCAAAGACCAATGGAACAATAGATTTTATGAATTTTTTTTAGCCATTTTTGGATTTTCTAAATTTTTATCTCTTCACCCCTCTTGAATAAAAAGAAAATGTGCCTTTATAGGCAAGGGAATAGGGCAGCACTAGGGAAATTAGATTTGCCCTTCTACCCTCCTCCAATTTTCATTTTAGCTTAACTACCCTTAGTCCAATTTTCAGTTTTGCAAGACAGTCCCCTCCCCAGCTTCCTAGAAGCTTCCCAAGAAGTTACAAATAGATTCCCCTACCTAATTACCCCAAATTACCCCCATACCCCTGTTTATTACCCTTCAAAACCTAGTGAGTTAACTAGGTGAACGAGATACCCTTCGCTTCTAAATGGGTCAGAGATCCTAAAACCCAAACAAACAATTGGCCCAATTAAAGTTTGGAGTACCAGAAGCATGCAAACATGGCAGCCATTAAAATCTAAGCTAAACAGTTTACTGACTAGAACTAACTAAATTGGTAAACTCAGTTAATTAACAGGCTAATAATACTAAAACAAATGTAGGACTAATCATACATGAGCAAAAAACAAATATAAAAATTCTGGAAAACAAAAAAATGAAAAAGAAATCTAGGAGAAGAAACAGATGCAGAGAAATAGAAAAAGAAAAATGAAAGCTAGATTAAACTGAAAAAGAAAAAAAGAAAATACCTACTAAGACTCAAGCAAATGAGGAAAGGAGTCTGAATCCTCAACTTCTCGTATTTTCCGGCCAACTATGATATTAATCGTGTGTTCTTAATAAGAACACACGAATAACATCAAAATAGGCCCAAATCTTCAAACAAACTCGAATCAGGAACTATTTGGGAATTAGGGTTCATCCCTTCGATCTAAAACTCGAGGGATTCTAGAGTGATTCGAGAGAAGTGGAGTTAGTATTCGGAATTAGGGGAGGGAAGGGGTCCTAGGGTGTTAATTTGGTGGTGAACAGGGGTGGCGCCGCCACCGGATGGTGGTGAGATTTCAGGGCGACTGGCTATTAGGGTTTGAAGTCTCTGAGGGGTGAAGGAGACGAGTTTGATGGGGGGGTCACATTTCAGACACTTATATATTAAACCCCCCCCCAGTTCCCGTTTGTTAGATCAGATAACATAGACGACTGAGATCTGATTAGGCTATCTAAACGGGGTCGTTTTGTTTAGTGGGGGAACAGACCGGGTCAGGGTGGAATATGGGTTGGGTTGGCTGGGTTTTGGAGGGGAAGTCATTGGGCCTGGGTAAATTAACTTACAGCAACCCAAATTTCTATCTCTTCATTTCCTTTTCCTTATTTCAAATCAATTTTCCAAAAATTCTTTTCTTCTTCTTTTTTCCAAAATTAAATTAAAATCTAAATCAAATCCTAAAATCTAATTAACCTATCAAAACACTAATTAAACCTAAATACTAATTATCACCATTAATTAAACAAGCAAATTAAGAGAAAACTACTCGAAATCAAAATTAAAATTAAAAAGTGCAAATTAAACTCTTTCTTTGTGATTTTCCTTTTATAAAACAACTTAATTACTAATTAATTCCTAAAAGTGTAAAGTTAAATCCTAAATGCAAATGCAACATATTTTTTTGTATTTTTCATTAATTAAATAAGACAAACATGCACATACAATAACAAAAAATGCCACAAAAATCCACAAAATTGCAAACAATGAAAAAATTATTTTTGTTTTGAATTTGTGAGAGTAATTCATATAGGGAAAAAATTACATGCTCACAATAAGCTTACTGCAAAAGCAACATCTGGTCGGGTATTGTTAGGAAGATACATTAGTGCCCCAATTGCACTAAGATATGGAGTTTCATCACCAGCGAGTTCTTCGTCATTTTCTTGAGGCTGAAATGGATCTTTATTTATGTCAAGCGATATCACAACCATTGGGGTACTCAATGGACGTGCATTATCCATGTAAAATCGCTTTAAAACCTTTTAAATATATGTTGATCGATGGACAAAAATTTCATTTGTTACATGCTTAATTTGTAGGCCAAGACAAAATTTTATCTTACCGGATCTTTCATTTCAAATTCTTTCTTCAAACACTCTACAGCCTTTGGAAGATCTTTAGAAGAGTCAATGATATTCAAGTCATCAACATACACAACTATGATGACAAATTCATATCCAGACTTCTTAATAAAGGTATAAGGGCAAATAAGGTCATTTTTGTACCCTTCCTTTAACAAATACTCGCTAAGGTGATTGTACCACATCCTTCCTGATTGCTTCAATCAGTATAAGGATTTCTGAAGCTTTATTGAACAAGTTTCCCTTGAACTTTTATGTGCTTCAGGAAACTTAAATCCTTCGGGGATTCTCACAAACTACAATAATAAATAACCCGTAAGCACTCCCAAAACCTGGTGTCACAAGTGCATGTGAATCAACTAGGAAGTATAATAAAATACAACATCTGTCTGGAATACAAATTAGTCAGGAGAATGTAAATAACTCTAATGGAAACTCTGCAGGTTGCGGATCGTAACATGAAATGCAGCTCCTGGTGAGTCCCCGCAATAGCCGCGCCTCTGCGCCCAAAAGACCACCCGACATATACGTACTTGCAGAAAAATATACAGCAAGTGCAGCATGAGTATGTAAATCAACGCGTACCCCAGTAAGTATTTAGCCTAACCCTAGAGGAGTAGTGACGAGGGGTCGACATCGACACTTACTAGTGGTCCAATAAGACATATACAATAAAAAGTAAACAGATATTGGCCAGAGCTAACAAACGGAATAAACATATGTAAATATGTGATACAATCCTCCTCTCTACAATAGGCTCAAGCTTTCAATTAGCAATTACCTCCTCAATCGAAGTGTATATATATAATGGACCTCACTAGATAGGTCGTCATAATTCAAATCAGGAAGACTCATAGATACACTGACTTCTTGTTAAATATTACGCATGATTTCCATGAGAGTATTTTATAGAAATGTTGAGGCGTACGGCTCGATCATATCATAATATGTGCACTACCGAGGGTCGAATGACAAGAACCATAGATGCATCCGTTATACTACCGAGGTGAATAATCTGCTCCCATGAGAGTGTGGTACATAATCCTGCCGAGGCGAAAGACCCGATCCCATTAGAATAAGAAGCTTTAACGGGTCTTTGACCTTACTCATGAATAAATGTATGAGTTATAATTTTAAGGAAAAAAAAACTTTCGATAAAAATGCATAACACGGAAGAAATCCGTAAGAGGAACACAATTATTCCGCAACTAATCATGAAACTCGAGAAACCTCTACAATAGCAAGTCTATCACTCTACGCACGTCTAGTATCAAGTAGTATGTGAAGTAAACTAATTTAATAGGCAAGAGCAACTCAAATAGTACAATTATAGCATGGCATGAACCTGAGTCTACCCGGACAATAACATGAATCTAGCTACGTACGGACTCTCGTCACCTCGTGCATACGTAGCTCCCACAACAAGTAGCACATAATAAGTACATCACCTAGGGGTAATTTCCCCTTTACAGAGTTAGACATGAGACTTACCTTGCTCTGAAGTTCCATAACTGGCTCCAAACCCCCTCTAACACCTCAAACCGATGCCCATCACTACAAAACTAGTCAAACAATGTGTAAACCAATAAAAATATACTCTAATACTCATAACAAATCAATTTAGATAAATTTCCAATTCCACTCGAAAAGTCGATAAAGCAACCCTCGGGCGCACTTGCCCGGATTTGAAAAAATTTCGAAGATAACCATTATCCATAACATTATAAACTCAAATATATAATTTATTCCAAATTCCATGTCCAATTTCGTGGTCAAAATCCAAAAATACCAATTTTTAGGTTTTCTTCAAAATCTCACAATTTCCACCAATTTCATGTTCAAATCCATATATAATTCATGTATTTAACTTAAAATGTGAAGGAATCACTTACCTAGTGAAGGATGACGAAAAAGCTCCTTCACAAATCGCCCCAAGCTCGGCTCCAATGGAAGATTTGAGATAAAATGAGCCAAAATCCTATCTTTAAGATATTATGCTAAATATTTTGGCTTACAAAGGAATTTTATTTTGGTTTTATGGAATTTGTGTCTTGGTGTAACGAATCGAACGGTTGTTAACTCCCATCTGTCAGATTGGGACCTTGAGTAGATTCACTTAATGCATTATGACTTCTATGTATAGGTGATTTTGATTTTCGAGAAGTCAAAGTTGATTTGAAAGAGTAATTCTTAATTCTGAAGCTTTAAGTTGGAAGAGTTGACCAAGATTTGACTTCTGAGTAAACGGTCTTATAATTGAGATTTAAAGGTTATTATAGATTCGTAAGGTGATTTCGGACTTTGACATATATTCAGGTTGAGTATCGGGTGGCCTAGAAGTGATTCGATATTAATTCTCGGAAGTATGCATTTTGAAGGTTATTGAATTTACTAAGTTTGACTTGGAGTGGACTTTAGTGTTATCAAAAATTGGGCGGTGTTCCAGGACTTTGTATAGGTTCATTAAGTTGATCGGAACTTGTGTATGAAGTTTGATCGTCATCTGGAATGTCTAAGTATTATTCAGATGCGTTTGGCGAAGTTTGAAAGTTAAGATAAGGGTTTTGATTGTTGATTCTTGGTTTTAATATTATTAGTGGCATTTTGAACCCTTGGATAAATCTGTATAAGGTATTGGGATTGGTTTATATGATTGGACGAGATCTCGGTGGTCTCGGGGTGTGTTTCAGGGTGGTTTCGGACAATGTCTGAGTATTTTGCTGCTGCTGGTTGTTGGTTCTGATTTTCTTGTTCACAAATGCGGTGGAAAGCACGCGTTTGTGATGAAGGATTTGGGCTGTTGGAGTTCGTGCTATGCAAACACGACATGGGAGTTGCGAACGCGGAGAAGGAACTAGATACCATGAATTTTTGCTCTATGCAAACGCGATTAGGGGGCGCAAACGCGTGGAGGGGGTAACTGGGCAGGTTTCTCTTCGTGAATGCGTCTGTGTGACCACGAACGTGAAGAAGGGGCTTAGGGCTGGGCGGGAATTGGCTATCACGAACGTGATTGGTCTTTTGGGAATGTGTAGATTTGGGCGGTCAATGCTCCGCGATTGCGAGGTTCATTCCGCAATCATGTGGAGGAAATTTTAGTAGTAGCAGATTTGGCCTTTGCGATTGTGAGGGTACTTCTGTGATCGCGAAAAGGAACAAATGGGAAGATTATAAGTTGCAAAATTGGACCTTAGCTCATTTCATCTCATTTCCCTCATTTGGAGCCGATTTTGGGGCGAATTTGGAGGGCTATTTTCACCATCTATCACAAGGTAAGTGATTCTTAGATATTGTGAGCTAAATAAATGGAGTATATATGGATTTAAACATGGAAATTAATATAAATTATGGGATTTTGGAAGAAATACCTAGAAATGGTATTTATGAATTTTGGCCACGAAATTGGGCATGAAATTTGGAATAAATTATATATTCGAGTTCCATTTCCAACCAAGAGGTTGTGAGTTCGAGTCTCCCCAAGAGCAAGGTGGGAAGTTCTTGGAGGGAAGGATGACGAGGGTCTATTTGGAAACAGCCTCTCTACCCTAGGGTAGGGGTAAGGTCTGCGTACACACTGCCCTCCCCAGACCCCACTAAGTGGGATTATACTGGGTTGTTATTGTTGTTGTTGTTGTTGTTGTATTATGGGTAATATTTTATCTTCAAATGTTTTTGAAATCTGGGTGTGTGGGCCTGAGATTGACTTATACTGACTTTCGTGGTGGGTTGAGGATTGTTTCTAATTGTTCAATTATGAGTTTTAGTATATTTTGATTTGTTTGCCCGTGCATTGGCTAGTTTTGGATCATTTGACATTGGTTTGAGATGTTAGAGAGGCGCTAAAGCTGATTATTGGATTTCGGAGTAAGGTAGGTCTCTTGTCTAACCTTGTAAGAGGGAATTTACCCTCATAGGTACTATATTTGCTACATGTTATGCATTATGGGGTGATGAGCGTCCGTATATGCTAGATTCTTGATTATGTCCGGGGAGACTTAGACTCACACCTTACTTTAACTGTTCTACTTGAGTTATTCTTACCTATTTAAATGCTTTAATTTATATTTTACCCTGAGACTAGACCTGCATGGAGTATCGAGCCTGGCTATTCTAGAAACTTGGTGTGCTACTTGATTAGACGCGAAAATTATACTTTCTCTTATGGATTACTCCCGTGTTGTACATATTTTGTAACACCCCCAAAAAAATTTGAAGTGTTTAAAGGCTTTAAAGAAGATCGACGTGTGTAATTATATTAATTCACGTGTGATCAAGGGCTAATGATATGAACGATATCACTTAAACAAAATAATATGTGTATGAGGTATATTAGAAACGATTTATGGTATAAGAAGATTCCTAAGGCTAAGTCAAGTTGAAAACAATATGATGGGCTCTAATCTGAATTTATAAGAATGAAGGATATATTCAAACTTATACGAACTATCGTAGCATTAAACTCATGAGTCATATGATAAAATTAAGGGAAAGAGTGATAGAACGTAGACTTAGAATCAACAAAAGTGACAGAGAACTAGTTTAGATTTATACTCGATATATCAACGATAAAATTCATATTTTTGCTAAAAAGTTTGATAAAAATTTATTGCGAAAGTAAGAAGAGCTACACATGGTTTTCATTGACATAAACAAAACATGTGATAAAATGTAATAAAAGGTCCTTTGATGATGATGGAGAAGAAAGAAATTTATATTAAATATATTAATGCCCTAAAAGACATGTATATATGTTAATGCCATAAAGGACATGCATGAACGAGCCCTCACTAACTTGAAAATAGTAGTAGGAGACACAAATAGGTTTTTATAATTGTGGATTTATACTAAAGTTCGACATTGAGCCTCTACTTGTTTACCCTAGTTATGGATAAGCTAGCTAATGTAATACAAAATGAGATCTCATGGTGTATGCTATTTGCTGATGACATTATGTTAATTGACAAAACTAGTGAGAGTGTCCACCAAAATCTTGAGCTATGGAGAAGCACCTTGGAGATTAAGGCTTTAGGATAAGTAGAGGTAAGAATAAATATATGCACTACAAGTTTAGCCAACATGAAAAGAACAAAGTTGAGGTAATACTAGATGAGATTATGGTGCCAAAGCACAAGCAAATTTATATATCTAGGCTTGTTATCAAGAGAATGAACTAATAGATGAAAATATTACGTATAATACAAAAATTGAGTGGTTGAAACGAATAAGTGCTACTGGAGTGTTATGTGACAGAATGATACCTACCAAAGTAAACGTAAGTTCTATGGAACATCTATAAGAACAAAATATTATATGATATTGAATATTGGGCTGCTAAAGTCCAATATATCTACAAGAAGATGCGAATGCTAAGATGAATGTGCAGTCACACAAGATTAGATAAGATTCAAAGTGATCATATTTTCCAGAAGGTGCAAGTAACACGTGTTGAGGATAAATAAGAGAAGGCCGCTTGAGATGATTTAGTCATGTCATACGCCCGTAGGTGTGAAACTATAATTAGTGAAGGTGATAAAAGAGGGTACACCTAAAATCACATGGAAAACTTTATCTGGTAAGACCTACAAATCCTTAAAATCAATAGAGACTTAGCTAAAGATAGAGCACAATGAAAGAAAAAGTTTTATATAAATGATACTTATTAGTTAGGAATAAGCTTTATGTTTGGTAGATAATCTTTAATATTGTTACTATTTATTATTATAATATATATATATATATATATATATATATATATATAAAACAATTGCATGATGATGATATGAGTTGACCTTTAAAAAAGAAGTAAGGATTCATATCGACCCCAACTGTATTTCAAATTGACTCATACTTGTTGTCGCATCATTTGAGGAAAATCACTTCTGAAAAATTGGTCCTCGACTTACCTAGCGTCTAGCACAAATTTGTGTGTCCAACACAAATCTTCTCATGCAATGTGCTCCTTTAATAAAATTGTCATAACTTTATCTAGGAAAGTTCAAATGACACATTGTTTAAAGTGTTAAAAACTAGAATTCAAGGATTACAATTTTCTTCAAATGACCATAGACAAATTCTTTTTATATTAAGAGTTTTGTTATTTTTTAAGTTAAGTTATATTTTATTTTGACATCTTCCCATTAATATTTTCAAATCAACTCAAACTATTCATTTCTATCCCTAAACATATATGTCATCTTTTAAGTATAAGATTTAAGTATTCAACATCTTTTCACCATATAAAACATGCATTCTATATATGAACTGATTTATCGAAATCGGTGTAAAGGATCAAAAATTGATTCCATAATAGATCAGACCGAGGCACGAAGATAAGGTACTAAGTTCGAAGATTTGAGGTACCTGTCAAGATCGAGACCGATAGTGATTGAGACCGAATGAGATAGACATCGAGTAAGATCGAAGGTAGCATAATAACAGAAAGGCAAGATATCCGTGACTGATCGAAGATCGATTGAAGATCATGGCGGAAATCTCAGAACGGATCAAATCAAGGACGGTTAATTAGCTAATCATTGAATTTCCTTCTGTAATTAGAGTTATACCATAATTAAAATTCCCATACTATATAAAGAGGAGTTCCAATCATTTTGTAAGGCACTGGGATTCACATATATCAAAGCAATATAACACTTTCTTTTTAGCTCATATTCTTGTTCATCAGCTTGCTTATTTCTTAACTGTTTTGGTTCTGACCAGTTCGAAGGCACTCAACCTCGAGGGATGAATTACGTTTCAATATTGGTTTGTTTTATCTTATTGTTAAATTTTATTACTAATCTTTATATTTATAAATTAGTATTAGGTGAAATCACGCATCCTTAAAACTATTATTATAAGTTTAATTATTATCCAATTTTAAAGGTAAACAGTTTGGCACCCATCGTGGGGCTAAGGATAATAGTAATTGCTTGGTATTAATTCTCATAACACACACAGTTTTATGCTTGTTCTCATAAGTGTCTTTTATTTCAGAAATCAACATGTCAAACTCTCAAGTAGCACCCACTCACACGGACAACGGCCTTGGTCTTCATGGCGAGAACGAAAATATAGCCGCCCTAAGAAATGGAGTACCTCCAGTCAACCTCGGTGGACCGCGGGCCGTAGACCCAGTCGATGTCATCTCACATATTGCCATTAATGCGAATTTAGGTGTCAACCCTGAAAATAGCATCCACAGAGATGCTCGAGCGGCCGATCAAAATGCATAGAGTGGTGAAGAAAGCGAAATTAGCCTTCGAATGATATTCGAGATGGTATAGAATCAAAAAGCTGGATAGCACAACTCTAAAATCAGAATCGAGCACCATGCAGAATTGACCTCGAAACATCACAAGAAGTTGTTCATAGAGCCGAACTTATACCGGAGAAATTGAACGCCAATGAATCGGGGACTGACCCCGCTATTATGAAGATGCTCGAGGAGCTCACTAAACGAATCGAATTAGGTGAAAAGAAAATTAAGGCTAATGACAAAAGGATGGAAACGTACAACTCCTAGGTTGACCAAATACCGATGGCACCCCGATTCTAAAGTGTTTGGATTCGAAGAAGTTCGTGCAGAAGCCTTTCCCTCCAAGTGCGGTTCCGAAGCCCATCCCGAAAAAATTCCACATGCCAGAAATTCCCAAATACAATGGAACCACCGACCCTAATGAACATGTAACTTTTTATACATGCGCAATAAAGGGGAATGACTTAGAAGAAGATGAGATTGAATCCGTTCTATTGAAAAAGTTTGGAGAAACTTTATCGAAAGGAGCAATGATATGGTACCACAATTTGCCGCTCAATTCTATCGATATCCTTCGCCATGCTTGCATATCCTTCATGAAGGCACACGCGAAGCAATAAATGTTGCAACTAGGAAATTGGACCTCTTCAAAGTGAAACAAAAGGACAATAAAATGTTGAGGGAATTCATATCTCGGTTCCAGATGGAACACATAGATCTACCCATGGTCACAGATGAATGGGTTGTTCAGGCTTTACTTAAGGTTTGAACGAATGAAGTTCGATAGAATCACGAAAACTAAAGCATAATTTAATTGAATATCTAGTTGTGACTTGAGTCGATGTACATAATCGGTACAAGTCAAAGATTAGGGTCGAGGATGATCAATTGGGAACCCTTCCAGTTCTGTCTACCCAAATATGCCCATTGGCAGAATTCAAAGGGACATCGACAGAGAATCCAGATCGAATAAAGATTGGTACCAACCGTACAACGCAAATCATAGAAATAGAGACCCAGGACGTAATCTCGTTCGAAATTATTGAAGAAATAGTCGAGGACAGAACTCTCGAGGTCTCATGAGTAAAGGTGACTTCAATACACATGTCGAGCCTATAGAATCACCATGACTATCAAAATACAACTTTAGCATCGATGCGTCAGGTATTGTATCAGCCATGAGACGGATCAAGGATACTAGATGGCCCAGATCCTTACAAAACGATCCAGCTCAAAGGAACCCTAATCAAGTGTGCAAATACAATGGTACGCATGGCCATAGAACTGAAGACTACAGACAATTGAGGGAGGAGGTAGCCCATCTATTCAAAGAAGGTCACCTTCGGGAATTCTTAAGTGATCGAGCCAAGAACCACTTCAAAAACAGAGATTCAAATAGACAGAACTAGCAGGAAGAGCCACAACATGTGATTCACATGATCATTAGAGGAGTTGATATTCCTTAAGGACCTGTATTTAAACGCATCAAGGTGACAACCACAAGAGAAAAGTGAACTCGGGATTACTTACCAGAAGAAACTTTATCTTTCAACGATGAGGATGCAGAAGGGATCGAACAACCTCGCAATGACGCATTGGTAATATCTATCCTTATGAATAAAATTCAAGTTAAATGTGTGTTGATTGATCCAGGTAGCTTGGCAAACATTATTTGATCAAGGGTCGTAGAGCAACTCAACCTCCAAGATCAAATCATGCCCGCAACTCGAGTACTTAACGACTTCAACATGGCAAGTGAAACCACCAAAGAGGAAATCATTTTGCCAGTAAATGTTTCCGGAACTATCCAAGAAACAAAGTTCCATGTGATCTAAGGTAACATGAGGTACAACGCGTTGCTAGGAAGTAACATGAGGGCAGTGCCCTCTACGCTTCATCAAGTCCTGAAGTTTCCAATATCATAAGGAATCAAAATGGTATACGGTGAACAAACCCCGCCAAAGAAATATTTGCAATCGACGAAGTAGTATCGATATCGACGCTTTCGTTAACAAAGGGGTCGGAGTCGAAGGAAAAGCAAGAAGTCAAAAAGCAATCACAGTTACCGGCCTCTGCCCGATCGGAGGAGCGGGAAATTTTTAAGGATAATGATTATATGATACCTCGAACCTTCATAATCCCTGATGATTCAGATGCGACAAAGTCAATGGTCGAAAAGTTGGAACAAATCATACTGATCAAACATGTGCCCGATCGAAAGGTATACTTAGGAATGGGGTTAACCTCCGAGCTCAGGGAAAAGCTCATTAGATTCCTTATCAATAATATGGATTTTTTGCTTGGTCCTACATTGATATGACAGGGATCCCACCGGAGATTACTACACATCGATTGAGCTTGGACCCAAAGTTCTAACTGGTAAAGCAAAAGAGAAGGCCCAGTCCGAGGTTAAGCATGCATTCATCAAGGACAAGATAACCAAATTTCTCAAGATAGAGGTAAAAATTCCCGAATGGCTAGCAAATGTAGTCGTAGTTTACTGGCTCAAGAGATTATTCACAAGATTTATAATAATAACAAGGGTGTTAATGTTATTATTAAGCTTGATATGGCTAAGGCCTATGATAGAATGTCATGGCCTTTTGTTTATTCTGTGTTAAGTAAATTTAGTTTCTCTAAACACTGGATAGACATGGTTCAAAATTTGATTTCGAATGTGTGGTATTCGATCATTATTAATAGATTTAGACAAGGTTTTTTCTCTTCCTCTCAAGGTCTTAAACAAGGTGACCCCCTCCCTTCTTTCTTCATTATAGCTGCTAAAGTTCTCTCCAGGTCTCTTAATAACTTGTGTAATCATCCTGATTCCATTTCTTTTTCTATGCATGATAAGGACCCCAAAATTAATCATTTAGCATGTGCATATGATATTGTTATTTTTTGTAGTGGTAGTTCTAAATTTATTAATCTTTTTATGAATCAAATTGGTAACTATGAGAAAAGCTCTGGTCAATTAGTTAACAATGACAAGAGTTTTTTCCTCACTGCTCTTAAGAATTCAGCAAACAAGATTAATAGAATTAGGAAGTGCTATGGTTTATGGATAAGAATTTTTCTTTTAATTACCTTGGTTGTTCTCTATATACGGGTAGAAAAAAGACTGATTTTTTTACATCTTCGTTAGTAAGATAGTAAAAAGACTCAATGGTTGGCAAAGTAAGCTCTTGTTATATGGTGGTAAGGTTGTGTTGATTAAAAGTGTCCTTCAATCATTGCCCATTTAAACATTATCAGTTATGCCCCCCTCCCATAACTACTTTTAAATTAATTGAAAAATATTTTACTAATTTTTTTTGGGGTAATTCTATTAAGCACAAAAGGTATCACCAGAGCTCCTGGAATAACGCATTGTGCCTATAGATGGGGGTGGTATTGGTGTTAGAAAAATGGAAAAAACCATTGATATGTTGGCTATGAAGAGGTGGTGGAGGATTAGGTCCACATCATCTCTATGGGCAACATATGTTAGTCAAAATAATGTATTAGATCTCATTTGATTTCGAAACAATGGGTTGTTGGGAACTCACATGTCTGGAATCATGTTCTTAAAATTAGAGGCATTGCAGAGAAACACGTGGTCTGGCAAATCAATTCAGGATCAAGTAGTTTTTGGTGGAATAATCGGACATCAAAAGGTCATCTTGCAGGTTTAGTTACTAACACTAGGAAGAGCCATAAAACCTTGGTGCGTGAATTCATCACTGAGGGTAGGTGGGATGTTGGTAAGTTGAAGAATGTCCTTCCAAAGCAACTGATTCATCATATACTTAGCATTGACATTGAAAACCAAGACAAAGAGGATAAGGTTTATTGGGATCTTTCGGAGAATGGCAAATACTCCAACAAGACAGCTTGGCATAAGGTAAGAAACTCTAAAAATAAGCAGCATCATATTGGTAAGATTTGGAATTCCTAGATTCCTTTTAATATGTCATTTATGGTTTAGAGGCTTTGAAAAGGAAAACTCCCATTTGAAAAGTTATTTCTAGGTTCGGGAGACAGATTGTTTCTAGGTGTAACTGCTGTGAGAACCCTGCCTATGTAAATATGTATCATATTTTTGTAGAAGGACATGCAACCAATTACGTTTGGAAACTTTTTGGCTCTCAACTTGGGATTAGCTATCACCCCCACCCTATTAGAAATATGTTATAAACCTGGTGGAATACTAGGTCTATTAATGATGTACATAAGCTAGTGTTAAGTATTACTCCTACTATCATATGTTGGTACTGTGGAAAGAAACTTGTGCTTGTAGGTATGGAGATCAGAAGAAATTCAATCTCTATAAACTAAAGCAGCAAATCAGTTGGAAAGTGCAAGCTGCAATCAACAAGGCCTACCCTAATTGTAAACTCAAGTTGCCCTAGGATAGTTTCTACGACAATCTAGTAAGAATGCATCCCAAACAAAACTCCATGGTAGTTCAATGGCAAAAACCATAAATTGGATCTCTCAAGCTAAACATAGGAGCGATGAGAGGGCTGGATTGGGAGGTGCACTGAGGAATGACAATGGTGACATTATCATGGCATTCTCATTCTCTTATATCTGCAACAATCACAATCTCGTAGAAGCTTATGCAACAATTCTCGGAATTACCTGGTTTATACAAAAAAGGTATACAACTTTCACTTTAGAGATGGATTCACTCTTGCTCGTTGATATTTAAAGGGATGAGAAGGAGATGAATTACAGGATGGCTCAGATCACTGAGAAGATAATACAAATGAGGCACACAACTAATATAAATATCAACCATTGTTACAGAGAAGCCAACCAACTAGCTAACTATTTAGCAAAATTGGCGACCAAAGCTCAGAATGGATCTTACTACTTCTCCAGTCAGCAACTTTCTAAAGGAGCTAAGGGCCCCTTTCACCTGGACAAAAAAGCCAAATTCTAAGTATTAGAATCAAGCATGACAAGGCTAATTTTCTTGTAAGCTAGGATTTTTGTTGGTAGTGGCAGGTGAATCTATATTATATCATCACCTAGCCATATCTTTTGTAGGGTAACATTTACTCTTGTGTTGTACTAATGAAAGCCTTCTTTTGATTAATACAATACTCCCAGATAATGGGGAAATTTATTTAAAAAAATGTATTCGTAATCCTTAAAAAAGGGAATAAACTTAGAATGTGCATAAACTACAAAAATTTAAACAAAGCATGCCCTAACGATTCCTTTCCTTTCCCGAATATCGATCACATGATCAATTCCACGTCTGCCCACGAGATTCTTAGTTTTCTCGACACCTACTCCGGGTACAATCAAATATAAATGAACCCAGAGGATCAGTAAAAGACTTTGTTCATTACTAAGCAGGGTACTTATTGTTATAACGTAATGTTGTTTGGACTAAAAAATGTCGATGCTAACAATCAACGCCTAGTAATCGAATGTTCGAAGAATAAATAGGTAAATCAATGGAGGTTTATATTGATGATATGTTAGTTAAGTCCCTGCGAGCAGGGGACCATTTAAAAACATTTACAGGAGACATTCGACATACTAAGAAAATACAACATGAAGCTCAACCCAGAGAAATGTGCATTCAGGGTCGGTTCGGGCAAGTTCCTCGGCTTTATGATATCAAATCGGGGGATCAAAATCAAACCCGATAAAATCAAGGCAATCAAAGACATCACAGTTGTTGATAATGTCAAGGTTGTATAAAGGTTAACAGGGCACATAGCCTCCCTAGGTCGATTTATTTCGAGGTCCTCAGATAGGAGCCATCGGTTCTTCTCACTGCTTAAGAAGAAGAGCAATTTCGTGTGGACCCCGAAATGTCAACAAGCCTTAGAGGAACTCAAACGATACCTGTCGAGCCCGCCATTGCTTCACACCCTGAAAGCGGACGAGCAACTCTATGTATACTTAGCGGTCTCGGAGATAGCGGTAAGTGGGGTCTTAGTTCGAGAAGAGTAAGGTACACAATTTTGTATTTACTATGTTAGTCGGACCCTAGGTGAGGCCGAGACCCAGTACCCATACTTAGAAAAATTGGCGCTCGCTTTAATAAGTGCTTTTAGGAAATTAAAACCATATTTTCAATGTCACCCAATTTGCATGGTGACTACCTATCCCCTTCGCAATTTTTTGCATCAGCCCGAACTATCAGGTCGATTGGCCAAATGGGTCGTCGAGATTAGCGGGTACGATATCGAGTATCAACCCCGAACGACCATCAAGTCTCAAATCTTGGCAGACTTCATGGACGACTTTATGCCAACCTCTTACCCGAGGTCAAAAAGGAACTATTATTAAAATTGGGTACATCATCAGGGGTGTGGACCCTATTCACAGACGACGCTTCAAACGTGAAGGGGTCCGGGCTAGGCATCTTTTTGAAGCCACCCACAAGTATTACAATTAGATAGTCTATCAAAACTTCAAAATTAACTAACAATGAGGCCGAGTTTGAGGCCATGATTTTAGGTCTCGAGCTAGCTAAGAGCTTGGAGCCGAGGTCATCGAGCCCAAGTGTGACTCCCAACTTGTGGTAAATCATGTCAACAAAACGTTCGAGGTTTGAGAAGATCGAATGCAGAGGTACCTGGATAAACTACAGGTGTCTATACATCGATTTAAAGAGTGGACCCTACAGCACGTACCTCGAGAACAAAATAGCGAGGCCGATGCCCTTGCAAAATTGGGGTCGTCAATCGAAGACAATGAACTTAGCTCGGGGACTGTCGTACAACTTTCGAGGTCAGTAATTGAAGAAGGACATGCCGAAATAAACTCCACAAGTTTAACCTGGGATTGGAGGAATAAGTATATCGAATACCTAAAGAAGGGGGAGCTTCCATCGGATCCTAAGGAATCGAGGACTCTACGCACGAAGGTCGTATGGTTCACATTGACCGAGGATAGAACACTGTACAGGAGAATGTTTTATGGACTGTTGGAGATATGCTTAGGACTGGGAGACACCGACTACGTTCTATGGGAAATTCAGGAGGGCACTTGCAAAAATCATTCTGGTGTCGAGTCATTGGTTCGCAAAGTTATCAGAGTAGGATACTATTGGGATGAAATGGAAAAAGATACAAAAGAGTTTGTTCGAAGACGCGATAAATGCCAAAGATATGCATCGATGATTCACGAACCCAAAGAGCAACTCCACTCAGTCCTATCCCCATGGTCGTTCATGAAATAGGGAATGGATATCATCGTCCCTCTACCATCGGCCCTAGGTAAAGTTAAATTTATTTTATTTATGACTGACTATTTTTTTAAGTAGGTTGAAGCATAGGCCTTTGAGAAAGTCAGAGAAAAAGAAGTCATAGACTTTATTTGGGACCACATTATATGTCTATTCAGGATGCCTGTTGAGATCATAATGGACAATGGAAAGCAATTCGTCGGCAGCAAAGTGACAAAGTTTCTTAAAGACCACAAAAGAAAAAAGATCCTGTCAATGCCATATCATTCTAGTGGGAACGGATAGGCTGAATCGACAAACAAGACTATCATACAAAATCTAAAGAAAATATTGAATGATGCTAAAGGAAAATGGAGAGAAATATTACCCGAGGTCCTTTAGGCGTATCGAACAACTTCAAAATCCAGTAAGGGGGCAATACCGTTCTCTTTAGTCTGTGGTGCCGAATCTCTGATCCCGGTCGAAGTTGAGGAACCTAGCTTTATGTTTCGGTATGCAATGGAAGAGTCAAATCACGAGGCTATGAATACGAGCCTCAAATTTCTAGATGAAAGACGAGAAACTGCCATCTTTCGAATGGCTGCATAGAAACAGCGGATCGAAAGGTATTACAACTGAAGAGCCAATCCTCGACATTTTAAAATTGGGGACTTAGTTCTAAGAAAGGTCACTCTCAATACTCGAGACCCAAATGAAGGAAAACTTGGCCTGAACTGGGAGGGACCATATCAGGTCCTCGATATCATTGGAAAAGGATCCTACAAACTTGGCACAATGGACGGCGAGCAATTACCAAACAATTGGAACGTATCACTCCTCAAACAATATTACTGCTAAGGTATGACCTTCTAAATTTTCATTTATATTTTACACTAACCAATTGCAGGTGTTCAATCGAAGACATCGAAGTATTATTCATCACAAAGTCCTTAGGTTTTGTTAGAGATAGCTATGTAAATGTTAGAGATAGCTATGTAATTGTCCCACATTGGAATAGGAGTAGTATCCCATTTGTATAGAGTAGCTATAAATAGCACCTCTTGTATTGCATCACACACAATATCAATATATCATATTTTCTCCCGTGCCTTCTCACATGGTATCAGAGCTATCGTGAGAGATTTATCGTTGTGCATAAATTCCAGCGATTCCGGGAAGTAAAATCAGTCACCGGAACCCTTTTTTTTTCGGCGACTTTCAAAGTTATTTTGTGTCTGCTTTGTCTCGGTCAGTGTTGTGCACAAAATCCAATACTACCACAAGAGTAGTCACTGTCCGACGACCAAATCCCAGTGAAAATCTCCGGCGGTACTGTAGGTGTCCAAAGAAAATTTTCCGACGAAGTTCCAACGTTGCGTGGGCCACCTTCCGGCCATTTTTTGGCGATGACTCTTCAGGACAGATTGTTTCTCTTGCAATTCCGAGCCTACCCATCCAGGTTACACCAAATTCCGACCACTTTTTTATTTTTCCAACGTGAATAGTAATTTCAAAAGGTTGACTTCCGACCATTTTTTGAAAAAGTTCCTTCAGAACAGTTGGGTCTTCTGGTAATTCCGATCCTACCCCTACTGTTTTTATTTCATTCCGACCACTTTGAATATTTTCCGGCTGCAACAGTAACTTTCCAACTGCTACAGTAGTTTACTATTCTGGTTCAGTGTTCCTTACTCTATTTTCAGTGGATTACAGTTGATTATTTCTCTTATTTGGTAATAATTTACAAGATGTCTTTGGGAATTGATGTTTTTGGGTCTAAAAGCATGAGTTCTGGAAACTCTAATGTTATGATTACCTCGGAACCTTTAATGGGAGGTTCAAACTACTTAGCTTGGGCTTCATCTGTCGAGTTGTGGTGTAAAGGTCAAGGTGTGCAAGATCATCTGATTAAACAGTCTAGCGAAGGAGATGAAAAGGCGATAGCGCTTTGGGCAAAAATTGATGCTCAATTATGTAGCATCTTGTGGCGTTCTATTGATTCTAAGTTGATGCCTTTGTTTCGGCCATTCCAGACATGTTATTTGGTTTGGGCAAAGGCTCGTACGTTATACACTAATGATATATCTCGCTTCTATGATGTGATATCACGGATGACAAACTTAAAGAAGCAAGAATTAGATATGTCTACTTACTTGGGTCAGGTACAGGCAGTCATGGAGGAATTTGAGACATTGATGTCAGTTTCTGCTAGTGTGTCAAAACAACAAGAGCAGCGACAGAAAATGTTTCTAGTTCTTATACTCGCTGGACTTCCTCATGATCTTGATTCAGTACGAGACCAGATTTTGGCGAGTCCGACTGTCCCTACAGTTGATGAATTATTTTCTCGATTACTTCGCCTTGCTGCAGCACCAAGTCACCCAGTGATTTCATCCCAGATACTTGATTCCTCTGTTCTTGCATCCCATACAGTGGATGTTCGGGCATCTCAAGCTATGGAGAATAGACGAGGAGGCGGTCGTTTTGGGAGATCTAGACCCAAGTGTTCTTATTGTCACAAACTTGGACACACTCGCGAAATGTGTTATTCCTTAAATGGCCGTCCACCCAAAAATGCCTACGTTGCTCAGAGCGAGACTACAGGTAACCAGGGCTTTTCTGTATCTAAAGAAGAATATAATGAGCTCCTTCAGTATCGAGCAAGTAAGCAAACATCTCCACAAGTAGCCTCAGTTGCCCAGACTGACACTCCTATTGCTGGTAATTCTTTTGCTTGTGTTTCCCAGTCTAGTACTCTTGGACCATGGGTCATGGACTCAGGCGCTTCTGATCATATCTCTGGTAATAAATCACTTTTGTCGAATATTGTATATTCACAGTCTCTTCCTACTGTTACTTTAGCCAATGGATGTCAAACTAAGGCACAAGGAGTTGGACAAGCCAACCCATTGTCTTCTATCACCCTAGATTCCGTTCTTTATGTTCCTGGTTGTCCTTTTAGTCTTGCATCTGTTAGTCGTTTGACTCGTGCCCTCAATTGTGGTATATATTTTATTGATGATTCTTTTATTATGCAGGACCGCAGTACGGGACGGACAATTGGTACAGGTCGTGAATCAGAAGGTCTTTACTACCTTAACTCGCTCAGTCCTTCCACAACATGTCTAGTTACAGATCCTCCAGATCTAATCCACAGACGTTTAGGACATCCGAGTTTATCCAAACTTCAAAAGATGGTGCCTAGTTTATCCAGTTTGTCTAGATTAGATTGTGAGTCGTGTCAGCTTGGGAAACATACCCGAGCTTCCTTTACGCGTAGTGTTGAGAGTCATGCAGAGTCTGTTTTCTCCTTGGTTCATTCTGATATATGGGGTCCTAGTAGAGTCAGTTCAACCTTGGGATTTCGTTATTTTGTTAGCTTTATTGATGATTACTCAAGATGTACTTGGCTTTTCTTAATGAAAGATCGTTCTGAGTTATTCTCTATATTCCAGAGTTTTTGTGCTGAAATCAAAAACCAATTTGGTGTCTCTATCCGCATTTTTCGCAGTGATAATGCCTTAGAATATGTATCTTCTCAGTTTCAGCAGTTTATGTCTTCTCATGGAATTATTCATCAGACATCTTGTCCTTATACCCCTCAGCAAAATGGGGTTGCAGAAAGAAAGAATAGGCACCTTATTGAGACTGCTCGCACACTTCTAATTGAGTCTCGTGTTCCGCTGCGTTTTTGGGGCGATGCAGTTCTCACAGCTTGTTATTTGATTAATAGGATGCCTTCATCTCCCATCAAGGGTCAGATTCCACATTCAATATTGTTTCCCCAGTCAGCCTTATACCCTCTTCCACCTCGGGTTTTTGGGAGCACATGTTTTGTTCATAACTTAGCCCCGGGGAAAGATAAGTTAGCTCCTCGTGCTCTCAAGTGTGTCTTCCTTGGTTATTCTCGTGTTCAGAAGGGATATCGTTGTTATTCACCTGATCTTCATAGGTACCTTATGTCAGCTGACGTCACATTTTTCGAGTCTAAACCTTTCTTCACAACTGATGTCACTTCTGCTGACCACCATGACATATCTGAGGTCTTACCTATACCGACTTTTGAGGAGTTTAGTAATCCTCCTCCACCTTCAACCACAGAGGTTTCACCCATACCAACTTTTGAGGAGTCCAGTGTTATCCCTCCTAGTTCCCCGGCCACAGGAACACCACTCTTGACTTATCATCGTCGTTCGCGCCCTACATCAGGCCCATCTGGTTCTCGTCCTGCACCTGACACGGCTCCTACTGCGGATCTTGCTCCTAGTACACCGATTGCACTTCGAAAAGGTATACGAACCACACTAAACCCTAATCCTCATTATGTTGGTTTGAGTTATCATAGTCTGTCATCTCCCCATTATGCTTTTATATCTTCATTGTCCTCGGTTTCCATCCCTAAGTCTACAGGTGAAGCATTGTCTCATCCAGGATGGCGACAGGCTATGAGTGACGAGATGTCTGCTTTACATACAAGTGGTACATGGGAGCTTGTTCCTCTTCCTTCAGGTAAATCTACCGTTGGTTGTCGTTGGGTTTATGCAGTCAAAGTTGGTCCCGATGGCCAGATTGATCGACTTAAGGCACGTCTTGTTGCCAAAGGATACACTCAAATATTTGGGCTAGATTACAGTGATACCTTCTCTCCAGTGGCTAAAGTGGCATCAGTTCGCCTTTTTCTATCCATGGCTGCAGTTCGTCATTGGCCCCTCTATCAGTTGGACATTAAGAATGCCTTTCTTCATGGTGATCTTGAGGATGAGGTTTATATGGAGCAACCACCTGGTTTTATTGCTCAGGGGGAGTCTCGTGGCCTTGTATGTCGCTTGCGTCGGTCACTTTATGGTCTAAAGCAGTCTCCTCGAGCCTGGTTTGGTAAGTTCAGCACGGTTATCCAGGAGTTTGGCATGACTCGTAGTGAAGCTGATCACTCTGTGTTTTATTGCCACTCTGCTTCAAGTCTATGTATTTATCTGGTAGTCTATGTTGATGATATTGTTATTACGGGCAATGATCAGGATGGTATTACTAATCTGAAGCAACATCTCTTCCAGCACTTTCAAACTAAGGATCTAGGCAGATTGAAGTACTTTCTAGGTATTGAGGTTGCTCAATCTAGCTCAGGTATTGTTATTTCTCAAAGGAAATATGTGTTAGACATTCTTGAGGAAACAGGGATGACAGGTTGCAGACCTGTTGACACGCCGATGGATCCGAATTCTAAACTTTTGCCTGGACAGGGGGAGCCGCTTAGCGATCCTGCAAGCTATAGGCGGCTGGTTGGTAAATTAAATTATCTCACAGTGACTAGGCCCGACATTTCTTATCCTGTGAGTGTTGTAAGTCAGTTTATGGATTCTCCCTGTGATAGTCATTGGGATGCAGTTGTCCGCATTATCCGGTATATAAAATCGGCTCTAGGTAAAGGATTACTGTTTGAGGATCGAGGTCATGAGCAAATCATTGGGTACTCAGATGCTGATTGGGTAGGATCACCTTATGATAGACGTTCTACATCTTGATATTGTGTTTTAGTAGGAGGAAATTTGGTGTCCTGGAAAAGTAAGAATACCGAGCAATGGCTATGGCAACATGTGAACTAGTCTGGACCAAACAATTGCTCAAGGAGTTGAAATTTGGTGAAATCAGTCGGATGGAACTTGTGTGCGATAATCAAGCTGCACTTCATATTGCATCAAATCCGGTGTTTCATGAGAGAACTAAACACATTGAGATTGATTGTCACTTCGTCAGAGAAAAGATACTCTCAGGAGATATTACTACGAAGTTTGTGAGATCGAATGATCAACTTGCAGATATTTTCACCAAGTCTCTCACTAGTCCTCGCATTGATTATATATGTAACAAGCTCGGTACATATGATTTATATGCTCCGGCTTGAGTGGGAGTGTTAGAGATAGCTATGTAAATGTTAGAGATAGCTATGTAATTGTCCCACATTGGAATAGGAGTAGTATTCCCTTTATATAGAGTAGCTATAAATAGCACCTCTTGTATTGCATCACACACAATATCAATATATCATATTTTCTCCCGTGCCTTCTCACAGGTTTGAAAGCACGCGTTGCACTTTTTTCCCTTAGATCGGTTTTTGTCCTAAATGGGTTTTTACAGCGAGGTTGTTAATGAGGAAACCATTGTTCGTGCTAACTTAGAGCAATTCAACAGTATCCGAGGCTTCTTTACAATCAACCTTGAATACTGGGGCCATCACCCTCGGATGTCAACTTTGTTAAAAAGGAAGATGCTTCGTGTCAATTGGGTCTCGATAGGTTAAATTTTTTAAGGGCCAAACGGTCAAATAAACTGTGCACATGTAGATTACTCGAGCCCTAAAGGCAAACATGTCCGCATGTATAATCTATTGAGAGAAGTATTTTTCCTTAACAAATATTTCATGCCTTAGAGAAATTTTTACTTTACAATTTCATACTTTTGGTCTATTGTGAAAACAGGCTTAAGGGCCGATCACAACTGAAGTTCAAACAACTTACCCTATATCGGGGATTGCCGTCCGAAAAATCGACGTAATCGAATTATTAAAGTTTCGAGATCATAAAGACCTTAAAAGGGCAACCCTCATTTTTATAGGCCACGGCCACCCCACTCGGGGATTGGCACTTTGAACAAGTTCGGAGTGTAACAGGGAAACGTGCCCAAGAGGCAAATCCCAAGCTAAAGGCTACGACCAAATTGATACGGTTTGGAGACGTCCGAATTTTGTAATAAAATAGGCATCCAAATATTTTCATAAAATCAGTTTTAAAAAAGGCTACCCATGGAAAAATTACAAAGGTTTTTGATCACATCAACCCTTGAAAACCTAAGAGGTGCCGAATTGTTCGAACTCTCGAACCATTTCCTCTGTTGCATACTAAAGGCATTACGAAACAATGGGTTTCGATATCATCAACCCTAGAAAATAATGGAATATGAATATAGATTTATCTCATGCTAAGGCACAATTTTTTTATGTGATTAACTTTTTAAGCCAAAGGGGGTAGAAAGCCTTATGTATATTAAATGATCGTTCTACAAAGGAGACATCGGCCTAATACAAAGGCCTAAGGGCAATCTTTTGCTTTGAGCTCGAGGTATCATCCTCACTCAATAAAAACCCTTTCTTCTAGTTCGAGCAAGTACTCACTCGACACTAGTTTAGTCTCGGTCCAAAATTGCCTAGACCTCGAACCTATGAATGCAACCTCGTAAGGCATCAATAAAACAAAGACAAAGCAAGGGAAAAAAAGGAAAAACGACAGATCCTCAAAGGAAAGGAAAATTTTTATACCAAAGTTTTTCTTACAAGGGCCACATGGCCCGATCCAAAACTCGTTACAAAGGCCAAAACAGCCTTAAAAAGAAACACTACTAATCCTAAAGGCCTAGTCTTCTTCGGGAGCAGCTTCTTCGCCCAATGAGTCATCTCCATCGGATCCGCCCTCATCCTCGGAATCCTCATCAAGAAATATAAACTTTCGAGCCTTTGCTTCCTCAGCCTTGGCAATTTCGAGTTCAGTAGATATGTCAGCATTTTGAGCAAGGATTCCCTCGAGAACATCCCTTCGAGCCTTCCATTTCAAATGATCAACCATGCCCCTGGCTTGCTTGAGGGTGGCTTCGACGTTAACTTTGTATTGATCCGCAGTAGCTTGAGCCTTAATATTGGCATTAGCCACTTCGGATCTAGCAACCTCGAGATCCTTGGCCAGATTGGTTAAATTGGATTCGAGCTCCTCGACCTTCTTCTCCTGGACCGAGGTGTTGTCCCTTGCATATCAAAGTTGTGACTTGACAGAATCCAGCTCTGCTTGAACGGTCTCCTTTTGCGCAACAAGGATGTCCATACATCCCTTGAACTGATCGACTTTGGCTCGCACTTAGTCTATTTGCCCTTGAAAGCCCTTGATTTGTTCGAGCCTCTATCGAGCCTGTAGAATGGGATTGTTAGTTGTTATCTCCGACTTGTCCTCATTATCATAAAGAATTCGGAATACCTGCTTGGCCATCTCTTTATGCACGTTTCGAGCTTCCTCTATCCACCTGAAGCTTCTCACTGAGAATCTTATAAGTGTTGCACTTCTTAGTGAGACCCTGGACCTCGACCTTGCGTTCCTCTCGGGCTCAAAGAAAGGCCTCGTGATGCAACACCGAAGCCTGCAAGGAAAGAAGAAATATTATATATATCCACAAGTCAAAATTCAAGAAAAGACAATGATCCTTGAACTTACCCGATTTAGAGCATGCTGGGCCTCGTTGAACAAGCAGGAAACATCCACTGCATTCATTTTGGCTTGATCCTCCTCAGTGACCAATCATCGAAGGTAACTTGCTACCCCTACCGGGGCAGATAAAACTTGTGTATCCTCTAAGATCAAGATAATAAGAGGCCACTTTTGATCAGGGTCAATGTTGGGAGCCAGGAATTGGTTAGTCAGTGATAGCTCGAGGAAGCCTCATTCGAGCTCTTCCTTGGTATGTCCAAATCACCCAAATCGATGGTATCTTCCATATCAGCAAAATAGCCACGGAAAAAATCCTTTCCTCCGAGGTCCCCCTCTCCGTGACAAGTCTCTGCAGCGTGAGCGTCACGTATCATCAAATCCAGAACTGGAGGGAATAAGGAGGAGTCACCAATCACTATTGCCCGAAGTGGGTCTGTAGAGGCATCATCTTCGTTTCGGGGAGTCGCGAGCTCGGTTTTTACCCCAACCTCGACCGCCTCTTCGATGGCCTCCCCATTTTGAGGTGAAGCATCTTCAACTCTTGTTGTCTCGAGCTCATCAAATCGGGGCAAAGCAGTTTCAGCTCCCGCATGTCCAATGGTTTTTTGAACCTCGATGCCAAACCGCACACGAGGCACCAATCCAGAATTTTCTTCTTCATCCTCATCTATGGTCTCATCCGACAGCTGGTGGACAAACTCTAGAGTTACGTGGATAACGTCCCCCTTTGGCTTGCGGGGCCTCCCGACCGGCCTTTTCTTCTCTGGGCTCGAGGAACTCGGATCCTCTTTCCTCTTCTTCTCTTTTCCCTGCTTTGGGGTAGACTAGGAAAGGAGCGCCTTTTCTTCGGCAAAGGGAGGCCTCATTGGCACGTCCTTCCCGAGGCTTGCAATATGGAAAAAATGAATAAGAACAAATAACAAAGTCTGAATGGAAACCTTGCCAAAGAAAAAAGATTACCATGGTTTCGAGCATCTCATTGTCCCTTTGACAACTCCATCCAAGCGCACTCGGAAAAAGTTTTTTGTGACACCAATCCATCAACCCATTGCCTCAGGTCGGGGATCACTTCCGGTATAACGGCCTTGGCTGCAACACAAGAACTTAGATGAGGGGAAAACAAGAAAGTTGAACGGCAATACTAGATACACGAAAGGCCAAGTAATGCTTACGTTTCATGTTCCACCTTTCAGGGAATGACATATCTTCGGCGGGGATTAAATCCAAAGTCTTTATTCTGACAAACTCGCCCATCCAACCGCGATCTCGAGCCTCGTCTATGCTTGAGAATGAGGGTTTGGTATCTCGTCGGTAAATTTTGAACATGCCTCCCCGATAAAGTCAAGGGCCGTAGAGGCGCATGAGGTGATCGAGGGTAAAAGGATGCCCCTCAATCTTACTGACAAAGAATCGGAGGAGGAGCATGACTTCAAAATAATGGATGGATTTGGCCTAGAGTGACATCATACCTTTTGCAAAAAGCAACGATGATAGGGTCCAAGGGACTTATTGTTAAGGGGTAGGTGTAGACAATCAGATACCCTTCCTTGTATGTAGTGATAAATTCTTTGGGGCTAGGTACCACGACGCCCTTGCCTACCCAGTTGCACTCTTCTTCACCTTCTCGAGGAGGCCTTCGATAATCGTACACATATACTTCGACATAGGTTCACATCGGCACGGTGTCGGGGGTGTGTTCTCTATATTGAAATCAACAGCAATGGCACTTTGCGGCACAATTTTTTATGTTTTGCCATTTTGGGTTTGAGTGTGAAGAAGAAGAAGAAAATAAGACTTAGTGTTTTGAGAGAGGGTTGACAACAAAACCTGAAGATTTTGCAGAACGGAAAAACTTAAAAGATGTAAAAAGCTTTGGAGATTAGAAGAAATTGAAACTAAAGTTTGAATCAATAAGAAAATGGCTTATTTATGGGTTTCACTGCGATAGTTTGAAACCGCTGGTGGCTGACCTTCAACTAGCATGCATTAAACGTCGGGAACTGCACCGACGGGACATTTCGGTCACATCTGCTGCTTACGTTATGGGAATGACATCATGATAGGTCAAGGATCGGAGGCTTAATTTGTTTTTTTATTACACTCCAAAAAACGAGGGGACTATCCGTATACGGTTAAAATCGAGCCCACCCGATTTTACTGATTTATCAAGACTGGTGTGAATGATCGAAGATCTATCCCATAATAGATCAGACCAAGGCACGAAGACAAGGTACCGAGTTCGAAGATTCGAATGTCAAGATCGTGACCGGTAGTGATTGAGACCGAATGAGACAGACATCGAGTAAGATCGAAGTAGCATAATAACAGAAAGGCGAGATATCTGTGATTAGTCGAAGATCATGACAAAAATCTCGGAACAAATAAAATCAAGGACGTTTAATTAGCTAATTATGGGATTTTCTTATGTAATTAGAGCTATACCATAATTAGAATTCCTCTACTATATAAAGAGGAGTTCCAATCATTTGTAAGGCACTGGGATTCACACATATCAAAGCAATATAACACTTTATCTTTAGCTCATATTGTTGTTCATTAGCTTGCTTATTGCTTAACCATTTTGATTCCGGCCAGTTCAAGGGCACTCTAGCTCGAGGGCTGAATTACGTTTCAACACCAGTTTGCTTTATCTTATTGTTAAATTTTATTACTAATCTTTATATTTATTAATTGGTATTAGGTGAAATTACGTGTCCTTAAAACCACATTATAAGTTTAATTATTATCCAATTTTAAGGGTAAACACATTCATACAATCTTACAAACCAAAGTCAATTAGAAATTTAGCGAAAATTTGAAGAGTGTAATAGTGTAAGAAACCCAATAAAGGAGAAACATAAAAATGAAGGGACACCACATACGGTATGCACCAATACTAAAAGTAGGTAACCAAAGATCGGAGTTCGAAATTACACCGTAAAAGTTAGTTAGGGTATCTAGCTAGATGAGAACAAAACTAGAGGGGGCTAATAGAGGAAAAAAATAAGAAAGACTTTGGGGCGAGATTAAGAGAGATAAGGGTATGATTTTTTTTAGAGAATGGATTTCGCTGCTGATAATACATGTTCGGCTTCTGCATAAAGTTGTGTACAATCTTTTGCGAGTTTAGGGGCGAAAGAAGGAGTTGGTGTGGTGGAGATAGTTAGATTTGACCAAATAGAAAACATGCCAAGTATACTGAATTTGGTGGTGACTTTTAAAGTTAGATAAATGAATATCTTGATCACTCTATGAAAGACAAATATTTATAAAAAGGACATAGCGAAGAAGAAAAAAAAGAGTTTTCATTCGATTGCAATTAATTGAGGAGAGTATCGTGATGTGATGAATATAGAGAGATGCGAAATAAGAAACTGGAATATATAAAAAGTCAAGTTTGTAGATATTGTGATTGGTATAGACAACATTATGAAGTAAGAGATTTACTGAGAGAGAGGAAGAGAAGAAATATGAGATGGAAAAATAGAAAGTTGTCCAATAAAAAAGAAAGAAAGAAGGGAAGTGAATTTTTTCCTTATTTCACTCTATTTACTTGTGTCATTCAGATGTCACTAAGCTAAATTAGCCAATTAAATATTACATAAGCATAATCAACGATCAAAGAGGTTTAATATATGAAATTTTAATAAACAGAGGCGCTATAATTGGGGAAAATCCAATTTAGAGGACCGATTTTGCCAACATGTACAAGTTAAAGTGTTAGTTTGCTATTAAACCAAAATGAAGGAAAACCCCAAAGGTGCTAGAAAAATATAATAAAAGAATTTGAGGGCCAAAATTCAATTATCCATTCAAGTAAGCCCCCTCGTCATTTTGCTATGCTATCTGAACATCAGGACACAAGCAGAGAGTAGAGTCCAAACTCTAAAGAAAGAAGAAGCTAAGGATATGGCGTGCGCAAGCACATCTGCTTCCACGACTTGGAACATGTCCTCTCTGAAATCCGCACTCCCTTCCGCACAAACATTTTCGAAGTCTTCGCTCCGCTTCTCCGTTGGGTCCAAGCCCAAATCCACTTCCAGACTTCTTCACTCCTTCGTTGGTCTCGCTCCATTGCATCCGCTCCTTTCTCTTAGTTCCCAAGGTACTTTTGGAATTCTGCATTAATTAATTGATTACTTTGTTACGTCTGGTATACGAAAAGTTTGCATTTTTAGTGCAATAAAATCCTAATTTATTGCATTTGGATGTTGATATGGCGTTTCCATGGATATTGAAGCCACCCGTTTAATGCAATAGGCATGTCATATTGATAATAGTTGTTATTACTGGTATTATCGGGGATGCAGCTAATGTTGCATTTCTACTGCTTGAGTTCATAATATGTTATTCGGTGAGTGTTTGAATACATGTTTTTACAGTGTGATAATTAAGCAGGGGCAGCAGCCCGGCGAATTTTGTGGCCTAAAGCCCATCTTAATGAGGGAACTTTTTAATTTTTTTAATTATTTATTTTGAAGTCTATTTTTTTTTAGCTTTTCTTATATACAAAGTTATTAATAATTTTCTTATAATCGATAACTCCTAATAAGTATTTCTCAATTGACAATATAGCTAACCAATTTAACCTTTCTTGTGACATTGTTGTTCTTAGGTAAGATTTTATCAATTTTAATTTTGAAAACTCCTTTCCGATGAAGCAACAGTAACATGAGTTATGAACATTATTCCATAAGCAATTTAGGCATTTGAAAAAGAATTATATCTTTTTATTTGATTAGGTGTATTAATTAAACTGTTATCTTCTAATTGTACTATTTTTCTTAATACTTTTAATTCAGAAAATAAATTTGAACCATCAATATCGAATTGATTATTATGCTTTAAGGAACATTCAAGATTTGATTAGGCTTGCAGTTTATGTTGAACCCACACTATTCTTGTTGTTTATCTTAGCCACGGGCCTTAGATTCTGGTTACTGTTATTGCATGTCATTCATCTTTTGGTTTTTATGCTTCTGTTACTATTACAATTTCTATTGGAGTTACTAATGAATTCTCTTTTCTTGTTTTTTATTTTATTTCGTCTTTCTGAGCCGATGGTCTATCGGAAACAGCCTCTCTGCCCCTATCGGGGCAGAGGTAAGGTCTGCGTACACATTACCCTCCCCAGACCCCACTATGTGGGATTTTACTGGGTAGTTGATGTTCTCACATCTAGTGATCTTAGTTTTTACTGTCAAATGGAAAACCAAAAATATTTTCATATGCTTCGAATTGTTCAAATCTATTTTGAAGTGAAAAATAGCTTTGTCTATTATGTATAAAAGTAATCAACTTTAAAAGACTCTTCGAAAGATTTGAGATTTCATTATCAACATTCGCATCAAATTGTTACTTCTTATATATCACACGTTTCTTACGAAATTCTGGTTCGATATTCATTTCAAATGCAATTTCCTTGGTAGAATCATAGCAGTTGCAGATCCTTCTTCTCTATGTTTGTTAAAGAAAGAAATCAAACTTTTTCACTTTACAGAACTGTTTTTTAAACCTATACATAGTCTATTAGGTGTAACAAAAAATGGGGCCCCCACAAATATGGGGCCTAAAGCGGTTGCTTTAGTTGCTTTATGGAAGGGCCGCCCATGTAATTAAGATACTTCTAGTAAGAGGGATTGTTTTAGGGATTTTAAGGTTGGATTGCCTAGATTAGAATATTGTTGGTCACCTCTTGATTCTGTCATATATGACATCTATGGGCAAGGACAGACGCACAATTTACGCAATGGGTGATTTTGGCCAAAACTATATATACATGTATGTACGTAGGTATGTGTCTGTACACAAACACATACTACGATATTATCGTAAAGGAGTAGTAGATATACTTGTACTTTCCATTCACCAACTTAATATCCTGGATCCGTTTCTGTTTATGGGGTGGTCTGTTATCCCATAAGCTCAAGTACTTTATGATTTGGGATTAGGACAGGACATAGAAAAACAGGTTACATGAAATTGGAACAGACCATTGTGTTTTTTTTGGCGCCAGTTCTCTCGTCTACTAGCTTTACTATTTCCTCATGTACCTTTCCAGTCGAATTATTACTATGTATATGCTTTCCTCAGTTGGTGTAAGGTGAATTTAGTCTTACCTGTTTTGTTTAAGTCATTTCCAATAATGCCCAAGAGCCCCTGAACAATTTTTACCTCTGTACAGCATTTAGTGCAACTACATTGAACTTTTGATTAGTGTCTTTTCTTTTAGGGTTGCGTATGTTAGTTTGTCGATGCTCTTGCTTTAGGATATTTGATCAAACTAAAAGTCTAGCTCCAGTGTCTGTAGTCATTCTAGCTCCCCGAGTTAGTCAAGTAGGTCAAGCCGAGTCTAGTCACCCTGTAAGAGAAAGTCGCGTAACCAAATTTCTTCTTAATTGAGTTTTATTTTCAAGCTTCAGTCTGAAAGTTAACGGAAAGGGAAGTGAACTTCCTTTTCTATTTGTCTTGTACTGTGTAACGGAAAGGTTTCATGAGTCATTTGTGGAATTTGGTGAATGTGAAAGCGTAGAGAAAAATCTGGTTTGCAGATGAACATGGAATGTTGCTTGTTAAGTAATTCCGCAGTGCAACTTCTGCATTTCAAGCTATTATTTCTACACCTATGTTTTTCTTTAAGTTGATAAAGTTTCTAACCTAAAATTATAAATTGCAGATTCAACAAGTTTTGACCACTCATTTACTGTGATTGATAATGGTGGCCGGTTTTCCGCCATGAGACATGGCAGGAAGGTGCCCAAACTGAATAGACCCCCAGATCAGCGTCGGGCACTCTTACGAGGCCTCACGACTCAGCTCCTCAAGCACGGACGTATAAAGACCACTAAAGCAAGGGCCAGGGCAGTGAGAAAGTATGTCGATAAGATGATCACAATGGCAAAGGATGGCACTCTCCATAAGAGAAGGCAAGCCCTTGGATTCATCTATGAGAAGCAGATAGTGCATGCATTATTCGCGGAGGTCCCGGAGAGATATGGAGAGAGGAATGGAGGATACACCAGGATAATAAGAACTCTGCCCAGGCGAGGAGACAATGCACCAATGGCTTATATTGAGCTTGTCTAGCAACTGAATAGTCATTTTAAAGATGTTCTTATTTATTTTTGTGCAGAAGTCTGATTCAATTAAGAGACTTTTTTGAGTTCTAAATATGATTCCATCTCAATTCTTTATGGATTTCAACTCCAAAAGGAATTACCAGTAATATTTGTATGGTGGTGTATTTTCTTTCTTTTTTTTTGATTCACGTGTACTTGAGGTTGAAAGGCAACACATTATATCTTTGGGCTGAACAAAGATTGCTAAGAGTATGATACCCAAAAATAAAAATACTGCAACGACAAATTGCACAAAGGGAGTGAATTAGATGCATATCATGTGTTTGAACCCTGTTGTTGACAAAAGTGTAGTATTTAATTAGAAAAGGATAGAGAAGTGAACACATTGTCCTTGTCAGCTGGCTCTTGGGGATTTTTCGATTAAAAAGATAAATTGAACAAAGGGGGTGAATTAGATGCATACCATGAGTTTGAACCCTGCTGTAGACGAAAGTGTGATACTTAAAGAAGGATAGAGGAGTGAATATATTATCAGTGCCAGCTGGGGATTTTTCGATTGAAAATGATAAATTGAACAAAGGGACAAAATGTTTCCCGGATCAAAGGCAGAAAGCTTTTACTCGCACAACAACAACAACCCAGTATAATCCCACTTAGTGGGGCAGAGAGGCTGTTTCCAAATAGAAACCCGACATCATTCCCTCAAAGAACTTCCCACCTTGCTTTTGGGGAGACTCGAACTCACAACCTCTTGGTTGGAAGTAGAAGTTGCTTACCATCAGAGCCCCTCTTGTCAAAACTTTTACTAGCACAAAAAAGGAAATTTGGAAGGAGTATATGAAGATAAATATTACCTAGTAAGAAAAATACTTACCGCTGTAATATTTACACTAAATTAAATAACTTAATCATAAAAGTTACAAATAAATCTGAAAATAAATAATATTTAAATATTATTAAGTGATACGTAAAGGTATATATGCAAGATAATTTTTTGTAGTACTCCCTCTGTTTCAAATTAGATGATGTACTTTCCTTTTAAGTTTGTTCCAAAATAAATGACACATTTCTAAATTTGGAAATAATTCAATTTTAAACTCTTTATTTTACCTATTTTACCCATAATGAGAAGCTTTTATAACTATACAAATGTCATGGTCCTACAAAGCTTTTACCCCTTAAATTTTTAACACCAAAGCAGAGGTGGATACAGTGTGGTAGTTATGGTTTCAATTGAACCCATAACATTCGACGTGGAGTAGAAATTTATGTATAAAAATTCATTAAAATTGTAAAAATAATATATTTGAACCCATAACTTTAAAAATATAATGGGTTCAATGTTAAAAATCTTAAAAGTTGAACCCACAGAGTTTAAATACTGGATCCGGCTCTGATTACAAGTTTCAAAAGTCTTCTACTTTTTTGTTAAACTCCGTGCCGAGTCAAACTAACTCATCTAAATTAAAACGGAAACGGAAGGAGTAGTTTTTTTTTTTTTTTTTTGGTTTTGGCTGTGAACAGGTTACATAAGCTAGCTTTAGTAACCAACACATTCTGGCAATTGTAAGAGAATGGGTGAATTATAGATGTTTTACATATAGGATTGAAGGGGTTAAGTTGGGAAATCAGCAGGGGATAAGAAGTCAGAGAAAGCAGTAGATAAGGTAGGATCAGAGTTTGTTGTATTTTCCTATCTACTCTATCATTCTTCATAGCCCAAGATATATAAAAACCAGACACAAAAGGGAAAGCCTTAACGCGGTGGTTATCATTATGTTAGCTTCAACAGCTCTGAATCTGGGTTCATTAGGCAGTTGTATAGTGACTGTGTCAGCCCACAGTTGCCATAAACCTTCCCTGCTTCTACCATTCGTGGCATTACCAAAGCCTTTTAATGGAAGCTGTAACAGTAGCTGGAAATTAACTACACCATTCAAGACTGCCGTTGCTGCTGTTGATTCCTCTCAACCTGCCCAACAGGTTTGCAGATTTTACTTTTTACGAAATTGGTTCGCCTATTAAACTATCTAATATTTGAATGTGTTAGAAATTGTTTAAATATATTACCTGCGTTTTAAATGAGAAGTTATGTTTCTTGATTTAGTGCACCTTTAACCACTCATGTGTCTTGATAACCATTCTGTTCTTATCTTTTGGTACTACATTTAACTGAACTTCTGGCAGATACATTCTTCTATTCCGAGAGCGATCAAGAAATCTCACCCTTTCGTAGATTCATGGACCCAATTTCAATTCCATTACAATCTCGCAAAGGAGAGAGATCAGATATTGCTTTTTAGGAAAGTGTGTTTAGTCCTTTTACGTGTTTCAAGCCTAAATCTTTTGTGTTCTTCATTCATGTTTTTCAACAGAAATGAGTGAATTTATATACACTAACATCACTATCAATGTAACTTAACTAGTTTCAGTAAGCCACCAATTGAAAATGTCCATGCTCTCTTTCTTTACTCAAAATTCAAAACTGAGGCGATTTGATCCCATGATGTGGAAACTAATGCCCCATGTGCCATGGTATGGGTTTCCATGTACACGGAATAATCTCAAGCTACAAATGATGATGTCCATCTCATTGAAGAAGTATTAGGCATGTGCCTAATAAGAGTTTTCTTTGGTTTGGTAGCCAACCTTGTTGACTTGGTTTGGTTGGTAGCCAACCTTGTTGAATTAGTTTGGTTTGGTAGCCAACCTTGTTGAATTTCTTTGGTTTGGTAGCCAACTTTGTTGAATTGTGAAAAGTGTGTGTAAATTGTCAAATATTGTAGGCTTTAGAGGGTGAAGCTTTGGCTATAAAAGGAGAGCTTCAACTCTCATTTCTTCACACCAACAAAGAGAGAAAGAAAGAGTAAGGTTTCACAGACAAGGTATAAGAAAATAGTCTGTGAGGAAAATAGAGAGTGAGCGATATTGTAGTGAGGTGGGAATATCAAAAGAGGGTTATTTCTTTTGAGTGTTGTAGTGGTCTTTGGAGTATTTACCTCCGACCTACAAAGTGTAAAATTCCTTACTATAGTGATATCAGTTGCTCCTCTCGGGGTCGTGGTTTTTTTCCCTTATTCAGAAGGGTTTTCCACGTAAAAATCTTGGTGTCATTGTTACTCTTTTATTCTTGTTAATTACCGTATCTCGGTGCTACATTATTATTCCGCTTTATTACCGTGAATATTATTTTGGTAAGGGGTTTATTCCCAACAACTGGTATCAGAGCACGGGTTCTGCTCGTTCACTGAAATACTATTCACTGTCGGTAGTACTATACTTGGTGAAAAAATAAAAATGTCCGGAGTAAAGTACGAGGTAGCAAAATTCAATGGAGATAACGGTTTCTCAACATGGCAAAGAAGGATGAGAGATCTGCTCATCCAACAAGGATTACACAAGGTTCTAGATGTTGATTCCAAAAAGCCTGATACCATGAAAGCTGAGGATTGGGCTGACTTGGATGAAAGAGCTGCTAGTGCAATCAGGTTGCACTTATCAGATGATGTGGTAAATAACATCATTGATGAAGACACTGCACGTGGAATTTGGACAAGGTTGGAAAGCCTATACATGTCCAAAACGCTGACAAATAAATTGTACCTGAAGAAGCAGTTATACGCCCTACACATGAGTGAAGGTACGAATTTTTTGTCACATTTAAATGTGTTTAACGGACTAATCACACAGCTTGCCAACCTCGGAGTGAAAATCGAGGAAGAAGATAAAGCCATCTTGCTATTGAACTCGTTGCCATCTTCGTACGATAATTTGGCAACAACCATCCTGCACGGTAAGACTACTATTGAGTTGAAAGATGTCACATCGGCTCTTCTACTCAATGAGAAGATGAGAAAGAAGCCTGAAAATCAAGGACAGGCTCTCATCACAGAAGGTAGAGGCAGGAGTTATCAAAGGAGTTCGAACAACTATGGTAGATCCGGAGCTCGTGGGAAGTCAAAGAACCGATCCAAATCAAGAGTCAGAAATTGCTACAACTGTAATCAACCAGGTCACTTCAAAAGAGATTGCCCAAATCCAAGGAAGGGCAAAGGTGAAACCAGTGGCCAGAAGAATGACGACAACACAGCCGCCATGGTGCAAAATAATGATAATGTTGTCCTCTTTATAAATGAGGAAGAGGAATGCATGCACCTGTCAGGTCCAGAGTCGGAATGGGTGGTTGACACAGCGGCATCTCACCATGCCACACCGGTAAGAGATCTTTTTTGCAGATATGTAGCAGGTGATTTCGGCACAGTGAAAATGGGTAACACAAGTTACTCAAAGATTGCGGGGATTGGTGACATTTGTATCAAGACAAATGTCGGATGCACATTGGTTCTAAAGGATGTGCGGCATGTACCTGATTTACGGATGAACTTGATCTCGGGAATTGCTTTAGACCGAGATGGATACGAGAGCTATTTTGCAAATCAAAAGTGGAGACTCACTAAGGGATCATTGGTGATTGCAAAGGGAGTTGCTCGTGGCACGTTGTACAGGACAAATGCAGAAATATGCCAAGGTGAATTGAACGCGGCACAAGATGAGATTTCTGTAGATTTGTGGCACAAAAGAATGGGTCATATGAGCGAGAAGGGATTGCAGATTCTTGCCAAGAAATCACTCATTTCTTATGCCAAAGGTACAACGGTAAAACCTTGTGACTACTGTTTATTTGGTAAGCAGCATAGAGTCTCATTTCAGACATCGTCTGAAAGAAAATTGAATATACTTGATTTAGTATATTCTGATGTTTGCGGCCCAATGGAAATTGAATCAATGGGCGGTAACAAATATTTTGTTACTTTTATTGATGATGCTTCACGAAAATTATGGGTTTATATTTTGAAAACCAAAGATCAGGTGTTTCAAGTTTTCCAGAAGTTTCATGCTCTAGTAGAAAGGGAGACGGGTCGAAAGCTAAAGCGTCTCCGAAGTGACAATGGAGGTGAGTACACTTCAAGGGAATTTGAAGAGTATTGTTCAAGTCATGGGATCAGACATGAAAAGACAGTTCCTGGAACCCCACAGCACAATGGCGTAGCCGAGAGGATGAACCGCACCATTGTGGAGAAGGTGAGAAGCATGCTCAGAATGGCTAAACTGCCTAAGTCATTCTGGGGTGAAGCAGTTCAGACAGCCTGTTACCTGATCAATAGGAGTCCATCAGTTCCGTTGGCGTTTGAAATCCCAGAGAGAGTCTGGACCAACAAGGAGGTGTCCTACTCGCATCTGAAGGTGTTCGGTTGCAGAGCTTTTGCACATGTACCAAAAGAGCAGAGAACAAAGCTGGATGATAAATCTATTCCCTGCATATTTATCGGATATGGAGATGAAGAGTTCGGGTACAGACTGTGGGATCCTGTAAAGAAGAAGGTCATCAGAAGTAGAGATGTAGTCTTCCGAGAAAGTGAAGTTAGAACTGCTGCTGATATGTCAGAAAAGGCGAAGAATGGTATAATTCCTAACTTTGTTACTATTCCTTCTACTTCTAACAATCCCACAAGTGCAGAAAGTACGACCGACGAGGTTGCCGAGCAGGGGGAGCAACCTGGTGAGGTTATTGAGCAGGGGGAGCAACTTGATGAAGGTGTCGAGGAAGTGGAGCACCCCACTCAGGGAGAAGAACAACATCAACCTCTGAGGAGATCAGAGAGGCCAAGGGTAGAGTCACGCAGGTACCCTTCCACAGAGTATGTCCTCATCAGTGATGAGGGGGAGCCAGAAAGTCTTAAGGAGGTGTTGTCCCATCCAGAAAAGAACCAGTGGATGAAAGCTATGCAAGAAGAGATGGAATCTCTCCAGAAAAATGGCACATACAAGCTGGTTGAACTTCCAAAGGGTAAAAGACCACTCAAATGCAAATGGGTCTTTAAACTCAAGAAAGATGGAGATGGCAAGCTGGTCAGATACAAAGCTCGATTGGTGGTTAAAGGCTTCGAACAGAAGAAAGGTATTGATTTTGACGAAATTTTCTCCCCCGTTGTTAAAATGACTTCTATTCGAACAATTTTGAGCTTAGCAGCTAGCCTAGATCTTGAAGTGGAGCAGTTGGATGTGAAAACTGCATTTCTTCATGGAGATTTGGAAGAGGAGATTTATATGGAGCAACCAGAAGGATTTGAAGTAGCTGGAAAGAAACACATGGTGTGCAAATTGAATAAGAGTCTTTATGGATTGAAGCAGGCACCAAGGCAGTGGTACATGAAGTTTGATTCATTCATGAAAAGTCAAACATACCTAAAGACCTATTCTGATCCATGTGTATACTTCAAAAGATTTTCTGAGAATAACTTTATTATATTGTTGTTGTATGTGGATGACATGCTAATTGTAGGAAAAGACAAGGGGTTGATAGCAAAGTTGAAAGGAGATCTGTCCAAGTCATTTGATATGAAGGACTTGGGCCCAGCACAACAAATTCTAGGGATGAAGATAGTTCGAGAGAGAACAAGTAGAAAGTTGTGGCTATCTCAGGAGAAGTACATTGAACGTGTACTAGAACGCTTCAACATGAAGAATGCTAAGCCAGTCAGCACACCTCTTGCTGGTCATCTAAAGTTGAGTAAAAAGATGTGTCCTACAACAGTGGAAGAGAAAGGGAACATGGCTAAAGTTCCTTATTCTTCAGCAGTCGGAAGCTTGATGTATGCAATGGTATGTACTAGACCTGATATTGCTCACGCAGTTGGTGTTGTCAGCAGGTTTCTTGAAAATCCTGGAAAGGAACATTGGGAAGCAGTCAAGTGGATACTCAGGTACCTGAGAGGTACCACGGGAGATTGTTTGTGCTTTGGAGGATCTGATCCAATCTTGAAGGGCTATACAGATGCTGATATGGCAGGTGACATTGACAACAGAAAATCCAGTACTGGATATTTGTTTACATTTTCAGGGGGAGCTATATCATGGCAGTCTAAGTTGAAGTGCGTTGCACTTTCAACAACTGAAGCAGAGTACATTGCTGCTACAGAAACTGGCAAGGAGATGATATGGCTCAAGCGATTCCTTCAAGAGCTTGGATTGCATCAGAAGGAGTATGTCGTCTATTGTGACAGTCAAAGTGCAATAGACCTTAGCAAGAACTCTATGTACCATGCAAGGACCAAACACATTGATGTGAGATATCATTGGATTCGAGAAATGGTAGATGATGAATCTCTAAAAGTCTTGAAGATTTCTACAAATGAGAATCCCGCAGATATGCTGACCAAGGTGGTACCAAGGAACAAGTTCGAGCTATGCAAAGAACTTGTCGGCATGCATTCAAACTAGAAGACAGTGCTACCTCCTCTGGATGAATGAGACTGGAGGGGGAGATTGATGATGTCCATCTCATTGAAGAAGTATTAGGCATGTGCCTAATAAGAGTTTTCTTTGGTTTGGTAGCCAACCTTGTTGACTTGGTTTGGTTGGTAGCCAACCTTGTTGAATTAGTTTGGTTTGGTAGCCAACCTTGTTGAATTTCTTTGGTTTGGTAGCCAACTTTGTTGAATTGTGAAAAGTGTGTGTAAATTGTCAAATATTGTAGGCTTTAGAGGGTGAAGCTTTGGCTATAAAAGGAGAGCTTCAACTCTCATTTCTTCACACCAACAAAGAGAGAAAGAAAGAGTAAGGTTTCACAGACAAGGTATAAGAAAATAGTCTGTGAGGAAAATAGAGAGTGAGCGATATTGTAGTGAGGTGGGAATATCAAAAGAGGGTTATTTCTTTTGAGTGTTGTAGTGGTCTTTGGAGTATTTACCTCCGACCTACAAAGTGTAAAATTCCTTACTATAGTGATATCAGTTGCTCCTCTCGGGGTCGTGGTTTTTTTCCCTTATTCAGAAGGGTTTTCCACGTAAAAATCTTGGTGTCATTGTTACTCTTTTATTCTTGTTAATTACCGTATCTCGGTGCTACATTATTATTCCGCTTTATTACCGTGAATATTATTTTGGTAAGGGGTTTATTCCCAACAAAACTTACAATAACTATCTCATAAACGCGACACGATAAGTGCATTTATTTCTTTTCTGGTAAAAATCACAAGAGCGTTCTATGCTTATCTCGAGGCATGGATCATTGTTATGTGAAATGAAGGCAAAAACTTCAAGTAACTCCTTTTTAGGTAAGTTATCTAGACCCCACGGTGTGGTCTATCCTCACAAGGTAGGGGTAAGGTCTGCGTACACACTACCCTCCCCAAACCCCAAGATGTAGGATAATACTGGGTATGTTGTTGTTGTTGCTGCTGCTCGGCGAGTATCCAGCGCAATCTTCAATTACTGTTTGATATTTTGTTATATATACAGCAAGACACAGAAAAGAAGAAGTACTATTTTCTTGTTGCAAATGCCAAATTCATGCTGGATGAAGAGGAGCATTTCCAGGAGCAATTGTTTGAACGTCTTCGTCTCTTTGGAGAGCGCAACATGGAGCAGGATTTCTGGCTTGTGATTGAGCCAAAATTCTTGGATAAATTCCCTAATATTACCAAGAGACTGAAGAGACCTGCAGTAGCTCTTGTCTCAACAAATGGCCCTTGGATCACGTAAGTGCACTCATTTTCAATACCCTAAACTCTAGTTACCCTCTTTTCCCAGTTTATGCATCATAAGAAAATGCAAGAAGGTATATGCGTTCATAGGCAAGTTAATCAAAGGTGGATGCAGGCCATTCTTTACGGTTTTAACTGAACCCAGTATTTTTGACATGGAACATATGTATGTGCATGTGTGCTTGCACATTGATAAACTTAATTTGAGTGGGATATAACATATCCTCTATGGTTCCAGTTGAACCCAATATTTTTGATACTGGAAAAGGTATATATGTGAGAAAAACCATTAAAATTTTCACAAGCAAAATTCAAAATCCATAATTTCAAAAGTGAAATAAGTTTAGTGCTAAGCTATGTTCTGCGGACTCTCCAAAATGTTGCTGCACCCGTGTCGGATGCTTCAAAAATGCACTACTTTTGGAGGATCTAACACGCACCTGACAGCATTTTCGGAGAGTCCGAGCAACATATGTGCTAAGAAACTTAAAGATTGAACTCGTCGAATTTAAATCCTAAATCCACCTTTTGTTATCCTAGTATGTATCTTCACTTGTTTCTTGGGTGTTGTAGGTTCATGAAGTTGAGACTAGACAGAGTTTTACAGGAGAGCTATGAAGCTGACAGTCTAGAAGAAGCTTTGGCATGTACTCCTGTTAGTCTTAAGTTTGAAAAGCCAGAGAAGTGGGTAGCTCCATACCCAAAGTATGAATCAGAGTGGTGGACGCCTTTCTTACCCCCTGGATCTCAGACATCAAAGGTGTGAGCAGCAATCCTTCTACTCAATTTTGGGATATCCTCTGTGTTTAACGAAGCAGGTCATTCTCTGCCTCTGCCGCACTGTTTGTTAGTCAGGCATTTGACATCTATTTCAAAAGTATGTGAAAAGATGAGTGTGAAGCACAAATGTAGGCTGTAGGTAAAGGCGTGTCTAGCTTATTGGCCAAATACTGTATGATTAGTTCCTGGTTGTTGATGATCTAAACCTGTTTATGAGATTACATAAGTAATTGGAGAAGAAAGGGACTACTTGTTATGCTTTCAATTGTGGAAAATGATGCTTTGGCTTAGCGCAAAAAATTAATGATGCGATAGTTCAGTGCTAGGTTTAAACATACCTCTATATGTACGGGCTGATGTGAAGCCAAATATCTTATGCTCTTAATCTTCGAAAATGCTTCATTTGCTCTGTGCGAAAAGGTAATGCTGTAGTAGTTGTGTGAGGTTTTACTAGGCATTTCAAATCATGGAACCAAACATATCTTTTTTTTTGCTTGATTTTCTTGATAAGTCTGATCTGAAGCCAAAAGTCTTTCTTTTGTTCTTCGGTCAAGTATTTTTCCTGTCCAAACGTATTAGATGTCATCCATTTAGGAGAACGACATCAAAACACCGGAGGTTTATTAATCTGCTCCTTCAGATTTGTTGTTGTTTTATATTTCCCATCACCCCCCCTAGAAATTCGTACATCAGGATGGATTGGATGCAAGTATTAATATTTTCTAGACCGTTTAAGTCCCTCTCCTGAAGCAGAATGAGCAACATAAAAACCATCACAGTTCTCCAGTATTGACCTTTCCAATTTGATTAAATGGAAGACCAATTCTCATGATTTCATGTGTTCAAAATTTTAATCTGATTGAAATAATGAGAGATACTTGGTGAAAGCAGGGAGTCACTCCTAAGGATACCGGACCAACAACAAAAGAAAGAAAAGAATAGATAGGGATTGTGGGGGGGGGGGGGGACACTTAGCAGTAGCTCATAGTTAAAATGGAGAAGCATAGTATAGTTGTGGTTATAAAAAGAAAAAGGACACTCCTACTGTGATAACTTTATCTGCCTGGGAATAGAATGTCATCACTGCTGCTTACTGTCTTTAACAAAAGGAACTTTTGGTAGTTTCTGAAGAACCTTCTCATCCAAATGACTGTACTGTCTCTTGAGTTCTTTTTTGGCCTTCTGTGCATAGATATCCACTTGATCTTCATGTTTCTCATAAAACCAGGGTACTGTCAACAGCATGACAAATACTGTCCAGAAAACAAATAATTTGTTATCTCGGTGAATCACCGATGGATGACAAGGAAATATTTTGAGTTCCACTATCATTCCTAACTTCTTTCCCGTTTGGATAGTAAAATCTGTTATTCGAATTCTATGAATTCCAGGAAGGCCATTGGTACATTAATGAAGAATGAGATACAGTGGTCAGCAAAAATTTTCCAACAGCCAGACAACTTTGAGCAGGGATTAAGAAAAACTGGTCCAAAAACTGAGCAGTCTATTGCATTTCCATAATATAGGGAGCAAATTTCATAAATTTGTCTTCTGCAGCTGATAGAAAGAAGAAAAGGTAAGAGAACTTACAGATGTAAACAAGGGTCAGAAAATCGAACCAGCTGCCAATGATAGACACAATCCACAAGCCTAAAATACTCTGCAGATTGACATAGGATCAGGGGCGAAGCTACATAGCCCTAAGGGTGGTCAACTGACCACCCTTCGTCGAAAAGTTATTATATATATATATATATATATATATATATATATATATATATAGGTAAAATATTAAATTTTAGTGGTATATAACATATATTGAACACCCTTTATCGGAGATTTTTTTTACTTCATTCAAGTTTGAACACCCAAGATGAAATTCCTGGCTTCGCCACTACATAGGATGTTGCACTTGAGAAACATACATGAAATGAAAGTATAGATAACACAAAGCTGAGGGTAGTGAGAGATTTGTACATATAGGAACTTCTTCAAATCCTTTCCAGAAGCCACTTCCCAGAAGACACTAAATGCCCAGTTGAATCTGTCCCTCAACAGGAGAGCAACCTCAGTCCACAATTTCTCTGGCAGTACTATCTCTGGAAATTCCATAGGAGTCCTGCCAGGGAGTACAATATGATCTTATCACCTAATGTATTCACTCGGACTGATAGGAGACCGTATAGAAGCATGGCGACTATAAACTACCTCTTATAAGATACATGACAAAAATCCAGAGAACAGAATTTATAAGGCATGTGAAAAATAAAGTGAAGTTTTTGAGGCAAGGGAACTCACTTATTGACGAAGTGGGAGATATTTGACCAAAAGAACAAGATGGCCAAGGTAAGTATGAGAGAATGGCAAATAAAAGTGAGCAAATGATAACCAATCCATTCGAAGAGCAGCCATATTACAGTTGCAGCAGCAAGCATCCCTGCTGAAATCTGCTTGTTCCTCCACAGCAAAATATCAGCGGCTGATACAAGAGTTTTTATTACCAGAAATAATCATAAGTTTACATTTTACACGAAGCAAATCAAGAATGATAGATAATGCAAAAATAAGTACTCCATCTGTTCCATTTTATACGTTACTCTTTCCTTTTTAGTTTGTTTCAGAAAGAATGACGACTTTTTATATTTAGAAACTCTTTAACTTTAAACTTTTTGTTTACCCTTAATAACACGCTCTTATAGCTATGAAAATTATTATCATGGTGCCCAGTCAAATACCGCGATATAACAATTACTGAATAAGACATACGTTTGCCACCGCCTAGGGCGGCATGGACAGGTTTCTGGCGGCCAAAGAGATGAGGCTTCTGATCGTTGGTGGGGCGTCGAAAATCATCGCCGTCGGTGGATGATGAAGAAGAATAATCACGGTAATCAACGGTCCCTTGCACCTCTTTCGCTGAAGAATCAGGAACAATTTCCTCCACTGAATCGGACATGGTGACCCCAGGACTGAAAATAGATTACAAATTAATTATCGGAAGCATAATAACAACTTTTGTTTTAGAAACTCCTTTCTATTAACAAAACCCCAAAATTACATATATCCATTATATCAATAAAAAACCCTAAGGATACTATCCCGGGATAGAATTTGGGTTTGTATTTATCCCATATTTGGTTATAGGTATTAGCTAATTCCAGGATAGAAGTTGTATCAAAATGATGAATCCCGTTTGGATATACTTGTCTATCCTATAATTTAACCAAAAGACTATTAAAAAAGCTATTTTACACTTCCCACAAAGTGAAAACTCAGATGGAAAATCAAATCATTTGAAAAAGAAGAAGTAATTCAAAGAACATATATGCATGAAAATAGAAGGGCTGCATTATGCATGCAGTGATGCAATAAGTAGCAAAGAACAAGTAAGGATATGTAAATTTAGTTCTTACTGCGTGTAATGTAACGAAGGAAGTAACAAAAAGAGTCTTGTGAACTTTTTGTTGTTGTTGTTGTTGTTATTGAAGAATGAGGGTTGAGTTACTGATATGTCAGTTTTTCCTGTACTTTGTTTCTTTTCTTGTGTTTCTCTATATGTGTAACACGTAATTTTCAAATTCTGTTTTACATTGTTACTGAATCATTCAACGGAGAGAGTAGCGGACGGGTTCCCTCTAACCATATATCTCCCAATTTTCTCGCATAACAATGTTCCCTTATCTTTTCTAGGAAATTTAAGGGAAACTTCATATATATTTCACTAGTTAATTAACCCGCCCTTTGCACAGTCAAATATATCCGTTTGTAAATGAATTGTTCTTTATATATACATATTGAGAAAAGTAAAAAGAAACATTAATCAAAATAATAGCATCTCACGCCCGTTTGCAATTTTATAATAAGAAAATTCCTAAAGAACGATTATCTCAATTTAGGAAGGAAAGTTAACACTCATTTTATAGAGAGAAAAATATAAAAATCTTTTTAATTAATTGATGTTCATAATTAATAATCATAAAAATTTATATTTCTATTACTTTTTTTCCCCTCATTTATATTTCTATTACAGTAGTTAGAACTTTTGATCTTACACAAGTCCTCTCCCTTTCTATGCCTAGATTAATTATTTTTGATTCTTTTTAAATCCTATATAATTTCTTGACAGAAAGAATATGTAAGGACATCTCAAGTCAAACATGAAAGCAAGATTGAAGGCTTACCTGAGCCGCACCTTCGACATGACTCATTTAAATTATTACATTCGGACTTATAAGGAAAAGATACATAAATTCCTGTAGTTGATACTGTAGAGTCTGTGTTTGCAATAAATTATTTGTGATACAAAAATAAATTACAACCACAATATAAATATGAAGAAACATAATTTTATTGATAAACAATGCAAGTACAATTTTGTTTCTCCTTGATTCTTCTCTCCTGATTATCTCCGTGATTCGAGGGCTGAGCCGCGTATTTCTCGAATGTAGTACGATGCAGGCCTCCTGGGGTTGTATTTGATCTCCAGCTTCTTGAATTATTTGATTGTCAAGAAGTATCCGGCCATATTTTGATCTCTTTGTGAATATCCCAAAAGTTTATGGGATTTTGAGACACCTCTTAAAGGGAATATGTATCCCGCGTGAGCTAGGATTTAGGGTAGAGTAACCTCCAAGAAACCCTAATAGACTCCTAGGATTTCAAGAGTCCTGTAGTATCATTAATTTTTGGATTTGGCTTGATCCGTCAAAATTTTGATGTCTACAAATGCCCCCTACTTCAAGGTTTGTCAGGGTGTAGGCTTGCCGAAACTTGAATACGAGACTTGAAATATTCTACCATCGCAACAAATTGTTTTGAAACTTGGAGTTTTTGATTTACAGGAGGAAGAGATGAAGGGTGGAACTGGTCCCACTGGGCGTGCCAATTTATTTGCAACAAATTATTTGTGATACAAAAATAAATTACAACCACAATATAAATATGAAGAAACACAATTTTATTGATAAACAATACGGGTAGAATTCTGTTTCTTCCTTGATTCTTCTCTCCTGAATTATATCCGTGATTCAAGGGCTGAAGATGCGAGAATGTATTTGATCTCCAGCTTCTTGAATTATTTGATTGTCAAGAAGTATCCGGCCATATTTTGATCTCTTTGTGAATATCCCAAAAGTTTATGAGATTTTGAGACACATCTTCAAGGGAATATGTATCCTTTTATATATGAGTGAGTTAGGGTTTAGGGTAGAGTAACCTCCAAGAAACCCTAATAGACTCCTAGGATTTCAAGAGTCTTGTAATATTTTTAATTTTTGGATTTGACTTGATCCGTCAAAATTTCAATGTCTACATATACGTAAATAAAGATATCGATATTATATTAATCCCTATATCTAGCTTAAAGCATTTGTGCTACTAAAGCAATGTCATTTTCAAAATGCGTAAAATAGAGAACTAAGAAGAGACAGGTTTATTAGCCTCAAACCTGGCGGAAAAGGAAAACATAAAGATAAAGATTCTAAAAATTTACAATCCCATAAGTACAAAATAGAGAAATTTAAGAAAAAAAGAATGAACATTACCTCCAGATTAACCGTGAAACTGATAGTGTTTTTCAGTTATATCACGAAGAATAGTCATCAACTACGATTAATCAACAATATAAACAGGCAACAAATTAATTAAACTGGCCATGCCCCAAAACTAACACAATTGTATTTTGCAACACCACTATTGAACAAATAAATTAAAGGTTTTGGAAGAAGAAAATGGAGTAAGAGCATTTTTTTTATTCTTTTCACCGAGTAAGGGATATTTATAAGTGACTTGACTCCTTTTATAAAAATTTTGTTGTTGCCTTCCTCCAAATTTATCCCAGTAGATACCGTGGGCCTATAAAGTTTGCAGGGCTATCCTTTAGGAAAAGGAAAAATAGAGTAACACGGATTCACATCGTAATTTTTTGTTGTTTGCAGGAATATTATTTAAAAAAAAGGAAAAATAAAGTTATGCTGATTTACAAAATTCCTCTTTAATTGTTACAACTGTTACAAAATTTAAAAGGATGAAAATATGAAGAGACTCAACGTTAGAAGGGAGAAGTTCTGGACATATTAAATTTAAATAAGATAAATAGAGAGATGAGAGAGAAAATGCTAAAAAAATAAGGAAAAATATAGATGTGTTTTTTGATGAAAGAGGCATGCCATATATATATATATATATATATATCAGAGCGGGTCTACACTTTGTGTCAAGGGTTTCGACAATCTATCTATTTATATTATTTTTTTAAAATTATATTTCTATTCTATAGAAATGAGAAGTTGGTCGACCAAGGGTATATTTGTCATTATACCCTCTTATCTTATTATTTTAATATTATTTTATCTATACTATTCTAGACTTTTCCGTCAAAAAAACCTCGCATCCATCAAAAACCCAACACTCTATACTTTTTCAGTCATTTTCATCTGCTCAGTCACTTTCATCTCCTTTACTCATCTGTAAGTCACTTTCATCTCCTTTTACTTATTTGATTCATCTTCTCAACTAACTTGGTAAATTTTTTTCTCATCTCCTTTCCATCTCTTTTCAAAATTTCGGATTTCATGCTGAAATTTTTTGTAGGTTCCATTATTGTTCATTCAAACTTCTATCAAGAATTTCTTTATCAGTTTTTTTTCATCTACTTTGAATGTTCTAATTTCAGATCTGAATATCTCCTACTTTTTTCCCCAAGAACTAATTTATCAATTTTTTTCATCTACTTTGGTAGTTCCAATTTCAGATCCGATTTTTCATTTACTCAGTGTAAAAATCGATAGTTACTAGTTGTTAAAGGGTATCATAATTTAAGCTCTCTGTTGTCCTACTTTTCACTTGGAATTTTAGGGTAGAACCTATTTTAATCTAAAGAGGATATGATAATTACTATGGCTAATAAAAGCAATTGAGTAGTAAGTCATTCATCAAGTCTTGGTGCTTTCTATTTTCATAAAATAGGAAGTACAAAAAAAAGGAGTAGAAAAAAATTAAGTTAGGTGATTATGGGTGGATGAAATGCTTTTTGATTTGGTTAACGTCGGAAAGTTGCGGAAGAAAGAGATGTTTTATTTTTTCTGTATTTTCCTATATTTTTTTTCCCTTTTTAGCCTTTGGATTCTTTAGCCTATAAGAAAATATATCAGATAGATTTTGATACCAGAAAAGGTGCTGGTACACAATCTTCCTTTCATTAAAAGTATAAAGAGAAAGGTTAAATGTATAGCTCTAAATAAACAATACTAAATACTGTACATTAAATGTATGTAGAGAATAGAAACATGGGTTAAAGAAACAAGAAAAAAAATAGTATATAGGAATGACTGAACAAGAGGGGAAAAAAGGAGTTTCTAGGTATTACTCCATCCATTTTATTTAATGTGATATTGTTTATTTAGACCATCTCTAAAAAACGATGCATTTTTTTTGTTAAAAGTTTTACCTTTAAATTTTCCATTTTCCATGGTACTTTTGATACGGTAATTTTTTTTAAAATTTCATACTGAATCATATACAAATGGTTATCGTTCATTGAAAAAGAAAAGATATTTCCTTTCTTCCAATTAACGTGATCCTATATCATTTTTGGTACGTTAAAATAGAAATGATCCCTTTTTAAATTTAAAAATAATTTAATGTAAACTTCTCATTTTAGCTTTTCTTTGACCAATAATCAGCAAAGCGGCTAATAATTTTTAAGTACATTTAATGTTTGTAGCATTACATGAACTAATCTTGAATTACATGGAAAGTGAATGCTCAATATGTTTGGGATCCTATGAAGACAAGAAATTGTTAAAGTTATGCCTAAATGTTATCACAGATTTCATTCTCCATGCCTTGATAAGTGACTTGGTAATCTTTAAATTTGTCCCCTTTGAAGATCTTCTATTGATTCTTCTACTAGCATTTTAAGCTGTCCGAATTGATACTCATCTACCTAAGTTATGCATGCAGATACAAATTTCATCTCTATTATATAGGAATTGATTCAAACAATGACGATATTAAGATATAAACAATATATTTACTCTTGTAATTTTGAATATTATCTATCTTTTTCTGTTTGTGGTTGCCTATTATTGATACTTTTCTATATTTATTTTATTTTCCTTATAGGACTCACTCTCTGTTGTGATAGCTGCGTGTTCGCACGTTTTAGTAGCAAATCACTGTGTGATAAGTACTGCTCTTCTACTAGATTTATTTATTTTTAATATTTTTCTCTTACCTTCTTCGTATTAAGGAGGAGGTGTTGACCAGAACATCTAAAGTTTTTGATTTTGAAAATAGCATTCCCTCTCTATCTTAGGCGTTTGTCATTTATTTTTTTTTATTATTGTTTTTGATGAGTAAAGAATTTACTCATTTTATTCATTTCAGGCCATCTCATCATACTTTAACTCTTTTCAACTAAAAGGTAATCTATTCTATTCAGAATCAGATATGAAATTTATATCATTATCGGAGTTGCTTTTGTTTGTGATATATGTCAGTATGATTAAACTTACATTACTCATAAGCATATCATTATATGTAGCTAAAATTTTAGTGTTTTCCTTTTTAAGCCTTAGTAATAAGAAAAATATCTTGGCAATAGATAAACTGCCTTAATGGCAAATAGAAACCATGAAAATGACCAGATCTTTGGAAAATCACATGCTGACAAAAGGGCTAGGAGACGCGAATTATATAGACTGATGCCACCTGATAAAAAAGAGGCCCTTTTGGCACGACGGCGTGCAAACAGAGCTGAATTAAAAAGACGACGGTCTACTGAATCTTCAATTAGTATTGATGCAGCTAACGCATCAACCTCTAATGCTGTCAATGTTTCTACCAACCAAAGTTCTCTTATTATAAAAGATCCATTGGCTTTTTTAAGGAAAAGAACAGGTATGACTAAAAATTAAGGTTTGTTTAAACTACATCTACTCAGAACAGTAGTGATTACCTTTTTTTTTTTGGGTTAATAATCTACTCAATACTAGAGTTTTCATATGCAAGGAATGTTTTCACAGAACCTGGTTGTTCAAGTAGTATGCAAGCAGAAAATACTTATGTTAAATTAAAAGAAGTACCGAAATGCCAATTTTGTGGAGCAAAAAAAATTTGAATATGAACCACCTGCATTCTGTTGTGGTAACGGTTCTATTCAACTAATTTCACATGAAATGCCAACAGAGTTAAGAAACCTTTATTTGGGAAATAGTGAGGAATCAAAACATTTTCGAACTTACACTAGAACATACAATAACATATTTGCGTTCACATCCCTTGGTGTTTCTTATGATAAAGAGCTAGCAAAAAGAAATAATGGTATCTATACATTCCGTGTTCAAGGGCAAATATATCATAGAAAGTGCAAATAAGAGGACACCTTCTTGATAATTCATGGGTTGTTCCTTATAATCCATATTTACTTTATAAGTTCAACTCTCATATGAATGTAGAGATTTGCTCTGATATTAAAGTTGTTAAGTATATTTATAAGTATATTTGCAAAGGACATGATAAAATTGCATTTCATATACATGCTAATAATACAAACATAGAGATAGATGAAATAAAGGAATACCAATCTGCTAGGTGGGTGTCACCACTTGAGGCTGCATGGCGTATATTTGCTTTCCCTATTAGTGAAATATTTCCGAATTATATCATCTTCAACTACATCTTGATGGACAACAACTTGTTTCCTTCAAGAATACGGACAATATTAGTAAAATTGTGAACAATCCTATGGTTAAAAAAACAATGTTAACTGAGTTTTTTTAATGAATCGAGAAAACAAAGGTGCTATGGACTTAAATTTATTATATCGAGAATTTCCAGAATACTTTGTATGGTCAACAACAGATAAAACATGGATACGTCGTCAACGGGGAAGTGCTATTGGTCTCTTTTTTTTGCCAACAGATATATGAAAGATATATGTTAGCCTCTTTTTTTTTTTTTTTTGCAAAAAGATATATGTTAGCCTCAATTGAGGAGGAAATGACTGCTTCTGGTAAAAGGACCTCTATATGCTGCTAAAGTTCTGAGATTATTCTAATGTTAACCTTTAACTTTAGATGCCGAGAATTTGTATCTTCGTCTCAAATAAGAAGACATGACTATTTCCCTCTTTTAACAAAAAAATAACTGGGACATGGCTTATTCTACTATATAAGAATCTCTATTTCTTCCTAAGTTGCGAGAATTTTCTAATTCCTTATATTTTGTCGTAGCCTCAGTTGGAAATTAGAAGTAGTTCTACATTCTTTTTCGCGTAAAATCTAATGCTACATTGATATATCCTGAGCTAGGAGTCATCGTGGCAATTTATTTCAGGTGTTCCTTCAGTTTGGAGATTCTATTAGCCGATCATGTTTTGCAAATTATGTTAGATTTCTCATAAGCCGCTCAAAATAGTTCACCACAAGAGGGGTAAAAGCTTTATTAAATTTTTGTGAATTGTGCATATTGTTCCAATAGCAGGTAGATCGATCACCTTCTACTTATATAATGTTATTGCTCTATGTCAACTACATTTTATCTCCTTTCAGAAAGTGTGAGTTCAAAATAAATTACTTTCAATAGTTGTCGAAGAAGATACATAAGGAGTTGCTAATTTTTTTCTTGTCTGTGGAATATCAAGTGTTTTGGGAAGTGAGGGAGCACCGTTGTTTCTAAATGCTGCTTTATTCTTGGAGCGTTGATCTTTCTTTAGCCTTTCTGGTTCTTTAAATTGTATCTATAGAATTATTGATAAACTTCGATTCATGACTATTTCAATTTGCATTACACTTGTTTCATGTTTCACATATCCAATTCTCTGGCAAAGTTATGACTAGGGATAAGTTTTCCAACACATTGTATGATCGTGCATTAATTTATGCTGTATGAGAGCATTCATACAATTTTAACTGTGCTGAGAAGCCCTTTTGGAATAGGATTAATGCACTAAAAGAAAAATATTATTTCTACCAGATGACCAAATAATATCCTTATCAACTATTGTAATGGCTTAAATAGGTGGCCATTGATGCATTTAATATTGGTGTGCAGGTTGGATGGAGTAGGATGTGAGCTTTGTCTCTTATTAGCTCTGTGAGTGCTGTCTCTTTATCAGCGCACATTTACACAAGGAAACCTCACATTTGTTAAAGTTCAACTCTTGAAAATAAATTGTATCTCTTGTAAGTCTCCCATAAGTAAAGATATATATTTGTTTGTTCGTGTTTGATGATCAATCGTTTCAAGAATTCTGTGACATGGTCTTTTGTTCACCTTAATCTTTTGCATGATGGAGAATCGTTCTAACAATCCAATGACACTTTTATGTATTGTACTGTTTTATCATATCTGAATTTACATGGCTACATACTAGCTTTATCAAGAACGTATCAAAATATCAAGAATCGAATATGTTGGGCCCGTGCTAAGCACGGGTAGCACTCATCTAGTAAATATACAATCAGGGATGATGGAAGGTTAGTTGAATCTGGTTCGTAACAAGTAGGTTCGACTCTATTTTACGGTACCCCTTTCGTTACAAACTTTTGAGTAATTATTTTGACTTAAGTTTTGTGCACTAATGATGTATATATTCACATAATTAAGTTATTTTATAGGTAATTACAGGTAACTTTATTTAATAGCATTAATAGGTAATCTTTAATAAATGGTAAAAAACGTATTATAACATGTTATATTACATTGATGGTACAAAAATCTCAGGTACACTATTAGTGTTTATAACGTAAATCCAATTACTAAAATAATCAACTTTATTAAACACCTTATAATATTGAAAAAGTGCTTGTTAAACGGTGACGTTAACTCGCATCGAGCAAACCACCTTTATACCTTTAACAATTAAATTATTGCGACAAAATGAATATTATATATGTATCATGTTTTCGATACAATTTCAAATAAACAGGAACGAAAAATTTGCCTTTTGGCCTCTACATAAAATATGTCAAAATATTAATTTATACAAATACATCATGCGAATGCCTATGCCAAGATTAAAACCACCCACTACGTTTATAGAGTCTCTATGAACAAAATGAAACAAATGAAAAAAGTGAATAATGTACACAACCTTCACTGGACATAAGGTACAGTACGACATACCCAAAATGGAAGAGAGGTGATGACAATTCTAGCTCGCACGTCGGCCATCACAAGCAACGCACCTATATCTATGATAGAAAAAATCATGGGAAAAGAGAGTGCAACAACCCAGCCGATCATTTTATGTATTTGATCTCGTTCCCTTATTTGATACTTTTTCTATGCTTTTTTGTTATTTTGTGACTTGTGGGAATGGTAAGGTTGGTCTCGGGGAGGTTTTGGATTTAATTGGAACACTCAGATCCAAGGTTGGAAGTTTATATTATAAAAATTGACCGAGATTAGACTTTTATGTAAACGACCTCGGAATGGTATTTTGATGATTCCAATATGTTTGTGTGGTGATTTTGTCTTTAGATGTATGTCCGAATTTGGATTTGGAGGTTCCTAGGTTGATTTGGTTCTTTTTGGCAAAAGCTAAAATTTTTAAGGTTTAGACAGTTCATAGGTTTGATCGTTAGTTGACTTCGATGTTACTGGGTATGGATTGTTGTTCCGGAAGTTGGAATAGATTCATTGTGTTATTTGAAACTTGTGTGCAAAATTTGGAGTTATTCCGAGTTGGCTAGACGTGGTTCGACATGAGTTTTAGAAGTTTAAAAGTTAATTGTTCATTAGGCTTGAATTGAGGTGTGATTTGTAGTTTGATGTTATTGTTTGTGATTTGAGGCTTCGAGTAGGCCAGGGTTATGTTTTGGGACTGGTTGGTATGTTTAGAAGGGGTCCCGAGGGGCTCGGATGAGTCTCGGATCATTTTGAAGTTTGAAGGTAGTCAAGTTCTGGTGTTTTCCTACTTGCGTGGTTTGGACCGCATGTGCGAGTTTGCGAAAACGGATAGGATGGTGCAAAAGTGAATTTTGGGATGGATAGTGGATTCCGCAAGTGCAGAAACTCATGCGGAAAAGCGAGCCCTTGGTCGTAAAAGTAAGCTCCCAGGTGCGAGCTGGAGCCCGCAGAACTGAGAATCGTTGGGCAGTGTATTAATAATCGAGGGTTTGACTTGTTTTATCATATTTTGAGATTTGGAGCTCGGATTGTGACGATTTTTGAGGTATTTTTTTACCCACTTGAATTGGGTAAGTGCTATTGATCGGATTTTGTTTATGGTTCCAACCTTGAATTTGGCATTTTATTGGTGAATCTAAGTGAGAAATTAAAAATTGCGACAAAAACTTTCTAATATAAAAAATAGAGATTTGAACCCTGATTCAGATTTGGATTAAATTATATATTTGGACTCTTATTCTAATGGATAGTTGGAATTTTTGACTTTTGTCATGTTTTGATGGACAAGCCCGGATTGACTTTTGGGTATTTGATAAAGATCGAAGCTTTATTACCTGGAATCGATTTGTATAGCCGTGTTTGATGTTATTGAGTTATTTTTGGTTAGATTTAACTCGTTCGGATGCCGATTCGAGAGGCAAGGGCTTTTTAGAGTATTAATTTAGTTTATTTAAGGTAAGTATCTTGTCTAATTTAGTGTCAGGAAATACCCTTTAGGATTAATTTCCTATTTGTGTTACGTGAAAAGTAACATGTACAAAAGGTGACGAATGTGTGCATGGGTGCTATGTGTGGCTTATGCACGGATTAAACCTTAGGCTATTAATATGCCTTAATTTAAAAATGTGCTTTATATGAAACATGCTTAATCACTTTGTGACTACATGAACATGATCTTTTCAATTAATTTAGCCGTAATCATCCCTTATATGTTGAACACCCATCTATATTTGTATTATTGCCATGTCCTTGTGCACCTTGTTGATAAATTGTGAGCTTATATTTTTGATGAAATTTGAAATTATTGTTTTGTGATAATTGCGGTACGTGTGAAAATGCTGGGCGGATTGTTTGGGTGTTGGCACGAGGTTTTTGTCGTGCGATTTTGATTGATATTGTTGTTATTGCAAGGTACGAAGTGATACGGATGGATATTGTTATTGTATCGGGGTGGAGCAATACATGTGGATATTGTTATTGTGTCACGGTGGAGCGATATAGATGAATATTGTTTCTGTGTCAGGGCGAAGCAATATGGATAGATATTGTTATTATGTCACAACGGAGTGATACAAATGACTATTGTTATTGTGATACGAGGTATCATATAGTTGTATTTTTATTTGATGACTTGTTGTCAAGTTGAACCTTTACTTGCATTGAGTTTTTATCATATGTTCCAAAGAGATTGTTGATATTGTTTTATGTTATACATTATGTTGCCAGTCTTTGATATATTGTACATGTTATTTAACTAGTGAATATCCCATGACTCGAACCTCGTAAGTATTTCACCGAGGTTAGTCTTGATACTTACTGGATACCGATTGTGGTATACTCATACTACACTTTTGCATATTTTATTGAAGATCCAGGTGTTGGAGGCAACAAACCTAGGCAGTGAGGGCTTACATTGACCGCGAGGATTCAAGGTAGAGCTGCATGACTGTCACAGTACCTTGGAGTCATATCCCTACATTTATATTGTTATTTTCATACCGAACAACATTGTATTTTTGAGACATCCTTATGTATTCAGTTAGAGATCATGATTCTGTAATAACTATTTCTGGGAAGATGTATTGTGTATTGCCATTTTTGTTGGTGTTAACTCTACATTTGCTTTTATATTAAACTCTGTCTTATTTCATGTCTTGTGAATTTAATCTTGTTAAGTAATCAGCTTACCTAGTATTAAAGACTAGGTGCCATCACGACCCCTATGGTGGGATTTGGATTGTGACAAGTTGGTATCAGAGCTCTAGGTTCATAGGTTCTACGAGTGATGAGCAAGTTTAGTAGAGTCTTGCAGATTGATACGGAGACGTCTGTACTTATCTTTGAGGCTACCGAACTATTAGGAAACATCACATTCTTTCATTCTTTATCGTGCGGATTTTTTATTCCGAAGTTTAAATCTTTACTCTTCTATTCTCTCATACATGTTCTGCCCGATCAGCTGAGAAGGCACCAATGTTCCCTACTGGAGTCGCAAGAGGTTGGGGACGAGGTAGAGGCCGAGGAAGAGCACGTACTACAGTTAGAGCACCTTCTAAGGCAGCACCTGTGCAGCCTCCAATGGCTCCAGTTAAAGATCTAGAGCCCCAGCATGCACCTAAGGAGCCTATTGCTACACTGGGGCTCCAAGAGACCTTAGCACACTTCATGAGTATGTTTGGGAGTTTGGCCTAGGTAAGTTTGATTCCAGTTGCATCAGCTACTTCATAGGTCGGGGGAGGAGCTCAGACTCTCGCCGCCCGTACACCAGAGTAGCCGGCTCATGTTTACTAGACATCGGGTGTTATGCTGGCGCAGCCAGTAGTTTTAGTTCAGCCCGAGGTAGGGCAAGTTGTGTCGGCTAAGGGACATAGGTGTTTGAAGAGGTTTTAGAAGTTTTATCCTCCCTAGTTTAGTGGAGGGGCTTCTAAGTATGCACAAGGTTTCTTGGATCAGTGTTATCACATTCTGCGTACTATAGGTTTGGTAGAGTCAAACGGGACGACCTTACTACTTTTCAGTTGACGTGGTCGGCATATAGATGGTGGCAGACTTATGAGGCGAGTAGTCCAGCCGATGCAGAACCACTTACATGGTCCCAATTCTCTGATATGTTTTTTTAGGGAGTTTGTTCTACAGACCCACAGGGACGAGTAGCGCAACGAGTTTGAGCAGTTGCACCATGGGAGTATGACTGTGTACGACTATGCTATGAGGTTTACAAAGTTATTTTTTCATGCACCTTCCTTGGTTTCCATAAATAAAGAGAGAGTCTGTAGATTTAGTGAGGGACTCATTTATAGCCTCAGATTTGAAATAGCATGGGAGTTGGAGACAGAGACTATATTTTATCAGGTTGGGAAGATTTCTAGGAGGCTAGAGCGTATCCGCGGTCAAGAGTGGGAGGATAAGGAGGCTAAGAAGCCTCGTGGTTTTGGAGAATTTAGTTATTTCCACTCTATGGCTCAGACCTGTCATGACAGAGACTTTGTTGGTCGACCAGTTCAGTCTGAACTTTAGGTTTCCCGTAGTGCTCCAACTAGCCATGGATCTTAGAGCACTCATACTGTACATCTATCTTTTGGTGCACCTTCTGCACTGCACGAGGTTCCTACAATAATTATTCCAGTCGTCTGGGGAGACTCAGTACCAGCTACCACGCTGCAGAGAGGTTGTTTTGAGATTGGTGATACTAGGCACATGATGAGAGATTATTCCATAGTTCGGATGGGTGGATCTCAGCAGGGTACTCAGGCTATGGTTCCCGCTCCAGTTGCTACTCCACATGCACAACCAACTAGAGATGGAGGAAATATGGGTAGAGGTTATCCTAGATAGGGAAGCCATACTCGTTGTTATGATTTCCCTGGTAGGATTGAGGTAGTTGCATCAGATGCAGTCATTACATGTATCGTTCCAGCCTGTCATAGAGATGCATCAATTTTATTTGATCCGGGTTTTACCTATTCGTATGTGTTATCCTACTTTGCTTCATATTTGTATATGTCTCGTGATTCTCTCTGTACTCCTATTTATGTGTCTATACCTGTTGGGGATTTTATTATCGTTGACCATATCTTTCGTTCTTGTTTGGTCATTATTGGGGGGTACGAGACTAGGGTTGATCTTTTGTTTCTTAATATAATGAATTTTGATATGATTTTACGTATGGTTTGGTTATCTTTATACTATGCTATTCTTGATTGTCACGCTAAGAATGTGACATTGGCTATATTAGGTTTGCCGAGGTTGGAATAGAGAGGTTCCTTGGGCTATATTCCTAGTAGAGTGGTGTCTTTTCTGAAGGCTCAACGGATGATTGAGAAGGGATACTTGGCATGCTTAGCATTTGTTAGAGATGCGAGTGTTGATACTCCCACGGTTGATTTAATCGTGATGAGGGAGTTTCCAGATGTATTCCCTATAGACCTACCAGGCACATCAACTGATAGGGACATTGATTTTAGTATTGATTTGGCACCAGGCACTCGACATATATATATTCCACCATGTCGAATAGCTCCATCAGAGTTAAGAAATTGAAGAAACAGTTGCAGGAATTGCTAGATAACGGTTTCATCAGGCCTAGTGTGTCACCTTGGGGGTGCTCCAATTTTATTTGTGAAGAAGAAAGATGGCTCCATGGGAATGTGCATTGACTACAGGTAATTGAACAAGGTTACTTTTAGGAACAAGCATCCACCACCACGTATTGATGATGTATTTGATCAGCTTTAGGGTGCTATAGTATTCTCGAACATTTACTTAACCTCGGGGTACCATCAGTTGAAGATTAGGGCTTCAGACATTCCTAAGACAGTCTTTAGGACCCATTATGGTATTATGAGTTCTTGGTGATGTGCTTAGGGCTGACCAATGCCCCAGCAAATATCATGCACTTGATGAACAACGTGTTTTAGCCTTATCTGGATTCCTTCATCATTGTATTTATAGATGATATATTGGTGCATTCCCGTTGTAGGGAGGAGCATGAGCAATATCTAAGGATTGCGATTCATACTCTGAGGGAGAAGAAGTTGCACGCTAAGTTCTTTAAGTGTGAGTTTTTGTTAGACTCAGTGGAATTCTTGGGTCACGTGGTGTCTAGTGAGAGGATTAAGGTGGATCCGAAGAAGATTGAGGCAGTTCAGAGTTCGCCCAGATCTTCTGCTACTACAAAGTTTCTTAGGGTTGGCTAGGTATTATCGCTGCTTTCTGGAGGGGTTTTCATCAATCATAACCCCATTGACTTAGTTGACTCAGAAGGGTGCCCCGCTTAGGTGGTCTGACGGAAGTGAGAGAGCTTTCAGAAGCTCAAGACTGCCTTGACTACATCTCTAGTTCTGGTTATGCCTTTAGATCAGATTCATATACAGTCTATTGTGATGCTTTACAGGTTGTCATTGGGTGTGAGTTGATGTAGGATGGTAGGGTGATTGCTTATGTTTCGCGTCAGTTGAAGCCCCATGAGAAGAACTAACAGTGCATGATTTGGAGTTAGCAGCCATTGTATATGCACTCAAGATTTGGAGGCACTACTTATATGGCGTGTCTTGTGAGGTGTATATATATGGATCACTGAAGTTTTCAACATCTATTCAAGCAAAAGTATTTGAACTTGAGGCAACAGAGGTGGTTGGAGCTATTGAAGGACTATGATATTACCATTCTTTAATGTCCGAGGAAGACCAATGTAGTGGCCGACGCCTTGAGTAGGAAGGTGGAGAGTATAGGGAGTCTTGCTTTTATTCTAGCTGGGGAGAGGCTTTGGCTATGGATTTTCGGGTTTTGGCCAACATGTTCGTGAGATTGGATATTTCGGAGCCTAGCAAAGTCCTTGCTCGTGTTGTATCACAATTTTCCTTGTTTGAGTGCATCAAGGCTCATCAGTATGATGACTGCCACTTACTTTTCCTAGGTATAGGGTGCAAAGAGGTGGTGCTAGGGAGATGACTTAGTGATTATGGTGTGTTGCTGATCTAGGGCCGGATTCATGCTCCTAATTTGATGGGTTGAGAGAGTTGATCCTTGAAGAGGCTCATAGTTTGTAGTATTCTATTCACCTGGGTGCAACAAAGATATACGTGATTTTAGCCAACATTATTTGTGGCGGAGGACGAAGAAGGATATTATTGAGCATGTTGCATGGTGTTTAAATTGTCAGCATGTTAAGTATGAGTATCAAAGACCTAGTGGTTTACTTCAGAGGCTAGTATACTAGAGTGGAAGTGTGAGCGTATCACTATGGATTTTATGGTTCGATTGACACGAATATTGAGGAGATTTGATGCTATGTAGGTCATTATGGAAAGACTGACCAAGTCTGCACACTTCATTCCAATCATAACTTCCTACACTTCAGAGCAGTTGTGTTGGATTTATCTTAGAGAGATTGTTCGCGTACATGGTGTGCCTGTATCTATTATCTCGAATCAAGAAACTCCGTTTACATCACATTTTTGGAGAGAAGTGTAGCATGAGTTGGGCACATAGGTTGAGTTGAGTACGACATTTCATCCTAGACAGACGGGCAGTCCGAGCATACTATTCAGATCTTGGAAGACATGTTGAGAGACTGTGCCATTGATTTCGGGGGCTAGTGGGATCAATTCTTATCTCTACCAGAGTTTGCCTAAAATAGTAACTGCCAGTCGAGTATCCAGATGGCTCCATATAAGATCTTATAGAAGCGATGTCATTCTCTGGTTGGTTGGTTTGAGCCTACAGAGGCTAGATATTAGGCACCAAAGTTGGTGATGATTTGGAGAAAGTGGAATTGATTCAAGAGCGGCTTTGTATAGCGTAATCTAGGCAAAAAGGTTAGCTGATAGGAAGGCTCGTGATGTGGAATTCATGGTGGGTGAGAAGGTCCTGCTCAGAGTTTCGCCCATGAAGGATGTGATGAGGTTGGGGAAGAGGGAAAGTTGAGACCTCGGTAATTGGTCCTTTCGAGGTGTTAGACAGGGTTGGTGAGGTGGCCTATAGACTTGCTTTGCCACCCAACTTATCAGGAGTCCATCCAGTGTTTCATGTTTTCGTGATTTGGAAGTACTATGAGGATCCGTTACATGTGTTGGATTTCAACTTGGTGCAATTGGACAAAGATTTGACTCATGATGAGGAGCCAGTGTCCATTTTAGATGGGCATGCTCAAAAGCTAAGGTCGAAGGATATTGCATCTGTGAGCATTCAGTGGAGAGTTCAATCAGCCAAGGAGGAGACTTTGAAGACCGAACATGATATACAGAGCAGATATCCTTACCTTTTTGATATCCCATGTATGATTCTAAACTCGTTCGACGACGAACGTTTGTATAAGAAGGGGAGAATGTAATGACCTGATCGGTCGTTTTGTGTATTTGAGCCCTGTCCCTTATTTGTTGATTTCCATATGCTTATTTATTGTTTTGTGACCTACAGGGATGGTTTGCTTGGTCTCAGGGATGTTTTGGATTAAATTGGAACACTTAGTTCTAAGGTTAGAAGCTTATGTTATAAAAGTTGACCGAGGTTTGATTTTTGTGTAAACGACCCAAAATGGTATTTTGATGGTTCTAATAGATTTTTATGTTGATTTTGGACTTAGGTGTATGTTCGTATTTGGATCTGGAGGTTCCTAGATTGATTTAGTTCTTTTTGGTATTAGTTGGAAATTTGAAGGTTTAAAAGTTTCATAGGTTTAATCAGGAGTTGACTTTAAGGTTATCGGGTTCGGATTGTTGTTCCAAAAGTTGGAATAGGTTCATCGTGCCATTTTGAACTTGTGTGCAAAATTTGGAGTTATTTCGAGTTGGCTAGACGTGGTTCGACATGAGTTTTAGAAGTTTGAAAGTTGATTCATTAGGTTTGAATTTGAGGTGGAATTTTTAGTTTTGATGTTATTGTATGTGATTTGAGGCCTCGAGTAGGTCTGTATTATGTTTTGGAACTAGTTGGTATGTTTGGATGGGGTTGCGAGGGGCTTGGGTGAGTTTCTAATGAGTCTCATATTATTTTAAAGTATGAAGGCGGTTAGGTTCTGGTGCTTTTGCACCTACGTGGTTTGAATCGCAGGTGCGAGTCCGCGGAAGCAGACAAGATGGCACAAAAGCAAAGTTTGGGATAGACTGGGGATTCTATAGGTGCAGAGACATATGCCTAGAAGCGCTGGCGCAAGTGGGGGGGAATTATTCGCAGAAGTGGCTCCGTAGAAGCGGAAGGTAGTCCGCATAAGCAGATCATTGGCATTTAGGTGAAGCGAGCCCTTGGTCATAGAAAAAGGTTCGCAGGTGCGAGCTGGAGAGCGCAGAAGCGAGAATCACTGGGCAATGTATTATTAATCAAGGGTTTGGTTTTTTAATCATATTTTGAGATTGGGAGCTCGGATTTGGACGATTTTTGAGGCGTTTTCACCCACTTGAATTTGGTAAGTGTTCTTGACTCAAATTTTATTATTATTCGTGTCTCCATCCTTGAATTTGGAATTTGATTGGTGAATCGACGTGGGAATTTTGAATTTTGGGAAAACTATTCTAATATGAAAAATAGAGATTTGAACTCTGATTCAGAGTCGGGTTTGGATGAAACTTGTGTATTTGGACTCGCAAACGAATAAGTAGTCGAGATTTATGGCTTTTGTCAGTTTCGGGAGGCGGTCTCGGGTTGCTTTTTTGGTTGACTTTTAAATATTTGATAAAGATTCGAGCTTTATTATCTGGAATCAATTTTTATAGTCGTGTTTGATGTTATAGAGTTGTTTTGTCTAGATTTGACTGGTTTAGAGGCTGAATCGTGAGGCAAGGTTTTTTTAGAGTATTTGATTTGGCTTGTTTGAGGTAAGTATCTTGCCTAATCTTATATGAGGGAATACCCCTTAGGATTTGGCCTTAATTGCCTATTTGTGTTACGTGAAAAGTGACATGTACATGAGGTAACGAGCATGTGCACAATGCTATGTGTGGCTTATGATCGGATTAGACCTTAGGCTATTAATATGCGTTAATTTGAAAATGTGCTTTTATATGAAACATGCTTAATCACTTTGTGACTACATGAACATGATCTTTTCAATTGATTTTGCATAGTCATGTCTTGTATGTCGAATACCCATCTGTATTTTTATTGTTGCCATGTCCTTTTTCACCTTTTTGATAAATTGTGAGCTTATATTTTTTTATGAAATTTGACATTTTTATATTATGATAATTATGGAACATGTGGACATGTTGGACGGATTGTTTGGATGTTAGCACGAGGTTTCTGCTATGCGATTGTGATTGATACTATTATTATTGTCAGGTGCGGAGTGATACAGATGGATATTATTATTGTGTCACAGCGGTGATACGTATGAATATTGTTATTGTGTCAAGGAGGAGCAATACAGATGGATATTATTATTGTGTCAAGGCGGAGAGATGTAGATGGATATTGTTATTCTATCAGGGCAGAGCGATACAGATAGATATTGTTATTGTATCAGGGTGAAGCGATTCAATTGAATATTGTTATTGTAATACGAGGTATCATATGGTTGTGTTTCTACTTGATGACTTGTTATCAAGCTAAACCTTTACTGGCATTGATTTGTTATCATATGTTCCAAAGAGTTTGTTGATATTGTTTTTTGTTATACACTCTGTTCTGACAGAGACCCCTATGATGATATTTGGGTCGTGACATAGAGCTTAAGTAGAATTCAATGGATACTCAATATGCGTCATAAAGTACCTACACCAAATGACATGAATTTATAAAATATGTGAATAAACACCATAGTGTAAATCAAGTGAAAACAATATTCAAAGGCTTATAATCACTTAAAATCATGTGAAACCCTATTTTACGAAATCAAGTATTTGGCACCTTAGGCCACTAATGATCATAATACCATTTTATTTTTATAGGAGTGCTACTAGCACTAACAAATGCGAATGGACAAGCTATACCACATCGACCGAGTGCGGACGCCAACCATCAAGATATAGTCACCAATCAAAATGTTATTTTTAATTGTAAACCATATAGCAATTCACAACGCTTGTCCCCACTATGTGAATCCTTAAAATACATACTCAAGATCTTATAACGTTTGAAAAATCCAAATCTAAAAGGGAGTTAGTGTTGATTCCCAATTTTTCCCTCATATATTTCAAATGTACATATATAATTTCAAATAGTGCATATGCATCATCATTTGATTCATAAACACATACAAGTATTTTTCTAAATTTTTCCATAATTTTAAATATTTTAAATCAATTTATTCTCATATTTTATTAAATAAATAATCATTAATTGCATCACAAAAAAAGATGATTTTATCATCTAACTTCATCATTTATATCCATATTAAGTTTTAAATATTTTTGTTGCATTTATTATAATTACATTTGCATTTTAAGGCTAAAATTGCACATTTTGCAATAATATCCCATATATACTTATAATTGTTTATTCATGCAAAAAATAACTTTTATATTTTTTATAGTGTTAAATAATTTTTTTCAACTATTTTCATGCACAAATAATATTTTTACTATTTTATTTTTTATTTTTACAAATTATTTTATTAATTAAAAATGGGTATTTAATTAATAGCCCTAAAGCCCTCATATTTTCAGATCTAGGCTACCCATACCAGCCCAAATTACCCAACCCAACACCCAAAATGCCTAACCCAATAACCCAAGCCCAAAACCAATGACCCAATTACTCCAACTCGGTCGCGACCTATTTAACCAACCCGCCCCATTCACTTATTAAATCCCGGCCGTGATCTCCTAAGATCAACGACCCCTATTAACCTACCCCTTTTAATATTAACCCCCAAACCCTAATTCCCCCCATTCCCTTTCGCCCGCCGTCACCAAACTCTCTCAACTCCCTCCCTTCTGAAGAATCCTAACCCTAGCCGTCACACCCCAAATCCCCTCTCCTAATCCCTCTTCTAATGGGGATTTCTTTCTATTTGCTTACCATATTTGTATATTTTCGTTGCTGGTTGATTCTCTGTGGTATTACTTAGTACTTGCCTAAACATGGCGAGTATTACTACTCCGATTCTGTCCATTCCTTAAATCTGGACGATATTCTGTCTACACACGTTTATTCTACACCGTGTGAGTCTGATTCTGTCTATATTTTGATGATTCTGACTTACCATAAAACTAGGGTTCACAGATTTTCTTCAAAACGAACCAAAATTGGTTCGAGTTCTTGATTTTGGGTGTTTTCTTGTCTATATTCGTCCTATTATGTGTGAGTTTGATTTTCCTTGTTTAGATTCTGCTAATTTCTTTTCACTTGCCTTAAGAGTTAGAATTTTCAGATCTTGTTTTCTTAATCATTTCGACTCACTGATTATGGTGCTATTTGCATCTCTATTCATCTTTGTGGGTGAATATTCTGTCAATATTTAGTTTTCCTAAAATTAGGGTTTGCTTATTTCCTTTTCCCTAAATCCGATTATATTTGATTCTGCATGATGATACTTCCTTATTTGTGTTTGATTTATACTTTTCCTTATTTATTTGCTTGATCTCTGTCACTATATAAACCCCTCCCCTTTCCCTTTTAGGACAGACCGAGAATCACTATAATCTCACTAAGAAACTAAAGATTTGGCTTTGTGTTCTCTTTGCTATCTCGTTCTATCTCTGGTTTTGCGTAACGACCCGACCGGTCGTTTTGAGCATTTGCACTTTGCTCGCTAGTTCTCGAGCATGACCAGCCCCATATGATGTATTATGACTTATGTAAATTATCGGTTTTGGTTTTCAGGATAATCGGAATAGATTTGGAAGAACAATTCTCAACTTGAAGCTTTAAATTTGAAAGGTTTGACCACATTTTAATTTTTTTAGTATTCGATCTCGGATTTGGATTTTTATGATTTGGTTAGCTCCGTTAGGTGATTTTGAACTTGGGAGCGCGTCCGGAATGTATTTTGGAGGTCCATGGAAGATTTAGACTTGTATTGGCGAAATTGAAATTTCGGCATTTTCCGGTTGGTAGTGGTGATTTTGATATAGGGGTCGGAATGGAATTCCGAAAATTTGAGTAGGTCTGTTGTGTCATTTGGGGCGTGTGTGCAAAATTTCAGGTCATTCGGACGAGGTTTGATAGACTTTTTGATCGAAAGCGGAATTGGGAAGTTTTGGAATTCTTAGGCTTGAATCCGAGGGTGATTTGATGTTTTGAGGTTGTTTTGAGCGTTCTGAAGGTTGGAACAAGTTCGAATGTGTTGGCATGTTTGGTTGAGGTCCCGAGGACCTCGGGCGTGTTTCGGATGCTCAACGGGTCATCTTTGGACTTGAAAGGCTGGCAGATTTTGTTGGTATTTTGTAGCAGACGGTTTGTTCTTCACGTTCGCGGCCAGGGACTCGTGAGAAGGGTGTTCTCTGAGGGGGTGAATTCTGTTCTTTGCGTTCGCGCTTTGGGTGTCATGTTTGTGATGTGTTGATGTTGTGTTCTTCACATTCGCGTTGTGGTGGTCGCGTTCGCGTAGTTATGTCTCCAGAGGTATCGCGTTCGCGAGGCTTGTGCCGCAAACGCATAGGGAATTTTTGGGAGCCGACATTTTCTTCATCACAGATTCGATGGTTGTCTCGCATTCGCAAAAGTGGAAGCCTGGGCAGCTTTATAAAGTACTATATTTCGAGGATTTTGGCCATTTTTGCATTTTTGGAGCTATGGAGCTCGGGAGAATGCAAGTTCGGAGGGGATTTTCAGAGGATTGATTGGGGTAAGTGTTCTTCACCCAAATTTGGTTAAATACCATGATTTTGTCTTAATTTTTATCATTTAATTTGGGAATTTGGGATGAAAATTGGAGAGTTGAATTGGGGATTTGAGGGGCCATTTGAGGTCCGATTTTGATATTCTTGGTATGTATAGACTCGTGGGAGGATGAAGATTCTATTGATGTAAGTTTTATCCGATTCTGAGATGTCGTCCCGGGGGTCGGGTTTGGCTAATTTCAGGATTTGTGAGTTAATTCGATTATTTTTGCTTGGTCTCTGTTCCTTTAGTATGTATTAATGACGTGGAACTGATTTTGGTTAGATTCGGAGCATTTAGAGATCGATTCGAGAGGCAAAGGCATCGCGGGCTAGAGTTTGGACCGGATTGAGGTAAGTAATGATTGTAAATGTTGTCCTGAGGGTATGAAACCCCGGACTTCACATCGTTGTGCAACTTTGAAGTGACGTACACGCTAGATGACGAGCGTGGGGTCGTGCACCGTTGGGGATTGTGACTTGGTCCGTCCCATACGACTGTTAAGTCGCGTATTTGATTAAAACTTGTTTGATATCATTGTGTTTTGGAAATTATTACCATATTTTGGGCTGAATGCCATATTTGGGCCTCGTGCCAACTGTGTTGGACCCTTAGGGGCTTTTTACTGCTATTCCTCACTATTTTGACTTCATAATTATACTCAGTCATATTGTATTCCACTATTTTCATAACTCAGCCGTATTTACTCCATTTTTGATAATTTTAAATGATAGTTTGGGCTGAGCATCATATTTTACTGTTGCCCGAGTGGCTCGAGAGATTTCTAACTGAGTGAGGCCGGGGCCTATGTTGTGAGGATATTATAGGATCGGGCTGCGCGCCGTAGCATGTTGCTATTGATTCATGATTATGAGGCCGAGGGCCTAATTTGTTATGCCACGAGGTGGCTTGTTATGAGACCGAGGGCCTGTTTAATTATTCCACGAGATGGCTTGTTATAGCGCTTGGGCTGTAGGAGCCCCTCCGGAGTCTGAACACCCCTAGTGAATGCGGGTACCCAATGTAAATGATGTGATGTAGCCCGAGGGGCTGTTGTTGTTTCATGTTGTTGCCCAAGAGGCTGTTTTTGATCCATGTTTTACCCGAGAGGCTGGTTCTATTGATATTATGCCCGAGGGGCGGTTTATGATACATGTTTTTCCCGAGGTAATGTTTACGTTTCTATCATTTTACCCACTATTTTATCACTCATTTGGAACTATTGGAAGATGTTTTAAAGAGGAAAGAGTTTTTACTGAAACTGAGTTTGATTTATGAACTAAATGATTTTTGTACTATTTTAGAAATGTATTGTATTTTCTACAACGTTATAACGTGGTTTACGTGTTTTTCTTACTGCTCAGCTTTCATTTACTTTTATTACTTACTTAGTTGGCATACTCACATTACTCCCTGTACCTTGTGTGCAGATTCAGGTATTTCTGAACCCGGTAGCGGGTGTTGATCACTCAGTGGTAGATTCATCAGAGATAGCAAGGTAGTTACTCGACGTTCGCAGCCCTGCTCTCTCTCTCTCTCTCTCCCTCTTATCTTCCTTAGCCTGTTATAGTATATTGTTCGACTCTTCGTTGTATTCAAACCTTAGTAGATGCTCGTGACTTGTGACACCCTAATGTCGGGCTTGTGTTATGTTTCTGCACTGGTTATTTAGACCTTTATTATGGTATTTCTTGTTAAATTAATGGCTTAAAATGACTTTTATAGAAAACTGGATGATTTGGGAATTGTGTCGGCGATAGGCGCCATCACGACCGAGTCGGTTTTAGGGTCGTGACAAGTTGGTATCATAGCCTAGGTTACATAGGTATTACGAGTTATGAACAAGTTTAGTAGAGTCTCGTGGATCGGTACAAAGACATCTGTACTTATCCTCGGGAGGCTGCAGAACCTTTAGGAAATCCCACATTCTTGAATTCTTATTGTGAGATCTTGATTCAGCTTGAAATGTAACTCTTGAAATTCCTTCCACGCGTTCGTATGTGCGCATAAGCGCTCGGTATCAGCTGTGCATCAACGACTTGTGATTCCCCCGATCGAGGGGCGAGATATGACTTCTGTGTGTTGATGTTGGGCCAGTCTGGAGGACTTAAGGCCAAGCTCTACTTGTATCTTGAGCACTGAGGTGTTGATTGTGTGGGCACGTGCTTTCAGATTTATATGTTTGATAGTGTCCCTATTAGGGGAAGTGAGGACTGGATAGCTACGTGATGAGTATGAAGTGGCTGCGAGATGTGTTCATATGATTTGAATGAGACGAGAAGGGCCTGCTTGGGGTAACAAGAACTATCTGGTGCTAGATTTCCATCGTGATTTGATGTGTAGCCCCAAGTTGTGGGCATGTTGAAGGATCTTTTCATGTTGTCTAGTTGGGAAGCGAATTGGATTTCATGTTGTGATATGAGTTCAGACCCAGGAAAATTAAGTGATTGCGTGATGTTTATGATAGTGGAAGGGCATAAAAAGATGTTAGTTGAGGCGAAACATGTGGGTTATCTCCTGTAGAGTGTTCTGAAGTTTGTGTGATCCTTGTGTTGTTTGAAGACCTCTTTAACTAGTGAAATATACGTGTGGCAAATTAAATTTGGGTCGTTTAAGAGAGTGGGCTCGACTGTTACGAGGGTGAATGCGAGAATTGCAAAAGATTTGAAGTACTAGATGGTCTGTGTTGAACGAGCTTATGAGGGATTGAGTTTAATCTCACTATAGAATTATGGTAGTAATAGGGTATAAGCATTATGAGTTATTGTATGTTCTGATCTATGGCTTTGAGCCAAGTGGGGGAGTCTGCTATTAATTAGTTGATTGCATGGTTATGTGTTGTATTGGTTACAGTTTGAAGTATACTAGTAGATCAGTTGTGGCTTGTAGGGGTTGAGATCGAGTATGGCTCGAATAAAGGAAATTTTGGATAGGGGTTGTGTTATGCTTTATGGGTGTACAAGAATTATGGAATGACTTGAGCTGTTAGTGGTGAAGGATGTAATTTGCATGGAGTGGGAATTTATTTGGTTGCCTTAAAGTGGGGGTTAAATTTCTGGGGGGTGTTAGAGTGCTAATAGAGCACAGGTCGTTCGGTCCGTTTGGTCAGTCTAATTGAGGTTTGAGCAGAGTAGATGACTCTCGAGAATGGTTCTAATGGTTCAAGAATTTACATGTAATAATTGGGATTTCAGGTGTGTATTTGGCTAGAAATTGAGGTTTACATTAAAGGATGACAAAACTTGTGGCATTTCTGTATCATTATGGATTCTACATACCAGTATCAGGAAGGCAAAGGTAACGACCTTATATTCACAGAAGGTCTCTTTAGAGCGGGTATCTCGGTTGTGGTATTTTTGGGGGTGCTTCAGAAGAATACACTGGTTTATGAGCCTTAGGGCGGTGTGGTTTTATGCTTGGGTCTCACGTAGTGAGTCTGGGTTGAGGATTGTAGTATTTTGGCAAGGAGAAGTATCAATTTGAAGGTAATTTAGAAGGAGCTTGGGATAAATAGGACAGCTTGGTAGTAGGTCAGACCGGCGTGGTAAGGGATATGATTAGTTCTTTGGGTGCTTACGAGGTAATGAGTTTCTATAGGTATTTCGTGGCAATGCTCTTGGGTTTTTGATGATCTACATAGCTTGGTCGAGTTAAAAAGATTCAGACCTGACGGTTTGGTCGGGTGCAAACTAAATTTGGAGAGCCCTTGATGGTTTCTACCACGGTTAGAGGTGTATATTTTCTACTGGCATGAGGAGCATGAGATGTATAGTGATTTTCTTCTAGATGGGGTCAAATGGAAAGTTCTTGGCTAGTTGAGTACGTAGTTGCTTGTAGCTCAGAGTGGATATGAAGTTCTTATGTTTATCTTATGATGGTATGGTATATGTGGTATGTTGTGTAGGATTGAGATTTGCATGTGTAAGGTCACGATTCAGTTTTGAAAGGAAGGTCACAAATTCTTAGGCAACATGGATAGTTTGAGATGACTAGATAAATGAGATCACTGATTGGTGTGACTTGATGAGGGCATATATTTCGAAAGGGGGAGATGTGTTTGAGTTATGAATATTTCATTAGTATAGTGGAACTCTCTTGTTTGATCCACTGCTGATGTTCGGGTTTGCTTGGAGGCATAGAAGAATTATAGGAGTACCCCTCGTGGGATGATTGGGTATTAGAGGTGTGTTTTATATTCAGATGGTGGAGTTGGGATCAGATATGGTGATTCCTGTGCAATATGGACTTGGAGACTGGAAGTTCTCATAAACAGGTTATGTTGTGGTTATGGGTCGCGTGTATCGGCCTTGTGTGGTGACTATCGGGGTTTGGAGACCCGAGTGGATCCTTTGTCGCTTAGTATGTTAGATTTTGACGTGATGTTGGGTATGGACTGGTTGTCTTCATGTCGTGTTATTCTGGACTGTCGCACTAAGACGGCAACGTTGGCTATGCCAGGGATGCCACGGATTTGAGTGGCGAGGTTCGACAGATTATGTTCCTAGTAGCGTGATGTCATTTTTGAAGACTCAACGGATGGTTAGGAAGGGTTGTCTTTCTTATTTGGCCTTCGTGAGGGATGTCTGTGTAGAGGCTCCTACCATTGATTCAGTTCCGGTGGTCAGGGACTTTCTGGATGTGTTTCCTGCTGCGGGGCATGTCACCGGACAGGATTGTTGATTTTGGTATTGATTTGGTACCGGGAATCGTATCGTATGGCACCGACGGAGTTAAAAGAGTTGAAGGAGAAACTTCAGGAACTCCTTGATAAGGGGTTCATTGGTAGGTCTATATGGATGTGTGTTCTGCATCGAGTCGGTTTTGTTGACTCCGAATTGCTATTGTTAAGGGATATGTTGATTCGATTGTTATTAAGCTTATTAGTGTTCTGGAGTGATCTATGAGTTACCTTTCCGTGTTACGAGGCATTATGATTTGTAGATTATAGGCACATGTGGTGCGGTTTTATTGGGGGTCTCATAGTGGAATTTGAGTGGAAAGAGTATTGGGTATTGCTCGGTGGACGGTGTATTGGCTATGTCCTTTTGGGTTTGTGTGGTATCATGTCAGTTGCTTCTCCGTGCTTATGATGATTTGCTTTTGGTACTAGACATCAAATGGCACGAGATTGTTAATTTTGAGCATAGTGACTTGAGGTGCTTCACATGGACCAGTGTTTGGATAGGGTCGCGCATTGTAGCGAAGTTATGTGGAGGTATGATCCTTCGGGTTGAATCGTGCATTCTGGTTCTACGGTGTGTGGTGAATTCCTAGTATCGTATTGCGGTAGTACTGGTCAGCTTGTGGTACAGCTCTCTCATTTGAGTCACTTTCCATGATTTGAGTATATTTAAACTGTTGCTTATTGGCGCACAGGTTGAACGAGTTGTGGCTTGAGATTGTATCGATGTGTCATATCACTAGAGTAGCCGTATTGAATGAGATGAGGTCGTTGGGATCTAGAATGAATACTATCGGATTCAATTTCTGCATGTTGGGAGGATAATATCGATGTTCGGCTTAGGAATTTACTACGGTTCGTGCCAAAGGAGAGGGTGCTTCATGAGTGGTTTATCTGAGGAATGGTTATGACTTTCTGCGTGTTTTATTCACCATTGGCAACATACGAAAGTGTGGGAATGGGGCTTTATTTGATAAGAAGTTTATTATCGGTATTAGGTTGTTTTGGGCAATTGTCGTGATTAGAAGTTATCGCTACGAGTGTCTGAGTTATGCGGTATATCATGTAATTGCATCTTGGGTACGAATATGATTGATATAACTTGCTAGGACTTATTCAGAGTATAGATATGAGGTTCTAACATTATAGATGATTTCAGAAGTGGAAATTTGGTTCCAAGGTTCATGGGCTTGGTTGGAGTGTGAAATTTCAGTTATGTTGTGTTATCGGACCTATATGGGATAGAGTGACGTGGGATCACCCCGGGGTATGCTCATGGTAAGGCTACACAGCAATTTGATGGCTTTCGGAACAATTCTGGGCATGTTTGAGGACGAACATATGTTTAAGTGGGGGAGGATGTAATGACCCGACCGGTCGTTTTGAGCATTTGCACTTTGCTTGCCAGTTCTCGGGCATGACTAGACCCGTATGATGTATTATGACTTATGTAAATCATCGGTTTTAGTTTTTAGGATAATCGAAATAGATTTGGAAGAACAATTCTCAACTTGAAGCTTTAAATTTGAAAGTTTTGACTTTTTAGTATTCGATCCAAGATTTGGATTTTTATGATTTGGTTAGCTCCGTTAAGTGATTTTGGACTTGGGAGTGCTTCCAGAATGTATTTTGGAGGTTCGTGGAAGATTTAGGCTTGTATTGGCGAAATTGGAATTTTGACGTTTTCCGGTTGGTAGTGGAGATTTTGATATAGAGGTCGGAATGGAATTCCGGAAATTGGAGTAGGTTCGTTGTGTCATTTGGGGCGTGTGTACAAAATTTCAGTTCATTCGAATGAGGTTTGATAGACTTTTTGATCGAAAGTGGAATTTGGAAGTTTTGGAATTCTTAGGCTTGAATCCGAGGGTGATTTGATGTTTTGATGTTGTTTTGAGCGTTCCGAAGGTTGGAACAAGTTTCAATGATGTTATAGGATGTGTTGGCATGTTTGGTTGAGGTCCCGAGGGCCTCGGACATGTTTCGAATGCTCAATGGGTCAACTTTGGACTTGAAAGGCTGGCAGATTTTGCTGGTATTTTGTAGCAGACGGTTTTTTCTTTACGTTCGTGGCCAGGGACTCGCGTTGGCGAATGGTGTTCTCTGAGGCGGTGAATTCTATTCTTCGCGTTTGCGCTTTGGGTGTCGGGTTCGCGATGTGTTGATGTTGTGTTCTTCGCATTCGCGCTGTGGTGGTCGCGTTCGCATAGTTATGTCTCCAGAGGTATCGCGTTTGCAAGGCTTGTGCCGCGAACGCATAGAGCATTTTTGGGAGCTGACATTTTCTTCATCGCGGATGCAATGGTTGTCCTACGTTCACGAAAGAGGAAGCTTGGGCAACTTTATAAAGTACTCTATTTCGACGATTCTGGCCATTTTGCATTTTTGGAGCTATGGAGCTCGGGAGAAGGCAATTTTGGAGGGAATAGTCAGAGGATTTATTGGGGTAAGTGTTCTTCACCCAAATTTGGTTAAATACCATGATTTTGTCTTAATTTTTATCATTTAATTTGGGAATTTGGGATGAAAATTGGAGAGTTGAATTGGGGATTTGAGGGGCCATTTGAGGTTCGATTTTGATGTTCTTGGTATGTATAGACTTGTGGGAGGATGAGGATTCTATTGATTTGATTTTTATCGGATCCCGAGATGTTGGCTCGGGGGTCGGTGTTGATACCCAATTTTTCATGTATATATTTTATATGCAAAATACTTTTAAAACAGCATGTGTAGGCATATATAAGTATGTCCAATTGTGTTATTATTTTTTTGTAATTTTTAAACATTTTAAAACCAATTTATTCCTCTATTTTGCTCATAAAAACCCAATAATATTTCCAAAATTATTATTTTTGGTGATTCATTTATTGGATTATCATATTTATACTAAAATGTAGCTAAGATATTTTTTGCATATTTTTTATAATTGATTTAGTATTTTAAAGGCTAAATTGCATATAATTGCAATTTTAGCCTCTTTTAGATTAAATTTTGTTTATATCTATAAAAATTAAGTCCAGTATTTTAGTTTGATAATTATGTACCATAAATCATTTTAGTACCTTTAATTTATTTACAAAAAATATTTTATTATTTTTTATAAATCAAATAGGAAATTTGGCAATTTAAATGTTAGCCCCATTTTATTTCAATTATAGCCTGATTTTGAACCCAATTTGAAGCCCAATTACCCCGACCCAATTACCAGTGACCCAATTTTAAGCAAGTGATCCCTTAATTAAAGGCAATCACTTTTATAATTGATTATGATTTGTGATTGTTTCCATGTTTGCAGCTTATTACTTCTCTCTTACTCGTTTTCAGAAAGCTATAAATACCCTCCACTTCTTTTCTTTCAAAGACACGAACACAAGACATAAAACACTTGAGTTCAGACACACACCCCACCAAATCTCTCTCTTTTCTCTGTTACTACTTGTATTGCTGCCTTACCTAGCCGGCTGAAAGCGAAGACTAGGCTGTGGGAAACTTGCTTATTTTTCTCTGCATTTGCATTTCTTACTGGTATGTTCTAATTATGCTTCTGCACCAACAACAACAACATGCTTATTTACTGTTTCTTGCATCCTTGTTTGTCTACTGTTTGTATTTAACTCAGTACCATTATTAAGCATGTTGTAATTTCCCCTTTTCATGTTCAGAATTAATGTATCATGACTTGTGAATCTTAAACCCCTACCCCAATGTGTTGTGGTTGGTTTGGGGCATGACAACATTGGACATTGCTATGCATGACCCAAACCTGATTCCCATGGGATCATAACCTCCATGCTTCTCTTATATGTTGTATGTTCTGATTAGTTTACAGGCATGTCAGCACTTCCCATTGCTGTGCATGCCCAAAGCTAACCCATGCCTAAGTATATAGGCTCCTTGCAATGGATTCCCAACCCTTGACCCCCCCCCTTTGTATGAAGTTATTAACTCTATGTGTTATTGATTACTGTCTCCCTATCACTTCAGTTTTGAAACTCTGTTCCTGCACTTTCACTATCTTATTAGAACTTAAGTTCTGCCCCCCCTGTGTGAGCCTTGCCTTGGGACCCATGAGCTCTCTCTGAACTTGGACACATAAGGGCTGTCATTTCCACACTGCACTCATCTATATTTTGGTTATGTAACTTGGGTGTGAGCACTGCCCGGGGTCCTCTTGAGACCCTTAAGAAACTTTGACACACTCAAGTCTAAGAAAGGCTTTGGATCAATGGCATTTGAGGTGGTATATTCCATAACTTAGAGAGAAAGTCAAGAATCAGGCTTCCTCTGGTTGTAACTTTTTTTGTACTTTTCTGGTGTAATTCATTACTTCTGGTCTGTAATAATTTGTAATAAACACTTGGGGTTGGCTAGTGAAAAGGGTTGGGTGATCATGTATGCTCAATGGTAGAAAGCATGCCTGTAGGAATGTTTTTCTTAAATTTCTGCATGTCCAATTCTGCATTTTTAGACACCATGTCTATAGGGTTTATCTTAATTTCTTCATGATCAACTTCACACTTAGATAGCCTGCCTATAGGACTTATTTAAATTCTGCATGCCATTTAGATATCATGCTTTAAGTTCTAAACGGATATAAGCAAGTATCATGCTCATAAGGTTAAAATCAGTATAACATATAGAAATCATGCCTATAGGGATTCCCAAGTAAAATTCTGGTTCGTTTTCTATTCACATTTTAGATATCATGCCTATAGGGATTAAAATTAGCAATACTAGATACCATCGCCTACAGAGTCTGAAACTAGTTCAATTTAAAATCAGTTCGACTATGAACCAGTTTTAAACAACTTTCCATCTCTATTTAACGAGGTTTAGCAAGCATGCCTATAGGATCTCAAACAATTCGCTTTAAGTTGTTACTGTTTCACCACATTTTGAATCAATTAGATATCATGTCTATAGGACCTCACCTAAAACACTTAGGAAAGCCTTAGAGTAATAACCATAAAATTGAATCCGCTTTGTTAATTGCTACAACTAGCAGGTTGGCCTGATTCAGATTTCTTATCTGAGTTATGTAATAAACAGATCTGCCTCAATAATCAAACTCCTCTCGTTTTTAATATTTTAATCATACCTAAAAAAGTATGTGCAAGTCATGTTATTTATGTGTTTTGTTTGAGGAGGTGTACATGGGCCTTCACTTATTTATATGCTTCCCCAACATGCAATATATGTGTTTTGTATGTCGCCTTAGATTTTTACCCTTTGAAACAAAAAATCAGCCTAATATCCCTCCCCTTTAGATATGGATATAGATATGATGACCAGTGCGCTAATACCACGTGTATCCCCTCTTTTGAGGAGTGTCATACCGGGTATCGCATTGATGTGATCCATATTAAATATAAACCTAGGACCCCTTTTCTTTTATTTGCAAACTCCTTTTTTTAAAAACTCTTCTTTTATTTGTTCTTTCTTTTATATGTTTAAATTTAAATCCCCTAATATTTGAGCTCATACTTGTCTATTTGCTAAACTCACAATAAACTGTCTGGTCGGGAACCACACTAGTGGATCTTGAGGGGTGCCTAATACCTTCCCCTTGGGATAATTTCAAGCCCTTACCCTATCTCTGATTATTCCAACGAAACTTAGAATTGAACCCTATTGGTGTCCTAATGCACCTTAAATTATTAGGTGGCGACTCTTCAAATGCAAAACCTAGTTCCCAAAAGGAACGAGTTGTCCTATACCAAATGTCATAAACCTGATTTCGCGAGAAAAAAGGGGCGCGAGAGCATGACGACTCTGCTGGGGATATTTAGGCTTTTACCATTTCAGACCATTATTGTGAATTCATACCTCTTTATGTGCAATTACTTGTTTAATTCCTTTAAGCATTCAATTCCCTTTTCAATTGCAAAACTGACTTGTCTTTTTGTTTCTTTCCTTTATTACTGCTTTAAATTACGAAACTACTGTATTTACTGCTTTCTTAATGTGCAAATACGTGCCAACATGCTTTTAATTATTGCATAATCATGATCAACATCATACTCCACTCGTGCCAAACAAATACCATAGCAACGCTTATTATGAGTAGTTGCGCTCTTCCTATATTATTACCCCCTAAATTCGGAAAAGGCATATTTGCGGTAAAACCAGTCGATCAACGATGTAGTCGGCGGTTCCGTGCCTTTCCCCCTTGAGTTGTCCGCTCAAGGGTACCAGTCTAAAACCCTATAGAAACCTTACTCTGTTTAAACTGTGCATGCATCATGGTCAAACCTAGCTGAGTCAGTTATGTTGTCCGCATAATGACTCATTAAGATGAACCTTGTCCAAAGTCCACTGGGTTTCCCTAAACCCAAACGGACATCACCACGTTCTGTGCATTTGTTGGAGAACTAAATGCTTTATGCCAATTGTTGATATTAAATAGTCGAGTCTGGTGGAGGTAAGGGCCTAACCTTATTTGTCTTACAGAAATATGAGGCACGAAGTCCCCAGATTCGGCATGGTCACCAACATTCACCAAAAATTGCTAAGCTGGTGGGAGGATCTTCACTCTAGTGATCAAACTCTTGTCCGGAAATATTTGGGCAATCTACCTTCTCTTCTGGAGATTCAACCCAACAACAAGATCATAAAAGCTGCTACTTTATTCTGGGACTGTGAGAGGGCCGTATTCCGTTTCGGGGACATTGAAATGACACCCTTGCTAGAAGAAATAGGAAGATTGGCCGGTATAGCATGGGAAACTCCGTGTTTGTTAATGCATGAGAACCGCAAGGGCAGGGGCTTCATCAAAATGATGGGTTTGAAGAAGAATCCAGAACTGACATGTTTGAACGAATCATGCATTCCTTTTGACTATTTGTATGAAAGGTACGATCACATCAAATCCTACCGTACCTATCCTAACGAGTTTGACATCACATAATTAGGGCATATCCACCGAATTGTCTTTGTATTCATGTTTTGTTTCCTGCGGTTGATCGTGTTCCCAATAAAGAAAGCAAGAATCCACACCAGGCTAGCTATGGTAACTAAGACCTTAATGGAAGGAATTGGAGGGCAACCCTTCAGCATTGTGCCCACGATCATTGCGGAAATATACTGAGCCTTGGAGAAGTGTCAACGAGGAGCCAAACACAAGGCTGCAATTTGCTACTTCAGCTCTGGCTCGTAGAGCATCTCTAAATGGGTGAATACCAACAAGAGATTCAGCGAAGAGACTGGGATGATCATATCGCTTTCCATCATCCCAATAGAATGAATTACATGCCCAACATGTTCGCCCAGCCAGAAGATGCCAAAGGATGGGTAGAATTATTCGATAATCTAACTAAGGACCAGGTATAGTGGATGTTCGAGTGGTTTCCGACCGAGGAATTCATCGCTCGATCCAGAGATGCACCTTTCCTGATATTGATCGTTCTGCGAGGAACATACCCTTACGTCCCTCTCCGGGTTATGAGGCAAGCTGTTAGGAAATAGGTTATACCCAGGGTCGACAAGGTGAGCCATTTTCGGGCTGACTTCCAAGCTGATGATAGTCCTTATAAGTGCCAAGCTTAGCATATGTGGCACTGCAAGCTCGTCATGGGGAGAAATAGCATTGAGCCAGACAGATACCACGCTGGTTGCGCTCCCTACTATTCGGGCTGGTTGGAAGATAATCACGATGGTCTGGTCCAGCCAGGGTTTGCTAGGGGCCACGGGATCATAGATGAGGCACAGGTCAAATATAACCAACTACGCAAGAGGATCCAGGAATGCAAAAGTAAGCACCGTGAGATACAAGAAGCCAACCAGAAACTGATTGAGGAATAAAAGAACATGGCTGTCAGTGCCAACAAACGACTGGGATACTTGGAACGAGGCATAATGAAATTGGAAAGAAAGTTTCTCAAGAGGGTCGAAGACTGCCAAAATGCTGAAGGAAATGAAGGCGGACATCTAGCCAGAGCCTACCTATTGCTGGGACTTCGCGAGTTGGGAAAGTTGTTCGACGAAGCCAAGGATGCCGAATCTGGGGAAGGTCCTTCAGGGACCAAGTAGATAGGAGTTTATCTTTTCGCCTTATAAAATGTAATAAGGCCAATGGCCATTAGTGATTTTTATTTCCTATTTGTTAAGTGTCGATTTGGGATTCGTCTTATTTTCTATCAATAAAATGAGGCATTTAGCATTCTGAGTTCTCCAAATTAATTTGTCGCTAGGCATACCTCGGGCACAAAGAGGTCCCCAAATTAGGACACGATTTACATTCTCGCACTATGTGTTTAAATATTGTAATGCTTTTTATAAACCTCACTAACTTGTTACCTTTTTGTTTTTACTTTTTGTTTTATTATTCCCCTTCCCCAAAGGTTAGTTCTGCACTCTGGCAACATCATCCTATTCCACGAGATCCAGGGGCCCTCCACCCGCTCCTCCTCTTAGTCCTGTCAAAAACAAGAACAAAGGGAAGATGGAAGATTTGAATAATGTCAGAAAAGAGAACTCAACTAAATGGGTAGAGGTCACTCATGGTCACGGTACTTAGGTTCCTAAGGAAAATGCATCCCAACTTGAACAAAAGCTGATGAAATTCCAAGAAGAGCTTAATCAGGTTAGGAACTTGGCAAATCTGTCATTTTCCCTCACCACTCCAGATATTAATTTTCCAAATGCTCAGAACCCCACACCTCCGCAGAATATCCCAAAGCAGCAGAACCATCCCACTCCTCACCATCGCTTCAACACCTGCCATACCTCAAACAACACCCCGTTGCTCATCCCAGAACTCCAGAACTCCATAAATGACCACTTTCACACCCACCATAATACCCCCATCTACGTGGAGACTGTGCCACACTCCACCCAACCCATCTCAAGCACACCCGAGTCTGATGACAAGGACTTGCTCATCAGGAACCTAGCTGAAGAACTTAAGAAATTAACTAGCCAGATTCAAGGCGTTGAAGGAAGCAAAGGAATTGAGGGGTTGAACTACGAAGATCTTTGCATACATCCCGATGTCGAGCTGCCCGAGGGGTACAAACCTCCTAAGTTCGAGATGTTTGATGGTACAGGGGATCCAAGGGTCCATTTGAGAACGTACTGTGATAAGTTGGTTGGAGTAGGGAAAGACGAAAGAATCTACATGAAGCTTTACATGAGGAGCTTGAAAGGAGATGCTTTGTCTTGGTACATTAGCCAAGATCCAAAACAATGGTCGAACTGGGTAGGCATGGCGTCCAACTTTATGGAAAGGTTCAGTCAACACAGAGAATGCGCCAGATGTGTTATATATTTAGAATCTAAAGAAGAAGCCTACGGAAACATTCCGCGAGTATGCCACTCACTGGAGGTCCGAAGCTGCTAAGATCAGACCTGCCTTAGAGGAGGAACAAATGAACAAATTCTTTGTCCGGGCTCAAGACCCGCAGTATTATGAACGCCTAATGATGATTGAGAGCCACAAATTTTCTGACATTATCAAGCTGGGAGAAAGGATTGAAGAGGGCATCAAAAGCAGTATGGTTATGATCTTCGAGGCCTTGCAAGCTATAGATAAGGCTTTACAGTCAGGTGGAGTGTCCAAGAAAAGGGACGTAGGAGCCGTAATGGTTGCACAGAGAACCAAATCCCCCATCAAATACCAAATCTACCCAATACCTCCACTCATATATCAACCAGATCTGAACTACCAAGCATCATCACCCTCTTATCAAGCTTCACCACCCACTTATCAATCACCTCCACCTCCCACATATCAGCCTACTTCACCCAGATATTCCCAACCCGCACATGTCTACCAAACCTACAATGCTCAACCATCCCACTCTGAATCACCTCCTGCACGCCAAAATGTCCCTAAACCTCGACCAAATATCGACCGCAGACCCCCAAAACAATATACGACCATTGTTGAACCTATCGACCAGGTGTACGAGAGACTCAAAACTGCTAGTTATGTTACCCCCATCCCGGCTACAACTCCTAAGAACCCTTCTCAATGGGTTAACCTAAACAAATCCTATGCATACCACTCCGACATGAAAGGATACACCATTGACGAATGTCGTTCTCTGAAAGACACTATCCAGACTTTAATTGATAACAAGATTATTATGGTAAAGGAACCTGCTCCAAATGTCTGCAATAACCCTTTACCAGACCATATGGGTGGAGACATCCACATGATTGAAATAGAGGATGATTGGGATCCCGAGAGATCAATCGGGTTGATCGCAGAGGGTGATGACCCAAAGCAGCCAATAGTTACTCTCAATCCGATCGTAGTCTAGATTCAACCCTCTGGGGATGCTGAGGTAAACATGTCTGTGCCACTTGAGTTTGAAGCAATGGCATCTGCAAAAATACCAGTGCCAATTGAGGTCGAATTCGTGTCTCTAGCAAATGCACCTACACCATTTGAAGTGGCAGTCTTACCACCCAAGGCACATGCTCCGTTCGGAGTAAAGATAGTCATGCCAATCCCAGTGGAGATGTCGACCATGACGCCATTCCATACTAAGGCTATACTATGGGACTATACAGCCGAGGCGAGGAGGAAAGGCAAGGTCAGGCTCGAAGAGACTATTGCAGCACAGGGTATGACAAGAACTGGTAGAGTTTATACCCATGAACATTTAACTGAGTCAAGCAAGCAGACCTCCAATCGGTCACCCATCATTGAGACAAGACCGGACAATCTTTAGAGAAAGATACAGGCCAAGGAATACTCAGTCATCGACCAATTGAACAAAACACCAACGCAAATCTCCATTCTTGCTTTGCTACAAAATTTCGAGGCGCACAAGAACGCTCTATTCAGGGTGTTGAGTGAAGCATACGTGCCAAGCAACATCACTGGTGGTGAAATGGCTAACATGCTAGGACAGGTATTGGAAAGTCATAAAATTACATTTCATGAGGATGAGCTGCCACCTGAAGGTTTGGGGCACAACAAGGCACTGCACATCACCGTGCAATGCGAGGACTATTTTATCACCAGAATCCTGATCGATGGAGGTTCCAGTATCAACATCTGTCCACTGGTAACACTCAAGAAGTTGGGTAAAGGACTACACGAGATAAAGGACAGAGCTATCAATGTGAAAGCCTTCGACGGCTCCGAGAGGTCCACTATTGGAGAAATTAGTCTATGCTTGCAAATGAGGCCAACCTGGTTCGATGTTGATTTCCAGGTAATAGATGTGCTACCATCTTACAATCTGCTGTTGGGACGGCCATGGATCCATGCCGCTGGGGCCGTAGCATCAACACTGCATCAGGCAGTAAAATTCAAATGTAATCATCAAGAGGTGATCATTCACGGTGACGAGAGAAATCCTATATACAGTCGCCAGACCATTCTGTCAATCGAAGGAAGAAAGAAGCTGTGTGAAGAGACCTACCATCATACTGAACTGGTAAATACTGTTGATAAAGACAAATGGTGGGATAACAAGATCGAGAGTATATTGAATTGGAGTAGGTACGAACCTGGCAAGGGACTCGGAAAGAACCTTCAAGGAATCGTTAAACCCATAAAGCTCAAGAAACATGGCACTACTTTCGGTCTGGGATACGAGTACACCTGGGAAGAATTCAACAACTGGTCGCCACCATGGTGCGGTCCTTACTATCCACTGGAGTAGCCAATACCACATCTGGAGCAGACCTTCTAACCGGCCGATATTATTTATGGGTCAGACGAAGAAGAAGCACTGGCAACAGTGAAAAACTTGTTCTTAGAAGATAATGACATGGAATGTTGTGTTGTTCTCGAGGAGGAGGGGGAGGAAGGCCCTTCCATACAGGCTGTAAGTAGAGGGGCACGCCTCAATAACTGGACCATCAGGACAATCAGAGCCCGACGAGCCTTAGGGTAGCAAGGCTAAAACAAGCATTGTTTCCTTTACTAAAAGATTTTATTTTTCGCATATTTTCAATTCCCGCAATAAGATCTCCAATGTTCAAAACGATTATGCAATTTATCAAAGCATTTTTTTTCTTATGAATCGACGCTTATTATTATTTTTCTCTATTACTTTACTTATACATCATTACTATTACTTATCTTGGTGAACCAATGACTGTGACATGCAACAAGATAACACAACAAAAGGACATAGATTTAGAGGAAGATGACATACCAGAAAAGATTGTTAAAGAAGTTGAGAATTTTGAAAACAGACCGAAGTCCAACCTGGACGAAACTGAGATTATCAACCTGGGAGATGCAGAAAATGTCAAAGAAACACGAATCAGCATTCACTTATCGCCGTCACAAAAGAAGGAATACACAGAATTTCTAAGAGAATATGAGGACATATTTGCCTGGTCGTATGATGACATGACTGGTTGGAGTACATCTATTATGGCTCACAAACTGCCAACCGATCTAACATGTCTGCCTGTAAAGCAAAAGCTCAGAAAGTTCAAGCCTGATATGAGTCTGAAAATCAAGGAATAAGTCACTAAGCAGGTCAAAGCTAAGGTTCTCAGGGTATTAGAATACCCGACATGGTTAGCCAACATTGTACCGGTGCCAAAGAAGGATGGGAAGGTCAGGGTCTGTATCGACTACCGGGATCTCAATCGGGCCAGTCCAAAAGATGACTTCCCTTTTCCAAACATACACATCCTGATCGACAATTGCACCAAGCATGAGTTGCAATCATTTGTAGATTGTTTCGCTGGTTATCATCAGATCTGGATGGATGAAGAAGATGCTGATAAAACGGCTTTTATTACGCCGTAGGGAATGTATTATTACAAGATGATGTCGTTTGGGTTGAAGAATGCAGGGGCCACCTACATGAGGGCCATGACCACCATTTCCCACGATATGATACACAAGGAGATTGAGGTATATGTAGCTGATGTCATCATCAAGTCCAAGAAAGCCATCGATCACATGGAAGATTTGAGAAAGTTCTTCAATAGACTGCGAAGGTACAACCTAAAACTGAATCCCGCAAAGTGTGCATTTGGGGTTCCTACTGGAAAATTACTTGGGTTTATTGTGAGTCGTTGAGGAATAGAACTGGATCCATCAAAAGTCAAAGCCATTCAAGAACTACCATCGCCAAAGAACAAGAAGGATGTGATGAGTTTCTTGGGAAGGCTTAACTACATCGGCTGGTTCATAGCACAGTCTACAGTTATCTGTGAGCCAATCTTTAAGATGTTGAAGAAGGACGCCGCTACCAAATGGACTGATGACTGCCAAAAAGCTTTCGACAGGATCAAGGAATACCTGTCAACACCACCAGTCTTAGTCCCGCCTAAGCCAAGTAGACCCTTATTACTCTACCTTGCAGTATTGGATGGAGCTTTCGGTTGCGTTCTGGGGCAGCATGACGAAATGGGGAGGAAGGAGCAGGACATCTATTACCTCAGTAAGAAGTTCACCCCGTATGAGGCCCGGTATTCTCTGTTAAAGCGCACTTGTTGTGCTTTGACTTGGGTAGCTCAGAAGTTGATGCATTACTTCTGTGCCTATACTACATATCTCATATCAAGGATGGATCCTTTAAAGTATATCTTTCAGAAGCCCATGCCCACTAGCAAGCTAGCCAAGTGGCAAATCCTGTTGAGTGAGTTCGACATTGTTTACGTAACTCAATAAGCAACCAAGGGACAAGCATTGGCAGATCACCTTGCTGAAAATCCCGTGGATAGAGAATATGAACCCCTGAAAACATATTTTCCTGATGAAGAGGTATCGTTCATAAGAGAGGACATTGAAGAATCCTATGATGGTTGGAGATTGTTTTTCGATGGAGCAGCAAATTTCAAAGGAGTTGGCATATGAGCAGTCCTTGTATTAGAAACCGGTCAGCATTATTCGGTGTCTGCAAAACTCAGGTTCCCGTGCACTAACAACATGGCTGAATATGAAGCTTGCATCCTAGGGCTCAAGATGGCCATTGACATGAACATTCAAGGGTTGATAGTGATCGGAGATTTAGACCTACTCATACATCAGGTCCGAGAAGAATGGGCGACCAAGAACTCTAAGGTACTCCCGTATCTGCATCATGTACAGGAATTGAGGAACAGGTTCACGAAAACGGAGTTCCAACATGTTCCTAGAGTACAGAATGAGTTCGTTGATGCATTGGCTACCTTGTCATATATGATACAACATCCAGACAAAAACTTCATTGATCCCATTCCAGTAAAGATCCACGATCAGCCAGCTTACTGTGCCCACATCGAAGAAGAAGCAGATAGAAAGCCTTAGTTTCATGATATCAAGGAATATTTGGCAAAAGGCAAATACCCAGAACTTGCAAATCCTACTCAGAAATGTACACTCCGGAGATTGTCCAACAACTTCTTTCACAGCGGAGGAATCCTGTATAGGAGGACTTCTGATTTGGGATTACTAAGGTGTGTCGACGCAAAGGAAGCATCCAAGCTACTAGAGGAGATTCATGCTAGGACCTGCGGTCCACATATGAATGGTTTTATCTTAGCAAAGAAGATACTCCGGGCTGGTTACTTTTGGATAAATATGGAAACGGACTGCATCCAGTATGTCCATAAATGCCACTGCTGTCAGATACATGCAGACATGATAAAGGTACCTCCAAATGAGCTTAATGCAACAAGCTCACTGTGGCCATTCGCCGCATCGGGAATGGACTTTATTGGACCAATCGAGCCTGACGCCTCCAATGGATACAGGTTTATCTTAGTAGCCATCAACTATTTCACCAAGTGGGTAGAAGCAGCATCTTATAGAGCAGTAACTAAGAAAGTCGTGGCGGACTTTATCCGTGACCGCATTGTTTGTCGATTCGGGATTCCAGAGTCGATCATTACTGATAATGGATCCAACCTCAATAGTGACTTGATGAAAGCTAAATGTGAAACTTTCAAGAGCAGACAAAAAAATTCCACAGCCTACAGGCCTTAAATGAATGGAGCTGTGGAAGCCGCCAACAAAAATATCAAGAAGATATTGACGAAAATGATAGAGAAGCATAAACAGTTGCACGAGAAGTTATCATTTGCTCTATTAGGGTATCGTACCACAGTCCGCACATCAACCGGGGTAACCCCTATATGCTGGTCTATGGTACGGAAGCCGTCATTCCCGCCGAGGTAGAAATCCCTTCCCTAAGGATCATATAAGAAGCTGAGCTCGACGATGCAGAATGAGTGAAAAGTTGTTATGCGCAACTAGCCCTTATAGATGAAAAGAGAATGAACGCAGTTTGCCATGGTCAACTCTATCAAAACAGAATGTCCAGAGCCTTCAACAAAAGAGTCAAGCCAAGACACCAGCTGGTATTAAAGAAAATTTTTCCACATCAAGATGAAGCCAAAGGGAAGTTCTCTCCCAACTGGCAGGGTCCATACATGGTTCACCGGGTTCTGATAGGAGGAGCCTCATACTTGCAGAAATGGACGGAAAAGTTTGGCCAAAGTCGATTAATTTAGACGCAGTCAATCATTATTATGTGTAATCTTTATGCTTCATTTATATGATGTAAATTGAACTACGCCTGACCTGATTCACGTTTAAGAGGGGATACGTGGGCAGCCCTATGGGTTCGGTCACAATTTAATAAAATTTTCACTTCCCCCCGCAATTGGAAACTGGGGCAGAATTTTGGGGAGGACCCTCAAAATTCCGTAGCAAGAGAGGTTGAAATGTCTTGAACCACGTCACAGTCATCGGTTCATCTAAAAGTTGTTTCTTAATTACATACTTATGTCATACTTTTTACAAAATCATGCATGTTTATTACTGAAATTGCCTTGTTTAGCAACGCTACCCCAATGATACATATAGTATCACCAGATCAAAGCTGAGCAGGTCAAGCAGAGCCAATGGGGATACGAACTAACCTTCCTCCTTTAAAAAACTCACGACTTTTCTTTGGATGCAGGCACTTGGATTACGAAAGCATCAGACATACTATACACTCACGAGACAAACATCGTTCAGAATACAACTCTCAGAACTGTCGCACTTACTCACATTTGCCATACATACATACTGGTGACATTCCATGTGTCACAATGTCCCCAGCAGTCATAATATCACAATCCACTATCAGCTTAGAAAGTTTTGTTACCATTTGCTATTTTATTTCTTGCATAAGGCTACCATTCTGCCTTCCGAGACTAAACACTATCTCCATCTACATTGCATGGCTGAAAGATCGACACCTTATTTATATTCGCATGGCTGAAAGATCGCCACCTTATTTACATTTGCATGGCTGAAGATCGCCACCATATCTACATTCGCATGGCTGAAAGATTGCCACCTTATTTACATTCACATGGCTGAAAGATCGCCACCTTATCCATATTCGCATGGCTGAAAGATCGCCACCTTATTTACATTCACATGGTTGAAAGATCGCCACCTTATCTACATTTGCATGGCTGAAAGATTGCCACCTACTACATTGCATGGCTGAAAGATCGCCACCTACTGCATTGCATGGTTGAAACATTGCCACCTTATCTACATTCGCATGGCTGAAAGATCGCCACCTTCTTTACATTCGCATGGCTGAAAGATCGCCACCTTATCTACATTTGCATGGCTGAAAGATCGCCACCTACTGCATTGCATGATTGAAAGATCGCCACTTTATCCACATTTGCATGGCTGAAAGATTTCCACTTTATCTACATTTGCATGGCTGAAAGATCGCCACTTTATCTACATTTGCATGGCTAAAATATCGCCACTTCATCTACATTTGCATGGCTGAAAGATCGCCACCTTATTTACATTCGCATGGCTGAAAGATCACCACCTTATCTACATTCGTATGGCTGAAAGATCCCACCTACTGCATTTGCATGGGCTAAAAGATCGCCAAATATTGCATCTCATGGCTAAAAGATCGCCAAATTATCCAAAGGCGTCATCGTTCGGAGGCACCATTTTCATAGCCCAAGAACACCATGTCATGGCCTGATAACCCCTTTTAATCTTTTGCATACCATTATTCAAAGGCATCATCCTCATAGCCCGAGAAAATCATTTCATGGCCTACGAATCCTTTATTATACGCTTCATGGCCTAGGACACCATGGTCTAAGGACGTCATCCTAACCGTCCGAAGACAACCTTCATTGTCCGACGGGAAATTGCATCATGTTTAACTTACGCTTGTATTGCTTATTTGTAGGTAAACCGGCAAGCAACGGCCATCTCGGCAGGAACGATCCCACTCCAGTTCCCATAGCCATATCAAACCTTAACCATTCCCCCGTCCTAGATATTGCATCCGTTCTCGAAAGGCTCCATCGGAATACGCCGTCGACGGACCCCGAACTACATATGGCTTGATTCTTGTAAAACTAGGGATACATAGGCAGCCCAGAAGCCAGGGCGCAGCCTAAACCTCTTCGAACCATTTCACTCGGTCAAAATTGGCCATCATATCTTTACATGACAACTCTTTCATCCTTCCTGGGTAAAGAGGGACAACTATTGATACCCAGTTTTTTCTGTATATTTTTATATGCAAAATACTTTCAAAACAACATGTGTAGGAATATATAAGTATGTCCAATTGTGTTATTATTTTTTCGTAATATTTAAAGATTTAAAAACCAATTTATTCCCTATTTTACTCATAAAAACCCAATAATATTTGCAAAATTATCATTTTTGGTGATTCATTTATTAGATTCTCATATTTATACTAAATATAGCTAATATATTTTTTTCATATTTTTTATAATTGATTTAGTATTTTTAAGGCTAAATTGCATATAATTGCAATTTTAGCCTCTTTTAGATTTAATTGTGTTTATATCTATAAAAATTAAGTCCAGTATTTTTAATTTGATAACTATGTACCATAAATAATTTTAGTACCTTTAATTTATTTACAAAAATTATTTTATTATTTTTTATAAATCAAATAGGAAAATTGGCTATTTAAATGTTAGCCCCATTTTATTTCAATTATAGCCTGATTTTGAACCCAATTTGAAGCCCAATTACCCCGACCCAATTACAATCTGAACCGAACCAAACTCTATTCTTTAAACCACCCAACTTACCCGTTCAATCCAGGCCATTAATCAAAATGATCAACGGCCACCAGACCCCCTTACCTTAATTAATCCCAAATGACCCCCTAAACCCTACCATTTTCCACCGTACACCGCCTCTGAATCCCCCTCCTCTCTCAAATTCTCTCTATAACACCCTCAAACCCTAGTCGCCGCCACCCTAATCCGCCCTAATCCATGGCCTTCCAAGGTCATCGGAGACTTGTATCATCCTCTCATGGCTTCTACGTGTTCGTTTCTGTGGTCTCACGACCAGATTCTGAAGGGGTTTTTGTCCGGTTTTTTCTCGATGACTGTTCTCCGGTCATCTCTGACCTTTCTTTGGCCAGCCATGGCTATTTGAGTCAGATTTTTGACTTTTCTGCTTAGATCGATGGGTTTCAAGGCATTTCTCATCACTTGGGGTTCTTCTGAAACCCTAATCTCTAAGGTTCTCTCGACTTCTTTTAGATCTACTTTAGATCTATGTTTGCTTTGAACTTCTAAGCGTTTTTCTCTAAGTTTCTTTTAAAACTCTGCTTTCAAAACTCTTTATCTTTTCCGATTAGGATTTTCTTGTTGAGTTATTTCAAAACGTTTCTCTGATTTTTTTGACATGTTTTGCTATGTTTGCTCATATCGTTCTTCTACCTAAGTTTGCATGTTAAAAGCCCTAATTTCTTTTGACTGTTTATTAGGCGAATGCTTGTTTGCTTGAGTTTTGTCCGATTTGTTTGTTTATCATCTTTTGAAACTCTTCTATTGCCGAAAATCCTATGACTTTGGGTCTGAGACTGTTTGTTTAAGTACTTGACTCGATTTGAAGTTCTTTATTTTAAAACCTCTTATCCCTTTGTGTGATTTTTTTGATTCTGGATTTCTATCTTCTCTAAAACTCGATTATGCTCGAAACCCTAATTTTTAAAAAGGGGTTTTCCTCACCTGCTACTGTGAGATCTTCACATGCTTTTGATATTCTATGTTTTCTTCACTACTGATTCAATGTGACTTGACCTACTAGACTATCATGCTTCGAATGTTGCCATCTACCTAATTTTGTGCTACTGTTGCATGCTATTTCCTTTTGCCAATAGGCTTGGCCTCACATGTATAGTGTTTATGCACTCTATTTATATGCTGAGTTTCCTTCTTTGATTGATCTCCAAACTTGTGACTGATTTCAAACTTTTCCTTTGTGAAATTCTGATTTCACTCACCTGTTAAAGTTAATTGATTTCTTTTCCTATTTTGCCTTACTGAATCCTTTCCGAAATTAGAATATTTCTGCACCTAGACTCGATTGCTTACTTAATGTTTTACTACTTCTTTTACGGCAACTGTCAGCCTGCTTACAAATTGATTTCTTTTTTTATTTTGAACCTGTCTTTGCCCGTTAAGCAAGTGATCCTTAATTAAAGGAAATCACTTTTATAATTGATTCTGATTTGTGATTATTTCCATGTTTGCAGCTTATTACTTTTCTCTTACTCATTTTCAGAAAGCTATAAATACCCTGCGCTTCTTTTCTTTCAAAGACACGAACACATGGCATAAAACACTTGAGTTCAGACACATACCCCACCAAATCTCTCTCTTTTCTCTGTTACTACTTGTATTGCTGCCTTACCTAGCCGGCTGAAAGCCAAGTCTAGGCTATGGGAAACGTGCTTATTTTTCTCTGCATTCGCATTTTTTACTGGTATGTTCTAATTAAGCTTCTGCAACAACATGCTTATTTACTGTTTCTTGCATCCTTGTTTATCTACTGTTTGTATTTAACTCAGTACCATTATTAAGCATGCTGTAATTTCCCTTTTCCTATTCAGAATTAATGTATCATGACTTGTGAATCTTAAACCCCTACCCCAATGTGTTGTGGTTGGTTTGGGGCATGACAACATTGGACATTGCTGTGCATGACCCAAACCTAACTCCCCTGGGATCATAACTTCCATATTTCTCTTATATGTTGTATGTTCTGATTAGTTTACAGGCATGTCAGCACTTCCCATTGTTGTGCATGCTCAAAGCTAACCCATGCCTAAGTATATAGGCTCCTTGCAATGGATTCCCAACCCTTGATCCTCCTTTGTATGAAGTTATTAACTCTATGTGTTATTGATTACTGTCTCCCTATCACTTCAGTTTTGAAACTCTGTTCCTGCACTTTCACTATCTTCTTAGAACTTAAGTTCTGCCCCCCCTTGTGTGAGCCTTTCCTTGGGACCCATGAGCTCCCTCTGAACTTGGACACATAAGGGCTGGCATTTCCACACTGCACTCATCTCTATTCTGGTTATGTAACTTGGGTGTGAGCACTGTCCGGGGTCCTCTTGAGACCCTTAGGAAACTTTGCCACACTCAAGTCTGAGAAAGGCTTTGGATCAATGGCATTTGAGGTGGTATATTCCATAACTCAGAGAGGAAGTCAAGAATCAGGCTTCCTCTGGTTGTAACATTTCGTTGTACTTTTCTGGTGTAATTCATTACTTCTGGTCTATAATAATTTGTAATAAATACTTGGGGTTGGCTAGTGAAAAGGGTTGGGTGATCATGTGTGCTCAAGGGTAGAAAGCATGTCTGTAGGATTGTTTTTCTTAAATTTCTGCATGTCCAATTCTGCATTTTTAGACACCATGTCTATAGGGTTTATCTTAATTTCTTCATGATCAACTTCATACTTAGATAACCTGCCTATAGGACTTATTTAAATTCTGCATGCCATTTAGATATCATGTTTTAAGTTCTAAACGAATATAAGTAAGTATCATGCTCATAAGGTTGAAATCAGTATAACATATATAAATCATGCCTATAGGGATTCTTCATGTTCTTTTATATGTTTAAATTTAAATCCCCTAATATTTGAGCCCATACTTGTTTATTTGCTAAACTCACAATATACTGTCTAGCCGGGAACCACACTAGTGGATCCTGAGAGGTGCCTAACACCTTCCCCTTGGGATAATTTCAAGCCCTTACCCTATCTCTGGTTATTCCAACGAAACTTAGAATTGAACCATATTGGTGTCCTAATGCACCTTAAATCATTAGGTGACGACTCTTCAAATGCAAAACCTAGTTCCCAAAAGGAACGAGTTGTCCTATACCAAATGTCATAAACTCGATTTCACGAGAAAAAGGGTCGCGACAGCCGGGTTTGGCCAATTTCGGGATTTTTAAGTTAATTCAATTATTTTCACTTGGGCTTTATTCCTTTAGCGTGTATTAATGATGTCGAACTGATTTTGGTTAGATTCGGAGCATTTGGAAACCGATTCGAGAGGCAAAGGCATCGCGGGCTAGAGTTTGGACCGGATTGAGGTAAGTAATGATTGTAAATGTTGTCCTGAGGGTATGAAACCCCGGACTTCACATCGTTGTGCTACTTTGAGGTGACGTACACGCTAGATGACGATTGTGGGGTCGTGCACCGTTGGTGATTTTGACTTGGTCCGTCCCATACGACTATTAAGTCGTGCATTTGATTAAAACCTATTTGATATTATTGTGTTTTGGAAATTATTATCATGTTTTGGGCTAAATGACATATTTGGGCCTTGTGCCAACAGTTTTGGACCCTTGTGGGCTTTTTACTGCTATTCCTTACTATTTTGACTTCAAAATTGTACTCAGTCATGTTGTATTCCACTGTTTTCATAACTCAACTGTAGTTACTCTATTTTTTGATATTTTTAAATGATATTTTGGGCTGAGTATCATGTTTTACTGTTGCCCGAGTGGCTTGAGAGATTCTGACTGAGTGAGGCCGGGGGCCTGTGTTGTGAGGATATTATGGGATCGGGATGCGCGCCGCAACATATTGTTACTAATTCATTATTATAAGGTTGTGGGCCTAATTTGTTATGTCACGAGGTGGCTTGTTATGAGGCTGAGGGCCTATTTGATTATGCCACGAGGTGGATTGTTATAGCACTTGGGCTGTAGGAGCCCCCCCGGAGTCTAAACACCCCCAGTTAGCGTGGAAACCCAGTGTGAGTTATGTGATGTAGCCCGAGGAGCTATTGTTGCTTTATGTTATTGCCCGAGGGGATGTTCTTGATCCATGCTTTGCTCGAGGGGCTGTTCTTGATTCACGTTATTCCCAAGGGACTGATTTCGAGTGATTGTAAGGTAGCCCGAGGGGTTGATTCTGTTAATATTATGCCCGAAGGGCGGTTTATGATACATGTTTTGCCTGAGGGGCTGTTTACGTTTCTATCATTTTTACCCACTATTTTATCACTTGTTTGGAGCTATTGGAAGATGTTTTAAAGAGGAAAGGGTTTTACTGAAACTGAGTTTGATTTACAAAATAAATGATTTCTGTACTGTTTTGGAAATGTACTATATTTGCTGTAGCGTTATGATATGGTTTACGTGTGTTTCTTACTGCTCAACTTTCATTTACTTTTATTACTTACTGAGTTGGCGTACTCACATTACTCCCTGCACCTTATATGCGGATTCAGGTATTTCTGAATGCAGTTGCGGATGCTGATCACTCAGTGGCAGAGTCATCGGAGATAGCAAGGTAGCTGCCCGGCGTTCGTAGCCCTGCTCTCTCTCCCTCTTATCTTCCTTAGCCTGTTATAATATATTTTCAGACTCTTCGTTATATTCAAACCTTAGTAGATGCTTGTGACTTGTGACGCCCCGATTTCGGGCTTGTGTTATGTTTTCGCACTAGTTATTTAGACCTTTATTATGAGATTTCTTGTTAAATTAATGGCTTAAAATGACTCTTATAGAAAACTAGTTGATTTGGAAATTGTGTCGGCTGGCCTAGTTTCGCGATAAGCACCATCGCGATTCACAAGGCTAGGAAAGCACTTTACTCTTCGCGATCGCGGCCCAGACCTCCGGGATCGCGATTAACACCGCTGGCATTAGTTATCAGCAGTTCAAAAAAGACCAAAAGTGATCCGAAACCACCCCAAATCTCACTCGAGGTTCGATGAACCTCGTCCAATCATTCTAACAAATTTATATACCTTATGTAAACTTGCTCAAAGGCTCAAAACACGAATTACAGCATCAAAACCAAGAATTAAAGAGCAAACTCAATTTCTTAAACTCTCTTAACTTTCAAACCTACATGCTTTGCCAAACGCGTCTGAATCCCACTTAGACATTCCGGATCACGACCAAACTTAAGGTTCGAGTTGAAATCAATAAAATGAACCTATCAAAGGTCCTAGAACACCGCCCGAAGTCCGAGAACACCAAAGTACACTTTAAGTTAAACTTAGCAAATTTCAAACCTTCAAAAATGCAAACTTTCGATAATAAGCGCTGAATTGCTCCCGAACCATCCGATACTCAACCTGAACATATGTCTAAGTCCAAAATCACCTTACGAACCTATAGGAATCTTCAAATCCCAATTCTAATATTGTTTACTCAAAGGTTAAATCTTTGTCAACTCTTCTAACTTGAAGCTTCCGAATTGAGAATCATTCCTCTGAATCAACCTCGAACTTCCAAAAAATCAAAACCAACCGCAAGTGAAAGTCATAATACATAAAGTGAAGCTACTCAAGATCTCAAACCACCAAATGATCTAGCTCAAAACAACCAGTCTGATCATTACAGTTTGGAATCTAGTAAAAGAAGTTCTCGGCCAAGGGCACAATACTCTCCAAGATGAGTTATCCTGGTGCATTTACAATATATTAACAATATTTAATACTAGTATTAATATTATTATATATGGATTAAAACCATTGGAAATTGTTTGAACCTTTAAGAATACCTCAAGGAGTTTAAGTAGGGTTGTGAATAAAAGAGATAATTTCTATATCATATTCTTGAATATAATTATGGATTATGCATTTGAGAGGTATTATTTAGTAGAAAATAACATTTGATCAAATTGTTATACAAAGTCTTGAAATGGGTATTGTTCAAGTTATGATTCCAGGGATGAAGAACATGAATAGTAAAATTATGGTTGACTTTTGAGTTGTATAATTATTCCAATAGTTTCAATAGCTTGATAATGCTATAAAATAAAGTTTTGGACAAGAATTATGGAAAGAATAAAAATATGAGACCTCGGGTGGCTTGTATTTTATTTTGGACTAAAAGGGTTATGCTAGATTCTTGTGCACATGAACTGATGTTGAATGGTTAAATCGTGATAGATTGAGCATGTTTTGGGTGTTATTGGGAATTTGGAGCTTACGTAGATTGTTAAAGGCAACTGAGGTATATCTAACTATCGCGCCCTCTTTTTCTCGTGAAAGCGGGTTTTGACATTTGACAACTCCTTTTGAGAAAAGGGAAAAGGAATTGGTTAAGAGAGTCGCCACCTAACGGATTAAGGTGTGTTAGGGCACTTATAGCAAATAACTTAGATTATACCAGTTTGTATCACTAGAGATTGGGTAAGGGCTCAAATTACCTTGAGGGGAAGGTGTTAGGCATCCCTCGAGGTCCACAACAGTGGGTCCCGGTCGAACTTAACTTATATGAATTAGTCTAAAGAAAGCGAGGGAAATATTTAGTAGGGATAGGGGGTCCTAAGTTTTTTAGCATATAGGATCACCCCGTGCAACATAAATAATACTTTGTAACTCTCCCAAGACGAGAGTGTTACTCATATTATTCAGAGGGCACAGACTGTCATCTCCTGCTACCTGATTACTATCTTTGAGTTTTTACCTAAAGAGCTCTAATCAGTTCTAACTCATGTCATATGCGTGCACTACCCGTCCCTTACCTATGGTCTTGGAGGCATTGTGACCTCTATTTAGAATGGTTCTAGACTCGACTTAATGTGCTCAAAATTATAAAATGCTAAGCGACATACAAAACAATTAGGAATTTCAAATAAGACAAATATGGGCTCAAGTTAGCCTCCACATATAAATAGACTCTTACAGCTAGTGGACAGTATGTGTTCAGGAGGATTGACTAATTTCATAGTAGGTGTAACTATGGCAAAGTTGTTCGGGAATGTCAATATGGGGTTACAGGGGGGGGGATCTCCTGTGAGCAGGTTAAGGGTTGCATGATTTCTGATGAAGTTCCTATGAAGAGTTCTACTTTCTATCCAACGGGATCATATACAACGATTTGAGCTTGTATCGCTTGGGAAGATGGCACAACTGCTATGATGTTGAGTGGATGCGAGATGATTAGTGCAACAAGAGCTTATGAGAAATTTGGTGGAGTAACAGTGTGAGATTGTAGTAGCTATAAGGAGAAGGCATTGTGGGTTCTTGATTTATGTGATTGTGATTTAAAGCTAAGTGGGAGAGCCTATCGTCTATGATTTACGGGGCCCTATTCCATCCAGTACTTTTTCAGTTCAGCACTCCAAGAGGCCTATAGATATGCATATGTGCAGTTAGTATATTTTTATATGATCGGCACTTAGTGTCGGTTATCCGTTGCGGCTCTAGGTTGGGTCGTGACAAACATGGTATGAGAGTAGTTTAGTCCTAAGGTGTCCCCATGTCATGTCTAGTAGAGTCTTGTTTATAGGTATGTTGCGTGCCACATTAATCAACAGGGGGCAACAGGGCATTATAGGATGGTTGTCCTTCCATCTTCTTTGGATCGTGTGATAGAGCTATGTTATAAGAATTTAGCCTTCTGACGAAATATTTTATTTGTACTGATGCCACCAAAGAGACTCACAGCTGCTCAGAAGGGCAAAGATATTACCGGCCAGGGTACTAGCAGAGTACCCCCTGAGTTAGATGAGCATGAAGAGTTCAGACATGAGCTTCCATCCGAACTTCAATGACTCCGTCTGTTTAGGGAGAGGTAAGGGGTGCTCCAGCTACCGCACCCTTGGCTCTTAAGCACAATAGAATGAGGGAGGCCGTCAGATTGTTGACTAGCATTATGATAATAGGCTAGATTTATGTAGTTTGTGATAAGTTGGTATTTTACCAACTTATCTTGTCTTTAAACCTATACTTTTGCTATGTTTGAGTGATAAAATCGTGTGTTTAATGTCATTTAATTCTATTTTACAGGTTTGTATGTGATTTAGAAGTAATGGTAAAGAAACCAAGTGAAAACAAGTCAAAAAGGAGATAAAATGGACAATGAGAACCTACCCAGTAATTTACTCTTCGCAAACGCGAAGAAGCAGGAAGCCAGACCTTCGCGAACGCGAAGTACCTACTGCGAACGCGAAGCATCAGGACTCAAATCTTCGCGAATGTAAAGGATCAAACGCGAAGATCAAGGAAAGCAAACCCTCGCGAACGTGAAGAAGAAAATGGGCGAGAAAACTGGGTAGTTCTGGAAATTCACATTTTTGGCCCCAAACCCTTTAATACCCAAACGAGCTCATTTGTAAAGTATCTTTTGGCTTATTTTCAGTTCCAAATATTATAGAGAACAAGGTGGGAAGCTAGGGTTTGCACACACACTTTAGTCCTGAAGATTTGAAGCTTGTGGTTGAGAATTTTTTACCCATTTATGTTTATTTCTTCATTTTCTTGCTTTGTATTGTATATCTAAGTGTGTAGTATTTTATCCAACACTTGAATCTTGTTTATGGGAATATTCATATTTAAATTGTGGATTAAATATCTTGTTGTGCTTATGTATTGAATGATTTTTATTCCTTTATGAAGTGAGTTATTGTTACTTTAGTTATTCTTGTTCTTTAATGTTTCTAAAGGGATTAGCTAACCCTAGAACTCGCCCATTAACTACAAATTAATTTTGGGAAAGATTATTTGGGGTTGGGAAAGATTAATTAACAAGAACTTGAGGTTTTAACCCTCATTTTATAGATTCTACCTAGGGATAGGATTGAACTACTTGTAGCCATATCCGGGTGTGCTTAATCTCTTAATTGTTTTAGGGATAATTTAATTGGGAAGTCTTTTTAGTCTTTGGAAGAAGCTAATATAGAATTACCCGTGGCTAATTAACATAAACTCGCTCATATTTGTAAAATCGTGAAATATATTAGATCGTTACTTGAGTGCAATTCCCGATGCATCCATCCTTGTAGCCATTGATCATTTTACTTGCTTTCTAGGCTAGTTTACATTTCCGCATTTAGGTATAAATATTTTCTCAAATCTATTCTTAATATTTGGCATTGCATAACAAGTGATAATTCTCTTACATTCCTAATCATCTACATATTGTTCTCTGTGGGATTCGACCCCGACTCATAGTTAGGTATATTATATTGCATGCAATCGTGTCCATTTACTTTTTAGTAGTGGATTTGGACGACATCAAAATTGGCGCCGTTGCTGGGGAACAATTTGGCGTAATTTAGGTTGTTTGAGAAATAAGCGTAAGTGTTTTGGTCCAAACTTGTGAATATTTATGTAATTATTTTTCTTACCATGGTCTATTTTTCTTGTTTGTCTCTTGTTTATTTTCTTATTTTTGAAAAATGGCATCATATAATAAAAATTGGTCAGATGGTAGTTGTTCATACTTTGATGACCCATGTCCTTATTGTGGAGGACCACACTCGTGGTAAAATTATTTAAATTATCCCGGGCGTAGATTGTGGACACAATCTCAAACCCATGAGTGGAGTATTTGTGATAAGTGTGGTCATCAAAATGGTCATTGGGATGATTGTAATTATTTTTCCTTCCCTTCCCCAAGCCCTCGCTATGATGATTCTACTTTTTGTGATGAAAATAATAGGGATATGGAGGTGGAAGAAGTTGAGCATGGAAAAAATGGAGAGTTCAAGCTCATGTTAGAATGCTTAATTGAAGGAGGAAACAAAGAACAAAGTGTCTTGGAGGAGCTTTTGGAAAATAGTCTCCAAAATGACTTGGCACTTGAAAGGTTGAACTTGCAAATGGAAGAAATGCTTGAAGCTTTAGAGGTCCAAAAATCCTTGGAAGTTAATGATAGCCAAAAATCTTCCTCGGAGGTTGAAGCCGAAAATCCTTCCTTGGCACTTGATCAAAACCAAGAAAAACTCTCAAATGCTTAAAATGAGAAGATGATGCTCATGTTGGAGACCATTCTTGCAAATGAGGAGAAGCAAAACTTTGCACTCGATGACTTGAAACAAAGCTTGACTCACAATGATGAACATATCCGCACTTTGGAAGATCAAATAAAAATATTAGTTGAGGCTCATTATGCCCACCAACTTGAGAGTGTGGAAGGAAGTCAAGAAGAGTCTGATTTCGATGAAGAAAGTGAGCTCTACTTTGAGGAATCAAGAATTGAACATCCGTCAACCGATTCCATGAGTGTTAGTGATGCCAATAAAAATATTGAATTAGAGTCAACCGGTGTAAATAAAAATATGGTTGATATTGACTCTAATTCGGGGGAAAAAGAGGATGTCAACATCCGGGAAGAATTGCAATTTGGAGGGTTGATGTCACATTCCAAGCATTTTTCAACATTGAAATTGTGTAATGAAGTGGGAATTGAACTACACGAGTCAATGAGGGATTGCGAGGAGGAAAGACAAAGGCCATACATTTTACAATTTGAGGGAACAAGAAGGCAAAATGACATTCCTCATATGAAAGCCAAGAAATGCAAAATGAAGAAATTAAGGTTTGGCTTGGTCATCAACTTACCACCCCCTCCACCGCTCGTGGTCACAAGCTTTATTCCAAGTTAGGTACCCAATTCATATCGTCCAAGTAGCGAAAAAAGTGGTAAAGTTGAGTTGCATCGTGCCACGTCGTTAAATGCGGCGCTTGGTGGGAGGCAACCCATTGTTTTTCAAAATTTATAGTCATTTTTGAAATTTTCTTTTTTAGAATAGCTTAGAATATTATTTTTGACTAATCTTCCAAGTTTTAGATTTTTTGGAGTTGATTTGAGCAGGTTAGAGTGGTCCGGAGTGCCAAAACCAGTAGCTGCCAGAACTGTAGAACTGTAGAAAACAACTCTTCGCGTTCGCGTGGACATCTCGCGTTCGCATAGGTTTATCAAATTTTAAACCTTCGCGTTCGCGATGTCTCACTCACGTTCGCGACCAGTTCACAGTTTTTACCCTTCGCGTAGGCGACAGAGCCTTCACGAACACGTAGGGTCAGGTAATTTAAAATACAAAAGGCCTACTGGAAATGAGAAATTCACCCCTTTGCTCAAACAACAGTTCCCTCTACTCCTTAAACCCCCCAAAATCAAATCATCCATAATCTTCAAGTCTTTTGCAATTTTCCATCTCTATTCTCAAGGTATGTGATTTTCTCTCTTCTCTCTTGAATCTTTCTTCTCTTTCTTGGTGTGAAACAATGGAAGAACAACCATGGTTGATTGGTTCTTAGGGTTCAAAAAAAAAATTAAAATCATAAATGCCAAATTCATATGTGAAATTTGTTGTGTTTGCTGGGTGAGGTTGGTTGAGTGTGAGTGTCTATTGATTGAAGAAAAATTTGGGCAAGATTTGTGCTTAAATGGTCTGTAAAATGAACCAAGAAAAGAGGGTACCCCAACTGTTTGAAGAAATGCCTAAAAGAAAACATTGTCTGGGCGAGGAAGATGACCTTTGCGAATGCGAGGGTCTTCTCCCGAACGCGAAGGCAAAATAGTGGGGCAGAACTTTTTGACCTTCGCGAATGGGATAGTCTGCTCGTGAACGCGAAGGTCTAATTCTGGGCAAAAAAAAATTTTCTCTTCGCGAACGTGGTGGTCTGCTTGCGAATGCGAAGAGCAACCACTGGCAATCCTAAAACTGGCGAAAAATAGTAGCTTCGCACAGCTCTGTCCGGGACCTTTTTCGCCCATTTCTTTGGCCTAAATACTTCCTAATACATTGTTTTAAGTGTCTATATAAGCTTTTAACATTGTTGGTCTATTTTGTCGGTACTTTGGGAATAAAATGGATCCAGAACACAATGAAATTGAGCAACAACATGTCTTTGGAGCTGAACAAGAGGAACCCTTTGATCATGAACGGTTTCTATCTGCAGCATATGAGCGAAAATATGATGAACGCTTGTCCAAGACCATCGTCCGGGAAAGAGGCATAAACTTGGAAAAGGTTGAAGCTAAAATGTCGGGTTTCTACACATGGTTGATAGAAAGCAGGTGGATTTGTTTTGGTGAGCAACCAAATAATGCCAACCACACAATAGTTTTGGAATTCTGTGCAAATGCCTTGAGGACCGACTTCCAAGGTGCCTTTGTTACTACTGTGCGGGGCGTGCAAGTCCATTTCAGCCCTGAGATAATCAATGGTATTTATGGCCTTCCCAATGCTGATAATGAGGTCTATAGAGACATAGCTAAAGCAGGAGGAAACCAGTGGCTAGTGGATAAGTTACATGGTGGGGTTATCCCGAAGTGGATGACAGTGCACAAGGGAGTTGATCCTCATGATTTCACGGCTGAGGCGAAGACATGGCTCTCTATTATCTGTTCAAGAGTTTTGCCCTCTACAAATGACACTGATGTGACACCAGACAATAGGGGTGGGCATATATCAGGTAAAACCGATAACCCGAACTGTTAATTACTTATTGGGTTATCGGTATTGGGTTATTGGGCTAATGGTTCGGTAACGGGTAAAAAAAATTTCTTATTGGGTTATCGGTTCGGGCTCGGTTTATCAATTCTGTTATTGGGTAAACCGATAACCCAATAAGGGTTTACTAATTTACTAGTCTACCCTTTAGTCTAGTAATACACTAATACTAGGGTTTCATTTTCATTATTTCATATAGTGCTTTCAGCTTTGCTTTCTCCGCCGTTGTCCGCCTCACTCACTCCTGTCCTAGTGTCCTGTGCTTGAAGCCCTCAGTCAAGCTCAACTCAAGCCCTCAGTCAAGCCCTTAGTCCTCAGTCCTCACCCTCAGAAGTCAAACCTCACCAGTTCTCTGCCAGTCCGCCACCGGCCACACGGCTGAAGCAGTCAAGCCCTCACCAGTTCTCTGCCTCATGACTCACGCAGTCACGCCCACACGACTGAGCCCGTCAAAACTCAGTTTTGTATATCTTTTTCCGGCAGAGCGTTGCACTAAGGTTAGTGTTTCATATCCTATTTCTGAATTCGTCTTAGTTTGGTATCTTAGAAATCAATTTTTGCATATTTTCCTTTTTTATGAAGCTCGAAAAATGGTTTCCTTAAAATGTTTGGTTTCTTGAATTTATACTACACTGATTGTTTGGTTTCCTTTTTCATACTATACTGATTTATACTACACTGATTTATACTATAACATCATGCAAATTTAGTGGGTAACATCCTGAAAATTTGGTGTTGCACTGATTTCCTTTTTCCTTTCTGCTTGATAGTTGCTGCTTAGAGCCTTAGACTGAGTTGTTTCCCATCCTCACTTGTTTACTTACTGTCTATGTTGTGGCAGGAAGTATTGAGCATTTATTCAAAAAATATGTGTTTCATTTTAAGATTTTAAGCTAAATATGTAGTTATATGTGTTTCATTTTAAGATTTTGTTGTCTCGCTGCTTGATTTCTTTTAAATCAAATTCACAGTGACACAAAAACATGGCTGAAAATGTCATGATTGATAAGGTGATTGGTAAAAGTGGAGCTTCTAATTCAAATGCCATATCACAATCTCAATCAGTTCAATCGAAAGCAAAAAAACAAAGAAAAAAGAGGTATGTTGCATGGGAATAGTTCGACCAAATTATTGATCTGGAAGGAAATCAAAAGGGTGTTTGTAAACATTGCAAAAGAGAATATTTTGTCGATTCAAAAGATAATGGTACGAAATCACTCCTTACACATATGGCCAAGTGTTTAAAAATGCCTTTAAATGTTGCAAAAAGTCAATCAAAACTAGGCTTTAACCCTATTCCGGGGGGTAATAAGGGTGATGTAGCCGTTGTTCCTTGGAAATATGATCAAGAACAATGTAGGAAGGCTTTGTGTCGTATGGTGATCATTGATGAACTTCCTTTCAGCTTTGTTGAAAAGGAAGGTTTTATGAATTTTATGAAAGTTGCACAACCTTTTTTTCGAATTCCTTCACGTAGAACTGTGACTCGAGACTGTTTTGATCTTTTCAATGATGAAAAACGTAAGTTGGTGAAGCTTTTTAAAGATCAGAGTGTTTGCCTTACCACTGATACTTGGACTTCCTTACAACGAATAAATTATATGTATATTACTGTTCATTGGATTGATAGTGAATGGAAAATACATAAAAGAATTGTCAACTTTTGTCCAATTTCTAGTCATAGGGGGGAAGATATGGCAAATAGTATTGTTAATTGTTTGAAAGAGTGGGGGTTACAAAAGATTTTCACTGTCACAGTTGATAATGCTAGTTCAAATGATGTGACGGTGAAGGAGCTTTCTAAGAAGTTAACTAAATGGGGGACCAATTCTATGAATGGTAAGCACCTTCACGTGAGGTGTATGGCTCATATTATGAATCTTGTTGTTCAGGATGGTATAAAAGAATCAATTGTGTCTATTGAACGTATTAGGCAAGCAGTGAGATATATCAGGCAGTCTCCTGCTAGGTGGAAAAAGTTTCAGGAATGTTGTGATGAAGGAAATCTAGTTAGGAAATCTTTATGTTTGGATGTTCCTACAAGGTGGAATTCTACATACTTAATGTTGAACAGGGCTATTGAATATGAGAGTGCAATTTTAGAATATGTTGATCATGATATTGGCTTGTCACATCATCTTGAGTTTGTTGATATTGTAAATGGAAGTCCTGCAGGTACACTTTTGAGTAGTGATTGGGAGGATATAAAGAAATTGACAAAATTTCTTGAAATCTTTTATAAGCTTACTGTAAAGGTATCTGGCTCACTTTATGTTACATCAAATCATCATTTTCTTGAAATTTGTGAAGTTGCTGTTTACTTGAAACAATTGATATTAAATGAAGATGTTTTGTTGGGTTTAATGGCAAAGAAGATGAAGGAGAAATTTGATAAGTATTGGGGTGATCCAGAAAAAATGAACAAAATGATTTTCATTTCATGTGTTTTGGATCCTCGGTACAAGTTTGATTCTGTTAGTTTTGCACTTGCGAAGATGTTCGAAGAGAAAGGGCCAATTATTGCGAAGGGAGTACATACATACATGACTTCATTATTTGATGAGTATGTAAAGTCTTATTCAAAAGATAAAGTTTGTCGTCCCTCTTCATGTTTATCTAACTCTTCATTGGACACAATGGAAACTTCAAATGGATCTTTTGGTTCTTTCTTTGAAGAATTAAAAAGACATAAATCTGGGATTGGAGGTTCAGATTCTAAATCAGAATTGGAAAAATATCTAACAGAAGAAGTTGAAAATAAAATAGCAGACGGTAATATATTGCTTTGGTGGAAAGTAAATTCACCTAGATTCCCCATTCTTGCTGAGATGGCTCGGGATGTATTATCTATTCCTATTTTAAGTGTTGCATCTGAATGTGCATTTAGCACTGGAGGGCGTATTCTTGATTCATTTAGGAGTTCATTGACTCCTAAATTGGTGGAAGTTCTCCTGTGCCTTCAAGATTGGCTTCGAAGTGAGCCATTACCTGTAAGTGTGGAGGAAGATTTAGATGTTCTCGAGCAACTAGAACAAGGTAGAAATATTTTAATTTGTTTGATTGTATATTATTTTTATAAATAGTTTATTTAATATTTTTGTTGTTTGACTTGTTAATATATATTATCATAGATTTTGCCAATCTTGGAAACGAACCCTGCGATGATGATATGTAGAATCTTAGATAGTTGTAACTTGTAAGTTAAAACTTTGGTAAGTTAATTATTCAACTTATATAACACATAGTATGATTACAAATATTACTTGCTTAATATATTTTCTTGTTATGTTTAATAGGTGTAACCATGCCTCGACTTTGTGGTCTCAAAGCTATCTCACATGTTTGGAGTCACTATGAAAGGATTGAAGAAGGTGATGATGGATGGTGGAAAGTAAGATGTAGTTATTGTGATCTTGTTTTATGTATTATGTTTGGACTTTGGACTTTGGACTTGTTAATCCTAAGGTTGATACTACTTTGCATTGTTATTAATGTGTTTGAACTATTACTTTGGAGTTTGGACATTACTGTGTATACATCTGTTTTTGGGTTGTGAAAGTTGGGATCTTTTTATCTCCTATTTTTGTTAGATTGGAATTTGAGCTGTTTGCATTTTGTATGCACAGGCAATTGAGGTACTACCGTACTGGGTATGTTTAGTTTGAGGCAAAAAATGTACAGCTTTGTGTGCTGAAATTATTCAGTGTGTGCTGAAATTATTCAGTAATCTGAAGAAGAACAGAAGACATCCCTAAAGTGATGAAAGCGGCTAGAATCTCTTACAATGATTTCACGTTCAACAATTTTTGCTATGAGCTTGATGGCAGAATGGTAGTCCCCACACTCCCACAGAATCTCTTACCTATTCTTGATTCTTGATACTGAATAGAAGTTTAAATCTCATTGACAGTCTTCAAATGTTTGATTCTTGTTACTCAGCTGTAGTTTAGCTTTTAGTTTTATACTGAAAATGGTATATTGAGAATTTCTTTTGTTGGATTGAAATCCACACCCGCTCCTTGGTCCTTACTTTGAAGTGTCATATATAGCAGCTTCCAGTAAACTTTGTACAAATATTACTTTGTACAAATATTAGCGTTCAGCACTCTTAATTTTAGGTAATATTCAGTATTCAACAATCAACACTCTTAGTTTTAGTTTTACCTTATCGGGTAAACCGATAACCGAACCGATAATGATCAATAACCGATTAACCGATAACCGATAACCAATATCTTATCGGTTTGGTTATCGGGTTATGATATTTGTAAACCGATAACCGATAGGCAAAACCGATAATATTCAAAACCGAACCGAACCGACCGATGCCCACCCCTACCAGACAGGGCACTGATAATTGGTGCTATCATGGATGGACTACCTGTGAACGTGGGGGAGCACATTGTCCGAGAAATTGAGGAAGCCACTCATGGGAGGTCCAAGAGCCTTTTCTTCCCATCCTTGATCACTAGACTTTGCTATGATGCTGGGGTGACAAAACGCCCAAAGAATATTGAGAAAGGTCCAAGAAAGCAAATGATACATCCTTTGCTGAAAAGGGGACCCAGTGACAAGCGGAAAAAGAGAAGAATTGATGTTACTTCCTCTTCATTTGGGCAGTTCTCTAAGGCCACTACTGTTCCCGCCGGATCCTTTGCACCTGCATCATGGTCCTTTGACCCCATGGGACTACTCCAGTCCGGTCCTCACGCTATGCGCCACTTATCCAATCAGATACATGGAGTAGATGCGTATATTAGGCAGTTTATAGCTGACCTTCCTACTGGCCCACCTGGGGATAGCACATCTACTAGGGCTGCTGCCCCACTATCCATGGAGGATGTTGTCAAAGGGCAAAAAGCAATCACGGGAAAGATGGAGGCCATTAACACCAGGTTGGAGAACATGAGTCGCCGGTAAGGAAAGATTGAGAAGAGGTAGAGAAAGTTCAAGGAGCATGAGAAGAAGAAAAGCAAACTTCTGTCCAAGATGATACACAAGCTGAGTACATTTTGTGGTTCACATAAATTGGAGGATGATGATGATACGGACTTAGAGCTCAAATTTCCCACCACCTCCAGCTCCGACTGATGCGGTTTCAGGGAGCACCTCCTTTATTTTATCTTGTTTTCATTAGTTGCATTGAGGACAATGCAACACTTTAGGTTGGGGGTGACTCATTTAGATATGATGGATGTATGCGGAGCATGAACAATCTTTTTTCTTCTTTTTGTGCGATAACTTGCGTAGATTGGTCAATGTTTTAGTTTATTAATTGTTATGGTACTTTCATGTGATGTTCTATATTAGTATGTTTACTAACTTCTTGAGTTTTTATTTTATATATATTATATTTTAGTTACTTGATGTTTATTAGCTTTTTTTTTTGGCAATCCGCTAGGCAAGCGCCTAGGGCTAATTTTATTAATAAAATAAAATGATAAACAAATTACATTGTCAGGTGTATATTAAACCTATTACCAAGATTAAGCAAACAAACTCAACCTTGGTATCACAAAATGCATGCTATAATTAAAAAAGATGATGCCAAAAAGCCTTGTACTTGTAAAGTAGCTCCATTTTGATATCACGTTAAAGTTATTAAACTTTGTAGAAAACCACTCTAGCCCACTTAAGTCGTTCCATGCCACTGAAGCCCAATGATGAACCAGTAATTGTCCAGTTAAGTGCATGTCAAATTTATGTCTCTTTAACCCAATTCCAATGCATCATATGTTTACGTACATAGCCTATTCCCAGCTTTGCATTTGTAGCCCCTTCTCTTGCGATCCATGCATATGAAGTTCAAAATCTGTGTAGAAGATCTCCACTTTGACCAAGAGAGCATGCTTCAATTAAACAAATGGGATGCTGTGAATGCTTCCAAATTGTGCAGTCGAAGACTCACGGTTACAATTTCAAATTGCCATGGAAGCATTCGTGCACCATTTCCCAATGATCCAGCGTATTTAAAATAGTAGAATTCCTCCAAAGCGTGGTTGAGCATCTGGTCTTTTCTTTTTTCCGAAAAGTTGGAGAGGACCAAAAAAACATGTGATCTCCACTTTGTCCAAGCGAGCACGCTTCAATTAAACAAATGGGATGTTGTGAAAGCTTCCAATTTGAGCAGTCCAAAACGCACGGTTTTCTTTTCATAGTTTGTACCCATGCTGCTCCTCGTGAGCTGCAAACCAGCGTGCTCCAGCTTAGCGTTCCAATACACAAAACAGAAACTGTAACAAGCAGCAGGCGTGCAAGATGTCCCCATGCTGCAACTCGTGGGCTGCAAACCAGTGTGCTCCAGCTTAGCTTTCCAATACGGAAAACAGAACCTGTAACAAGCAGCAGGCGTGCAAGATGTCTCAAAGAGCAAATGTGCTTTAAAATAATATAAAGCTGTGTGTGGATGCTTGAACATTTCAATGTGGAATCCCATGCACATGGCCTGTTGTCGATCTCTATCCTTTGTTCATTTAAAAAATAAACTGTCACAACATTATATCTTTGTCTTTTGTATTTGTATTCTTCCAAAGCTATCTTTTTCAAATGCTTAGACGGACAAGCAGCATGTGCACCAAAGAATAATATTTCAGCAAGCTTTTCCTTTTATTTATGAGTAATTCCCCATCTTGCTTTTTGAAAGAGACATGCGTGAATAAAAAATAAGAGCATGTCGATTTCCCATGCTCAACTTGTCATTCCTTTCACATGCCCTCCACCACGTTGTAAGTACTCTAGTTATGCGATATTTTAGGCTCAGATACCGTTGGTCCCAGTTGAGATTTTTCACAATCTTTCTTCTGTTGTTCTTCATGGGCGCGATTGTGATTGATCCCTTATTTCTCCACGTCCTGACTTCTTCTTTTTTCACTTCCTGTTGCTTTGGTTGAAATGCCTCATGAACTGGTTGTCCAAATTCATCCAAAATTTCCGCAAATCCCTTTGATTTAAATGCCTGCCTTGAAATGAACTTAGTGAAAATGCCAATGTCTACCCTTAGTGTCGTCCCAGTGGATTGAATGCAAGGCATTAATACCACCACTAGAGATTCTACTATAAGATAGGTGATAAGCATCAATGAAATACCTGCAAAAAAGCAAACCTTGTTAGCTGAAAATTTGCTTACCAAACTCTCCTTAAAACTGAATCGAGTCTGATAGAGAAATGGATCCTCTTTTCCTCCTAATTCCTTGCAACCTTCACTCTTATGTAGGGACATTGCATCTTATCTTCATTAATAATCCTCCTTCCTTTTGAGTCCATATCCCAGAAACCATGACATTCAATATTTCCTTCATCTAGAGCATAATTAGCAAGGTGGTCTGCTAGTGTATTCCCTTCTCTGAATATGTGTGTGACCTTGAAGATACTTTTTTCCTTCAATCTTAAAATCTCCTCTACATGTTCCGTAATACACCAAGGAGGCTTCCATGATTCCTCTATAATGTTCTTTAATAGCAAGGAATCTGTCTGCAACCATATCTGGAAATAATTAAGATTTTTGCACATCTTCAATGCCTCCACAATAGCTACTGCTTCTGATTCATTGTTGGTTCCTTTAGAAATCTCCCTTCCTTCTGCGTATATCAAATCTCCTACCTCATCCCTTATGCAAAAACCAATTGCACTCTTTCCCGGATTCCCTCTACATGCTCCATCAATATTCACTTTGATCCACCCTCTTGAAGGAAATTCCCATACCACTTTATCAAATTTCAATCGAGGTGTGTATTGCTCCATCATTGTCAGTAAGTCCAGCCACTTGTGAGGCACATGTAGTCTAGGCTTTTTTAGTTGGACTAGAGCTTGCAGAGTAGATGACACCTGGTAAATAACTCTGCTCACTGACACTGCTTCTCCATATTTCAAACTATTTCTTCTCTTCCAAAGTTCCCATACAATGCATGCAGGTAAAGCTTGTAAGACTGGCTTCAATCTGGGAACAATTGGTGCTGTCCAACACTTTGTAATTGCTTGTTGTAATGATAACCCTTCTAATGCAATTCCTGCTCTCCTCAGGAAGTAATTCCAAACACTCCTAGCTGCATTGGAAGTGAAGAACACATGTACTAATGATTCCTCCTTAGGATCAGCACAACACCAATATTTAGATGGCATGGAGTATCCTATTTTACTCAAGAAATCATCAAGTGGCAGCTTGGCTTTCCACACTTTCCACAGAAAGAAAGATATCTTGAAAGGTAAACCTTTGATCCATATCATCCTGTAAGCTAATCTTGGGTTGTCTCTTCTCCTCAGGTAGTCCCAAGCAGACTTCACTGAAAAATGACCTCTTGTTTCAAGCATCCAGAATGGTGTATCTAACTTTGCACATTCGTTTGGTGGTCTAATATTCTGCACAATGTGGTTTGCCAAATCTTCAGGTAGAGTCTGAAATATTTTTTCCAAGTTTCACATACCATTTTCAACCAGATCATTGACATTGTGAATATCATCATCGATACCAAACTCTGCAGGCACTTGGAAATATAAGGCTCCCAGCTCAGTCCAATTACCGAATTAGAATTGAGCAGATCCCATTCGCGGTTTCCAGTAGATTTGATGCTCAATCAAGTCCCTACATTCTAGCATTTTTCTCCACACGTGGGATCCACGCTTCCAAGGTACAATTACTGGATTTAGTTTCTTGCAGTACTTTTGACTAATAAATGCACTCCATAAACTGGGCTTTGTCCTGAAATTCCACCACAATTTACAGAATAGTGCCTTAGATACATCATGTAGGGACCTGAAGCCTATGCCTCCCTCCTCATAAGGCATACAAAGGTTAGTCCACGATGACCAATGTCTAGAGTTGCTCCCACATTGCTGCTCCTGAAGAATTTTGCAAAAATGCTATGTAATTTATTGATCACATAAATTGGTGGATTAACTGCTGACAACCTATGAATTGGGATACTCTGCAGGACATTTGTGATCAATACAGCTCTACCTCCTACAGATAGGAGTTTGCCTTTCCATGACTGCAGTTTGTCCATAACCTTAGTGATTAATCCCTGGTAATAGTCTCCCCTTCTTCTTGCATAAAAAATAGGACAGCCAAGATAGGTCATCGGGAAACATTGTCTTCCTATACCTGTAATCCTTTCAACCTTGTTAATCACCTCATTATCCGTTAAATGATGCAGGTATATGGCTGATTTTGCTTTGTTCACCAGTTGACCAGACGATGATTCATAAGCTTGTAGAACCTCCATCACAAGTCTCAGTGAAGTTTTATCAGATGAGCAAAAAATGATTGTATCATCAGTGTATGATAGATGATTTATTTTTGGGCTCCATTTTGGCATTCCGAATCCGTAGAAATACAGGTTAGTGTGTAGTGAATTTAAACCTCGTGACAGTGCTTCTGCTGCTAGGATGAATAGGGTTGGTGACAAAGGGTCACCCTGCTTAACTTCCCTCGATGATTTGAAGAAACCATTTGGCTGTCCATTTATAAGAATTGATTACCAATTATTCCCAATCAAATCAAATATCAAGCCAATAAAATCTTCAAGAAATCCCATCTTCCTTAGCATTTTGGTTATGAATAGCCATGATAACCTATCGTAAGCTTTTGTCATGTCAAGTTTAATCACAACATTTGGACCTACTTTTGTTCTCAACCTGATATCCGTAATGATTTCTTGAGTTAACAGCACATTCTCAACTATGCTTCTGCCCTTCACAAAACCTGCCTGTTCCTCCGAGATTATGCTCGGTAAAAATTCAACCAACCTTTCATGAATAACCCTCGAGAAAATCTTATTAACAAAGTTGCTAAGACTGATTGGTCTCATGTCTGCAAAGGTAATCACTTTTTTTTTTCTTTGGTAATAAAACCAGGTTTGTGTGTGTCACACTCTTTGGCAGCTGCTGACCGCAAAAGAAAGCCCTGACCATACCGACTATATCTTCTTCAATGATTTACCAGCATGTTTGGTAAAAGGCTCCAGTGAAACCATCTGGTCCGCCTGCTGAGTCCCCATTCAACCCCATAACTGCTCTCTTCACTTCTTCATTGGAAGGCAAAGCCATCAATCTCTCATGTTGATCGCTATCTACCATTGAAGGTACATGGTTTAGAATATCAAAAGCATTAGGCACTGTACTCTCAGTAAATTGATCCTTGTAGAACTTTACTGCTTCTTCTGCTATTAAGTGATCTTCTTCAATCCAGTTACCAAGGTTATTCTGGATCCTTGATAATTTTAGTCTCTTCTTTCTCCCATTAAACTGAGCATGGAAGAATTTAGTGTTTCTATCGCCATCTTTGAACCATAACATGCCAGCTTTTTGCCTCCAGAATTCTTCTTCTAATGCAAGATATTTAATCATTTCAGCTTGGACCTGTCGTAATCTTTGTCTGTTCATCTGTGTAGGATTGACTTCAAATTGTCTTTCATGAACCAAGACCACCTCCTCAAGGCTTGCAATCTTTTGGAATATATCCCCATATGTAGCTCTGCTCCAGGTAGATAGTTCTTGCTTAAGCTTCTTTAACTTGTAGTTAAAAATGCAGAAAGGGTTAGCACTAAAATCAGTATTCCAATTCTCCTTCACTACCTCTTTGAAGGTTTCATTCTTTGTCCAGAAGTTTAGAAATCTGAATGACTTCTTAATTGGAGGAGTTTCTATATCACATTTCAGCAGCATCGGGCAATGATCAAACCTAATTTTGGACAGGTGAGTTACCTCCAATCCAGGAAAGGTCTGTTGCAATTCATTATTACCAAAACATCTGTCCAATCTTTAAAAATACAGTCCTCCTCTGATCTTCCATTCCACCATGTAAATATGCTTCCTTTAAATCCCAAATATGTCAAGTTGTAGGTATTGATGCAGTGTCTAAAGTCATCTACTTCAAGGAGAGAAACTGGCAAACCTCCATACTTCTCTTCCTCGTCCCATATCACATTAAAGTCGCCTCCAACTAGCCATGGTACTGTCATATCTGATGCCATTGCATACAAAGTATCCCATAGTTCAATTCTTTCAATGCGATCACATTTGGCATAAACTAGTGTAAGGATGAGCTCAACATGTATTTCAGTGTGCATCAATCTCAAAGTCAGCTGTTGAGTCATGTTATATAGAATAGTAACCTCAAAAATTTCATCAATAAAAGCCCAAATCTTGTTTGACACATTCACCACAGCCTGTGCCAAACCAATTCTTGCTCTATACCTCTCCATTTTGTGAGACTGTTGCATAGGCTCAAGGATTCCTATGAACTCAAAGTGATGTTTTCTGTGCATTGTAATCAGCCTTTCAAAATGCTTGCATTGTATTTACTGACCTCACATTCCATATAATGGCATCCATTAAAGGTTTTTGGGTTTGGACAGTGTTTTCCTTGTTTGTACCCCTCCTGTTGGGATAGATGGTTCTTTAACTTGTTTGTTTTTTCTCTTTGTTGCAGATTTAACCTGCTCAATGTGCCTAGGTGATAAATCTCCTTGCTTGGCAACATTGAGAAAGTTTTGGGTTGTTGACTCCTCATCCAGGTCCCTGTTTGCCTTATTACTTTGGCCTTCAATTTCCTTAGTGTTAGCTGTAACCATTAGACCAGATTTTTCCTGTAGGATATTTATCTGTTTGTTACCAGAACTGCTGACATTCTATTGATGTGCAAATTTTAATGTAACAGTACCCTGCTCTGCAGCTTGTGGATCTGGTTTTTGGTTTATAGCATTTGCACTAACAATTGGCATTGCATTACTACAGCTTGGACCTTCTTGTCCTGCTTTGTTCTGCTCAATATCACCAAGTGTTCCTCCTGGATCATCTAAATTGCACAACTCTGCATTTTTTAGGTTTAGGTCTTCAGCAGCTGCATTCTGTTTTTTAGAAGTTTGCTCTCCTTTGCTTTTCTCATTTACACTTGGATCATCTTCATTATTTGCATCCCCTCCTGTCTCATCATCACTTGCCATTCCATCTAGAATTTGAACCTCTCTTGGATCTTCTTCAGTCTGATTTAACCACAACTTGCTTCCTTTCCAATTAATTGTTTTACTGCTTTTAAACATTTCAAAATCTGTGTCTTCCACCTGCTCATTGTCATTGCTTGTCTGCTCTTCTTGCTTGTCACTGCATGCACAGTATTTACCTTGACTGAATTTTTGGCCATTGTCTCATTTATCCTAGTGTCTTGAGATGGTATGTCTTTACATGAGGTGTTGGTACCTACAACATTGTTAGCAAAAGTTGTTTGCACCTAAGCTGCTGTTGATTTCTCATTGTCCGCATTGATATTTATTGTTGGATTCCCATTTGCAATAGGAATAAATGCTAGAGCTTTGTGGTTCAGTTTATTAGCTTCAGTATTTGATGATTGTCTCCTAGCTGAAATAGGAGAAGTTATCTTTTGTACTAGCTGCTTGGTCGATACATGAACTTCCTGCTCCTCTGAATCAATCGCCACAATTATTGTGGAATTATTGTGATATATATCACTGTGGCCTGTTGTTTTTTGAACTTCCTCCACAACTGCCAGTTGGTTATCTTCATTTAACTCATCATTTTCAATTTCTAACACTGCAAATTTGTTGGTTGATTGTATTTGTTTTTCTACAGCAGCATTGTTAACACGAACCATTTATTTCCCTTGTGCAGTATTACCTTCAATTTGTTTGCCTTTGTTTAGTCCCATATTGTCGCGGACTTCCTTCCATTGAGGGCCTATATTACCAACTACCTTGCCACTAGTAAGGACTATCAAAGGAGCATCATGTTTTGCATGTTTTTTGTTTTCTTGTTGCACATTTTCAACATTTTCTTGCTGCTGGGAAGTTTTGGTTTCCCTTAGCTCAAGATTAATTCTCCAACATTCCATCCTATCATGTCCTTGTAATTTGCATTCTTTGCAATACTTAGGTAGGTAGTCATAGTTAATGGTTACCCATTCAGTTCCTACCTCTCCATTTGTCTCATTGAGAATGTCCATTCGAACTTTCTTTGGGAGATCAGCTAGCAGGTCCACTAGCACTTTTACACGAGCACAACTAGGTCTTGTTTTCTTTACAGTGGCCAAATCCAATTGAAGGGGTTTACCTACAGCTGAAGCTAAAGAGAATAGGCATTCCCTGACAAAGTATGTTGGCAACAGATTAGGGAATGATATCCAGGCCACAACCTTAGGTGTCTCTTCTCCAACTTTGAATTTTGCATCATAAATCAGTGTTCTCAATTGATATTCATCCCCATGCTTATACTTAACATAGTACACACCTTTTGACGAGAAATCTACATAATCTTGCCATAGTGTAAATCGTATCAAAATGTGTCTATCACGTAGATATCCTATGTTGCATTCAGCTTTGATACCACATTGTAATGGGACGATTCGACGTATTTCATTGATATCTGGCCATCCGTATGAAAATTTGCACACCACTGCCTGTTGCAATCCCTCAATATAGTTCATACGTTCTACTTCTGATTCCGTAAAACAGACTATTGGTTGTCCTTAAAAGTATTGAGCTTGTCTAGGAGCTATTGGATCCACCTGTACTCTTTCTTGCATAGTTGAAGTACTGGTCATGGGTTTGACTGCCTTTGCGTAGTCCATTGGTTTTGGAACATTAGCAGACATCGTACATGGCTGTGTGATGTTGGGGGCTGGTTGGGGCTGTGGCCCATCGATTAAAGGTAGCTGGCCACTGGCCATTGTGGCCATGGCAGCACTACGTCAAATAGCAGTGGGCTTCCCAGGAAAATCGTGTTTCTTCAAAGATCTTGAAGTAGCATTGATCCACCAGTTTAGTACAAAGTATTTCTCTTGCACCAGTTACAATGTATAACTGTCTTTGACGATAAAAGCTGCAGATTATACTAATTCGATGCTACAGTAGCTCCAAAAAATTTTGTAATACCTGTTGTTGATTTTGAGAAGTGATTTAAAAACTGTTAATGATTTTAACCTCAAACCTAATAATTCCAGTTAAAAACAAAGCTTCCAAGTTGATCTTCAAAACTTCAACTTCACGTCAAAAGCAGAAACATGAAGGCTTGCAATCGCGATGCTACAGTAACTCGCAAGATAAAATTAAAGATCTTATGTGATTGGTTAAAGTGTTTAGGAATAAATCAAATGGGGATTAATCTCAACGAGAAAGGTGTTCTTTTGGTACTAAGATTGTGATCTTAACTTGCCGGAATCCGAAATTATGACCGATGAATAGTGACGGAATCACTATTCATGGTCTTCTTCCTGGGGTTTAGTTTTTTTTTATTAATTAGTTTAACTAAAGGGTTTAACACTTTTTTGGTCTCTTAATTTTAGTTATTAGCTTCTTAATTTTATTTTTATTTTATATAGTATGTTTTACGTTAGTGGCGATATCCTTGAGTTTTTTTTATACCACGGTTCTTTTTCCAAGGATGCCAATTTTTTTCTTGAACCGGGTAATTGTTAGTAAATTTTTGTTGACTTTTTTCGATGATGGATAGCTAGGCAACTTTCTTTAGGGAATTAGTCTTGTAGTTTAGATATAGCTTATGTTAATTTAGGAAGAATAAATAGTTTGAGTTGGGGTTTGTGCCTATTGACCAAGTGTGGCTTGCTTGGTACCAACATTATTTAAACCTCGGCATATGAATTTTTTGGTTGTTGAAAAAGAAAAAATAATTGAAGTAAAGATTTCATGACTTTTAGGCTCAAATTTTGGCTCTTTGATTCACTAAATAGCTTCTTATGCTATAGGTAACCTCTTTGCGTCATTGGTTTCAATTGGATTTTGGATTTGTATTTCACTTAAGTGTTCATGTGCCATGTGTGGTGAGATTTATTGTGAGTTCTTTTGTATTACTTGTAGTCTAGAACTTGCCCGGAATGTGCTTCAAGGCGAAATCATAGACTAACTTGGTTTGAAAAATGATATTAGGCCTTCCTTGGACCGCCATTGTGCCTTAAATTTTCTACCCTTGAAAATTTTACCTAGTCAACCCATTTTGAGCCTTTAACCTTGTTCTTTGGCAACCCTGTTACAAGCTTTATTCCTTTGTTCTTTATTGATCTAGCTTTTGGCACCCTACCTCCCTAAGTATTTTGAAAGTGTAAACATAGGCTAAAAGCCTAAGTTTGGGGGTGAAGGTTGGAAAAGTTGTGATATGGAAGTTGTTTAAAAGGTGGAAGGTAGAAAAAAATGATAAAAAGTGAAATCTTCCTTGATTTTGAAAAGGAAGGAATAAAAAATACCCAAATCACCCTCAAACATCTCGAATCTTGAATCTAAACTCAGAATCTCCAAAAACCTAACTCGCCCAAACAACCCCAAACTCACACCATGCAATCCCTCACCCTTCCTCTCCCCAAATATGCCTTTGTTTCCTCTCAAATCAGCCCCAAGTCCGTCAATTTTGAGTCAGGGGTTCCGGAAAAGCCCTAGGTTTCCCCCCTTTTTCTTTCTTGGTCAGTACGTGGTCGAGTGAACCCCAAACCATCACTAATCGATTGTTCCTTGTTAAGGACAGTCGATTAATGATAGTTAAAGGTTCACTTCTTTCTTTAGAGAGGTTGTTCAAGTTCATGAAAGGTTCTGTTTGAAGCAAGAAAGGGTAATTCTCTTCTGCCTTGTTTTATTTGTTTCCCTCTGATCTTTTCCTCTTCTTTCTCTGGTTTCGTTCTTCATGGGTTTTGTTTTTGTTTAGTTTCATGACTTAGTTTCTTATTTTAAGTTTGTTAATTAGCTTCTGTGCTTAATCATTAATGATAGGGAATTAGTTTAGGATTAATTCTTGAGTTTGCTATTAGGTCATTAGGTTTTCAGTTTTTCAATTAGGGTTTATTTTGTGTTTAATAATCAGCATGTTAGTATCTTGGGTTAATTTGATTCCATGTTAAATGGTTGATTTAATTGCTTCAAAGGTTGAAATAGGTCATTCATGGGTTGTTTTTTGCTAATGACAGTCTCAACGGTTCAAGTATTGGTTTATTTCTGATTTCATTTCATGATAAACCTATTTAGGTTTTAGAAATTGACACCATTTGATTCTGTTTGCCTATGAATTCTGTTAGAAGATTGTTTGCCTTGGCTTGTAAATGCCTAGGACTTTCAGGGGGTTAATTGAATAACTAGGAACTTAAGGGGGTAATTTGGGGATTTTTAACTTGAGAGAATCTTTAGTAACTGATTGGAAACTTCCTAAAATGGACAGCTGCCAAAAATTGCTAAGATAAGAGGCTGAAAATTGAAAATATCTGGAAAAAAAAGGTACACCTGTACAGAAATCAGTTTTGAAAGGTGTTTTTCTCCTAAAATTTAGGGTGAGCTGCACAGATTTGATGAAAAATTTCTTAGCAGCACATGGAGAGTGAGCACCTATATATAGAACCCTTTCCCTCACTCTAAAAGATCAGTTCTCAAGTACTATTCTCTGCACCTAAAACACTGGAAAAATACACCATACTGATAGAATTTCAGAATTAGAAAAACACAAAAAAAGGGAATTTCAAGTACCGTTCTATTGGTTAGCTGGTTTTAACTTTTTTGGTTTTAAAGCTTGAACATCTTGTTGAATTTTTAGGGATTGAGTATGGACTGAAGGAGCTGTATTTTGCTGATTGGTTTTGTTGTCTTGCCACACAATTGCATTGTTGAAATCTTCACTCTTTTTGCTTTGTTTGACCTCCAGGTCCTTCCTGCACCTTGAATGACATGTGAAGTGCAAATATATAGTCCAACATGGAAATCTAATAACAAATGTTGCTTTGTTGAATTTTTAGTCTTCTGTTCTTTAAGATCATTCAGTTTGCTGTAATAATTTAGTTTCCTTTATGTGTTTTATTTGCTCATTTATATTACTGATTTGAATCTCGTTTGTAAGTTGGATCAGTATCATAGTTTAGCATGTTGGTGTGTTAATTAGCTAAAGCTTTATTTGTTAGATATGTAGAATGTTTGACTTCCTGTAGCATGGGTCTAAGTTAGATTGAACACTTTTCGTTTGGTTTAGTCTAAGTTTGTTCAGAGTCAGGGTTGATTTTCAGATTCAGGTTTGGTCACATTACAATTTCGTTGGCTCATTTCCTTCTAGAGTCTGGTGTGAGCATTTGTATTCTTGAAGAACTATAATTTGAGTAATGAGTTGTTGGTTTGACAAGTGCCAGATATTCTAAATTGTGTAGGAGTTCCACCACTGTCTGTATTAGCAAGGTCAAAATTGAGGCTTTGAATTTCATATAAATTGCTTACAATTCAGCTTGGGTTAAATTGAGATTTGAACGTTGCTATGCCTTTTGATTCACTTGGAAGTTTCCTTCTTTTATTGTGTGTGTGCTTTAAAGCAGGACGACTAGCTTTCTCCTTATGCTACTGATTCAATTAAATTCAAAACATGTTTTCTTTTGAATGTGTGATATGATAATGTAGGTGTTGTAGCATTTAGAGCTTGTGTATCATATTATTGCATATTGATCATAGTCAAATGGGCTCAACCAGTTTTTTTTAGGCGTCAAATCTTTCAACCCCGTTTGGACTCGATCATGAGTCCCACACCCCTTAGTTTTTACTTCTCATCAGAATTATCTCATTCAGAACAATGCCAATTCGGGCCTAGGTTATAGGGCCACTTGGAGATGGGGGAACATTTGCATTATCATTTCTTGGACTCGCTTTCGAGCCCAGATCCCCATTTAAACAGCTTCTATTGGTGAAGGTCTACAAAAGGCTTGGCCCAAATGCCTGAAAGCCCAACGCGAACCCTTTTTTTCCTTTTAATTAATAGTTGTGCAAAATGGCCTTAGATTATGTTGGTTAGAGTAACTCTTGTAATTAGATTGAGGTGTGCCATTTAATTAAAATGCATATGGCCCTCACAAACAATATTACTAGATATTAATAATGAATATTCGTAGAAAAATCCTTTAGACTCGTTTAAAATACTATTGTGATTGTGTACACGTTCGCGTGACATAATTACAATTCTAAAAATCAATTCGGAGTATGTGTTCGCGCAACTTCGGTCAAATTTTGCTTAATAACTAAATTGGTTTTAATAGGCCGCTAGATTAAAATTAGGTTCATATAGTCCGAGGTACGCTATCCACAATTTAACCACACATGGCCCTCGTATTAATTCCATAACACTAGATATAAAAATGACAAATGCTCGTAGGTGCTTTAGGCCCATTTAATATATCATTGTGATCGTGGACACGTTCGCATGACATGATTACGATTTCTAAAAAACCAAACCGGAGTATGCGTTCGTGCAACTTCGGCCTAACTTTTTTAATAATAATAAAGCGTTATTAATTGTGGACACGTTCACGTGACAAGATTTTTAACGCGCCAAATAAATTGGTACAGGTACACGTGACCTGTTTTCAAGATAATTGCTTAATTAAAAGAGGTGAAAGCACATAGGTTCTAAAATGAGTAGTTAAACAATTTAATTAAGCCAAGTATAATCAAAGCGACCGTGCTAAAACCACGGAACTCGGAAATGCCTAACACCTTCTCCCGGGTTAACAGAATTCCTTACCCAGATTTCTGTGTTCGCAGACCATAAATAAGAGTCAACTTCCTCGATTCGGGATTTTAAACTGGTGACTTGGGACACCATAAATTATCTCAAGTGGCGACTCTGATTTTTAAATAAATAATCTTGTTTCGATTGTCACTTAAATTGGAAAAAACTCCCTTATACCCCTCTTGGGGGTAGTAAAAAAGGAGGTGTGACAGCTCTGGCAGCTCTACGGGGGATAAGAACCCAGAATCTCCAGTTTAGAGTTCAAGAATTCGAGCTTATTAAAATGATTTTTATTTGGCTTCATTTATTGTTAATATTACTGTATTCTGTGAACCTTTTGTGCTAAATGCTATCTGTTTACCGCGTTATTATTATTTGAATTGTATATATCTATCTTCTTACACCACCTCTCTGAGTCTTCTGAAAATGGCGCACATATTCGCGTAGCCCGCTTTTTCTGTAGAAATTATACCAAATAGAATGAGGTTGAGCCAGCAACAAGGTTGGGTAGACTTCAATGCTCCCGGTATGTTGCCCCCTCTTCGGCCTCAGTTGTCCGCTCGGGTAACCCAAGTCTAGAACACAACCCCAGGATTTAAACCTAGAAAAATACAGTCTCATGCCGGATACCTAGTAGGAACGTTTGTTTGCATCATGTGCATTTGACTTAGGGGACTCAACACAGGGGTTGGGTCCGTCTAGGACAGGTGTACCAAAAATAACAGCCCATCCTGATGCATCCTATGTGCTATGTGAATATTTATTTGCTTCGCCTTGCATGCTGACCGACTAGGAAAAATAAAGCCAAAGAAAAACCAAGAGTGATGTAGGAAAGGAAATAAAACCCGATTCTGGAAAAAATCCCTAGTACTTGGAAATGTCCCGAAACTCTGCCAAAATTTTTTCAAAAAAAAAAGAGGAAAGGAAAGAGAGACATTTCAAAAGAGTCAATACTCTGTCCCTTTCAAATGTGTCAAAACTGATCGAACTACGCAGGTCTGATTCTCATCGGATGTGGGATACGTAGGCAACCTACATAAGGTTCGGCCTTATTTTTTCAAAAAAAAGGGAAAAAAGTAAGTGGTCAAATAAATGTAGTTTGGGGTTTTGGTCAAAATAAGCCGATCCAGCTTCGGTAATGTCTTAAACCGTTCTTGCTGAGATAGCCTTAGAGTATCTTCAGTTGTCGAAGGGCTATTTGCGTAAAAAACGGACAAGTCTAGTTGTGAAGTGTCATTTTTTCCATAAAGTAGTCCTCCCCGGCCTCAAAATTCATTTGGAATTGGGAAAGGGCCATGTTTGCAAAACGATTATTTTTGCTAAAATTAGCATATAGGGGAAGGATTCATGGTCCATTGATTTTTCTTGTAGAAATTGAAAAACCTGTTTTGCAAAAAGGGTCCATCAGAGTCAAACCTAACCTTAACCCTCCACAGGTACAAATGAATACTGTCCAGGACCCGTCACAAATGAACACTTCCCAGAACCTGTCAAAAGTGGTCAGAAAACAAGCTCAGTTGCAGTTGCATATGTGGTGGAATGATCTAGATGAAGATGGTGAGAAGTGGGTGAAAAAATAGTTGGGTGCCCTTATAAACATTTTGGAAATCAAACCACGGGAAGATTTAATCAAGGCTTTGGTAACTTTTTGGGACCTTGTCCACAATGTTTTTCATTTCTTGGACTTTGAGATCACCCCTACTTTGGAGGAAATTGCCGGGTATATTGAGTTTGGCTGGGATTTGAGGAAGCAGCAACTTATATTTCCAAGGGCTCCTTCGGTGCACAAGTTATTTGACCTCCTGAATATCAGTAAACAGATGAAGAAGGCCCATGTAAGCAAAGGGTGTTGTTCTTTCCACTTCTTGTACTTCAGGTTCAGGCACTCAGCTGGGTTCGAGACGCATGAAAAGGGTTTGAGCAACAAGATAAGGGCCTTTAGCAAATTCATCGTCGGTTCACTTTTATTGTGGAGTTTTTTGGGATCATGGTCTTTCCAATGCGGAGGGGACAGTGGATACTCGCATGGTTAGAATTGCACAAATCCTCACTACCAAGGAAGATCATATACTTGTCTCATTAGTGCTGGCAGATATTTATTGAGCGTTGACATTATGCAAAGTTGTGGCTCAATCTTTGAAGGTTGCAATATTCTTCTACAAATGTGGTTGATCGAGCATCTCCGCCATCACCCCAAATTCATGAGTTATTCTTCAAGCCCGGATAACTTCATTATGAGTTATGAGGAAAGGGTGAAAGACTACAACGTGCCAAAAGGGTTCGAAGCCTGGCTCTCAAAGAAAGTCAGGTCGAGTGGACTATAGGGTGGCTCCCGATGACAGAAACCATATACATGACGACTACCGAGGGTTACCTGAGGTTGATGGGTGTGACGAGTGTCCAGCTATATGCACTGCAAAGGGTCTTAAGGCAATTAGGAAGATATCAGATTGTGCCCGAAGACGAAGACCTAACCACCCTGGTCATTGAGCTGCATCCAGAAGCTGCATTGCCCGAGGCTTTAGTTCAGCAAGATTGGAATGGCTGCCGATATCTAAAAAATGGCACCCAGGTACCAGTTGTTGCAACGGGGGAGGTGGATCCAATTTATGTCGTATGATTTGAGAAAAGGTCTTCTGTAAATAATGAACCCTAGCATGAGCCCGAGCCCGAGCCCGAGAGGCCTGCCAAGAGACCTCATGTTCAAGCCTTTGATGATAAAATCTAAGAAAGGTTGGCCTGGGAGAAAAGTAGAAAAAATATAAGGTCGTGATTCATACTTTGAAAGAGAAGCTGAGAAACATGGAATTTATTAATGATCTCTAGGCACAAGAAGCTGAAGGTGAAAGAAGAATGTTGGCCCAAGAGAATGAAGCTCTCCGGGCCTAAGTTCAAAAAATGAGAATAGCAGCTGAGAACCCGGGTAAAAGCAGAAAAGATGAAAAGCTCATCTACAACCTCACACAAAAATTACGTGATTATGAGGATGATTTGCAAAAGACTGAAGCGGAGTTAGCAAATGCCCGAGCTAATTTAGCTAAGAATGCGGAGGGATGGGCCAGTTTCGTTCGGCAACTAAAAGAGAAGTACGACAAAGGAATGACGCGTATAAAGAGAAAGGTCAATGGCTTTGAGAATGAAATGGCCAAGCAGGCGAGAGACTTTAAGGCAGAAAGGGAACACTGTTATGCCCTGATGGCACATCTAGAGAAAGATCTGCAGCAGCTTCAAGAGCAAAATCATACAGCTGACAAGTTTTGGATGTCAGATCTTAGCAGATCAGACGGTTGCTACAGGAGAAGGGTGTTATCAAGGAAAGGGTTAGAAGAGTTGTGGACTATATTGTGATGAAATGCAATGAGTGTGAAGATATGACCAGGTCCATGTTCTTCGCTTCAGTTATGATTTTTGTCCGACAGATCATGGATGACTTGTTTATCCTCCAATAAGACATGGCGCAAAGGCCCGCAGCAGGGCCAACTGGAGCAGCAGTTGAAGCACTCATGTATTCTTGACTTTGTTTGTTCAAGTCTGAATTTTGTTTATTTTCGAGTCTGTATTGTCAATTCATTTTCGAGTCTGTATTTTCATTTTTCTTTTGAAGTTGTGGGTCCACTCATCGAGTCTGTTAGTCTTTATGTTTAACTTTGTAGGGGAAGTGTCGTAATCAAGATATTTTGTTTTATTTTATTTTATGAAAATTTGAAAACCCCAAACAATATTTTATTGTATTTCGCACATGTTCCCAGAACTACGCTTGGTCTGATTTATACGGCGTCATGATACGTAGGCAATCCCCATAGGATTCGATCATAACCATGAAATGAAAAGAGAAAAGATGAGAGAAAACAAGAAAGACTGTGGGAAGGAAACAATGGCAAAACAAGAGAGGGGGAAAATGACTAAAAGAAAGTAAAAAATAAGAATCAAGCAAGGAAAAGCAGGAATGAAAAAGAGAGAGAAAGAAATTGCAAAATGAAAATTAGTGAAAGTCGGGATGATGCAAGCAGTCGTTCAAATGCATAATAGAAATGGTTAACTGCTTAGGTGCATTGCGTCCCCAACGTGCGGTTGCCTATCTGCTAAGCTCTTAATCGCTAACAAGTTTGCTTATTGTCATCAAGTCCAGGCAGGTGGTTAGTTTGTTTGGCATTCTGGCAACTCACCCGTACAATACCAGGTCCAAAGACAAGTTGATCATGGCTGGTCAAGAACTAGATGCAAGTGTTATTATCCATCAAGGGAAGGGGAAGAGTCTGATGTTAATCTGAAAGAGGCGATACATAAGTTGAAACACCAGATGGCAGAGATGTATCAGGCATGGTTGAAAGGGCATCCACTACCATCAAACCCCGTCAACCTTTCTTTCGTCCCTCCGCTGGCTCAATCCCAAGAACCTCCCACTATTGATTTATCTCCAAGCTTCCCCATTTACCACCACTACCAAGGCACCACTTCCCAAACCCCACAAGCACCACCACCCAAACCAATCTCATACCCCCTTCTACCAGCCACCCCTGTTTTCGTGGCACCCCCACCCGCTACACTCCATCGATCCTCCAGTGAGCCCTTATTCCAGACCCAAGATAACCAATACTATCCCCTGGAGCCTACTTTCAAGGCCCCAGGGCATTACTCTCACACTCCTCATTTTGACCTCCCTGTTGAGACTGAGAAACCACCTAAAAACCCAGAGCAGGAGGCGATGTTCAGGAAAGTAAAAAGCTTGGAACAGTCACTAAGAAACATGCAGGGATTGAGAGGCCAGGTGAGCGTAGCCTACAAAGATTTGTGTCTATTTCCTGATGTTCAGTTGCCTGTGGGGTTTAAGATGCCGAAGTTTGATCTATATGACTGGCACAAAGACCCGGTGGCCCACTTGAGGGGATTCTGTAGTAAAATGAGAAGAACTGGTGGGAAAGATGAGTTGTTGATGGCGTATTTTAGCCAGAGTCTGAGTGGCGCGGCATTGGAGTGGTACACTCATTAGGATCATAGCAGATGGTATACATAGGATGATTTGGCCCAAGCATTCGCTCGTCATTTCCAATACAACATTGAGATTGTTCCAAATCGTTTGTCTTTGACTAAGATTGAGAAGAAGCCTAGTGAAAGTTTAAGAGAATATGGATTTTGCTGGAGAGAACAAGCGGCAAGAGTTAACCCACCGATGGAGGAGAGTGAAATGGTGGAGTACCTTCAGCAGGCTCTGGAGCCTACTTACTTTGGCCATCTGATATCGGCCATACGCAAGTCTTTCAATAAGGTAGTGAAGATGGGTGGCATGGTGGAAGAAGGGATTAAATCAAGCAAAATCATGAGCTACTCGGCCATCAAGGCAACTACCCAAGCCATTCAGAATGGTACTGGAGGAGTGATCGGAAAGAAGAAGAAAGAAGATGTGGCAACAGTTGATTCAGGATCATGGTTCGGACCTAGGGGCCCGTCACACCATTATACTCTGCCTCGACCCCATCACCGAACCTACACCCAAACCCCATATAATCCACCCCAACATTACTTCCCATCACCAGACCCTCAGATTTCTGGCCACCACACCCAGACCTATACTCAACCTCCTGCCTATACACAATGGCATGCCCCAACCCCGCAAAATACCTACCCAGCTCCACAAAATGCTTACCCGCCCCCACGAGCCTACAGAAACCCTACCGGCCCAGGTTTCTAACCTAATTCAGCATTCAAAAACGAGATGTTGCAGCGAAAGAAAACTTTCACCCCACTGGGGGAGTCTTATACTAGTTTATTCCATAGATTGAGGCAGTTGGATATGCTGAGGCCAATTGAATTGAAATTGCCATACCCTCTTCCAAAGAATCTTGATTACTCTGTGAGCTGTGAATATTGTTCTGGTACTCTAGGCATGATACGGAGAAATGCTGGCACTTGAAAAATGTCATCTAAGAGTTTATAGACACAAACCGGATTGAAGTCCAAACCCTAGAGGCACCCAACATCAACCAGAACCCATTGCCAACCCATGAGGAAACGAACATGATCGAGATAGTACACAAGGGGGGAAGCCCAAGAAGCTTTCACAGTCCATCATGATAATTCGGTCCAGTGAGGTCAAGCCAGTCAAAAAAACAACGGTTGAAGAATCAGTGAACAAGTTGAGCACGACAAACGGTGAACCATCTGTGGTAGTTAAGAAAAGATCCCCAAGTGATGTTATAGCAAAGCAAGAAAAGTCAAAAGTGGTTGTGCCTGGGTTGGCAAACAAGCCTATAATAGTTGTAGAGGTGCCCGTACCGATCCAGTCATCATCAAGCCTGTAACCCAGTTGCTGATAATCAACACCAAGGCTATCCCATGGAACTATAAACGGGTGATAGTGACCTACAAAGGAAAGGAAGTGAAAGAAGAAGTCAATGAGGTCCAGGGGTTAACTCGTTCAGGGAGATGCTTTGCCCCGGAAGAGTTAAGGAAAGCTAAGACATCCAGAGATAATCCATTTCTAGTAAAGAAAGTAGCTATTGAGGAAGAGGCAGCAGAGTTCTTTAGAAAAATGAAGGTACAAGATTATTCCATCATGGAGCAGTTGAGAAAGACGCTTGCTCAGATTTCCTTGCTATCATTGTTGATCCATTCAGACGAGCATCGTCGGGCCTTGATGAAAATTTTGAACGAATCTCATGTCCCTGACAAAATTTCAGTAAACTTTCTGGAAAAGATTGCCAACAAAATATTTGAGGTGAACAGGGTCACCTTCTCTGATGACGAGTTGCCTATGGAAGGTACTGAACACAGCAAAGCTCTCTATCTTACGGTAAAATGTGAAGATTTTGCAGGGTGTTAGTTGACAATGGTTCCAGTGCAAACATCTTCCCTCTCTCTACTCTGAACAAGTTGAAAGTTGATGATGAAAGGATTCACAAAAACAACATATGCGTCCGAGGATTCGACGATGGAGGAAAAGACTCGGTTGGTGATATAGTGCTTGAATTGACAATAAGACCGGTGGAATTGACCATGGAGTTCCAGGTGTTGGACGTAGCCGTCTCTTACAATTTGTTGTTGGGTTGACCTTGGATTTATGCCGCCAAAGCAGTACCGTCCACTTTGCATCAAATGGTCAATTTTGAGTGTGACAGGTAGAAGATCGTCATGCATGGTGAGGAGAATTTGTGTACTCACAGTGATGCCTCCATCCCGTTCATTGAGGCTAAAGATGACAAAGGGCCTTAGGTCTATCAAGTTTTTGAAACAGTGCCGGTCGAGAAGGTTCCAGAAGGGAAATGTATTCCAACTCCAAAGATAACCTCTGCATTCGTCATGGTGGCCTATGAAATGCTGAAAAATAGTTTTGTGCCAGGTAAAGGTCTGGGTGCATCCCTGTAGGGTATCATACAGCTAGTGTCCCTCCCTGAAAATTTGATTATGTTCGTTCTTGGATTCAAATCTACAATGGCAAATGTGAAAAGGGCTAAAAGGTGGAAATAGAAGGCGTGGGCACTTCCGAAACCTATCCCGTGTCTCTCCAGGTCTTTTGTCAAGCCCAGTGTCAGGAAACGCCCAGTGACGACAGTTCCAAGTTATGTGGCTGGCATTGATGAAGAGTTAATTGAAAAGTTCTAGAGGTTGTTTGATAATGTGAACATGGTAGAAGTTGGAGAAGGCTCTAGCAAAGCGGACGTGCAGTTCGTCAGGCCGAATTTAAAGCTTAACAATTGGAAGGCTACTCCTCTTCCTACTCGGAAGGAGTTTTGGTAGTTTTTTTTTCCTTTCTATCTGGGTCATTCCAGGGTTGTGACCCAGATTTTTATTTTTCGCTTGTTGATTTACAAACCCTGTTATCCTTTATTTTCAATGAAATGCAATTTCCCTTTTCCATCATTCCTGATAGCTCTTATTTTTGTTTTCTTTTCTTATTTGTACAGTTCTTTTTATGCTGGTTTCAATAACATGACATGCATGAAGAATCTTTGGCTAGGTATTAAAAGTCAATCTAATTCTGAAATAATAATCCAAGAAATAGAGTGTGATGATGAATCAGAATATGATGAGGATGAGGCCTTTGAAGAGATTAGTAAGGAATTAAATCATTTTGAAGAAAAACCCAAGCCTAATCTGAATGAAACAGAAGCAATCAATCTAGGGGATCCAGATAATGTCAAAGAAACTAAGATAAGTGTCCATCTTGAACCACAAATCAGGAAAGAAATAATTAAAGCATTGTTGGAATATAAGGATATTTTTGCAGGGTCGTATGATGATATGCCAGGCTTGAGTACCGATTTGGTGGTCCATAAATTGCCAATCGATCCAACATTCCCTCTCGTTAAGCAGAAGTTGAGAAAGTTCAAAACTGACATGAGTGTGAAGATTAAAGAAGAAGTCACAAAGCAGCTTGATGCAAAGGTCATTCGAGTCACGCGGTATCCCACGTGGTTAGCCAATGTTGTGCATGTGCCAAAGAAAGATGGTAAGACCAAAGTGTGTGTTAATTACTGTGACCTCAACAAGGCAAGTCCAAAGGACAACTTCCCACTGCCAAATATCCACATTTTGATTGATAATTGTGCCAAGCATGAGATTGGGTCTTTTGTGGATTGCTATGCGGGGTATCATCAGATTTAATGGATAAGGAAGATGCAGAAAAGACGGCATTCTTCACGTCGTGGGGAACATATTGCTACCGGGTCACGCCATTCGGTTTGAAAAACACTGGGGCAACTTACATGAGGGCAATAACTACCATATTCCATGACATGATACATAAGGAGATTGAAGTCAACGTGGATGATGTGATCATAAAATCCAGGAAGCAGTCTGACCACGTCAGAGATTTGAGAAAGTTTTTTCAGAGGCTCCGCAGGTACAATCTCAAGCTCAACCTTGCAAAATGTGCATTTAGTGTTCCATCTAGGCAGTTGTTGGGGTTCATAGTTAGCCGAAGGGGCATTTAGTTGGATCCGTCAAAAGTCAAAGCTATTCAAGAGTTACCACCGCCAAAGAACAAGACTGATGTGATGAGTCTGCTAGGGAGGCTAAACTACATCAGCAGGTTTATTGCTCAGCTCACGACAACTCGTGAGCCCATTTTTAAGTTGCTAAAGAAGGATGTTGCAGTCAAATGGACTGATGAGTGCCAGGAAGCATTTGATAAGATCAAAGAGTATTTGTCGAACCCCGTTGTGTTGGTCCCGTCGGAACCCGGGAGACCCTTGATTCTTTATTTGACAGTGATAGATAATTCATTTGGTTGTGTGTTGGGTTAGCATGACATCACTGGCAGGAAAGAGCAAGCCATCTATTATCTCGACAAGAAGTTCGCTTCTTATGAGGTTAAGTATACTCCCCTTGAGAGGACATGTTGTGCCCTGACTTGGGTAGCACAAAAGTTGAAGCATTATTTGTTATCCTACACTACTTACCTCATTTCTCACCTGGATACTTTAAAGTATATCTTTCAGAAGCTCATGCCCACATAAAGGCTCGCAAAATGGAAGATCTTGCTCATAGAGTTTGACATCGTATATGTGACTCAGACGGCGATGAAAGCCCAAGCTTTGGCCGAGAACTTGGCCGAGAACCCGATGGATGAAGAATATGAACCTTTGCAGACTTACTTTCCTGATGAGTAGGTAATGCATATTGACAAGGTCGAGAAGGATAAAAAGCCTAGTTGGAAACTCTTCTTTGACGGGGCTGCTAATATGAAAGGTGTTGGAATAGGAGCTGTACTCATTTCTGAAACAGGACACCACTACCCTGTCACAGCTCAACTTTGTTTCTATTGTACCAACAACATGGCCGAGTACGAAGTGTGCATTTTGGGTTTAAGGTTGGTTGTGGACAAATGGGAAAGTGATGGTTTTGGGGGATTTAGATCTGTTGGCGCACCAGATCCAGGGAGAATGGGAAACCCGAGATTTGAAACTCATACCGTACCGACAATGTCTGCGGGATCTTTGTCAGCAGTTTAGATCAGTGGAGTTCAGGCATATCCCTAGGATCCACAATGAGGTTGCTGAAGCATTGGTTACTCTGGTATCGATGTTACATCATCCAGATAAGGCTTATATTGACCTTTTGCATATTCAAGTCCGCGATTAGTATGCTTACGGTAACATAGTGGAGGAAGAACTTGATAGTGAACCTTGGTTCCACAATATCAAGGAGTACATCAGGTCGGGGTATATCCGGTACAAGCCATAGGGGATCAAAAGAGAACAATTCGACGTTTGACAAGTGGATTTTTCTTCAGTGGAGGAGTTTTGAACAAAAGAACTCCAGATCTTGGATTGCTGAGATGTGTAGATGCTAGACAAGCCATGACTATCATGACCAAAGTGCATTCCGAAGTCTGTGGGCCGCATATGAGTGGGTATGTTCTGGCAAGGAAAATTCTTCGAGCGGGTTATTGTTGGCTCACCATGGAGCGAGATTGCATCAGTTTTGTGTGCAAGTGTCATCAATGCCAAGTACACGGAGATTTGATTCATTCCCAACCATCTGAATTACACACAATGTCCGTACTATGGCCTTTTGTTGCTTGGGGCATGGATGTCATCAGACCAATTGAGCCAGTAGCATCCAAAGGCTACAGGTTCATTCCGGTAGCCATTGATTACTTCACTAAGTGGGTTGAAGCTAAAACTTTCAAATTTGTGACCAAGAAAGCAGTGGTCGATTTTGTTCATTCAAATATCAGTTGTCAGCTTGGAATCCCAAAGGTGATCATCACAGATAATGGTGCTAATCTTAATAGTCATCTGATGAAAGAAGTGTGTCAACAGTTTAAGATTACAGATCGAAATTCCACCATGTACCGCCCCAAGGCGAATGGAGCAGTTGAGGCAGCCAACAAGAACATAAAGAAGATACTTTGAAAAATGGTCCAAGGTTCCAAGCAATGGCATGAAAAGTTGCCCTTTGCTTTGTTGGGTTATCGCACTATTGTTTGCACTTCAGTAGGTGCCACTCCTTATTTTTTGGTATATGGCACTGAAGCAGTGATACTCGCAGAAGTTGAAATCCCATCCCTTCGGATTGTTGTTGAAGCCGAAATTGATGATGATGAGTGGGTCAAAACCGTCCGGAGCAATTGAGTTTGATTGATGAGAAAAGATTGGCAACAGTATGTCATGGCCAATTTTATCAAAAGAGAATGGCGAGAGCATACAACAAGAAGGTGCGTCCGCGGAAATTTGAAGTGGATCAGCAGGTATTGAAACGCATCCTTCCACATCAGGCTGAAGCGAAAGGCAAGTTCGCCCAAAATTGGCAGGGGTAGTTCATTGTAACAAGAGTGTTGTCCCATGATGCTTTATATTTAACAGATATAGAAGACAAATGGATAGATATGGCTATCAATTTTGATGCAGTCAAAAGATACTATGTGTGATTTCTTTAATTTATCTAATTGTTGTTTGTACTCGGCATATTAAGAAGATTGGAATGACGAAGTCATTTTATTCTGCTATCTAAAAACTTTATCCTTTGTCACCCCTTTGAGCCTTATTTATTTCCTTTCATACTCATCTTTTGGAATTAGTAGCAAAATTCAGAAACACGAACGCAAAAGGTAAGTAAAGAAGAAAAAGAGAAAAAGAGAAGAGAAAAGCGAAAGAAAAGAATGGAAAGAAAAAAAGAGAGAAAAGGAAAAGGAAAAAAAAGGAAAAAAGAAGAGAAAAAGAGAGCAAAAATGGAAAAGAGTAAAGAAAAGAAAAGAAAAGAAAAAGAGAAAAAAAAAAAGAAAGAGAGAAAAATACAAAAACAAAGCAATTCCTATGTCATGAACTACGTTCGACCTGATTCTTTTTAAGGATACATAGGCAGCCTCACGGTTCGGTCCCATCAAAATAAAAATTCAAAAGTCTCCAAGCAAAGAAACTGGGGCAGAAAGTTGTGGTTGTTGTAAGAAATCTAATTCCAAAAGTTGTAATTTTGAACCCATACAAGTTATTTTGAGCCTTTGTGATAACCTTTCTTTCTAACCCTATCCAAAAGTCCATATCACAGTCCAAATAAAGACCTTCCGATTAGTCTTCGAGAGATGCTAAGTCGCGCAAGCAGATGTGTGATTCACATCAGGGGCAACACTCTATTCTGAGCAGGAAGAATGAAAAAATGAGAGAGTCTTATTGGTGAAAACCCTCACAGGCACCGTAAGGCGATGACAAGCTGAGAGAATTTAAAAATGAGAGAGTCTTATTGGTAAAAACCCTCACGTGCACCGTAAGGCGATGGTGAGTTGAGAGATAAATAAAAGAGAGAGGTTTGCTGGTGAAAACCCCTTCAGGGCACCGTAAGCCGAACAAGGTTATTGACTTGGCAAAGGAGTCAGATTATGGGAACCCTAGGCACAAAGTGTAAAGATTGAAAGAGGATTGACCGAATAGACTAGGCTGATTAATCCAAAGTGCATGTCATGATCATTGATGCCAGCAGCCTCACTCAGATAAGTCCCCTTTTCTTTACCTCCTTAAACTGTTTTCTGTTTTGATTTTCTTCTCTATTCGTAACTCTCGAAGTCATTGCATTTCATTTCCTTTTGGGTGTATTCCTCTAAAAGCTCTTTCAATGTTAGACTTTCTAAACAAAAGAAAGGATTGCAAAGCTTACTACCAACTTTCAAATTGCACAAAGCAAAGTGTGGCCACAGCATGCCAAGAAATAACATGATGGAAAGTAAGGTGTTAGCCGAAGTTCAAGTAATCAAGTGGTTTCGTGAATTGTGGGGAGAAACACAGAGGTTTAGATGGGAAAGACAGATATGTTAAAACAGCAATTTAACTACAGAGCACTCGGGCCATTCAGGGTTTCATGGTTAAGGTTCAATCAGAAAGTGAAATAACTCTTTGCCAGTCAGATGCAGCTGAGCAGAACAAAGCATGGCAATAGAAAGGTCACCTTCATCAAGAATGCCGCAAACTAACTACCACATTTTCAAACTGACAAGATTTTTCTTTAATTGAAACAAGGGCAGGAAATTTCGTTTGTTTCGGAGAAACCCTCGTAAATGACAAAGGTCTGACGAGAGATCCTCGTAAATTTTTGAAGCTCGACAGTAAGCTCCAGTATCCTCCTGGATAAGAGAATTTAGTAAGTTTTGAGACCCTCGTAAATGACAAAGGTCTGACGAGAGATCTACTTTTGGGAAGTAAAATTTGGCATTTGAGTTTTTCACTTTTGAGATAAAGGAATCTCAAGAGAAAGCAGTTTAGGTTCAGCAATCAGGCGCCCACCTGGAGAACAAGGGAAGACGGCACAAGTTCAAAGGAAAGCGGGTCAAGCTCAGCAATTAGGCACCCACCTGGAGAAAAAGGGGAAATGGTTCAAGCTTCAAGGGAAAACAATTTCAAGTAACAAGAGGAGATGGGTCAAGTCCAGCAGTCAGGCGCCCACCTAGAAAACAAGAGAAAATGATTCGAGTTTCAAGGAAAAACAGGTCAAGTTCAGCAATCAGGCACCCACCTGGAGAGCAAGGGAATACAGTTAAAGTTTTGGTAATCAGGCGCCCAACTGGAGAACAAGAGAGAACAACTCAAGTTCAAGTTCAGCAATCAGGCGCCCACCTGGAGAGCAAGGGAAAATGGTGCAAGTTTCGAGGGAAAACAGTTCCACGTAGCAAGAGAAGATGGTTTGAGTGTCTGCAATCAGGCATCCACCTGGCAAACAAGGGAAAACAATTCAAGTTTTAGAGAAAAAGAATACAATTCAAATGTTGGTAATCAGGCACCCACTTGGAGAACAAAGGGAAAGCAGCAATGTTCAAAGGAAGACGATTCAAGTTCAGCAATCAGGAGCCCGCCTGGAGAACAAGGGAGAGCTAGTCAAGTTTCAAAGAAGAGCAGTACAGGTGTTGGAAATCAGGAGACCACCTGGAGAACAAGGGAAACAAGTCAAGTTTCAAGGGAATACAGCTGAAGTTTTGGCAATAAAGCGCCCACTTGGAGAGCAAGGGAATACAATTAAAGTTTTGGCAATCAGGCGCCCACCTGGAGAACAAGGGAATACAGTTGAAGTTTTGGCAATTAGGCGCCCATTTGGAGAGCAAGGGAATACAGTTAAAGTTTTGGCAATCAGGCACCCACCTGGAGAGCAAAGGAATACAGTTAAAGTTTTAAAGTTTTGGCAATCAGACGCCCACCTGGAGAGCAAAGGAATACAAATGAAGTTTTGGCAATTAGGCGCCCACATGGAGAGCAAGGAATGCAGTTCAAGTTTCAAAGAAAAGCAGTCCAAGTTTTGAAGGAAGAGAGTTCGAATATTGGCAATCAGGAGCCTACCTAGAGAATAAGGGAATTCACTTCGGAATGCAATTCAAGTTAGCAACAAAGGAAGCTCATCTAGAGAGTACAGGTCAACAGAGTGGCAGAGACTGCAAGATCAAGTTTGAAGATGTGTAGATAGGACTCTTGTAATTCATAGATCATAGTTTATTCTAGCTTCTTTTATTTTGTCTTGGTGTAATAAGGAGTTCAACAAGCAGTAGCAGCGGCAGCAACAGTGAAATCACAGCTTCCTGGTAGTCCCAGCTACCGAAACTTCCCGAACTACACTGACCTGATTCTTTTATAGCCAAGGATATGTAGGCAACCTCAGAAGCAGGGTACGGTCAAATTTTTCAAAAATGCTTCCCACAGAGTATTCAAACGGGCAAAAATCGCTCATATCCGCTCACTTTATCTTTGCACAGAAACTCTTCGTGTTTCCGAGTAAAGAGGGGTAGTTGTGATCACGTGATTTTTGCCCTATAGGAATTACTCTCATAAAATACAAGAAAAATAATTTTTTCCATTTTGATAATTTTATAGGATTTTGTGGGAATTTGTGCTAATTGTTTGCATTTCTGTGCATGTTTATTTTTTATAAAATCATGAAAATGTAAAAAATATCATACATTGCATTTAAGTTTTATTTTCACATTTTTTAAATTTAATAGTAAATTAGTTGCTTTATTAAAAATGAAAATAAAAAATAGCTCATTTTTACATTTTTTTAGCCTTTAGTTTTAGATTAGTAGTTTTTCCCTTTTAATTTAGGGTCAATTAGTTGTTATAAATTTTAGTTGGATAATTAGCTGAATTTTTACAATTTAGAATAATTTAGGAGCTTAATTTAGAATTTTTATTAAAAAAGAGAAAAGAGAATACAAAAGAAAAAGAATTTGGAAAAGGGGGATTATTTCAAAAGTTGGGTGAATGCTTAATATATAAATCTAGCCCAATTCATTATTAAGACCCAGCTCTGCCAAGCCCAATTATTAACCCGGTCCAGACCCTCCCTATTAAACAAAACGACCCCGTTTTGCCCCCCTCCCTCATCTTAATCGTTGGATCAATGAGATCCAATGGACTGAAACTCGGATTTCTTCATGTATTTAACTGTCCGAACCAACCCCTACCCCCTCATATCCCTCCCCCCAACTTCACTCTCGTCTCTCTCAATTCCAAACCCTAGAGAACGCCGCCCTAAGAACCCCCACTGTCTCCGCCGGCGGCGGCACCCCAGACCACTCCAATCCCCTCCAAATTAACACCATAGGATCTACTCATCCTACTTTTTCCGAATCTCCTAATATTTTTCCCCAAATCACCCTCAAACCTCTCGAATCTCGGATCTAAACTCAGAATCTCCAAAAACCTAACTCGCACAATTAACCCCAACTCACACCATGTAATCCCTCACCCTTCCTCTCCCCAAATATGCCTTTGTTTCCTCTCAAATCAGCCCCAAGTCCGTCAATTTTGAATTAGGGGTTCCGGAAAAGCCCTAGGTTTCCATCTTTTCCTTTCTTGGCCAGTACGTGGTCGAGTGAACCCCAAACCGTCATTAATCGATTGTTCCTTGTTAAGGACAGTCGATTAATGATAGTTAAAGGTTCACTTCTTTCTTTAGAGAGGTTGTTCAAGTTCATGAAAGGTTCCGTTTGAAGCAAGCAAAGGTAATTCTCTTCTGCCTTGTTTTATTTGTTTCCCTCTGATCTTTTCCTCTTCTTTCTCTAGTTTCGTTCTTCATGGGTTTTGTTTTCGTTTAATTGCATGACTTAGGTTTCTTATTTTAAGTTTGTTAATTATCTTCTGTGCTTATTAATTGATGATAGGCAGTTAGTTTAGGATTAATTCTTGAGTTTGCTATTAGGTCATTAGGTTTCCAGTTTTTCAATTATGGTTTAGTGTTTAATAATCAGCATGTTAGTATTTTGGGTTAATTTGATTCCCTGTTAAATGGTTGATTTAATTGCTTCAAAGGTTGAAATAGGTCATTCATGGGTTGTTTTTTGCTTATGACAGTCTTAACGGTTCAAGTGTTGGTTTATTTCTGATTTCATTTCATGTTAAACCTATTTAGGTTTTAGAAATTGACACCATTTGATTCCGTTTGCCTATGGTTTCTGTTAAAAGATTGTTTGCATTAGCTTGTAAATGCCTAGGACTTTCAGGGGTTAATTGAATAACTAGGAACTTAAAGGGGTAATTTGGGGATTTTTAACTTGAGAGAATCTTTAGTAACTGATTGGAAACTTCCTAAAATGGACAGCTGCCCAAAATTGCTAGGATAAGAGGCTGAAATTTGAAAATATCTGAAAAAAGGGACAGTTGTACAAAAATCAGTTTTGAAAGATGTTTTTCTCCTGAAATTTAGGGTGGGCTACAGAGATTTGATGAAAAATTCCTTAGTAGCACATAGAGAGTGAGCACCTATATATAGAACTCTTTCCCTCACTCTATAAGATCAGTTCTCAAGTACTATTCTCTGCACCTAAAACACTGAAAAAATACACCATACTGATAGAATTTCAGAATTAGAAAAACACAAAAAAAAGGAGAATTTCAAGTATTGTTCCATTGGTTAGTTGGTTTCCACTTTTCTGGTTTTAAAGCTTGAACATCATGTTGAATTTCTGGGGATTGAGTATGGACTGAAGGAGCTTTATTTTGCTGTCTTGCCACACCATTGCTTTGTTGAAATCCTCACTCTTTTTGCTTTGTTTGACCTCCAGGTACTTCCTGCACCTTGAATGACATGTGAAGTGCAAATATGTAGTCTAACATGGAAATCTAATAACAAATGTTGATTTGTTGAATTTTTAGTCTTCTGTTCTTTAAGATCATTCAGTTTGCTGTAATAATTTAGTTTCCTTCATATGTTTTATTTGCTCATTTATATTACTGATTTGAATCTCGTTTGTAAGTTGGATCAGTATCATAGTTTAGCATGTTGGTGTGTGAAATAGCTAAAGCTTTATTTGTTGGACACGTAGAATGTTTGACTTCCTATAGCATGGGTCTAAGTTAGATTGAACACTTTTCTTTTGGTTTAGTCTAAGTCTGTTAAGAGTCAGGGTTGATTTTCAGATTCAGGTTTGGTCACATTACAATTTCATTGGCTCATTTCCTTCTAGAGTCTGGTGTGAGCATTTGTATTCTTGAAGAGCTATAATTTGAGTAATGAGTTGTTGGTTTGACAAGTGCCAAATATTCTAAATTGTGTAGGAGTTCCACCACTGTCTGTATTAGAAAGGTCAAAATTGAGGCTTTGAATTTCATATAAATTGCTTACAATTCAGCTTGGCTTAAATAGAGATTTGAACGTTGTTATGCCTTTTGATTCACTTGGAAGTTTCCTTCTTTTATTGTGTGTGTGCTTTAAAGCAGGACGACTAGCTTTCTCCTTATGCTACTGATTTAATTAAATTCAAAACAGGTTTTCTTTTGAATGTGTGATATGGTAATTTAGGAATTGTAGCGTTTAGAGCTTGTGTATCATATTATTGCATATTGATCATAGTCAAACGGGCTCAACCAGTTTTTTTAGGCATCAAATCTTTCCACCCCGTTTGGACTCGATCATGAGTCCCACACCCCTTAGTTTTTACTTCTCATCAGAATTATCTCATTCAGAACAATGCCAATTTGGGCATGGGTTATAGGGCCACTTGGAGATGGGGGAACGTTTGCATTATCATTTCTTGGGCTCGCTTTCGAGGCCAGATCCCCATTTAAACAGCTTCTGTGGGTGAAGGTCTCCAACAAGCTTGGCCCAAATGCCTAAAAGCCCAACGCGAACCCTTTTTTCCTTTCAATTAATAGTTGTGAGAAAATGGCCTTAGATTACGTTGCTTAGAGTAACTCTTATAATTAGATTGAGGTGTGCCATTTAATTAAAACGCCTATGGCCCTCACAAACAATATTACTCGATATTAATAATGAATATTCGTAGAAAAAACCTTTAGGCAGGTTTAAAATACTATTGTGATTGTGTAAGCATTCGCTTGACATAATTACAATTCTAAAAACCAATTCGGAGTATGCGTTCGCGCAACTTCGGTCAAATTTTGCTTAATAATAAAATTGGTTTTATTAGGCCGCTAAATTAAAATTAGGTTCATATAGTCCGAGGTGCACCATCCATAATTTAACCACACATGGCCCTCGTATTAATTCTATAACACTAGATATAAAAATGACAAATGCTTGTAGGTGCTTTAGGCCCGTTTAATAAATCATTGTGATCGTGGACACGTTCGCGTGACATGATTACGATTTCTAAAAAACCAAACTGGAGTATGCGTTCGCGCAACTTCGACCGAACTTTCTTAATAATAATAAAGCGTTATTAATTGTGGATACATTCGCGTGACATGATTTTTAACGCGCTAAATAAATGGGTACATGTATGCATGACCTTTTTTCAAGATAATTGCTTAATTAAAAGAGGTGAAAGCACATAGGTTCTAAAATGAGTAGTTAAACAATTTAATTAAGCCAAGTATAATCAAAGAGACCGTGCTAAAACCACAGAACTAGGGAATGCCTAACACCTTCTCCCAGGTTAACAAAATTTCTTACCCGGATTTCTATGTTCGCAGACCATAAATAAGAGTCAACTTCCTCGATTCAGGATTTTAAACCGGTGACTTGGGACACCATAAATTATCCCAAGTGGCGACTCTGATTTTTAAATAAATAATCTCATTTTGATTGTCACTTAAATTGGAAAAAAACTCCCTTATACCCCTCTCGGGGGTAGTAAAAAAGGAGGTGTGACACTGACCTCAAGTCGATCTTAGAGAACACTTAGAGAACACCCTAGCACCCTGCAACTGGTCAAACAAATCATCGATACGAGGCAATGGATACTTGTTCTTGATGGTGACTTTGTTCAACTTGCGGTAATCAATGCACATCCGCATAGTCCCATCCTTCTTCTTCACAAATAGCACTGGTGCACCCCAAGGTGATACACTGGGTCTAACAAAGCCCTTTGCTAGCAACTCCTCCAGCTGCTCCTTCAACTCTTTCGGCGCCATACGGTATGGTGGGATAGATATAGGCTGGGTGCCTGGAGCCAAATCAATGCAAATATCAATATCACAATCTGGTGGCATGCCAGGAAGATCTGAAGGAAACACATCGGCGAACTCCGGGACTACTGGAACTGAATCAATCGTCGAAGACTCTGCGGTGGTGTCCCGAACATAACCTAGATAAGCCACATCCCTTCTCGACCATATTTCGAGCCTTCAGGAAAGAGATAGCCCGACTAGATGTGTCAATTATGGAATCCTTCCACTCCAACCTTGGCAACCCTGGCATCGCTAATGTAATAGTCTTGGCATGGCAATCTAGGACGACGTGATATGGAGATAACCAATCCATGCCCAGGATGATCTCAAAGTCAATCATATCAAGCAACAGGAGATTTGCTTTAGTCTCGAAACCACAGAATGTGACCACGTAGGACTGGTAGATCCAATCCACAACCATAGAATTGCCCACAAGAGTGGACACATGAACCGGAGTGCCCAAAGGCTTAGGAGAAATAACCAGTAAACGAGCAAACAAAGATGATACATATGAATAGGCAAACCCTGGATCAAATAATACCGAAGCATCTCTACTGTAGAAGGAAATAATACATGTGATGACGACATCTGAGGCCAATGTATTTTAGCCGAAAGGGCATAAAATCTGGCTGGAGCGCCGACTGGCTGGCCTCCACCTAACTGAACAGTAGTTGGCTGACCTCTCCCTATCTGGCCTCCACCTCTAGGGCGGCCTTACCAGTCTGCCCCCACCTCTAGACGGCTGGGCAACCGGTGCTGAAATCATAGGCTGCTGACCCTACTGTACTACCTTGCCCCAAAGCCTAGGGCAGTATCTCTTCATATGACCAAGGTCTCCGCACTCAAAACAACCCCGCGGTGTGGCGACCTGCTGCCCTGATGGCCTATAGACCCACTGGAAGAAGCCTGGATAGCCGGTGGACGGTATGAACTCTCCGGCATAGCACTGAAATAGGAACCAAAAGAGCCCTAGGGACCTGAATACCCACTGGAGGAACCCTGAATAGCTAGCGGGCGATAAGAACTCTTTGGCATGATGCTGAAATAGGGGCGCGCTGGAGCACCCCGAGTATGTGGTGGTGCCGAATATGGGGGTCTGCTGGGCTGACCCTACCCAAGCTGACCTCTACCCCTAATCGGAGCACCTCTGAACTCTCCGGAGAATCTAGCCCTCTTATCCTGCTGCATCTGCTCTCTACCCCTCAGACGGTAGCCCTCAATGCTTTGAGTAATCCCACTACTAGCTAGTAAATAGTCCCCATCTCCACCTTTCGGGCCATGTTGGCCCTAATGCCAGAATGCAACCCTGCAACGAACCTCCGCACCCTCTCTGCGTCAGTAGGAAGTATCATCAATGCATGGCGGGATAACTCAGAAAACCTCACCTCATAGTCGGTCACGGACATCTGACCCTGCTCTAGCTGCTCAAACTGATACCGCAGCTCTTCCCTCTTAGAGGGTGGAATATACCTGTCCAAGAATAACTGTGTGAATCGACCCCAAGTGATGGGATGAGAACCTGCTGGCCTGCCAAGAACATAGGACTGCCACCAACTACGGGCCCTACCCTCTAGCTGAAAAGTAGTTAAGTCAACCCCATGCGACTCCAATATCCTCATGTTGTGCAGTCTGTCCCTGCACCTATTAATGAAATCCTGAGCATCCTCATGACGCTCACCCCCAAGGATAGGAGGGTGAAGTCTAGTCCATCTTTCCAACAACTTCTGCGGGTCACCATCTGCAGCTGGTCTGGGCTCGGGCGCCACTGCAGCAACTGGCTTAGTCCCATTTGCGAGTAGTGCACCTGGAGTCTGGTACACTGCAGATGCATGACCAGGAGCCTGAGTAGTAGGGGTTTGTGCTCCCCTTTCTGCCTGCGATGTAGCTGGATCTGCTGGAAATAAACCAGCCTGAGTCATTGTATCCATGAACCGCAGCATACGACCCATGACCTCCTGAAAACCCGGTGTTGTCATAAAGTTTGCCAGGGTAGGCTCAGTTATGAGTACCTCGCCCTGCTCTTCAATGATAGGATCTCCCAAAAGATCTGCTGGTGGTGCTACTGGGACAGCTCTAGGACTCCATCGTCCCCTACCTCGGGTCGGTGCCCTCCCCTGCCTCTACCTCGACCTCTAGCAACGGGTGGAGCAGCTTCTCCCGGGTCTAGAACATCAGCCGTGCATGTCCTCGCCATTAGTGAGAGAATAGAAGAGGGAAATTTAGTATACCAACCACTACACGATAGGAAATGAATAAAGAGTAGTTTTCCTAACACCCTATAGCCTCTCGAAGATAAATATAGGCGTCTCCGTACCGATCTACAAGACTCTATTAGGTTTGCCCATGACTTGTGAAACCTACGTGAACCTAGTGCTCTGATACCATGTTGTCACGACCCATTTCCATTATAGGTCATGATGGCGCCCAACACCATTGTCAGGCAAGCCAACGTGGAAATATAAATAAGTGTTCACTTTACTTCACCAAAACAAGTACTACAATTTCTAAACTTAAAGTTAAAACAAGTGATAATCAGTAATGTACCCAAAATAATTATACAGTTCCCAAAAGAATAGTCTACTAATGTGTGTGCCAAGACCTGGTGTCACAAGTTGTGGGCAACTAGTAGAATATACAAAAGAATAAATCTATCCTACTATACGAAATAGAATAGACAGCCAAAAATAAAGAGAGACTCCATCAAGCTACAGAATGGCACGGGAAGGGAGCAGCTCACAGTGGAATTCTCGGACTATGATCAGGGATGCGCACCAGACTGATAGCCAGATGTACCTGCCTCAGATCCTGTACAATTAAGTACAGAAGCGTAGTATGAGTACACAAACAATATGTACACAGTAAGTATCCCGTCTAATCTCGAAGAAGTAGAGACGAGAGGTCGACTTGATACTTACTAGGGTCAAATAATATAATAAAGTGTTACGCTAAGTATGGAAGTCACAAGTAAATAACAGTTTGTAGCAAGAAGTAATAAGTCATGTCCTTAATGATATCACAGTTAGACATTTACATTTCAACACATTTTTAACCAAGCAAGTCATGAATAAGATTTCACATAGATATCATGCACACATTTGCCGAGGTCGACGACCCGATCCAACAGAAAAGAAACTGTGCACTGCCAGAGGGTCAAATGGCGCAAACCATAGATGCATCTATTTCTACCGAGGAGATCGACCCGATCCACAAATATCAATTTTCATCAGGAAAATACATAAAGGCACATTTATGTTCAAATAAATTCATACAAGTGTTCAACAAGTACATACGTTCACTTATGTTCATTTCTAATTTTCTAGCATATCCTAAGTGATCACATTAGCAAGAAAATATATAGACATTCGCAAATATGGCATGATACGGGTCCTAAACTACCCGACAATTAACATAATAGTAGCTATGCACGGACTCTCGTCACCTAGTGCGTACGTAGCCCCCACATTTAGTGACAAATGATTCAATTATTACACCTATGGGGACAATTCCCTCTTACAAGGTTAGAAAGGAGACTTACCTCACTCCAAAGTGTACTTCTAACACCAAGAACGTGCTCAAGCTCTCAATTTGGAGCCGAACAATCCAAAACTAATTAAGCGAGGTAGGATCTAGTCAATACAAGCTTATAAGATTGCATTCTAACTATTAAAGCAATTTCCCAGTCTTAAATAGAAATTTCCTAAAATCCGACCCCGGGCCCACGTGCCCGGATTCCGAAATTTTTTGAAGAAAGTTGTTCTTTATAACCTAAAGATAAATAATATATGATTTCTAATTCATTTCATAACCAATCTTGTGGTTAAATCTAACTTTTATCAAAACCCTAGGTTTTGCTCTAACCCCATGATTTTACCTTAATCTTTATGTGCTAATCTATCCAAGACTCAAGTATTAAACCTGAAATAGGTAGGATAAACGTACCTCAAGATGCTAGATGAAAATCCTCTCTCAAGAGCTCCAAAATTACCCAATGGGTAAGTGAAAAATAGCCAAAATGGCTTAGAGCCCATATTAAATGAAGCTCACTGCTTCAGTGATTTCCGCATCTGCGAGAGGAAGGCCGCATCTGCGGAATTGGCCAAGCGAGTTGGGATCTCTTCTGCGGTCTTGAAGCCGCTTCTGCGCACCCGCTTCTGTGGCTTTGGCTTGGCCTGCCTTGGCCGCATCTGTGAGAGGATCACCATTTCTGCGGTCTCACACCTGCGGCTGACCAACCGCAGGTGCGGTTATGACAGCAACCTGAAGCTTCAGCTCTTCCCAAATTTTCCAACTTCAGTCGAGCCTCGTCCGATTGACGCTCGGGGTTCCCAGGCCCCGCACGAACATACCGAAAAGTCTAAAATTATGAAATGGACTCGCTCGAACCTTTGGAATGCCCGAAACAATGCTATATCTAAGAATCACCCCTAAAACCAATTGAATCAAACTTATGAACTTCAAGTTCTTCAATTCACTTCTAACGTGCCGAAACGTACTTATACTACTCGGATTGACACCATATTTTGTGGGCAAGTCTTAAATGTTATATTGGACCTGTACCGGGCTCCAGAACCAACATACGGCCCCGATACCAACATGATCAATCATTAGTTAATTTCTTTAAATCCTTAGAATTTCAGTTTAATTATTTCTAACAAAAATTCACTACTCAGGCTAGGGACCTCGGAATTCGATTCCGGGCATACGCCCAGGTCCCATATTTTCCTACGGACCCTCCAGGACAATTAAAACACAAATCCGGATCCGTTTGCTAAAAAAATTGACCAAAGTCAAACTTAACATTTTCGAAAATCTTAAGGAATCAAATGAGCCTATTTCAACCCAAACTCTTCCAAATCCCGAACCAACCATCCCCGCATATCGTAAATTAGTTAAAGCAAACGTGAAAAGTTTTATTTAGGGGGACGGGGTTCTAAGAAGCAAAACGACCAGTCGGGTCATTACATCTATGGTACTACTTTTATGCATTTGAACATCTCTGAGAGAGTGAGAGTTAATTCTTTCCATTTGATATCCCATGTGTGTTTAAATTGCAATTTATAAGTTGGGATTCTCTCTTAAATGTGAGGGCGCATGAGATTTGAGTTGTGAATTTAATCTCATTTTCAATTAGAAGGAATGACCAAAGAAAGTTAATTGTGGTAAAGAGGCAAATTGTAAAGCTTTAGTGTCATGACTTGATTGCTACTTTGATTTGCATATTGCTTGAGCACTTGAAATGTGATGAAGTTCATGAGAAGTGTTTGGTAATTCATATGCTTTGGAGTAATTGTTGGTACCAATCGAAGTCATGTATTTGTGCTTATAGTAGACCTTTTTGGCTTGACATGATATGAATGCACTATTAAGTCAAATACTTGGGAGGAGATTTTGTCGTTTTCATTGCTCGAGGACAAGCAATAGTTTAAGTTAAGGTTGTCTAACGGGTGGGCCGGGACGGGCTGGGTAGGTAAAAGTTGAAACCATCCGGGTTTCGAACCGGGCCGATTATGGGTTAGGGGTTATCGGGCTTAACGGGTTCGGGCTTAACGGGTTCGGGTTCATCCGGGTAAAAAATGAACCGTAAGGGTTACAGGTACAAGGGGCCGGGTTAGTATTTTTTTATTTATTTATTCTTTTTTGTATTTTGTATAACTATTGTAATTTATATTAATATAAGGTAAAAATATAAAGAATACAATGAAGATGGAAAAAGAATTGCACTTATAAATTGCAAGTGCTACATTTATTTCAAAATTCAAACTTACAAATTAAAAAGTTTATATTTAACAATAAGTAAATTAACAAAAAAAGAGTAATTCAAAGGTTTTGCATTGCCTTAGACTCTAAACCCTTTTAAAAAAATTTTGAAATCTAGCCTTTAAACCGGTCAGTGCCGGGCCGGTTAACCGGTTCTACGGGGATTTTGGTTGACCGTGTTTGACCAGTCTGGTTAACCGGATGAATTAAAGTGAACGGACCAACCCCCTAACCCCAGTAACCCAGCCCACCCGGCCCCCTAAGTACTGGGCCAGACCGGGCCGGTCCCGGGTCAAGCTGCCCCATTTGACACCTCTAGTTTAAGTTTGGGGTTTGATAAGTTGGTATTTTACCAACTTATCTTGTATTTAAACCTATACTTTTGCTATGTTTGAGTGATAAAATCGTGTGTTTAATGTCATTTACTTCTATTTTACAGGTTGTATGTGATTTAGAAGTAATAGTGAAGAAACCAAGTGAAAACAAGTCAAAAAGGAGCTAAAATGGACAATGAGAACTTGCTCAGTGATTTACTCTTCGCGAACGCGAAGAAGCAGGAAGCCAGACTTTCGCGAACGTGAAGTACCTACCGCGAACGCGAAGCATCAGGACTCAAACCTTCGCGAACGCGAAGATCAAGGGAAGCAAACCCTCGCGAACGTGAAGGTATATTCGCGAATGCGAAGAAGAAAATGGACGAGAAAACTGGGCAGTTTTGGAAATTCATATTTTTGGCCCCAAACCCTTTAATACCCAAACGAGCTCATTTGTAAAGTATCTCTTGGCTTATTTTCAGCTCCAAACATTAGAGAGAACAAGGTGGGAAGCTAGGGTTTGCACACACACTTTAGTCCTGAAGATTTGAAGCTTGTGGTTGAGAATTTCTTACCCATTTATGTTTATTTCTTCATTTCCTTGCTTTGTATTGTATATCTAAGTGTGTAATATTTTATCCAACACTTGAATCTTATTTATGGGAATATTCATATTTAAAGTGTGGATTAAATACCTTGTTGTACTTATGTATTGAATGATTTTTATTCCTTTATGAAGTGAGTTATTGTTACTTAATTATTCTTGTTCTTTAATGTTTCCAAAGGGATTAGCTAACCCTAGAACTTTCCCATTAACTCCGAATTAATTTTGGGAAAGATTATTTGGGGTTGGAAAAGATTAAGTAACAAAAACTTGAGGCTTTAACCCTCATTTTATAGATTCTACCTAGGGATAGGATTGAACTACTTATAGCCATATCCGGGTGTGCTTAATCTCTTAATTGTTTTAGGGACAATTCAATTAGAATGTTTTGTTAGTCTTTGGAAGAAGCTAATATAGAATTATTATCCGTGGCTAATTAACATAAACTCGCTCATATTTGTAAAATCGTGAAATACATTGGATCGTTACTTGAGTGTAATTCCCGATGCATCCATCCTTGTAGCCATTGATCATTTTACTTGCTTTCTAGGTTAGTTTACATTTCCGCATTTAGGTATAAATATTTTCTCAAATCTATTCTTAGTGTTTGGCACTGCATAACAAGTGATAATTCTCTTACATTCATAATCGCCTACATATTGTTCTCTGTGGGATTCGACCCCTACTCATAGTTGGGTATATTATATTGCATGAGATTGTGTCCATTTACTTTTTAGTAGTGGATTTGGACGACATCAGTTTGGCGACTATTTATGCCCCAACTTGACTATGCTTCACTGTCTAGGATGGTTAAATGACGATAAATTGGCTCTAATTGTGAATTTCATGTTTTGCAGGAGCAAGTTGTGCTTATGGAGACTTAGGATAGTGTTTGGAGCTAAATTGAAGCAAAGGAAGCCTCTTGGAGCTGAGGACGTGTGAAAGAAGAAAGAAAAGAAGAGATAAAATGATGAACCCTCTTAGCGCGGCCTTAGCGCGACCGCGCTAGTCTGGTCCGGAGCATAAGTTTTGGGGTAAACTTGGAAGTCCGGGGGTAATTTCACTTAACCTATATGAGGTCAAGCTCGCCCAAAAAGACATTATCAAGGTTTTTACAGTTGAGTTGAAGGCAAGAAAAGGCAAGAGGCAAGGAGGATAATTCGACATCGAGTTCTACCTTTCTTCCTTTTGTATTTATCATTCATGATGAATTTTGTTGTTATTATCAACACGATTATGAGTAGCTAAATATTTAGTCTAGGGTTTTGATGGAACCTGTTAAAGGATGAACTTTGTGTTATGTTAATATAGTTTGCCCAATTTAATCTCTATTTGTTTAACTACGTTCTTGTTGTAGTTAATTGATAGGATCCTCAATTAGATATGCCTATTTAGTATGTATTACTCGAGAGAGAGTGCATATTTAGGTAATTGTTGAACAACACCACTCCAAAGTATATGATGAATCAATAATCGAGGGTTTAAAGGTGGGATTAGGGATAACGAAACCTTGGGGGCGATCTAAAGTGAGCTGTAATAAAAGCCAGCTAGTGTAACTTCGGAGAGTGCGTCTAGTAAATTGTCATAATTACTCGGGGAGAGATTTACGGTAGTAAGAGTGCTCATGATCGATAGAGACGATTAGGCAAATCTATGCGAAATATAACAGGAAGAGATTCCATCAATAGGGAAAATCACAATCTTAGATCCTTCTCTTATTTGTTTACAACTCAGTCATAGTTAGATTTTAGTTTACTCAACTTAATTCAGTTATAGTTCGTAAAAACATCATCAATTGTTATTCAAAATATCTGGGAAGTTGATTACGAAGAATTCAGCGAGTCTGACGAAAGTAATTAGTAGGTTAATTCCCTGTGGGATTCAACTCTGAGCTAAATACTCGGATTATATCTGCAACGACAGCTTGTTCTTTTTATAAGGTATAGTTGGGCGTGATCACATTACAGTTACTCAGGTGAGACAACAACATACATGTCCTTAGGGTGACGACACGTGTTCTAGGATTCGTGATTTCCTCATATTAGACCCTCCAATTTTCACGGGATTTAGTACATCAGAGGATTCCCAAGATTTTCGAGACAGAGTAGCCAAAGCCTTCAAAGTTATGCATGCCAGAGATAGAGAGTCATATGAATTGGCATCATATAGATTACATGATCTAGCCGCCGATTGGTATATCACTTGGGAGATATCTAAGGGAGGCCTGTTGGTATATCTATATCACTTATAGAGCCCTGTAGATATGCACCTGTGCAGATAATATAATTTTATATTTCAGCTTGTGTTAGCCATGTCAGCTTTCCAAATTGTACTGTGCTTATCAGCTATGTTTATGATTGTTTAGTTTATCCGTTTATATTCATGATTAGTAGATTATGAGCAAGTTTAGTGATGATCGACACTTAGTATTCGTTATTTGTCGCGGCCGTAGGTTGGGCCGTGACAAGAAAAATATTATCTATTGTGCAACGCACAATTTTGTCAAGTGAATTTCAACAAATTCACATCTATATTTTTGATTTCTAAAGAGAAAATCAATTTGTTTATTAAAATAAAAAACATATGAAAAAGAAGAATAATCGCGCGTGTCGAAATCCAAAAGAAGTCCAAAATAGTCCGATTTACAAGGGTCACTGTCCCAGTCATTTCACTGCGCGAGTCAAACGGGTTGACCCAGATAGACAAATCCCCAATTTGAAATGCCCCCAAAAATCGTAAAATTTCCCCGCTAATTAAGCCTCCGGTGATATATAGCGGTTGACGGCGGCGAAGGGGAAGCGAACGGTGGCGTAAGGAGACAGGTAACTCTAGGAACTTTGAAAAAATGGAAGCAGTGGCGGAGGGACTTTGGGGACTCGCAGATTATCAGGAGAAGGGGGGAGAAATTGGAAAAGCCGTGAAATGCTTGGAAGCTATATGTCAAAGTCACGTTTCGTTCCTTCCTATTATCGAAATTAAAACTCGGCTTCGGATCGCCACTCTCCTTCTTAAACACTCCAATAATGTCAACCATGCCAAAGCCCACCTTGAACGCTCTGTAAGTCATGTGCTTAACAGCAACAATTATGCTGTAATTTGGAATTTAATAACTTTTTTAGTGCTGGATACTGAATAACTATGCTGTAATTGGGTTCAGCAATTGCTGTTAAAGTCCATTCCGTCATGCTTTGAGCTCAAGTGCAGAGCATATAGCTTGTTGAGCCAGTGTTACCAGCTAGTGGGGGCTATTCCTTCGCAAAAGCAGATACTGAACAAGGGTTTAGAGCTTATTTCAACTTCTGAAGATGGGTATGCCTTCTCTTACTCCTTGTATTACTATTGATGATGGCTGTTACAGCACATATATAGGCAAAAGCTAGTAGAATTATGGTGTGTTTGGTAGGAAGGAAAATATTTTCCAATTTTCCCATTGTTGGTTGGCTTAAATGTTTTGGAAAACATTTTCCTTCAATTGGGGGAAAATGTTTTCCCTATCAAAGAGAGGGAAAATATTTTCCCAAATTTTTTTCCAACCTTCCCAATTCGTCATCTCCACCAACCCCTACCAACCCACCCCCACACCCTCCACCACACCCCAGCCCCACCCCATCTTGCCCCACCCCCCCACCCTAAATAGAAATATTGTTAATAGTACTTTCTTTTCATGTTATAGATAGAGTATTTTTTTTCATTTCATATAAATAAGTATTTTTTTTTCACGATAAAAAAGTATTTTATTTTCATTTTAACAAAAAAATATTTTTGAAAAAGATTTCCTTTCATTTCAACAAAATAATGTAGTAAAAGGTATTTTCTTTCGTTTCAACAAAATGATCTAGTAAAAAGTACTTTCTTTAAGAGTATTTTTATGTTGTAGAAATAGTACTTTCTTTTTCAACCAAAAAAAGGGTATTTTTTTAGTTATGGAGCACAAATTCTAACATTGTTTTTGCGTAAAAAGTAAAGCAACTCATCAGTTCCTTTGGGTTTATGTGAATTTTTAGAAGAATAATTAAATTCTTTAAAGAAAATAGAGTCATGAAAATGTTGGGTATTTGGGGGGGAGGGGGGAGGGGGAGGGCAGGAAATATAGGGACTTTGGGGTGAGGAGAGTAGCATAAAAAATTATTTTCTACTCTCTAACCAAACACTAAAAAATATTTTCCGAAAAAAAGTTCTCACTCACCAACCAAACAAGGGAAAATAAGTGATAAAACCACTCATTTTCCATGAAAATATTTTCTAGGAAAACATTTTCCATGGAAAATATTTTCCGTCATACCGAACACACCCTTAGTGTTTACGACGAGAGAGCTAGTTGTATGAGTCCTCCACTCCTAAGCAAGAAGTTAAGAGTCGAGTCACAAAGGGGGAGTGGAAAAGCCACTATTGGGTGGGGTTTACCAAATAGAAGAAAACAGGGGCACAGTTACCAACTGTGATATTCTATGGTTTAGTAAGTGTAGTCAACTCTAAAAAAGTTCACAATTGAGTTTTAAGTCTATATTGAACTATTGATTTTGACTTTGCATGTGCTGGATTTATTGTGATTGTAACCACACAACTTGCTTGAAGATTTTCTGGGAGGTTATGGTACTGCAACTTCAATTCTCAGCTAGCAAATGCTCTTACAATTGAGGGAGATCATCATGCTTCAATCTCCGCGCTGGAAAACGGCCTAATCTGTGCAACTCAAATGTGCTATCCTGAGTTACAGGTTAGATACAGCCTGCACAATATCTTAGATAAAATCAGTTTGATGTTGCCTAGTGGCAAAGTTTTGAAGCTGCAAATTCAGTATTTTTACTGTACTCTTATTCTTGATCTGATATCTTTTTTTTTTTTTTGTTTTTTTTTTGTTTTTGCTTTTAATGTTTCTTAATTGCTATCTTAGGCATTGGATTATTGTATTTGCATCAATACTTATTGTGTTCCTGTATATGCATCAGCAATGCAAAACATGAAGCCTTTAATCCCCATGTCTACTGAGTATTTACCTGTACAACAGTCGCAAGACATATTTGACGTGAAACTTGGGTTTTGACAAAAGTATAGATAAGAATGTACCGAGTTCAATGATTACATCTGAGAAATTATGAACATTGTCCCTTTATCTGTAAGATGAGGTTATGTGTGCAAATTACTGGAGTTGTATGTTGATAAAGCTTCAAAGTAATCAGAAATCAAAGTAATGCAGTAACGATCAAGAGAGTTTGAGGAAGCAGTGTTTTGAAAAGCAAATAGTGCAAAAGGCGGCAAGACACCTGGGGCTTTAAGCGAGAAACAAAGCACTCGCTTCTTCGAAATAAGACACACAATTTAAAAAATTACATAACATATATGATTTACTACTTTCTTCTAATAAAGGGTGGTGTCTTGGTTGGCTTGCGTGAACCTAGGCTGTTCCGTTGGGTACTTTCTGCCTCCCACCATTATAGGTATTGGTGATTGTTCACCAATACCTAGCTGATGTGCACCCTGGTCTCCTATGTTTTCATCTCACTTCGCTTACCCATCGAGCAGGAAAGAAAGTCGGCTAGGCCACACCCTTCAATGCCATATAAGAATTTACTACTTATAGCATCAAAATTGCTGTCACCGTTACTAATTCTAGTATCCAACATACAATTATCTAGTTTTATATTTGCAATCACCATCATATTGTATACATAAGAATCTTACAAGTTGGAAACAATGAATGATTTATTTGGAATTAGAACAAGAAGAAGAAAGATGGTAGAGAAAGAGTAAGACAGAGCTTCCTGGATGTAGGTAGCATAAAGAAGCAATGAGAATGCAACATGTCCTGTGACTCCCTCCTGTCTATTCTCCTAATAATAAATGCTTCATTCCCTTTTTTCTTCGTAAAATATATACTTATGGTTTTTGTATGTGTAAAGATTAAAAGGAAAGAGAAGAATATTCTAGAGTAGATGATTACTATTATCTTTAGAGAATATAAAAAGAAAAGAAAGTAAAAGAATTGAAATGGATATAGATTTATGACGTGTGGATTTTGTTGAAAGTTTTATAAATTAATGCATTGCCATGTATTTTTCTATATTTTAAAGAAATAAATAGTAAATCAAATGCCCCTTCTAAAAAATAATGAAACAAATGTTTACTAAGAAACGTTTTAAAATATGAATAATACATGTTGATTTTTATTTTGATTGAAAATGTTTTAAAAATGTTGAAAATCAATTGTGGAACCCAATTTCTAGAATATGTTTGTGTTGCTATGATGTTGTTATTGCTTTGTATATAATTAATTTTTACACTTTTGCATTACATTTATATTAGTTTAGATCTTTGAATTAATAGTCCATATATTCTTCAACTTTTTTGAATTTTCTATTATTTTGTCCTTGTTTTATGCAACTTTTATAATTTATCTTTTTTTTTTTGCTTACTTATAATTGGTAAATTAAAATTCATGAGGCTTACGCCTTGTCCTGTCCCTAACTTTCGTCCATGCCTTTAAAAGCTAATTTGGAACATTAATTTCATATTAACTGATTAGTAGTAATTTGCGAAGATCCATTTAATTATTTTCCTCACATTCAACTTATAAATCACGAACCAAGAATGAAAATTAAGTAGAGAACCAAAAAAATTATTGGAGAAAAGAATCATTGCCTGCAAGAGAGACTGTAAGTGAGGAGTAGAAAGAAGTCCAACAGCAGAAGTAAAAAACTTGCACACAAAAGATGAAAAGAAAATAGTCATATTGAAGAACAAAAAACAACAATAAAAAAGCAAATGAAGAAAGGAAAAGAATAGTGGAAGAGTCGTTGCAGACCAAAGAACAAGAAGAAAAGAAAAGGAAAATATAGAAAATGCTGAAGCATATCTAGAGAGATATCCTAGTAATCAAATAACAAGTCGTATTTCTCTTTTTTATCACATCTTTTAATGTCACGTTCAAAGAAACGATGGCTTCTCGTTCAGATTGCAATAGTCACTTTATGCTTCAATGGTTGAAGCACACGCTTCTTTAAAGTTGTTTCGCTTCACCCTTGATTTCGTGTTGGTATCACTTCTAGTGACAATAATTTTTCTTAATAACACTAGAGGAATTGACAAGCATTTTATGGTTTAATGAGAGATTGGAGGGAAGCGAGAGAAAGAGAGATAGATGGATCCGAAGTCCGTTTAGGTAACTTAGCTTAGCATTTATGTCGTCATTTGGCATAGTGAGAAGATTTCTGTTCTATATACTTCACAAGCGTCTGCATTATTGAAACAATTTGAGTCTCACAATCAACATGAGGTGCCATAACTACATTTAAGACATTGCCTTTTATTTTCATAACTTTTAAGTAGCTTGTTTTTTATGAGATGGATATGAGAAAGCTCGGGAAAAATATTATTGCTGAATTAAAGTGTTGTACAACCCTATTTATATACAGTGATTACATAATAATAGGTATTTACTTCCCGATGTGGGACACTATACATGACTAACTACTTAACACTCCCTCAAGCCGGTGCATATAAATCATATGTACCGAGCTTGTTACAGATGTAACTAATACGAGAACCAGTAAGAGACTTAGTGAAAATATCTGCTAGCTGATCATTCGACTTTACAAACTTTGTAACAATATCTCCTGAGAGTATCTTTTCTCTGACAAAGTGACAGTTGATCTCAATGTGTTTAGTCCTCTCATGGAACACCAGATTTGACGCAATATGAAGAGCAGCTTGATTATCACACACCGGTTCCATCTTGCTGATTTCTCCCAACTTCAATTCCTTGAGCAACTGCTTGACCCAAACTAGCTCACACGTTGCCATAGCCATGGCCCGATATTCAACTTCGGCGCTAGATCGAGCAACTACATTCTGTTTCTTGCTCTTCCAAGAGACCAAATTACCTCCTACTAGAACACAATATCCAGACGTAGAACGTTTATCAGAAGGTGATCCTGCCTAATCAACATCTGTGTACCCAACAATCTGCTCGTGGTCTCGATCCTCGAATAGTAACCCTTTGCCTGGAGCTGACTTTATATATCGAAGAATGCGAACAACTGCATCCTAGTGACTATTACCGGGAGAATCCATAAACTGACTTACAACACTCGCCGGAAAAGCAATGTCTGGTCTGGTCAATGTGAGATAATTCAATTTGCCAACTAACCTCCTATATCTCGTAGGATCTATAAAAGGCTCCCCCTGTCCAGACAGAAGCTTAACATTCGGATCCATAGGAGTGTCAACAGGTCTGCAGCCCATCATTCCAGTCTCCCAAGAATGTCTAAGGCATACTTCCGCTGTGAAATAACAATACCTGAGCTAGACTGAGCGACCTCAATACCTAGAAAATACTTCAATCTGCCCATATCCTTAGTCTGGAAGTGCTGAAAGAGATGCTGCTTCAGATTAGTAATACCATCCTGATCATTGCCAATAATAACAATATCATCGACATAAACCACCGGATAAATACACAGATTAGGAGCATAATGCCGATAAAACACAGAGTGATCAGCTTCACTACGAGTCATGCCGAACTCCTGAATAACTGTGCTGAACTTACCAAGCTAAGCTCGATGGGACTGTTTCAAACCATATAGTGACCTGCGCAGCAATCGGCATACAAGACCACTAGACTCCCCCTGAGCAACGTAACCAGGTGGTTGCTCCATATAAACTTCTTCCTCAAGATCACCGTGGAGAAAAGCATTCTTAATGTCTAACTGATAAAGAGGCCAATGACGTATAACAGCCATGGACAAAAAGAGACGAATAGATGCTACTTTAGTCATGGGAGAGAAAGTGTCACTATAATCAAGCCCAAAAATCTGAGTGTATCCTTTTGCAACAAGACGAGCCTTAAGACGATCAGCCTGGCCATTCAGGCCAACTTTGACCGCATAAACCCAACGACAACTAACAGTAGACTTACTTGAAGGAAGAGGAACAAGCTCCTAAGTGCCACTCACATGTAAATCAAACATCTCCTCAATCATAGCCAGTCACTATCCTGGATGAGATAGTGTCTTACCTGTAGACTTAGGGATAGAAACAATGGACAAAGATGATATGAACCCTATTTCCTTTGTTTTAGTTTTTTGACCCTATTTCCTTTTAATCTTAATAACCCTTTTCTAGCTTTGAAACAATTTGACTTAAATTTTTCATTTTACCTTTAATGACAAACTTTTTTAACCACACAAATGTTATAGCTTGTTTAAGACCACAAGTTTCAAAAGTTTTATAGCTACATAAATCTTTGACATGTTTAAGATCACAAGCTCCAAAAGTCTTTATTTTTTCTTCAACTCCGTGTGAAGTCACACAGGGTTATATGAACTGAAACGGTAGGAGTATCACATATGATACTAGAAACTAAATTTAGATTGGATACGGGATTTAGTTTTATAGGTCAAGGTATTATTGAAAACAAAACTTTATCTAATTTAAAGCAAACACATTTTAAATGGATATATCCATACTTAAGTATGAAAAACCAAATATGTGATGGCAACTACAATAATCCAATAATATGATTCACTAGATTACAATCCTTGCATTATAATGCATGCATAACTTGTGCATGAAACAAAAGATCTTTTATTGTATAACCTAATCCCGTCGCAAGTTACAAATAGAATCCGTTAAGAACACATTCTCTATGTTACTTGGCTGCGGGTTCAAGCGTCCGATACTTATAGAGATCTAGAAGTCAGATTTGTCATTTCCTAAATTTTATGACTCAATGATGCAGTTAAGAGTACGGATATGGGTGTTGAGATACGACTAGTATTTATAGAGTATGCGATGCTGGTGTGTGTATATACTTGATTGAGAAGTCACTGAACGAAAAGAAATATGAATACTTTGTGTAAATACCTATCTTATTGCACAAATATATCACGATAAATAGCAAACATTCCTATTACTTTACTTAAATAGGTGCATATCTATATGCAGCCATGCACATACATGCATATATATGTAACCCAAAAATTGTGACTAAAAGCCCTGACCAACCTATGCTTCTTTGTGTAGTTGTGGTCAATGCACTTTAAGTGAATTGATCAAATGCGGTGCGTATACCACACCTTAAAGGGTTTTTTGAGGAATTGTGTAATATAGCAAATTCTATAAATTCCATTAGTCATAACATATATGATCATGGAAGAACTGGTTCAGATATTTAGAAGTATTTACATTACATGAGTTGCAACGCAATTATCATTACATTGTACAGAATGTCTCAATAACATGTTTCTCTCTCATTCTTTTTTTGTCCTCCAATTTACATACTGACCCCATACTGCTTCTTGGAGATGGTCGAACGTTTTGTTTTTCTTAATTCTTGTAGCTTTTGGGGTTTCAACATTTCCTGCTATAACATAGAGTAATTCATCTTTTTTTTGATAAGGTAAATTATATTAATCAAAAGGGAGAGAACTCCCGTATACAAGAAGTATATCAAAAAGTAGAGAATTTACATCAGAACAGGATTCTCTACAAAAGACCTCCAATCTTCTATGCAGATGGATGCTATATGAGTGCACCAAAAAGCGATCAAAGATAAAAGACGATTCTTAAGATGTGAAAAAGGAGACTCAATCCCCTCAAAAGCTCTCCTATTTCTCTCCCCCCAAACTATCCACATGAGAGCTAACAGGGCGAATTTCCACGCCTTTTGCTTTTTTCTTCTACGGAAACCGGCCCAGCTATGTAGCATTTCCTTTACAGTGCTTGGCATCACCCATTGAACACCAAAAAGGTTCAGGATCGCCCTCCACAAAGCCGAGGACACAGGGCAATGCAACAAAAGATGATGAACTTCTTCCCCGGAGCTTTTACACATATAGCACCAACTAACAAGTGTAATTCCCCTCATTCGCAGATTCTCAGCAGTCAAAATCACTCCCCTCGCCGCTAGCCATGCAAAAAAGCACACCTTCGTGGGCGCCTTAGGAATCCAGATCGAGGAGTATGGAAAAGAGGCCTCCTCTCTCACCAACATACTCTGGTAAAAGGACTTTACGGTGAACAGACCATCGCCATGCAAACCCCATCTCCAAGAATCACAAGATGGCTGAGGCAAGTCTTGCCCATATAGCAGTGTCAATAAATCTTGGAGCTCTGCAATCTCCTAATCTTGCATGTTCCTTCTAAATGAGAGGTCCCATACTACCCCCTGCATGTTCCTTACGAATTTGTTGGACCATCAATTCCTTTTGGTTTGAAACTCTGAAGACGTGGGGGAAGGAGACCCTCAGAGTATCCTCTCCACACCACCTATAATTCCAAAAGCTGATTCTCCTTCCATCTCCCACCTTATAAGAGATGTTGCCACTGAAGGATTCCCAATTCTTCATGATGCTCCTCCACATGCCACACCCGAAAGGTGTTGTGCTTGCCTTGGTCCTCCAACCCCCTCCCGTGGAATCGTACATTTCTACTATGACCTCCCTTCATAGAGCATGCTCTTCTACCCCGAATCTCCATAGCCATTTCCCCAACAAAGCTCTGTTGAATACCCTAAGATCTTTTACTCCAAGTCCACCCCATTTCTTTGAGGAAGTGACTGTCTGCCAATTCACTAGATGATACTTTCTAGTTCCATCCGCTGCATCCCATAGAAAGTTCCTTTGAAGCCGCTCTAGTTTTTCTGTGATGCTCACAGGAGCTTGCAACAGGGACAAGTAATAGGTGAGCATACTCGATAAAGTGCTTTTAATGAGCACTTCTTTTCCGCCTTTTGACAAGTACTGTTTCTGCCAGCCTGCTAATCTTTTTTCAACCCTTTCAATCACTGGATTCCAAACTGTAGTATCCTTATGCGAAGCGCCCAATGGGAGACCCAGGTAAGTAGTGGGAAGGGAGCCCACCTTACATCTGCGAAGATAAGACAAAGCATCAATGTTAGCAACCTCACCCACGGGAAAATCTCACACTTGCCGAGGTTGATTTTGAGACCTGATACTATCTGAAACCACTGCAGGACCTGCTTCAGGTAGGTCAACTGATCCATATCGGCATCACAGAAAACCAGGGTATCATCCGCAAAAAGCAAATGAGAGACTCTTCGGGCACTGGGCACCCGATCGAAGCTGAGAATCCTCTCAAGAAGCCTCCTCCCGCTGCTCGATCCATCATTTTACTCAAAGCATCCATCACTAGAATGAATAGCATGGGGGATAGGGGGTTTCCTTGCCTGAGACCCCTGGAGCTGCCAAAGAAACCACACGGGCTACCATTAACCAGGACAAAGAATCTGACTGAGGAAATGTAGAACTTGATCCATCCCCTCCATCTTGCCCCAAACCCATCCACATCATAATGAAATCCAGGAACTCCCAGTTGACATGGTCGAAAGACTTCTCAAGCTCCATCTTGCATAGTAAGCCGGGATCTCTATTTTTCCTGCTGGAGTCTACAAGTTCATTTGCCACCAAAGCAGCATCCAGAATCTGCCTACCTTCCACAAACGCATTTTGGGAGGACGAAACAGACACGTCAAGAACCTTCTTGAGTCTATTGGAAAGCACTTTAGAAATGATCTTGTAAATGCTCCCCACGAGACTAATAGGCCTGTAGTCACTAATACAAGATGCACCTTCGTTCTTAGGCACAATAGTAATAAAAGAAGCATTGATACTTCTCTCGAAAACACCATTCACATGGAAGTATTCAATGGCTTCCATCAACTCCCCCTTTTTGGTGTCCCAACAGAGCTGGAAGAAGGCCAAGGAGAAACCATTAGGGCCGGGGGCCTTATCACCAACACAACTCGACACAGCCTCGTGCACCTCCTCCTCCTCGAAAGCCCTTTCTAGCCATTCACTGTCTCCCTCCCCTATGTGGTTGAACTGTATTCCCCCCAAAGTTGGTCTTTAACTAACTTCCTCTTTGTATAAGTTCTCATAAAACCCCACTATCGCCCCTTTTACCTCCTCCTCTCCCTCAATCCTCACCCCATCCACGACTAAGGACTCTATGAAGCTTCTCCTTCGATTTGCAACCCCACCCTGTGGAAAAATTTGGTATTCGAATCCCCTTCCTTTAACCATAACGCCCTCGATATTTTTCCGCCAACTAGTCTCCTGAGCTATTGCTAACTCGACTATTTCCCTCTTAACCTCCCCCAATCTCTCTTTCTCAGATTCATCTAACTCCCTCGCCCCTTCCCCTCTCTCTAGATTCCCCAATTCATGCATAAGCTCCCTCATTTTAACCTCTACCCTCGCAAAAACCTCCTTATTCCACCTAATAATATCTCCCTTGAGCAATTTAAGTTTCTTCGAAAGACGGAATAAAGGTGTCCCTGATACCCCGTAGCTTGTCCACCGTTCTTTCACCTTGTCACCAAATCCTGGCACCTTCAACCACATGTTCTCGAATCGGAAGGGAGCACACCCCCTACCTCTACATCCATCTAGCAAGATAGGCAAATGATCCGAAGTCAGCCTAGGTAAAGGAATCTGCAACACATTCGGCACCAGCTCATCCCAGGAGGGCGATATCAGAAATCTATCAAGTCTAGACCTTGAGTTGGAATCCTTCGCTCTGGCCCAAGTAAATCTTTCCCCTGACAGAGGAAGATCAATGAGAAAGTGATCATTGATGAAGTCAGAAAACTCCTCCATGGCCCTCGAAATCATACTACACCCTAATCTCTCCTCCGGGAATCTAATAGTGTTAAAGTCTCCCCCCAGGACCCATGGAATGTCCCATTACCCCATCATATTGGCCAGTTCCTCCCAGAAAAACACCTTTGACCCTTCTCCTACCGGTCCGTACACTCCCCCAAATCCCACTCCATCCCACTCACTCTATCTTTGACAAGAGCTGCTAAAGAAAAAACTCCCTTCTTAATCTCCTTTACCTCCAAGCTTCTATCATCCCACATTAGAAGAATGCCCCCGGCACTTCCCACTGCTGGAACCCAGTCATATTTTACCCAACTACCTCCCCAGACACTCCTCACAATCACATCCGACAAAACTTCCATTTTTGTCTCCTGAAAGCAAACTAGGTTAGCATCCACTTTCTAACTCCCACTTTGATGATGACCCTTTTGTTTGGGTCATTCATCCCCCTCACATTCCATGAAAGAATTTTAACTTCCATAAAAAACAATATCCCCCTTCTCCCCACCCCCTCTAACCGAGCTCCCTTCCTCCCTGTCACACACCCGGCCCCTTCTTCGGTACACCACTACACCCCCTAAATTATTTTGCTTTGCACCTTGACCCAACTCCCTCCCTGCACCATTATAACAAGATTGTTGCTTAATCTCCCTCAACAGTTCTAACATTCTATCTTCCTTCCCTTCAAAAGAAACACCTAGAAACTTCCCAAAGTTTAATAGTTTATCCTCCATCCAAAAAGACATATCCCCTCCTCCAATCCGTGACGAGATTGGACAGACGTCTTCTATATGTACCCTTTCCTTGCCCCTACCGGAGGAATACAAGACCATAGCATTGTTAGCAATAGGAACTTTAGGTGCCGAAAGAATCTCGCCATTTCCTTGAGGGGTACCAATCTCTGAAATTAGGACCCCGCTGCTACAGGAATGACCAGGAATACCAGTAGGGTAGCAGGAAAGAGGAGAGCATGGAGCCCTTAGCGGCATCTTAACTGGAAATTCAGGTCCGGCACTAACATCAGATGGGGCATGCTCAACGATCTTCCCAGAAGAAGAAGAAGCTTGAAGTGTTGCCTCAACACAACTAAGCCCAGGAGCAGATGGGGGGCGATGGGACTGGGTCCATCAGAGGCTGGAGGCCGTGGAATAACAGCACCATCTATAGCCGGTGCCGCCCCTGGAGCAGCGACCATCGTAGAAGGGCGAAGGTCACTAGAGCTCGGTGCAGAAATGCCACTGTGTGTAGCACCATTGACAGAAGAAGTAAGAACGACTGTTCCCATATGCTTAGGAGCCTTAATAGACGCAACTTGAAATAATTTGGGCCCCTTAGGATCAATTCTAATAGAATTGGGAAAAGTTGCTGGGCCCATGTAAGGAGGCCCAGGCCTATACTTGCTGAAAACTTGCTTGGCCCTAGGATAATTAGAAGATGACCGACCCATTCTACCTTTCCAGCCCGCATCACTAATCCATTCACGTCTTTCCCTCCTGTTGAAATTTTGCCTTCTCCCAAATTCAAACCTCCCGTCTCTTCTCGATCTAACATCTTATTCCGGCTTAGACCACTGATCCGGTGAGCCCTCCCATCCCCTCAAAGACTGTTTTCTCCTCCCTTCCCTTCTATTTGACCTTCCCTTTTCTTCCGCCACTATCACAGACATAAAGATAGGGCGAAATTCAGGGTTCAACCACACTCTATAACTCAAGTAGCCATCTTCCACCACAGTGGAGACAGGGATTCTGCCCCCTTTCCTCACCACAATCTTCACTCGCGATAGATCATGTAGGCTGCAAGTGACATCAATAAAGCCCCCACAGATTTTCCCAATCTTCTTGAAAAGGTCAAGACACCAAAGATGCACCGGGAGACCCACCATGTTGGCCACCAATGTTTCGCCGGTGAAATGATGGTCGAGACACCCATCGTGCTCCACCCATCTGTCTAGGTGTAAAAAGTTCCCATCAAACCATCTGTTTCCTCTAACAAGAATTTCTGAAGCTCGAGACTCGTCGAGAAATCGAAAGAGATATTGCGTATCCCCCAGTTGCGTTATTTTCAACCCGTCATTGACGTTCCATGCATCTGCTGACCAATCCCTGACAGCCTCTGGAGAACCAACCCATTTGGAGAAAGATCCAATCAGACAAGATTTCAAGAAACCCTTGCGCCTGAGAGTGTGCTCCTGCCCTACGCCGAGCTTTCAATGACATCTTCCCTCAAGATCTAGGGTTGGCCAAGAGGCAGCTTTGATAAAAGACATTTTTTCCAGTTTTCTAGATTCTAGGAAGAAGTAGGAGCTTCTCTTTGTAGAATCCATCATATTCTAAAAGCGGCTGTCCCAAAACCCTGGCCTAGAGGCTGCTTGAAGAAGAAGAAAGAGGTTTGGCTAGAAAAACCTGAAAAGAAAGTATATCAGTAATCACAGTGGGTGAAAACAGCATATAGGAAGGGAAGAAATATTTCCGATGCTGAGCAAAGGAAAACAGTCGTCGGAATCTGGGGTATAATCGCCGGAAAATAGAAAAAGTCGTCGGAATTTGGTGAAACTAAGATGGGTAGGCTCGGAAAAACATGTCGAGAAGGCTGTGTGAAGAAAAGATTTTGAAAAGATGCCGGAGTGAGCCACACGCGCCGGCGCGTGGCTGAATCTCGCCGGAAAAAGCAGGCCTTTTGGCCGCGCTTGAGGGCGCGTGGGGGCTTGGCTGCCGGAGAAACTACTGGGGTTTGGTTGCGGGAAACTTGACTCTCAATGGGGGTGATGGAGTCCAAGCAAGAAGAAGAGAGAGAAGAGCCTCGGGGAAAGTGCCTGGGAGCATTCTCAACAGATTACTGTTTTTCTATTGAAACTTAGATAACTCAAGTTTGTAACATTTCACCTGAGTAATTCATCTTAAATTTATTATTATAATTATATATTTGTTGCCTTTTCTGGTTCCAATGAGGTGCTCTAGTGTCCAAACATGGGTTGTGAAATTAAAAAAGAACAAAAAGTGTTGGTTGGGAGACAAACTGATGGTAGCAAGCATGTATCCACTTGGAGTCCTTCCGGTGTAATTATGAACCTAGTGCCAGGTGTGTCTGTTTGTAATTGTTCCATGACTCGTGTTCTAAATCACAAGGACAGACACCTATATTTCTGATACAAATGATTTCTAGCTTTTGTTTGGTCATCAATATGAGTCATTAACTATATCCTTATGATCTGGTTATTTGTAGTGTTCACTATTTCGCTTCTTGGTGGTACTAGATGTTTTTTGCAACTTCAATCTTGCATGTGCACCTCATGCAATGGGAGAATGAAAGTTCCGTTCAAGATGCTGTCAACAGATGCAATGCAATATGGAAATCTATTGAATCAGAAAAAGTGAGTCCAGTGCCTTTACTTCTTTCTCTGTGTATGTACTGTGGAGTCCTTTTGCAGAGAATAGGAACATTTGTTCCTTTCTTTACTACAATAGCTTCGCTTGTGAACATTTTTGAATCTACATATTGAATGGATTCAATGCTGAGACAATTTCATACAATTCTTTTTATGAATGCTGATTTTGAAAATGGGGCTTTTGAAGTCAACTGATGTTCTATTTCTTCTTTCGAATTTAAAAGAGACAGCAATGCCTTGGTTTGCTATTTTACAACGAGCTGTTGCATGTATTTTATCTACTCCGGATATGCGACTACAAGAATGCTGCTCAACATGTTGACAAATTGGATGCTGCTATGAAGTGTGATCTACAGAAGACACAACAGATCAAGGAACTGACTAAGGAGCTTGATGCAGTCAATGAAAGTCTTTCTCGTTCTGATTTGAATTACAGAGACAGATCTGCTCTCTCTGGAAGACAAGCTCACCTTGAGGAGCAACTTAATAACTTAACAGGAAATGGCAAAGAATTTTCTGAACCGATATACTTTGGAAGTGTGAGACGGACGTGGGAAGACAAGCTTGAATTGGCGCCACCTCCTATTGATGGAGAATGGCTACCTAAAGGTGCTATTTATGCGCTGGTAGACCTTACGGTAGTTGTTTTTAACCGTCCAAAAGGACTTTTTAAGGAGTGCGTAAAGAGGATTCAGTCTGGCCTGCAAACTATTCAAGGTTGGTTCTGTGAAGCTGGGTGCATTAGGCTCTATATCTTTCACACTGTTTTACATTTGTCAGCCTTCTGATAGTTAGTACTTGGTTTTCTAATTTGGTACATGGGTTTCATCACACTTGGCAGCTTTGGGTAGCAACCTTAACTTTCAGGGTAATGGATCTGTCATGCATGTTTCCATATTTGGAGGATTAACTGATTTTTTTTTTCAACCTTTATTCTTTACCATGTAACCAAACTTCGACGACGGAATGCTTTTGGTCTAGCAAATCACGGGTTTGGTACAATATGTCACAACTTGCCGTACTACTAAATTATACTGTCAACTTAGTGCTCCAAACTCTCAATTTATGGCCAATTTTCTTTTTCTCTAAATCTTCCTTAAATCTTGAAATTGTTTGTACTTCCCATGATTCTAATTGACCATCTTAATTTGTTAAACATTGGAACTAAGTTATTTGAGGATCTTCTATAATTTAAGATAGAAACCTATCCTAGAGAAGGTATCAATAATGTTGAATCAACTGATCTAAATGAGCAATCCTCCAGCAATTACATTTTTGGTTAAGACTGCGTGAAGTGAACTCATTATTGTCCATGAACGGAAACAACTATTGTTTTAAGTTTGTTCTATAGGTTCTCTAGTCTTAGCAGTTTGTTCATGGGGTTTACTGTAAATTTTTTGTCCTTGCCCTGGGCCTAGCTAGATGTCGTATTTAGATAGGAACTGGAAATTACTATTAACCTTTCTGTTAAATTCCAATATCGTAAGCTTCTTGTTGGTAGAGCCTGTAAGTTTTCGTATTTGTCTTGAAAATTTTGCAAAAACACACAAATCAGCCCCTTAGCTAGAGAATGCGTTCTAGCAATTTATTTTTATTCCATCTGGTTTAGATTCTATTCTCATGTCTGAATTCTGAATTGTTATATTCATGCAGAGGAGCTAGAAAAGCTTGGGATTAGTGATGGAGTGAGAGGTAAGTGCGCTTGTTTCTATCTTAGATGGATTGATTTTTATCTTCCTTAAGCGATGTAGATCATTTAGATATCATCATCACTATTTTCTATCTTTGGTTTTGTTTCTCTTTTAGTAAGAAATAAAATCCTGTCTATCAATTAAGGATAATCATTCTATCTTCTAGCTAGAATGATAGTTAAAAATAAGGTCTTATTGAGCCCTATCTTTTTGGATAGAGATAGATTTTAGTATTTTCAAGAGTTTTAATATTCTAAAATCCATATCCTATAAATAGGAATTTCATGTACTTTATTTTGATGGGACTTGATTAATATTTGCTCATTTGGTATTACAACTTCTCTTTTTATCTCATTTTTCTTCCTCCCTTCTTCCTTCTTTCCCTCTCTTTATCTCTCTCTCCTTCTCTCGTTCTCTTCTCTCTCTTCTCTTCTTTCTCTCATTCCTCTCTCATTCTCCTGCCTTTTCTCCCTTCTTCTCTTAATAGTGCTACAACCTACAATTTGATATCAGTACGGGTAGGCGTCGATCGGTTCAATTCAGTTCTCAAAAAGATCAATTTGGTTTGTTCAGTTTTCGGTTTTTGATTAGGTGAACTGAAAACCAAACCGAAATTAATTTGGTTTTTTCGTTTTTTAAAAGTTCGGATTGGTCAGTTTTGGGCTTGGTTCCTCGGTTTGGACAAAATAGGCTTCAGGTGTAATTCTTTTCAAAAGTTACCCTTTTCTCAAAAAAGGTGTTATATTGAACTCAAATATCCAGCAATGACACAAGTAAATGAATAATGTGGACTAGCCCTTTATATTTCTATGTAATCAAATACTGTAAAAATAAGTTGTACACTGAAAAAAGAAAACAAGAATCTCAAATGTTATTGAACATGAAATTAATTAATTGTGTTTTATAAAACAATAATATAAAAAAAGAAGATTCTTTTAAGTTGAGACATACTATATTACTAATGCATAACATTTCTTCACCTTCAGTCATGGAGAACTCTTCCTGCGAGTCAGAGTATTTGAGAGTATAACTTGATACATTCTTCTTGCATTAATCCAATCTCTGTAATAGATGAGATGAAAGTTCTTCGTCATAGTTGCACATCCATGGAATCTGACAATTTTGAAGGTTTATTTTTTGTGTTCTGGGCCGCTCCGAGCTCTCTAACCTGGGGGTTTGGCACTAGTTTTATGCGGATTCTTGGAGAGGGGAGGTCATGGAACCCTATAGAACACTAACCAACCGAGGCCCCTTAAGAAGGGGGCTGAACAGGCTTCGGGTTGTCCCTTTGCAGGTTGGGCCATGCCAATTCCTCCCATTTGACATGTATACTAGACTAGTCGCTGCTAAGTTGCAAGAGTTCTAAATTGTTTAAAATCTCTAACTTATAAATAAAACCCTCCTGTACTTTGTTGAGGTGACTTATACTCCCTCCGTTCCAATTTATGTGAACCTGTTTGACTGGACACGGAGTTTAAGAAAAAAATGAAGACTTTTGGAATTTGTGGTCCTAAACAAGCCAAAAAAGGCCCAAAGTATTTGTGTGGTTATAAAAGCTTCTCATTAAGGGTAGAATTGTAAGTTTAAGCTAAATTATTTCTAAATTTAGAAAGAGGTCATTCTTTTTAGAACGGACCAAAAAGGAAATAGGTTCACATAAACTGGAACGGAGGGAGTATAATATTATATAAATTGATTTTATGATTATGATTTCTTGCTCTATCTCTTTGTCCTCCCTCTTCATTCTTTTCCCTCTTTTTCTCTCTCTTCTTTCTCTCATTTTTCTCAATCTTCCTCTCGTACTTCTCTATTCTTCCCCGTTCTGCCATTTCTCATTCCTTCTTAGTGTATCAATACGCATCTAACAAATAGTCCACTTCACTATGCAAAATTTCAATTTTGTGGAGAAGAAAGGGATTTCATAATATGGTCAGTGATTATTTAAATTGTTGGTACATGTGATTTCTGCAGTGTGTCATGCTATAGGTATTTTCTTACATTGCTTTACAACTTTTTTCTGCAATTTTCTTGAGCCAGAAGTAGATTTGCAACACTCTGCCATTTGGATTTCTAGTGTCTATTTGATGCTCCGAATGCACTTCCTTGAAAACAAAGTAGCAGTTGATCTTACACGTTCTGAATTTATTGAAGCGCAAGAGGTTTGCTTTCTATCTCTGTCTATTTTGCTCATTGACATACAATATCTTAAAGCTCTATGGAGTATTTATTAAAAAATGAAATGTGATCAGCTTACTAATTTTAAATTTTTAATGAGGTTAATAATGTAGTAGCTTACTAAAACGTTGTACCAGTGAAAATCATGGGTTTCCACGAGTGGAGAAGAGTGGCTTTGTCAAGAATGTTGAGGGTTTAAAATGCTGGAATTAGATTAGAGTATTAGAATTGTTAAGTTCGTATTTATTAGATGTTCTACACAATGGACAATATCATGTGTTTTGTGTCTTAACACCTATGTAGCTGTTTTGTATTCATTAAATAATCAAATAAAAAATATATCTTCTCTTTTATTTTCTCACATATCATCTGCGATCTTGTTAGAGACTTAAGTAGTTTTCATTTGCTGGCTACAGCCTTATACAGTATGCTCGCTTAAAGCTTTTTTGTCTTTTTTCCTCTTTCTTGTAACTCTTCTAGTGACACCACTGTCTTTTTCGTTCCAATGGCACCACACTTCCTCGCAGTGATAATTCTGGTAGCACCACATCAAACTACCATGTCGGCTAATTTAAGTAACTTCTGGTTGAAATTCTTTTGATCAAAGCTTTTTAATGTGATTCTCGCTGCTAAGACATTCCCAGTAAGATTCAGGTGACTTAAGCTTTTCCAACAAGGTTTCAATGATACTATCCAACAGGTTCTTCGGCATCTGTCATGGTTAGCATTTACTTTCAATCTTTCATAAGAAACAAACTGAAGTTGGTTTTCCCATTTTATGTTTTAGTGGGCATGTAAGAATATTGGAAATATTAAGTTCTGTTAGATGTTATCCCACATTGGGCTAATATCATATCTGTCTTGTGGTTAACACTCATAAATAGGTGTACTTTGTAGTCATCGAATCATCAAGTTCTCAACATATCTTCTTCTTTTCTCTTATTTTCGGGGCTTAATTGACTGTTCTTTGCGTTTCGTCTTTTAACACTATTTGTTAGCCTGCTTATAAGAAACTGATGCATTTTTCTTCTTGTATTCTAACAAGCGACTGGTAACATGTAGAGGAACAGATTTACTATAGAAGCCATTTTTCCCCTTCTCCCCTCCTTTGTGTTTTTATGTTTCTTGCTCTTCATTTTTTTTTCTTTGAATAGGTAACTTGAAAGTACAATTGATAGCCAGCAAAGCTGAAGAATTACACCAAAAAAAGTGGGAACTATAAGAGAATGTTGAGAACAGAGAAAATCTACCATGGCTTCTGTCTCTAAAATGTATGCCAAGCTCATTTTACACCAAATTATGCAAAAATATACATTTATGTTTGAGCCTAACCACATTCTCCATCTTATCTTCAAAAACTCTAGCATTACATTCCCTCCAGATAACCCACCAGATGACATAAGGGAATGGTGTTCCAGATTTTATAGGATGATTTAGACATACCTCTTTTCCACCAAACAAAAAGGAAATCCACTGTAGATCTTGGAGAACATTTCATGCCCAAAGTAGTAAAGAAGAAATACCATATCTGACTAGTTAATTTGCAGTGAATAAAGAGGTGATTGACTTCCTCGTCCTCTACTTTACGCAGTGAACATCTTTTGCATAGAGAGATGCCTCGCTTTTGTAGATTGTTAAGAGTGAGGCATTTTCTCACCGCTACATGCCAAGAATATGATCGCCCTTTGTAGGGGGCCTTGTTCTTCCCTATAGTTTCCCATGACCAAGGTTTAAAGAGGGAGAAGTGGATAATAAAGCTGGAATAGTAGCTCCTTACAGAAAAAATACCTCTGTGGTGAGATTTTGGGAACAGGAATCTGGTTTAGAAATCAGAGGAACACCGTTAAGGAGAAGTGACAATTGTGTGTAGTCCTCTAGTTCTCAATCGTTGAAATCTCTTCTGAAAATAACGCACCAAGCCTGAGTTTTGCCAGATGTGCGCAGTGGTAGAGTTAGGACATAAAGAGCATCTGTAGAGTCCAGGGTAAGTGTCCATCAGAGGCGAAGGGCCAAACCAAGTATCTTGCCAGAATCTAATTTTTCTACCATCCCCAACTCTTAAAGAAGATAGACCCGGAAAATATCCAATGTTTCTGTTTGATAATTAGTAGGTGTGTAAATAAGTATAGTTCCACATGGAATAAGATTAATGTATTTGTTATAAATAGGGGTCCTTGTATTATAGTTAAACATATCAATAATATATTTTTTCCCGGTGTATTATTTCTCACATGGTATCAAAGCTATAGTGCTAAATACTCGCTGTGCAATCTACCACTGATTCCGGGAAGAAACATTCACCGTGCAACTTTTCCGTTGACTGTTTGCGTCAAAGTCACTATTTATCAGTATTGTGCACAAGCCAACATCACCACAAGGTCCGCTGTAGTCTTGCGACTAATCCCCATCAAACCCACCGGAAATCTCCTCCCCGTGCGCCCTCACGCGCCGGACAAACAAGGAATTTTCCGGCGATATATGCTACATGTGCCGGGCGCATGAGCCACCTTCCGGCCAGTTTCCGACAAAACTTCTTTAGGAAAGCTTACTTGGACAGTGATTCCGAGTCCACTAGTACTATTTCTTATAGATTCCAACAACTTTGGATTTTTTCGTGAGCTGCAACAAATTTTCCGGTGTGAACAGTATTTTGTCTCGTTTGAGCAGTGCTTTTTGGAATTTCCTAGTTTTGTTAGGTTCTTCTGAAGCTATTCTCATGACTTCTTGAAGTTGATCACGGATTTGGTCAATTAGAACTCACTTCAATCCAATAATGTCTTTCAATTTGGACACTTTTGGTTCCAAAAATAGTGGAGTTGTAAATTCAGCCTTTATGATTACTTCTGAACCCCTACTTGGGTGTTCAAATTATTTAGTAAGCCTTCATCTGTCGAGTTGTGATGTAAAGGTCAAGGTGTTCAAGATCACTTAACCAAAAAGGCTAGTGAGGGAGATGAAAAGGCCAAAGCACTTTGTGAAAAGATTGATGCTTAATTATGTAGTATCCTGTGGTAATCCATTGATTTCAAGTTGATGCCTTTGTTTCGTTCATTCCAGACATGTCATTTAGTTTGGGAAAAGGCTCGTACTTCATACACTAGTGACATATCTCATTTCTATGATGTGATATCACATATGTCAACTTTGAAGAAACAAGAATTGGATATGTCTACTTACTTGGGACAAGTACACGCAGTCATAGAGGAATTTGAGAAGTTGATGCAAGTTTCTGCTGGTGTTGAAAAACAACAAGAACAACGATAGAAGATGTTTCTAGTTCTTACACTTGTTGGACTTCCTAATAACTTTGATTCAGTATGCGACCAGATTTTTGCTGCAACGCCAAGTCCCACCATGATCTCATCACAGACAGCTGACTCCTCTATTCTCGCATTCCAACCAGTGGAAAATCGGGCATCTCAGACTGTGGAGAATAGACGAGGAGGAGGCCGTTTTGGAAAGTCTCGACCTAAGTGTTTTTATTGTAATAAACTCGACCTTAATTTACCTCTTCCGACCACATTGATATATTTGAGGTCTTACCTATACCAACTCTTGAGGAGTTTACTATAGCCCATTCTACATCCTCAGCCATAAAAGTCTTACCCATACTAACCATTAAGGAATCTAGTGTTGCTCCTCCTACATCCCCAGCCGCAGGAAAACCACTCTTGATTTATTATCATCACTTGCGTCCAGCATCAGGCCTAGTTGATTTACGCTCTGCACCTGACCTTGCTCCTACTACAGACTTGTCTCTTCCTAGTCCATGGATTGTACTTCAGGAAGGTATACGGTGCACACTTAATCCTAATTGACAATATGTCGGTTTAAGTTATCATCGTCTGTCATCACCCTATTATGCTTTTATATCTTCTTTGTCCCCTGTTTCCATTCCTAAGCTACAGGTGAAGTATTGTCTCATTCGGAATGATGACACGATATGATTAATGAGATATGTGCTTTACATACGAGTGGTATGTGGGAACTTGTTCCTCTTCCTTCAGGTAAATCTACTATTGGTTATCGTTTATTTTATGCAGTCAACGTTGGTTCGGTTGGCTAGGTTGATCAACTTAACGCCGATCTTGTTGCCAAAGGGTATACTCAGACATTTGGGCTCGATTATAGTGATACTTTCTCTCCTATGGCTAAAATAGCATCAGTTTGCCTTTTTCTATCCATGGCTGATGTTCGCCATTTGCCTCTCTATTAGTTGGATATTAAGAATGCTTTTCTTCATAGTGACCTTGAGGATGAAGATTATATGGAGCAACCACCTGGTTTTGTTTCTCAGGGGGAGTCTAGTGGCCGTGTATGTCGCTTGCGCTGGTCACTTTATGGTCTAAAGCAGTCTCCTCGAGCCTGATTTGGTAAGTTCAACACATTTATTTAGGAGTTTGGCATGACTCGTAGTAAAGCTGATCACTTTGTGTTTTATTGGTATTCTGCTTCAAATCTCTGTATTTATCTGGTGGTTTATGTTGATATTGTTATTACTAGCAATGGTCAGGATTGTACTAAATTGAAGCAACATCTCTTTCAACACTTTTAGACTAGGGATCTGGGTAGACTAAAGTATTTTCTAGGTATTAATGTCGCTCAGTCTAGATCAGGTATTGTGATCTCACAATGGAAGTATGCCTTAGACATTCTTGAGGAGACATGAATGACAAGATGTAGACATGTTGACACTTCTATGGATCCGAATTCTACATTTCCGCCAGCTAAGGACAGGGGAGGCCGTTTAGCGATCATGCAAGATATATGCGGCCGGTTGGTAAATTAATTTACCTCACAATAATTGGACCTGACTTATTTTTCCATGAGTGTTATGAGTGAGTTTATGGATTCTCATGTGATATTCATTGGGATGCAGTTGTCTGCATTCTTCGGTATATAAAATTAGCTTCAGGCAAAGGGTTATTGTTTGAGGATCGAGGCCATGAGCAGATCGTTGGATACTTAGATGCTGATTGGGCAGGATTACCTTCTGATAGACGTTCTACGTCTAGATATTATGTTTTAGTTGAAGGTAGTTTGGTATTTTGGAAGAGCAAGAAACAGAGTGTAGTTGCTCGGTCTAGTGCAGAAGTAGAATATCGAGCAATGGTTATGGCAACATGTGAGCTAGTTTAGATCAAATAGTTGCTCAAAGAGTTGAAATTTAGTGAAATTAGCCGGATGGAATTTGTGTGTGATAATCAAGCTGCCCTTCATATTGCATCAAATTCGGTATTCCATGGGAGAACTGAACACATTGAGACTAACTGTCACTTTGTCAGAGAAAAGATACTCTCATGAGATATTGCTACAAAGTTTGTGATGTCGAATGATCAGCTTGCAAATGTTTTCACCAAGTCCCTCACTGGTTCTCGTACTAGTTACATATGTAACAAACTCGGTACATATGATCTGTATACACCGACTTGAGGGGGAATGTTAGATAGTTAGTAGTTGTGTAAATAAGTATAGTCCCACGTAAAATAGTAGTGTATGTATTGTGTATTATTATAAATAAGAGTCCTTGTATTCTAGTGAAACAAATCAATAATATAATTTTTTTTCCTGTGTATTGTTTCACACCCTAATAATTTTCCAAATAGCATGGCCAAGAGGAGAGGGGGGAGGTGTAGAAATCCACCGGCTAAGCAAGCTATATATGGAGTTGATAATTTTTCTTGAGTGAGTGTTTTCCTCCGAGTTAAAATACCTTTGACCATTTTGTACAAGAAGCTTTTCTTATGGGGTTTGAATCCCTTGCACCCAAAGCACCAATTTCTTATCAAGGATGATATTTTTGCAACTCACAGGTTGAATGCTTCTTGTCTTTGTTGCCATGCCATTAAACAAGAAGATTTTCTTATAAGTTTTCAATCCCTTATGCCGAATCCACCAATTTCTTATCATGGATGACATTTTTCCAACTCATAGATTGAAGGCTTCTTATCTTTGTTGCCGTGCCATAAAATGTCCCTCATGACTGGCCAAGCTTCTTTGATATAAAAGAGGGAAGGGGAAAGAAAACCATAGTGTAAGTAGGCAAAACATCTTTACAAGAGAGAAATTGTCTTTTCCAGCCGGATGATTTCTTCTTGCATTTTCCCAGATTCTTTCGCAAATGGAGATGGAAGTAGATTTGGCTCCCAAAGGAAGCCCAATATATGTAGGACGAACCACAACCCAAAAGTTGAGCAAAAGGTTGGATGTTTGAGACATTGTTAACCGAGAAAAGTTGACTTAAAAAAGTTGACATGAATATCGGAGGTGCTTCGCTGGTTAATAGAATAACCTCCAAAAAGAGAACATGCAATATATCGACATCACGTAGAATTGTGAGAAATAGCATGGGAAATACTATTGATAATGCGTCTCAACTATATTCATCTAACACTACCCCTCAAGCCGGTGCACACAAATCATATATACCGAGCTTGTTACAAATATAACTAATACGCGAGGACCAATGGGGACCAGTGAAAATATCTGCAAGCTGATTATTTAACTTCACAAATTTTGTACATCTCATGAGAGTATTTGTTCTCTGACAAAGTGATAGTCAATCTCAATGTGTTAAGTCCTCTCATGCAGCACCATATTTGACGTACCAGATCTCAATGTGTTAAGTCCTCTCATGGAGCACCCAATAGTTATGTTCGAGATTTTCAACCATTTATTTCCAAGTTGCACTCCAAGGCGTTGAAGTGTGTTTTTCTTGGGCTATTCTCGCTTTTAGAAGTCTATCGGAAATAACATCTCTGCCAGTCTATGGTAGGGCTTACTGCTCCCAAACCCCACTTGTGGGATTACACTGGGTTTGTTTTCGTTGTTGTTGTTGTTGTTGTTGTTGTTGTATTCTCGCATTCAGAAGGGATATAGATGTTATTCTACTGAACTTGGCAAATATCTAGTGTCAATCGATGTGGTATATTTAGAGACTACTATTCTTCTAGGCATCGCCCATTTCTATAAGTTAGGGTGAGAAAGATGAGTGGTTCGTCCATGTTACCCGTGCTTTGACAGAACAATCATATGATGTTCCTCTTTGTCCTAGTTCTTTTATTGAGCACCAATTGGCTATTGTGTCTTCAACACCTGCACCATCTACGCTAGAAAGACCACGAATTGTTCAAGGCTACTCGAGTAGGCGAGAGATGGATGGTGCATATCCGACATAATTCCTTCATCATCAGATCCTCCTCCGCTTGATCCTCCACAAAATTTTGACCTTCCTATTGCTCTTAGGAGTGGTACACATTGCAAATTCTCATATTCCATTGCTAACTTTGTTTCTTATGATCATTTATCTCATGCATCTAGTTGTTTGATTGCCTTTCTAGAGACTCTCTATCCCGAATACAATGAAGGAGGTCTTGAATCATCTTGGATGGCATGTCGTAATGCTTGAGGAGATATATGCATATAATGAAAATTACATTTTGGATTTGGTGAATTTACCCAAAGGAAAGAAAGTAGTAGGATGCAAGTGCACTCAAAGTTAATCTTGATGGCTCAATCGCTAGACTTAAGGCCAGACTTCTGGCTAAAGCCTATGCTAAAACTTATAGGATGGATTATTCCGACACCTTCTCCCTTGTAGCCAAGCTTACCTCTGTCCACTTGTATATTTCCTTAGGTTGCTTCTCAATATTGGTCTTTATATCAGTAGGATATTAAGAATGCATTCCTTTATTGGTGATCTCCATGAAGAGGTATATATGGACACTTGGGTTTGTTGCTCATGGCAAGTATGCGGAAGTTTGTCATTTCAGAAAATCTCTATATGGTCTAAAGCAAAGTCCTTGTGCCTAGTTTGGAAAATTTAGCGATGTAGTTTTGGAATTTAGATTGAATAGCAAGTGTGATCATTCAGTCTTTTACATACAGTCGGCGGTTGGATGATTGTGCAAGGATTTCTTCTCTCAAGAAGTTTTTAAATGCCAAGTTTCATACCGGATACAGACTTGGGGCAGTTGAAATACTTCTTCAGTGTAGACGTAGCAAGAAGCAAGAAAGGGTTTTTTTTGTCCCAAAGAAAGTATGTACTTGACCTACTTGTAGAAATTGAAAAGTTGGGAGCCAAGACGTGTGGCACACTAATGGTTCCTAATGTATATCTTACTAAGGATTATGGTGACCCCTTTGATGATCTGAAAAGATACAAAAGATTAGTTGGGACCTTAAAGAACCTTATGGTGACCTGTCTAGATATTGCCTATGCAGTCAGTATTGTCAGAATCAATAGTCAAGCATTAGGCAGTCTTGATCTTGTGCTATTTTAAAGGAGCTCCTGGTCTTGGCATATTGCATATCGATCGGGACATACTCGTATTGAGTATTTTGCATATGTTGATTGGGCTGGATCGAGAATTGATGGAAGATTTACTACTGGCTACTGCGTCTTTGTTGGTGGATACCTGAGACCTTGGAGGAGTAAGAAATAAAATGTTGTACTCCCTCTGATTCAATTTAAATGATGTAATTTGACTTGGCACAAAGTTTAAGGAAAAAAAAAAGAATTTTGAAACCTGTGGTCCTAAAAGCTTAAGTGGCAAATATAGGGCCATGACATTTGTGTGGCTGTAAAAACTTTTTATTAAGGGTAAAGTGGGTAAAATGAAAAGTTCAAAGAATTGTTTCCGAATATAAATATGTGTCATCCTTTTTGGAACGGACTAATAAGGAAAATGTGTCTTTTAAATTGAAATAGAGGGAGTATCTCGATTTAGTGCAAAATCCGAGTATATAGCTATGCCTCAATCTAACATGTGACATACTATGAATATATCACCTTTTAGCCGAGGTTGATTTGAAGCTTTTGTTTCCCACAAAACTTTAGTGTGTAATCAGGCTGCTTTACACATTGCCGCAATTCCAGTTTACGTGAATGGACAAAACACATTGAAGCCGACTGTCACTTTTTCCTTGAGGAGATTCAAGAGAACATGATTTCTACACGCGATGTGAAGACAAGAGAGCAATTGAGTGATATATTCTTGAAGGTTTTAAATGGAACTAGGGTGGAATATCTTCGTAATAAGTTGGGCATGATTAATATCTATGTTCCAACTTGAGGGGAAGTGCTACAGAATGTACAGTGACACATCTTCATATTGTACACATAATACAATCATAGGATTTAGGGATTTTCTGATTTTGTTTTCTTAGATAGATTTACTTGTACACCTACAAATAACTCTCATTCTTGGAGTGATACTACAAGGAAATTGCTCCATTGTCTCTGTATTTTCAAGTTTTAATTTGTGTTTGTTCCTTTGGGAAATAAAAGAAGGGAAGGAAGAAAAACTTTTGAAAGGCCTATTCTTCTCAACTTTCCACAGGGTTTAAATTAAAAACTTCATGAGCCAAAGATGATTTAATACTCGGTATTTTCCTAATTTTGGGAGCATATCTTTTGACCCATTTAGAGACATCATCTATAGTCGAGGGAAGATTCTATATGTCGAAATCGGCGGAGTCTCCATGTCAGGGAAGAGAGGTAGAAAATCAGAAGAAACCAGAGGAGAGATTTCCTGCACTTTCAATAGTTGGAGATTTTTGCAGTTTTGCCCATTCTCGAATTGGAAGGAGCATTATAATGTGGGCTAACCGGAAATACTTTTGTAGATGAGTCTAAGTTGCTGATGGCTTGTCAGGCGGATTAGATAGAAAAGCTAAACTGGTTTTTGTTTGGGAGAAGTCATTGAGTGAGACCTAATCAAAAGCATAAGGCGCAATCAGGGTTTGAGATAAGATGAAGTGGGCTTCACCGACAGGTAGATCCATGTAGTAAATCATGGCGCACATGAACCCATGCTACTTGCTAGAATCCTGAAAAAGTATGTACATATTGTGTTTAAAATGGATATATATCATATTGTGAACCCATGTTCATGGCGAATTAAACAGTGCACTGATTTAGCTTAGGTCATTAAAGACTCGCTCATATAATTAATCACTATTAAAGATCTCTTTGTGAAAATAACCCTCATTTTACATTTGCGACCCTAGTTTTTATCTCCTTTGCTTTTGTTTCTTCCTGAAAAAGCTAAACTCAATTGGCACCTTTTTTTAGAGAAGTTTAATTTTCATCAGATAATATATTTTGTCTGTCCCAATTTATTTGACATTTTTTTCGCTTTTAGCTAGTCCCCAAAAGAATAGACAATTTATTTAGTTACAATTTAACTTTAAACTTCTTATTTTACTCTTAATGAAATGATTAAAAGCCACACAAATTTTTATAATTTGTTTTAGGCTATATTTCAAAAAAATTCATTTCTTTCTTAAACTCCGTGTATAGTTAAACACACTCACATAAATTGGGACAACTGGAATAATTAATATATGCGCCTATGTGACTTGTTAAGATTTTATTTCCTAATGTTGCTTCTAATTTTACTTGATCGATTGAATTGAAAGAAAAATCAAACTATCTTGGGTCAATGATTAGTTTGTTTTATATGGATCAACAACTTAGTAACTTGAGCGAGCTCAAAATCAACCGAACTGACCGGATGTACGTTCATATATTTGTGGCTTGTGACATGTCTATTTTAAAAAAGAGATAATGGTGCACCCATGGTTTTTAAATCCTGAATTCGTCTCTATACGCAGATGGTTGAGTTAGGCTAGGGATCAAGCTCGCCTTTTTGATGCGAAGCGACAATTTATACAAAAATATAAAATATTATATATATATATATATATATATAGCTAAAAACTCAATAACAATAATAATATATTAATAAATATATCAATTCAAAAAAAAAACAGAGCCTAAAAAGACACTCTTCTGCCTCTGCTGCTTGCTCCAAACAGAGCCAAAAAAAATAAGAGAAGAAGAAAGAGGAAGGGAAGAAAGAGCCTCTGCTCTGCTGGTCGAAAAACAGAGCACAAAAAATAAAAGACAAGAAGAAGAAGAAAGAAGAAAGAAGAAAACAAGAAGAAGACAACAATGGTTGAAGTCGAACTGTCGAAGAAAAAAGAAGAAGAGACAACAATGGTTACTGTCGCTGAAATAGAAGAAGAAGAAGAAAGGAGAAGAAAAAGAAAAGAAAAGAAAGAAACATACCTGGGTTACTGTCGCTGATGGCTGAAAATGAATCCCAAGCCCTAATTTTTCTGTTGCTAAGAAAAGGTCACTGAAGGACAAGAAGTGAAAAACCCAAGCCCTAATGTTTTAAAGTGTTTGCGCCTTTTTCTTTCTTTTTTTCAAATAGCGACGCCACAGCTCGCCTCTCGCTACACATGCAGAGGCGCTCGCCTTTTACAATCGCAACGCAGCAGAGCCAAAATAGCGCAGGCTACTCGCCTCGCCTCGCCTCACGCTATTAGCGCTGAGGCGAGCGCTATTTATAACACTGGGTGGAGGGTCTAGCACTGGTGAGTGGTAGGAAACAAGAAAGAAAATGAAAAAAGAAAAAAAATAAAGAAAATGAAAAAAGAAAATAAGAATTGGATCAATTTTATCAAATTTGGAGCGTTGAAATAAAACATTAGTTATGCATTTTTTAGTCTTCACATGCCTCATTTTGTTGGTAATACATGTGCGGACCACGTGGGCAAAGTAGTGTGTGTTAGATACACATGGGAAATATTTGGTGTGTAAGAGGTTTCTTGTGTTTGTGAGATATGTCAAAGGGATTTGGCCTCAAGCTCAGAGGGCAAACTATATATTCTGCCTTACTTTTAATATACACTTCACGACATGCATAAACACCCCATAAATATCAATGCACGGTCCTTACAAAAAAACATCAAGGATGTACATGAGGTGAATCAATGCATATGTTGGTGTATACAATATACCATAATGATTTCAGGTCCAAGGATCACATATACAACTTCCACATTAATAATTATTGACAAGCTAGTCAGTATCAATTAAGATTCTCTCATGCGAATCAAACAACTCAATGAACTCATTTTCCTTTGAGCCCCCAATTTTTTATTTTCTTAGTCTTTTCTATATTTGGTACGTGATGGAAAAGGTGTTGATGATTCCATTCTTATAGCATTTTCTTATATACTTATTTCGTGATTCTATTGAACTTTTTAAATACTTTCTTCATCCTTTTTGCAACCTAGATTTTTAGTAATTATGCAGTAGATTTTATACCCTTTGTCTTCCCTAGTTCGATAGTATTAGTGTTAGTACGATACCCTTTTATCCTTAGTTTGCTATTATCGTATTTCTTGTTTTGTTATTACTTGCCATCGGTACTTCCTTAGTTTGCTAGCAGTACTTCGTTCATATTCTCGTTTGCTACCTTGGATTTAGTATTCTAAATATATTGTCTTGTTATTACTTGTTATCGGTACCTCTTTCATATTCTCTGTTGCTATTTTCGATTTAGTTTTCTAGTTATATTATCTTGCTATTACTTGCTATCAGGGCTTCTTTTACCTTCTTTAGCCGAGGGTCTATCGAAAACAGTCTCTCTGCCTTTCCAAGGTGGAGGTAAGGTTGCGTACATCCTACCCTCCCAGACCCCACTTGTGGGATTACACTAGGTTGTTGTTATGCAGTAGATTTTATAATTTCATATAAGTGTGTAATTTTCATCATATGAACCTCTAGGATCAGATATGTAATTTACTATAAAAGCAAGGGGTTTTGCGAGTGATCTGTACCTTACTTTTGCCGATTTCAGTTTGGTATTTTTGGCCTTTGTCAATTTGGCAAACCATGATTCTATTTGTACATTGTACAGGAACTCGTGATTAATTGTGTTCTCACCCTTTCTTTATATAATGTGATACCATGCGTTAATTATATGATGGAAAGGCTAATAGAATCTTTTTGTTTTAATTTAGGCATTGATGCAGATGAGAAATTGGTATATTCGCTTTCCAACAATTTTACAAGTTTGTGAGTGTGTTATTGAAATGCTTAGAGGACAGTATGCACATTGTGTCGGCTGCTATGATGAAGCAATTTGTCATTTCCTTGAAGCTTCAAGGGTATGTATAAATTTGAATCCATATCAAAAGTATCTTCCCGTAATTTTTGGTAAGAGTATAAATCAGCTGTGTGCTTATTGTTTTTTGGGATAGAGATAAGATAGTTACACTATTCTTATATTCCTTTTCCCTCGTGTGGAGTAAACTTAACCAACAACTGATTTATGGAAGACAGATTATCTTGAGTTATGCATCTGGATTTATGCTTCTTGATGCATATGGACTTCTTTGCATCCTACTGCTGTAGGACAGAAGTGTAATATCACAAAGTCTGACTGTTCAAAAACTCCAATGTAAAAGGGAAGTACGGATATTATAAAGAATTTAACTGTTGCGTCTTGCTTGTGTCATATAAAAGATGATAACAAATTGCATTTTGATCATAAGAGGTAACTTATAATTTAATTTGAGCTCAAAAAAGTATCCTGATGAAAAAAGACTGAGCTACTGATAAAAAAAGTATTTAATTTGAGCTCAATTGTGAAAAATTGCTTGTACAGTGAATGTTTAGAAAAGAAGTTTGAGAAACTGCTTGGAAGTTCTCTCACTTTTAAAAGGTATATCTAAGGATGAATTAGATTGAACTCCTATTAACACATTGGTGTCCGCACTAATTGGAGAGATGAGGAGAAGTTGAAAGTTAATGCTCTTATTTGTGCAAGGGTTTGAGGTACAAATCCTGGGAGGAGGTTTCTATAGGGCGTTGTCTTGTTCGTCGGTCTCAACAAGTTCTCTCATCCTTCAGTCTTGAATAGATACTAACCAGTGTTTGTGGAAGTTCTTGGAGAATACCACATGTAAATGCATCAACACCGTTAAAATAAAGTTGCCTTCTTCACTTCAGCCGGTTTATTTTCTCCTTTTTTCACTTCTACCGGCTTGGTCAAAGATTCCATTTTTAGTACTTCTATTTCTGTGGATAGTTCTGCATCTGCTTGATGCTTCTTTAAGAAAAAGAGATATGAGCATATTTCTCTCACCTTTTCCTCTGTAGGTTGGCTGCTAACTCCCATTCCTGCCCCATTTATGCTACTAAATCCATTTGGTCAACCGTGAAGTTTGAGAAAGAGGTTTTCTTTTTCCTTATGTCTTTCCTTTTTATGAGTATATTCTTTTCCGTGCAGCTAAGTGAGAACAAATCAATGCAAGCCATGTGTTGTGTTTATGCAGCAATCTCTTACATCTGCATGGGAGATGCTGAATCCTCAGCAAAGGTTCGCACAGTTCCTGCTATTATGGAGATACATTTTTTTAAACTCTGTTTGCTGAGAACTTTTGTTCTGCAATAGGCCCTTGATATGATTGGACCAGTTTTAGGAGTGATGGATTCTTTCACGGGAGTGCGAGAGAAAACGAGTGTCCTTCTTGCTCATGGGTTTCTGCTGATGAGGCAGCAAAATCTACAAGAAGCAAGGTAGACCTCTTAACCAAAAATGTTCATTTTGGTGATTCTTGTGTTTTGATTTGGATTTTTGAGTTTAGGCTATTTCATGGAAACCAAGCCATGTTCTATTTCTCTGCAATGGTATGCTTAAGTACCGTCAAAAGCTCAGTAGCCTTTTTTTGGTAAGATAACATAATTTTATTAATAATGTCTCCCATCTACAAGTGGTATGCCAAAAAGTAGAGAATACACAACATAATATGATTCTCTATGAACGAAAGCCGATCTTCTTTTTTCTTTTTTGTCGAAAAAGAAAAACAAATTATTCAACCAAGTATAACTATGTACAACTTCTAGCTCTTTTGGACTATCGAGCTAGTTCCTCATATCTATGAGAATTAATAAATCGAAAAATTATATTGTTGATGTACATTAACTATGATACAAGTACCCCTATTTATAACAATACACAATACTTACACTACTCATATTCCATGTAGGAAGGACTATGCTTATTTACATAACAACTAACTAACACTCCTCCTCAAGCCAGTGCATACAAATCATATGTATCGAGCTTGTTACATATATAACTAATACGAGGACTAGTGAAAGACTTGGTAAAAATATCTGGAAGCTGATCATTCGACTTCACAAACTTTGTAGCAATATCTCCTAAGAGTATCTTTTCTCTGACGAAGTGACAGTCAATCTCAATATGTTTAGTTCTCTCATGGAACACCGGATTTGATACAATATGAATGACAACTTGATTATCGCACACAGGTTCCATCTGGCTGATTTCACCAAATTTCAACTCCTTGAGCAGTTGTTTGATCCAAACTAGCTCACATGTTGCCATAGACATTGCTCGATATTCTGCTTCTGCACTAGACCGAGCAACTACATTCTGTTTCTTGCTCTTCTAAGATACTAAATTGCCTCCTACTAAAACACAATATCCAGACGTAGAACGTCTATCAGAAGGTAATCCTGCCTAATCAGCATTTGAATATCCAACAATCTGCTCATGGCCTCAATTCTCAAATAATAACCCTTTGTCTGGAGCCGATTTTATATACCGAAAAATGCGAACAACTGCATCCCAATGACCATCACAAGGTGAATCCATAAACTAACCTACAACACTTGCAGGAAAGGAAATGTTAGGTGTAGTCACTGTGAGATAATTTAATTTACCAACCAGCTGCATATTTCGTGCAGGATCGCTAAGCGGCCCCCATTCTTGGCAGAACTTTAGAATTCGGATCCATCGGAGTGTCAACAGGTCTACAGCCTACCATTCTTTTCTCCTCAAGAATGTCTAAGATATATTTCCGTTGTGAGATCACAATACCTGAGCTAGACTAAGCGACCTCAATACCTAGTGTTAGAAACCAAAGAAGTTCTATATTTCATATCTAGAAGAGAAGATTACAAGGCCTATTTATAATACTAATTCACCTAATCTATTAGTTGTCATACACCTAATTACACCTACTATACAACTCATATACATGTGCTAGCTATGATGTAGTACATGTGTATACATGTGCTACACAACTTGTATTACACCTACTATACAACTCATATACATGTGCTAGCTATGATGTAGTACATGTGTATACATGTGCTAGACAACTTGTATGTCAACACTCCCCCTCAAGTTGGAGCATATATATTGATCATGCCCAACTTGTTACAGATATATTCAACTCGAGCTCCATTCAAAGCTTTTGTGAAAATGTCTCCCAATTGATCTCCAGTTCTAACATGACCTGTAGAGATGAGCTTTTGTTGAATCTTTTCACGAACAAAGTGACAATCTATTTCAATGTGCTTAGTCCTTTCGTGAAATACAGGATTAGAGGAGATATGAAGAGCAGCTTGATTATCACACCACAACTTTGCTGGCAATGTAGTTTGGAAGCCAACTTCACTTAATAGTTGATGTACCCATACAACCTCACACACAGATTGTGCCATAGCTCTGTATTCTGCTTCCGCACTAGATCGAGATACGACATTTTGTTTCTTACTCTTCCACGAAATCAAGTTTCCACCAACAAAAACGCAATATCCTGTCGTGGATCTCCTATCGGCTTTTGACCCTGCCCAATCTGCATCTGTGAAACACTCAATGTTAGTGTGTTCATTATTCTTATATACTAGACCCCGTCCTGGAGATCCCTTTAGATAACAAAGAATCTGCTCCAGAGCCGCCCAATGCCTGACTGTTGGGGAAGACATAAACTGACTCACAATGCTGACAGAGTATGCGATATCGGGACGAGTTACTGTAAGATAGTTCAGTTTCCCAACCAATCTCCTATATTTCTCTGGATCTTCGAATAACTCACCGTCTTCTTTCACGAGTTGTGTGTTAGGAACCATTGGCATGCTGCATGGTTTAGATCCCAACTTTCCAGTTTCAGCTAACAAGTCAAGAGTATATTTCCTTTGGGACAAGAAGATGCCTTTCTTGCTCCGTGTAACTTCAACTCCCAAAAAATACTTTAGTTGCCCTAAATCTTTCGTCTGAAATTGAGTGTGAAGGAAAGACTTTAGAGTTGAAATTCCTGTAATATCACTTCCAGTAATAACGATGTCATCAACATATACTACCAATAAAAGAATACCATCATCAGACTTTTTATAAAACACCGTATGATCGCAATTGCTTTTCTTCATCCCATATTCTAGAACAGCCTCACTAAATCTGCCAAACCAAGCACGGGGACTCTGTTTCAGCCCATAAAGAGATTTTCGAAGACGACATACCTTTCCACACTCCCCCTGAGCAACAAACCCAGGTGGTTGCTCCATATATACTTCTTCCTGAAGATCTCCATGTAGAAAAGCATTCTTTATATCAAGCTGATGCAGAGGCCAATCATAAGTAGCTGCCATGGAAATGAATAATCGAACAGAAGCTAACTTGGCGACCGGGGAAAAAGTATCCAAATAGTCGACTCCATAGGTCTGTGCATACCCTTTTGCAACAAGGCGTGCCTTAAGGCGAGCTACTGTCCCATCGGAGTTAAACTTAACAGCAAATACCCACTTGCACCCAATAGCCTTTTTGTTAGTGGGCAGATCGGCCAACTCCCAAGTACCATTCTCATCTAAAGCCATCATCTCTTCTATCATTGCATCATGCCAACCTGGGTGGGACAATGCTTCACGAACAGTTTTAGGTATCCTAGCAGAATCTAATGATGCAATAAACGAGCTAGAAGAAGTAGACAAATGGTCATAAGACACAAAAGAAGAAATAGGATAAGTACATTGTCGTGTACCTTTGCGAATGGCAATAGGAAGATCCAAACTAGGATCTGAAACACAGGAGGTTGGATCTACCGACGAAGCAGAAGTAGGTAAAGGATCGGGTTCTGAGGTTTGTTGTCGCCTGGTATACACACGAAGAACAGGTGGCTGCTCAGATGGTCGATCGAGGGAAACGGGTGACTGAGGAAGAGGTGTTGGAGAACTAACTGGATGTGTGACAGTGTAGACCAAAGTATCATCTTCTTCCTTAGGACTGTTATAAACATATGAAGAAAAGAACGGATAATTTTCATGGAATGTGACATCGGCAGACACTAAGTACCTTTTGAGATCTGGAGAATAACACCGATAACCTTTCTGAAGACGTGAGTACCCTAAGAACACACACTTAAGGGCCTTTGGATCTAATTTAGTTACCTGTGGACGAACATCACGAACAAAACAAGTACAACCAAATATTTTGGGTTCAATAGGAAATAATGGCTTAGAGGAAAAAAGAATGTTGTAAGGAATATTACCATGAAGTACAGAAGACGGCATACGATTTATTAAAAAACAAGCTGTAGAGACGGCATCAGCCCAAAAACATTTTGGCACTTTCATTTGAAAGAGGAGTGCTCGGCCTACTTCAAGAAGATGTCTATTTTTTCGTTCCGCAACCCCATTTTGAGAAGGGGTGTCAACACAAGAAGATTGATGTAGAATACCATTTGTAGCCATATAATCTTTAAACAAATCCGAAAAATATTCTTTTGCATTGTCACTCCTTAAATTACGAACGGAAACATTAAAATGAGTTTTTATTTCAGCACAAAAAGCACAAAAAATTGAAAACAACTCCGAACGATTTTTCATTAAATATAACCAAGTAACACGAGAATGATCATCCACAAAGGTAACAAAATATCTAAAACCAGTTTTAGAGATAATAGGACATGGACCCCAAACATCGGTGTGAACTAACTCAAAAGGTAAGTCGACCCGTTTATTGACTCTAGAAACTTTAGGAAGGCGATGGTGTTTAGCAAACTGACATGACTCACAATCTAAAGAGGAAATACTCTGAAACTGAGGATATAACTTCTTCAAACTAGACAAGGATGGATGACCCAATCGACAGTGTACATCAAAGGGAGACAACACAGTTGAACAAGAAATAGATTTCGGCACCTGTGATTCAAGAACATAGAGACCCCAGACTCAGAACCTTTACCAATAATCTGCTTCGTCGTAATATCCTGAAAAAGACAATAATTGGGAAAAAATGAGACACAACAATTTAGAGTACGAGTAAGTTTACTGACAGATATTAGATTGAAAGAAAAATCAGGCAAATTTAAGACGGAACTAAGGGAAAGAGAAGATGTTGGGTTAACAGTGCCAGACCCTAAAACATATGAGGTAGACCCATCGGCTAAAGTAACTGTGGAACATTGGGTATGTGACTGAAAAGTGGAAAAGAGTTTAGAGTTACCTGTCATATGATCTGTGGCACCAGAATCAATGACCCATTTGGATGACGAAGAGAGGAGACACTTAGTGGTTTTACCTGACTCGGGGATAGTATTGATAGGAGGAGATGATGACTGAGATGGTGAAATAGTCTCGGAAGTGGCGATGTTGGCATACTGAGATCTTTTGTTCTTATTCTGAAGCTTCACACAATAACGTATGGTATGACCGAGCTCATGACAATAAAAACATTCAACTTCCCCTTGCTTTAGGTCTCGACTATCGCTACTCCGATTGCGATTACTATGACTCTTATTCTTTTGGACGCGGCTAAGCAGAGCACCACTATCGATCGTGGCTGTCGGACCTGGATGAGACTTTTCAGTACGCAACACTCTTGTAAAGGCCTCTTTCAAGGAAGAGATAGCAGTCCCAGATAAAATCTGCGATTTGGCCCCTTCAAATTCGGGAGAAAGACCAGAAAGGAAACTCATGACCGCCAGTTGTTCACGCTGAGCCTGTTGTACCTTCACATCTGGACTAAACGGCAATATAACATTAAGCTCATCATACACCTTCTTAAACTCTGAGAAGTAAGTGGTGAGAGAGCGATCTTGCATGGATGGATGGTAAAATGCCTGGCACACATCATACATGCGAGACAAGTTTCCTTTGCCAGAGTACAAAAAATCTAAATAATCCATTAGATCCTTCACATAATCACAATGAGAAACTAGATCATTTACCTTACTGTGCATCGAATTCTTGATTTGAAGAAACAATTTTGCATCCTCCTTTAACCAGACTGATTTAGTCTCATCCTTGGGTGGATCATCAACCAAGTGGTTCTTTTTGTCGATGCTCCGCAAATAGAGACGGATCGTCTTACTCCAATCCATGTAATTGGAACCTATGAACTTATTCTCCGTAATTTTGGACATAACCGGAATGACATCAATGGTAGGTTTCGTTTCAGTCATCTTGCACCCGAATAATAGCAGACTCAAATAGTCAAGAACAGTGCAGTGAAATTTGAACAGTGCAGTGAACAGTGATATTTGAACAGTACAATGAACAATGAATAGTAATATTTGAACAGTGAACAGTGCAGTGAACAGTGCCGGAATAGTGATCTTGGAAAATGAAAGTTGTCATGAAAAAAAATTCTGACAGTACCACTTTGGTCGGAATAGTGAGTAGAAAAATCTGTAAAGAAGCGGCCGGGGCAAAAAATGGCCGGAAATAGTGAAATAGAATCAAAGCAGCGAAAGACTGTTCTGAACAAAAATAATTCGAACGGGGAAAAAAAATTCCCAACAACAAACTGATGAAAAAACTTCAATGCTCTGATACCATGTTAGAAACCAAAGAAGTTCTATATTTCATATCTAGAAGAGAAGATTACAAGACCTATTTATAATACTAATTCACCTAATCTATTAGTTGCCATACACCTAATTACACCTACTATACAACTCATATACATGTGCTAGCTATGATGTAGTACATGTGTATACATGTGCTACACAACTTGTATTACACCTACTATACAACTCATATACATGTGCTAGCTATGATGTAGTACATGTGTATACATGTGCTAGACAACTTGTATGTCAACACTCCCCCTCAAGTTGGAGCATATATATTGATCATGCCCAACTTGTTACAGATATATTCAACTCGAGCTCCATTCAAAGCTTTTGTGAAAATGTCTCCCAATTGATCTCCAGTTCTAACATGACCTGTAGAGATGAGCTTTTGTTGAATCTTTTCACGAACAAAGTGACAATCTATTTCAATGTGCTTAGTCCTTTCGTGAAATACAGGATTAGAGGAGATATGAAGAGCAGCTTGATTATCACACCACAACTTTGCTGGCAATGTAGATACAAGGCCACGAGACTTCCCCTGAGCAACAAAATCAGGTGGTTGCTCCATATAATGAAGAAAAGCATTTTTGATGTTCAACTGATAGAGAGGTCAATTGCGAACAACAACCATGGATAGAAAAAGGCGGACTGATGCTATTTTAGCCACGGGAGAGAAAGTATATCACTATAATCGAGCCTAAATATCTGAATATATCCTTTGGCATCAAGACGGGCCTTAAGTCAATCAATTTGGCCATCCGTGCATAAACTCAGCGACAACCAACAGTAGATTTACCTGACAGAAGAGGAACAAGCTCCCAAGTATCACTCGTATGTAAAGCAGACATCTCGTCAATCATTGCCTGTCGCCATCCAGGATGAGACAATGCTTCACCTCTAGACTTAGGGATGGAAACAAAGGCATCAACTTGGAATAAATAGATCGCCACAAGATACTACATAACTGAGCATCGATTTTTTCCCACTGTGCTTTGGCCTTCTCATCTCCCTCACTAGCCTTTTTGGTTAAGTGGTCTTGAACACTTGACCCTTGCACCACAACTCAACAGAAGAAGCCCAAGCTAAATAGTTTGAACTTTCCATTAAGGGCTCCCAAAGACATCGTTCTGTTGGAGAGCGGTCTAGAAACAAATAATAAAAATAATCAACTATATCTTGCTGAAACAGGGAAGAAAACATTGTTTTTGCTGGAAAAATCACTATAGCTACCGGAAAAAATAGGAAGTGATCGGAATAAGAAGATAATACGATGGGTGGGCTCGGAATTGATGGGCGAATACACTGTCCAAAAGGACTTTTGTCAAAAAGTGGCCAGAATAGTGTCAATGCGCCGGTGCGTGTGACTGACGCGTCGCCGACGTCAGAGCTTTAAACCGCGTATGGCGGCGCGTGGTAGGGTTTCTGCTGGAGTGGTTTCGTGGGGTTTGGTCGCCGAAGCTTTCCGAGTATGTTGGTGGTGTTGATTTTAGCACAACACTCACCAATAGAGAGGTGACGCAAGCTGATTTGGAAAAAATCGCCGAAAATTGATGCACAACGACTGTCCGACCTTTTCGGAGTTTCTCACCAATGCTCTGATACCATGTGAGAATTAATAATATAAGTACCCCTATTTATAACAATACACAATACTTACACTACTCCTATTCCATGTAAGACTGCTTATTTACATAACAACTAACTAACAATATCTTTTCGCTCCCTATCCAGTTAACAAGACAACAACAACAATAACAAACCTAGTGAATTAGTGGGGTCTGGGGAGGGTAAGATGCACGCATCCTTACCCCTACCCTGGAATGGCAGAGAGGTTGTTTCTGATAGACCTTCGGCTAAAGAAAGGATGAAAGGAAGTGAAGGTTGTTAGTAGTAACAACAATAAGATAAAAGGAGAAGACCGAAGCCAAGATAACAATTATACACTAGGTAGTAATAACAATCAAAGAATAAAAGATAACATACTAATACTAATGCTATCAAACTGAGAATACAAGGGAAAACATTCGACTACCTACTAGCCTACTACATCAATCCTCAACCTCCACACCTTCCTTTCAAAGGTCATGTCCTCAGTCAGCTCCAACTGCGCCATGTCCCGCCTAATCACCTCTCCCTAAGACTTCTTTGGCCTACCTCTACCTCACCTCACACCCCTCAAGGCTAACCTCTCACACCTCCTAACATGGGCTTCTGTGCTGCTGCTCTTAACATGCCCGAACCATATCAGCCTCGCCTCCCGCATCTTATCATCTACGGGGGCCACACCACCTTATCTCGAATGACTTCATTCCTAATCTTATCTAACCTAGTATACTTAAACATCCATCTCAACATTTTCATCTCAACTACTTTCATCTTCTGCACATGAGAGTTCTTTACCGGCCAACACTCTGTCCCATACAACATAGTCGATCTTGGCACTACTTTGTAGAACTTACCTTTAAGTTTCAGTGGTACATTCTTATCACACAACATACCGGAAGTGAGCCTTCACTTCATCCACTTTCCTCAGCTATCGATGCGTAACATCCTCATCAATCTCTCCATCACCTTGTATTATTGACCCAAGGTACTTGAAACTCTCTCTCTTGGGGATGACTTGTGTATCAAGCCTCACATCCATGTCTGCTTCCCGGGTAACCGGTAACGTCGCTGAATTTGCACTCCTAGTACTCCGTCTTAGTGCTGCTCAACTTGAAACCTTTAGACAAGAGTCTGTCTCCAAACCTCCAGTTTCTCGTTAACACCACCTCGCGTCTCGTCAATCAGAACTACATCGTCTATAAATAACATACACAATGTCACCTCCCCTTAAATGTGCCGCGTCAGTGCGTCAAGCGCCAAGGAAAATTAAAACAGGCTAAGGGCTGATCCCTAATGCAACCCCATCTCAACCGGAAAATGTCTTAGTCTCCTCAAGCTTTCCTCACCCGTGTCTTAGCTCCATCATACATGTCCTTAATCACCCTAATGTACGCTACAAGCACACCTTTAGCTTCCAAACACCTCCATAGTACCTCTCTCGGGAATTTGTTATATGCTTTCTCTAGGTCAATGAGCAACATATGAAAGTCCTCCTTCATTGTCCTATACTGCTCTACCAAGAATATAGAATAATTGCAATCAAAAACAGAACTGCTATAACTAGCTAGGGGAAGCTATTCAAACTATTCAACAAGTTTCTCCATTTGTGACTCTTCTGTCCTCTCGTGTGCTGAATGATAATTTCTCTGACTCTTTAGTCTGCTTTCTCTCTGTTGATTCTGAGTATTTCTTTCGCTCCATATATGGTAAATAGAAGCAGCAAATAAAAATCTCAAAACTCTTGTTCTTGCCCTGCTACTGTTTGATCTCCTGGATAGCCAATTGATCTCTTTTGTTCAGCTACCCGATCTTTTATACAAACTGAATTTCAGTGCTGCACTATAAAGAAACCAGGAATGAGAGTTTATTCTTCAAAAGTCGAATAGCCTAGTAGAGCCCTGTACTTGTCACTTGTCGATAAAGTGCGTGGTTACACGCTTTTAAAAGCAAGTGAATGCACTAATTTGATTAAAAAAATATAAAATCAAAAGAAAAAATAACAAATAAAAGATCAGAGCGTTCCACCTTCTGGTCGTGAACCCCCCCCCCTTCTTTAACCTAGCTTCTTCTTATGTCCAACACGGCACTGATCCGAACATTCATCTCCTGTCCCTTGAGCATCGTTTGGAGGAAGGGTTTGATAATGGAGGAAAACATATGGTTTTTGAGGTTTGATGAGATTGAGGTGCACACGGCGACACAGGTAGAGTGGACGGCGGAGTCAGTGTCACGGAGGCGGCAGACGGTAACGGAGAGGAGCTTGCTGCTTTCGAACTCTGCTCAACTGGAGTTGTGGTCTCAGTTTCACCCATGTTAACACCACATCTCATCCCAACCATCATCAATCAAACCCCCACCAAATAACTTCAATTGCAGAAACTTAGTTTGAAATCTTTTTTTCCTCCCTTGTTCGAAAATTCCAAAACCCAGTAATAATATTTATGATTGATTCACAAAGCTATTGAAGTAGCAAAATAATATTTTATCAAGAAACAGAGATGGATGACATGAAGCAAGATATACGAGAAATCAGAAGAGAACCCATAAAATTGAAGCTTTTTGTATAGATGGGGGAGATCACTCAATTTTCTTTGTTTTTTAAGGAAAAAGAATATAATAAGTGTTTTTAGTAGATACAATATAAAATTGACATGGAAAATGATGTGTCATCCACATCAAGCAAATGAGATACATACATGGTCAATGGGTTTAAAATATAGGTTTTGATCAAGTAGAAGTGTCTGAATAAAAATAAGTGAAGTAGGGGGCCAGGATATCAAACTGGAACAAGTATAGGGGTCAATTAGGCTAGTCGGCCTTCTTCAAATATATATTGTCCTTCTCTATCCCTTCAACAGCTTCCACATGGTAATAATGGCACAACAGCCAACATCCCACGCTCTTCAACTCTTTCTTCTTCTAAATGTCGAACTGGAGAGTGTCTCCTTTACTATGCACGCCAACCCGTTGCAGCCTGAACCATCTTAAAATCTCACATGCATGTTACTACCTGAAAATGTAGGAAGAAGTGGTTCACATCTTCACCTGAACATTTGCTCATAAAACACTAATTGATATATATATAAATCCTTATTTTTCTCAAATTCTCAGTTGTTAGGCTTGCTTCTCTTGCTTCCGGTCAAGTAAAAAGGCAGATCTTTTTTTGGTGCTTGGGAATTCCAAATCGGTAAGTGTGGAGAATTCGATTCCTCCCTTACCAAAAGCTTATAATATGACTGTACTTAAGATGATCCATCTTTTCTGCCCCCAACTCCATGAGTCTTGACTAGTCTTCTCTAACCACTGGTCTCACCTTTTTTTTTTTGAGTAAGGTAACATTAGTCACTGGTCTCACCTCTCCTGGTGATTGTTCAGATAGGTGCAAGTGTCACGATCCAAATTCTCAAGCTGCAGTTGGCACCTAAAGAGTTTTACCCATTAGGCATCCTGCTTTCAATTAACACCTTAGCACCGTCTCATTATGCAAATCATAGATAATCACCAAAGTTCTCAAAAATATAGCAAAAGTCAAAGTAAGATAGACCCAACATAAACCAACAACTCCGTCAAGGTGCATTTAAAGTTAACTCTGAATACGCCGCATTAACGTATGCTGCCCGAAAACAAGACATAAAAAGAAAGGACAGAAACCGCCACACGATTAAACTGTGGTTGGCTCACCTCAACAGAAATTGGAACACCTAAACAAAAATTTTAACACCGCCTCGAACTAAGATCAAAGCTTTCCCGCATCAGCAGTAGTGGTAGGATTTGCATTGTGCAGTAAATGATGAGCCACAAGGACCTAGTAAGATCATCGATCTGCTCCTCCCTCGTACCCTGTGAAGCAAGTCTTCAAAAGCGTGCATGAAGGTAAACAATGTATAGCACATTCTATAACAAACCATAGCAAGTATAACTATTCAATAGCCATCAAGCGCATCGCAATCCACACATGTGGCCTGGGCCCTCATGACTAAGATCACTAGACCATATAATGGGGCCTATGCAGATAGGACTGTTAGACCAACAAATCAGCCTCACAATCCTCGGTTGCTAGACTGAGCAATGGGCCTTACACAGATGACACTGCTAGAACCAATCAACAACATGATATCAATATCCATACAACTCAAGATACACATAAATGACGGTGCAAATAAATAACATCATGTGATCCAAGTAATCATGACATAATCAAATACGTATGACAACGTTAAATATCCTATCATGCGTTATGTTACGCAACGCCTTCCTGATGATCTTTGGAAGGGCAACGTAAGGCTAAGCAACCGATGTCAGTGCGGTTGCTATCCGCCAATGAGGTCCTCGCCGCACGCTAGACTAGATTGTCAGTGCCGTGCGGGAAAACCAATGTCGTGAGCAATTTCGGAAGCTGAGAGAGAATTGGGTTTTGAATGCTGATGATGATTTTATTGATGACTGAAAATGATGATTACAATGATGTGGTGTCGAGGGGAGAGACACCAGAAAATGCTGATTGAAATGTTTGATTGTTTGGTCCCCCTTAATAATGCTTAAAAAAATAAACCAACATTACAAGACTAGTCCTAATAAAGCTGTAGAAGCACACTGAAATGAAAATGATGAAAACTAGTCTATGATTACAATGAAAAGGACTTAGATTATTACAAGGAAAAACTAAGTCCGATGGCAGCATCTTTGTCTTGCGGGTCTGCGCGCGCGTTGCTGTGGGCGCGCGCGACACTTGATGTGCTGGCCTGAGGCTGGGCACTGGTGCTTGGCATCAGGGTCTGTGCGCGAGGCGCTGTTGGAATGGGCCTGCAGCTGGGCGCTGGCGAGGCATCAGGATCTGCGCGCGCGGCATTGTCAGGGCGCGCGGCGCTGTTGTCATTGGCCAGCCCTTGGGCGCTGGCGAGAGGCATCGGTGGGGCGACAGAGGCACATGCGCGCTTGTCACTTGGCGCAGCCAAGACCACGGGGCCGACCATGGCGCTAGGCATTGTGAGGCTTGCTAGGCCGCCATGGGGCGCGGCCAAGGGGTCATGGGGCATGTCTGGAAAGCAGCCCATGACATTCTCCCCCACCTGAGTTGGCGCCGTCCTCGGAGCCTTATGATGATGATGATGATGATGATGATTCTGATGGTTGTTGGATGGGAGGTCTGCGCCCCTCTGTTCTTTGAGCTTGCTGTTGTAGCGAAGCAATGATTTCATGCGGCTGACATGGAAGACTGGATGGATCTTCCACCAGGATGGAGTTTTGACCTGGTATGTGGACTTCCCAATGCGTTTTTCAATGGGCAGGGGCCCGATGTATTTTTGTTGCAGGCGAGGGTCATGGGTCCTTTCTGCAAACAAGTACCGCTTTGGGATGCATAGCATTACTTTGTCCCCTGGTTGATGTTGGGCAAAGCAAAGCTTTTGTTCGGTGAACCTTTTTGCCCGCTCTTGGGCCCTGATGAGATAGCTCCGCACTATCTCCATGTTGCGCTCCCATTCGCTCGAGAAGTTGGCAGCTCGAGGAGATTTCGGCATGGTTGATGCATTCACCGTTTGCGGGAGAAGCGGTTGCTGTCCGGTAACAATTTCAAAAGGGCTCTTGTTTGTATGATGGCTCTTTTGAGAATTGAAACACAGTTGAGCAACATCCAGGAGCTTCACCCAATGCTTCTGTGATCCGGTTGCGAAGTTGCGGAGATATTCCTCCAGCATGTCATCGAACCGGTCTGTCTGGCCATCCGATGGTGGATGGATGTCTGTGTTGTGACTCAATGTTGACCCAAAGCACCTGAAGAGATGGGTCCAAAAGTTGCTAGTGAAGCGTGAGTCGCGCCTACTAACAATGTTTTTGGGCAGGCCCCAATGTTTGACAATGTGCGAGAAGAAGAGTCGAGCTGTATCTTCTGCTGAGATGTTTTGCGGGGCTGCTATGAAAGTTGCATAGTCTGAGAACTGATCTATGACAACCATGATGGATGCAAGATTGCCGACTTGGGGCAATCCCGTGATGAATCTGAGGGAAACACTTTCCCATGGTCTCTGAGGGACATGTAATGGCTGCGAGGGTCCCGGCTGTGATGAGTGATCCGACTTGTCCTTGTGGCATGGCTGACAAGTCTTCACACGATGATGAGCGTCACCAGTCTTTTGAGGCCGATGACATGATGGCTGATTGTTGCTGCGAAGGGTAGCCTGAACCTGGGGTTCATGTCTGTCGACTACCTTCTCCAACTGCATGGCCGAGATGTTTTCAGCGGCCATCTTTATGGGGAAGCATGGTATGGTGCAGGGCTTGGCCCCTTTTTCTCCCATCATCAGGAGCATGTTGGCATATGGTACTGGTATGGTGTTGGTTTGCCTCATGAAATCCAAACCCACTATGATGTCGAAGTCATCTATGATTGCGATGCGCAGGTCGATGCTTCCTTTGTATGGGCCAAGTTTCACTGGGACATTTGTAGCTGTTCCACCCAATGTCTGAGGTGGTGAGTTGATAGCCTTGACGCGGCCTTTGCTCTTTTGTACCACAAGACCTAGGCGCTCTACTTGCGTTGATGACAAGTAGTTATGGGTGGCACCCGTGTCTATCAATGCGTGAAGGGGCTTGCCGTTCACTTTCAATTCGACGAACATGAGGGTCCTCGCTTGTTTAGGAGGTCCTTCGTCCATCTTTTCTTTCCCTTTCCTGGTGATCGGGACTGATGTTTTCTTAGGAGGACATGCACTGGTCCCCGCTAAGGCATGAGGGATAGAGCCAACAATTGCATTGAAGGCGCCTACCTGGTTGTCTTCAGATGTGTCTGATGCATCTGTCTCATCCTCGACAGTCTGATGAGCATTGACCTTGATGTTTGGGCATTCATTGTTCCAATGTGCCCCGCCGCAATGACGGCATTCTGAGGGAGGCTTTCTCCCCTGATTGTTGTTGATGGATGCAGCACTGTTGCTGTTGGAGGGAGGAGTCTTAGTTTTGGATGCACTCCGATCTCCCCCACTTTTGCTTGGGCCACCATTGCTGGGATGGTGCCCGTTGAATCCCCCTCGGACAGACGGCTGGGGCCTGTCGTTCTGAGTTCCCAAATGATAGTCGCCAAGGCATTCTGCAGCTTGAATGGCCTTGGGCAGGGTGTCTACCCGTTGTCGCTGTAGTTCCATACGGGCATGAGGTTTCAAACCTTCTATGAATGCGAAGAGTTTGTCTTTGTCCCCCATGTCGCGTATGTTTAGCATGAGTGCGGAGAATTCGCGCACGTACTCCCTCACTGATCTGGTGTGGCGGAGGTCCCGTAGCTTTCTCCTTGCATTGTATTCCACATTTTCGGGAAAGAACTGCAGGCGTATGGCTACCTTCAATTCGTCCCATGTCTGAAGAGTATCTTCACCGGCCTTGATGGCTTCGTGTTTGACCCGCCACCAAAGTTTGGCATCGCCCTGAAGATACATGGCAGCAGTCGCTACCTTTTTGGATTCCTCCAAATGGCCCACGGCATCGAAGTATTGTTCGATGTCGAAGATGAAGTTTTCCACTTCTTTAGCATCCCGGGATCCGTCGTATGGCTTTGGCTCCGGTATCTTAAGCTTTTGTGGAATGGGGGTGAGGTTTGCTGCACCCCTGATGTGATGGTCGCCTTCTCGAAGTAGGCTCTGTAAGGCAGCATTGACAACGTTGAGCTTGTCTGTCAAGTCGTTTATGGTTTGCTGCATGGCAGTTAGTCTGTCTGCCTCCTGTTGCTGATGGGCTAAATCGTCGGCACGCTCCTGTTGGAGGTCCTCAAATTTGCCATGAATATTGGCAGTTTCGATGGCTGCCGTTTGTCGGTCGTCGTTAGAGTCACGACTGATGTTTGCAATGTCATTTTCCGCCTGCCGCATTCGGCGGTCCAGGTCGTCCAACCTTTGCACTAGGTTGTTGTTTTGATCAGGCACCGTATCCACGATGGGTCGTAATCGGTCAACCGTCTCTTCTAGGGATGCTAGACGCTCCCCATGATTCACCATGGTCAGAAATGGTGATGATGGCAAATGTTCCCTCGTCCGATGTCGAGCCTAGGCTCTGATACCAACTGTTACGCAACGCCTTCCTGATGATCTTTGGAAGGGCAACGTAAGGCTAAGCAACCGATGTCAGTGCGGTTGCTGTCCGCCAATGAGGTCCTCGCCGCACGCTAGACTAGATTGTCAGTGCCGTGCGGGAAAACCAATGTCGTGAGCAATTGCGGAAGCTGAGAGAGAATTGGGTTTTGAATGCTGATGATGATTTTATTGATGACTGAAAATGATGATTACAATGATGTGGTGTCGAGGGGGAGAGACACCAGAAAATGCTGATTGAAATGTTTGATTGTTTGGTCCCCCTTAATAATGCTTAAAAAAATAAACCAACATTACAAGACTAGTCCTAATAAAGCTGTAGAAGCACACTGAAATGAAAATGATGAAACTAGTCTATGATTACAATGAAAAGGACTTAGATTATTACAAGAAAAACTAAGTCCGATGGCAGCATCTTTGTCTTGCGGGTCTGCGCACGCGTTGCTGTGGGCGCGCGCGACACTTGATGTGCTGGCCTGAGGCTGGGCGCTGGTGCTAGGCATCAGGGTCTGTGCGCGAGGCGCTGTTGGAATGGGCCTGCAGTTGGGCGCTGGCGAGGCGTCAGGATCTGCGCGCGCGGCATTGTCAGGGCGCGCGGCGCTGTTGTCATTGGCCAGCCCTTGGGCGCTGGCGAGAGGCATTGGTGGGGCGACAGAGGCACATGCGCGCTTGTCACTTGGCGCAGCCAAGACCACGGGGCCGACCATGGCGCTAGGCATTGCGAGGCTTGCTAGGCCGCCATGGGGCGCGACCAAGGGGTCATGGGGCATGTCTGGAAAGCAGCCCATGACAGTTATCATGTCAGTCATAAGAGAGTATAACACAATTCCAAAGAGTAAAAGTGTGTCATACGTGGTGTTTTGGCTCAAAATAGCATACAGTACACGCTCGCCGCACAACATATTAGCTAGTTTGAAAGCATTTATGCAAGTTCTAAAATATATTTTTAGAAAAGCCAATAATCTAGAGGTTAAGGTATCAGTTAGATCGAAATCAGCAAGTCTCCCAAGCACTCAAATCCCAAATCACCTCCCAAATAGCTCCCAATGAAGTCAATGGTCAAAGTCAACTCCGATCAAACCTCGAAACCATATATAGAATCAGATTATCTATTGGCTCACGATTTCATAAATGTTATTAGATTCTTTTTTTATTTTTGAAACGGTAAATGTTATTAGATTCTTAATCAGAGTCCAATCACCCACTCAAATCCTCAATTTACTAATTTAGGAAGCTAAGTTTCAAATCCCCAATTTCTCCTCTTAAATCACATGTTTTTATGGTTAAAATTCAACCAAATTCAAAACGATGTTTTAAAGGTATTTTTGGGGTGAGCCTCAAGGTCGGGCGTAGTAAAAACGCATTGGGGCGATCCAAGGGGAGAGGGGGCAAAAGTATCCGAGACGTAAGCCCCCATTATTCTGGGTGTATGCTTAGGCGTTGGCCGAGTTTTTCATTTAGGGCGTAAGACCCGAATTAAGATTAAAATTGCTAAAATAGTCTTTATTTTAATACCAAAAAACACAAAATTCAACTTGTTATTACATGCTAAAAAGTTGAAAACTTACAGGTCAAAAGATACTTTATTCTTGGCCTTAATTTTTATTCCTTCTCTTTGTCTTCTATCGGTTGATAAAAAAAATTTCAATTTGCAAACTATAAAACAAAAACGCATCATCCTTCATGATTTGCTCTGGTTCAGCGCTTCTTATTGTAGGTTCCTTCTTTGCTTTTGTTTCTTTTCAAGTTATTTTGCTCTTCTAAGTTAGTTTATGAATTTCTATTCAATTTTTTTCTCGGTCTGATATTTTTTTATGAAGCAGTTTTGGATTAGTTTTTTTATCAATTGCTGATTCGAAATATCATTTTTAGATGCAGTAGTTCTATCACTTATTTTTATAGTTTCTTGAAATTTCTAAAATTCCTTTGTAACTTGACCTTATTTTAATATTAATTTTTATTATATTAATTTATAAAATATTAATAATTAAAGACTCATGGTGCTTACACCCAACGCTTAGAGGCTTACACCTCGCACCATATCACGTAAAATGCCTCGCCTCCCAGCGACGTCTTTTAAAACACTGATTCAAATACAATCATCAATGGATGTTACAGAATCATTACCTTAGATTAGGGTTGAAATCACTCCAAGAAAAATCACTCACAAGCTCTCCTTTTCTGAAAATGGCATAAAATTGGGATTTGAAATTTCCACTATTCAATTTATACTGTTCTGATCTTGTCTTCTCCCTGATCGTGGAATACCTCGTGCGATCACAAGGGTCAAACTCCTCGTCAACCCAGGTTTTTGTTTTTTTGGATCACAGACCACAACTTGCATTTACGAATGTCAAAATCATTGACCCTCGGGGTTCGCGGCAGATCTCATGCGACTGAGAAGGCTTCTCAGCTGGCCAGCAACTCCTAATTTGCTCTTTGCGTTGTTCCCGAAAATGACATAAAATTGAGATTTGAAACTTCCACTGTTCAATTTATATTGTTTTAGTCTTCTCCTTGATCGCAGAATACCTCAAGCGATCATGACGGTCAAACTCTTGGTTAACCTAGGTTTTTCTTTTTCGCACGGGCCACAGCTCATGTTCGCGAAGGTCAAGATCATTGACCCTCTGCATTCGCGGCAGGTCTCGCATGACTGTGAAGGCTTCTCAGCCTGGCCAACCACCCCCAATTTGCTTTTTGTGATCGCGATCACTTGGTCCACGATCGCATGCACCAGAAATTTCAGCTGCTGTTTTCGATTCCCAAATTTTCCGAAACAACCCCGAGCCCAGTCTCAACCAGAACCCTTCCAACAAGTCAAAAACAGTTATATCAACTTGTAGACATGCTCAAAACACAAATTAGAATGCTAATACTAAAAAAGAGGGGTCGGATTGTACTATCTATGTAATTGCACCACATACCGTCCTTTAATATTTCTATATTTCTTACAGTATTCTCTTGTAACTCATTTGTATCAAGTTTCATACCAAGTTGATATGGATCTATAGATCAATCTACAATATTATCTTGATATATGTGAATATCAATTCCATATATAAGTATTTAAGTTAGTGAGAAGACATTTAGCTCTCTAAAACTCTCTTCCCCTCAAGATTTTGCACTCTCCTATAGGAGTACCTAGTGCTTATAGGAGCCATTTTAACCTATCCAGAATTTTGTATGTTAGTAGAAAATTTAGAGAACCCTTAGTGTTAGAAAATTCAAAATTATTCAATATTAGAGTACAATGTGTCTGAATAGAGCGAAAAGGTATTGTGGATTCGTATGATGACCCCAACTAGCTTTGTATTGAAGCGCAATAGTCGTAGTAGTTGCTGTTGTTCTATTCTTATTGTTTTGCTTCCTTACTGCAGAAATCGACTTGCGTTTGGCTTGCAGACAACACATAATACTTTGGGAAATTTGCAACTAGTTTCACAATATTTGACTGTTTTGGGGAATTTAGCACTTGCCCTCACTGACACTGTACAAGCTAGGGAGATTTTGAGGTCCTCTCTAACATTAGCGAAGAAGCTTAATGATATTCCAACTCAGATCTGGGTACTATCGAATTTGACAGGTTTCACACTCTTGATTATTTATTTCATGCGACCTACTTTTTCTGTTGGATAAGTGTAGTCACCTGTGTATATCTAGTGCTTTGTTCTGGTTAAATGATTCTTTTGAATGGCCAAAACAACAGAGTTCATGGTATCCTTAATATGCTACAAAATATGTTGTGTGTGTGTGTGTGTGCCTATTTATGTGTGTAGTTCAGTGAACGTAGTTCTATATTTCTAAGAGTAAAGTTTTCCTCTTGATGCAACTTTTTGTTTTCACCCTGTTTATTGAGCTTTCTTTTTCCTCCTAGCTAAAAGAGATATGCAGCCCGACTTTTTTTTTTTTGAGTTTCCTTTCTTACTACGTGTCACGTCCCAAACTACCTCCTAGACGTGACTGGCACCCAGCTAACACCACCTGCCAGGAGAACCTCTTTTCTCTAACGTTTAACCATTTACACACAAACACTGAGAGAAAAAGTACATGCCTAAAGTATTATTAATAATTAAAGAGGTAATGATTATCGCCCAATACCTTAGTCAATTGATAGAAAAACCCACAATCACTCAAATAATCAAACTCTAGCCCAAATCCCACACTAAGACCATTGAGCATCTAACAGAGTAATATGAGTTTTATTGACGGGTATGCAAACCTCAAAAAAAGAAATAACTAACACGAACTAAGCAAGTCCGAAACGAAGCCTCCACGAACAATGCGGTGGCTCACCTCAGCAATAGGATCCACTCGAACAAACTCGTCAGCCACTAACTCTATCTCCCGTAACGGTATCTGCATAGAGATGCAGGTAAGGAGTGGGTTATACGTAAATATAACCCGGTAAGATCCTCGACCCGCCACTTTAAATACCTCTGGAACAAGTGTTAGAAAATACAAACACACTGCAACATGAATGATATAGTAAATATGATAATTATACAATAACTCAATATATGTGTATCAACAAAGTTATTAAAAATTAACCAACAAGGATACCTACTAAGGACTTATCATAATTGCAGTGAAAGAAATTTACCAACACACCTACGAGTCCACCACGGCACCACAATGCCTCAAATATGTAACAGAGCATACACAATGCTCGGGTGATGTACAAAGGCATACACAATGCCCCGACATCATGGCGCACATCCGTATCAAACTCAACATCATGGCGCATAGTCGTATCAAACTCAATATCATGGCGCACAGCCGTATCAAACTCAATATCATGGCTCACAGCCGAATCAAACTATAAGACTCAACCTCATGGCGCACAACCGTATCACACTATCAAACTTATAAAATAATATTTTTTTTCTTCATAAAATAATATATTTGCGGCTAGTCTAAGACCACCGACTCTGCCAAGCGCACACTTGTCCCAACACATGGACCAGGCAGAGAAAACACACTTTCAAAACGGGTTTTAGCAAAGCAAGTATCAAAGCTTAAAGTCTCACTTACCTCGCTAACGAGAAGTTCCCCAACCTTGCAACAACTAGAATATCAACCAAATGGCCTCCAATGGCCTCAATCTATCCAAAATATTGAATAACACGTCCTAATTAGTCTAGGTGAATAATTTGCATAATTTAAGGACAAGTAATAATCAAAGTCGACCTCCAGTCCAATTAATAAAACTCCGTATACAATTCGTTAAACACAGAATGTGAAAGAAAATACCAAAACCGTGTTAGGCTACATAATACATGACAGTGGTAATCTACCCAACCTCCTTATTACAATTCTTAATCATTTCCAATCATTGAATCTAATTATGAAATCATGATTAAACTTTCACATTCCTTACACTTAATCTTTAAAAGCTCAGTCACTGTAAAATCATGGTCCGAATTTAAAATTGGAAGAGAACGAACTGAAGAGTAATTAATTGTTCTCTATATCAGTTTTAAAATCCCATGTATATTATGTCTAATTCACCACTATTTAATCATTACACAATTATTAGGATCCAATCACTAGATAATTATTATTCCCAAAATATAACGAACAAACTCCATAACATAACATCAATTTTCTTCCCCCCATGGCAATATAGCTTTCTGTACCAAGTTTCAAGCAATCACTGTTATATAATTTCCTTTGTCTTCCAACGATTGATATACTTATTACCGAATAAACTATGTGCAAATAAATAAATAAATAAATATCATATACTACTATGAGAATTAAAAAAACCTGTTTGTCAGCTTTGCTCTCCTCCACCGAAAATTTCAGTCTTCCGCCGTCCAAGGTCCACTAAAATTCTTTATTTCTCTTGTACTCTTTTCTTTTCCTTGTTTGTATTTAACTAAGACCACTCCATATTAGGTCTTTTCATGTGGGCCACCAGAATATATATATATATATATATATATATATATATATATATATATATATATATATATATATATGGGCCTAGCTCTAACTTTTTACTATATATATTTTATCCCAACTACTTTATTATCCATCAAATAGATGTAATAATACATTAGACCCACTTACTAATTAATTAAATTTTAAAACTCTTGAGTTAATTTATTTATATAAAATTTTCGGTTATTACATTCTCCCCCACTTAAACAAGCGTTCGTCCTCGAACGAGTTAGAAAGTGTACCTGACATCTCAAACAACTGGGGGTACTTGCTTCGAATGTCTGCTTCGGACTCCCATGTAGCTTCCTTTGTTGGATGGTTACGCGATAATACTTTCACTGACGCAACCTTTTTCGACCTCAGTTGCCTCACTTGCCTATCAAGAATAGCTATCGGACCTTCTTCATAAGTTAAGTTCTCATCAAGCTCCACATCCTCTGGCTGAATCTTATGACTATCATCACGAACATATCGTCTAAGCATAGATACATGAAATACGGGATGAACCGCAGACAACCTCGGAGGCAAGGCAAGTTTATACGCCACCGATCCGATTCGATCTAAAATCTCATACGGACCAATATACCTCGGACTTAGCTTACCTTTGCGCCCAAATCTCATGACTCCTTTCATAGGGGACACCTTCAAAAAGACTTTTTCTCCTTTCATGAACTCCTAATCACGAACTCTCTTATCTGCGTAGGATTTTTGTCTACTTTGAGCTGTCCGAAGTCGTTCTCGTATCAATGCAACTTTCTCCAAAGCTTGTTGAACCAAATCCGGGCCCAATAGTTGTGTTTCACCGGGTTCAAACCATCCAACTGGTGAACGACACCTACGACCATATAGAGCTTCAAACGGAGCCATCTATATACTCGACTGATCACTGTTATTATAAGCAAACTCTGCTAACGGCAACTGATCGTCCCAATGACCACCAAAATCAATTACACAAGCTCTAAGCATGTCCTCCAAGATCTGAATAACCCGTTCGGACTGTCCGTCCGTCTGTGGATGGAAAGCTGTGCTCAACTCAACCTGAGAACCCAAAGACTTTTGAAATGACTTCCAAAATTCAGCAGTAAATTGTGCACCATGAAGCCGAACTATCTCACGGAGGTATATATCTGCTAGTTGTTCTGCAGTATGAGTAACTCGAATTGGTATGAAATGTGCGGACTTTGTGAGTCTGTCCACGATCACCCATACTGAATCATGTCTCTTAAAAGTACGTGGCAACCCAACTACAAAATCCATAGTAATCCTTTCCCACTTCCACGCAGGGATAATCAAACTCTGCATCACACCTCCTGGTTTTTTATGCTCATATTTTACATGCTGACAATTTAAGCAACTAGTTACATGTTTCAGAATATCATACTTCATACCTTTCCACCAGTACAATTCACGCAAGTCTTGATACATTTTAGTAGGACCTGGATGGATAGAGTAACGGGAGCTATGAGCCTCTTCAAGAATCAACTGCTTTACATCACCCACCATGGGGATACACAATCTACCATGCCGTCGTAACACACCTTCATTATCAATAGCAAATGACTTAACACCACCATTCTGCACTCGATCTCGAAGTCTAACTAGACGGGGATCTTCAAATTGACGAGCCTTGACCTGTCCAACCAAGGATGATTGTGCTACCAAACCCGCAAGTAATCTGCTCGGCAATGTATGATCAATACGCACTCCTCGATTGGCCAATGCCTGAATATCCATAACCATATGTCGTTCTTGAGCAGTAAATCGGGCCAAGCTACCCATAGACTTTCTACTCAAGGCGTCTGCCACCACATTCGCCTTCCCGGGATGATATAAAATAGTAAGATCATAATCTTTAAGTAATTCTAACCACCGTCTCTGCCTCAGATTCAGATCTCTTTGCTTGAATATGTATTGCAGACTCTTGTGATCAGTATAGATTTCACACGGCTCACCATAAAGATAGTGACGCCAAATCTTAAGTGCAAACACGATTGCAGCTAATTCCAAGTCATGAGATGGATAATTCTTTTCATGGTTCTTCAGCTGTCGAGAAGCATAAGCTACTACCTTGCCATTTTGCATCAGCACACAACCCAAACCGACTCGAGACGCATCACAATAAATGGTAAAACCCCCTGCACCTGTAGGTAGTGTCAAAATCGGAGCTGTAGTCAATGCGGTCTTCAATTTTTGAAAACTTTCTTCACACTCATTTGACCACTGAAATGCAACACCCTTCTGAGTCAATCGAGTCAATGGAGTGGCTATCTTTGAGAAACCCTCAACAAACCTTCTATAATATCCGGCTAGGCCTAAGAAGCTACGTATCTCTGTAGGAGTAGTGGGTCGAGGCCAATCTCGAACTGCCTCTATCTTCTTTGGATCAACTTGAATCCCATCTCGTGACACCACATGTCCCAAAAAGGAAACTGTATCCAACCAAAATTCACACTTTGAGAACTTGGCATAAAGCTTTCGCTCTCTAAGTGTCTGTAGCACAACTCTCAAGTGTTGTTCATGTTCTGCCTTACTTCGAGAGTAGACCAAAATGTCGTCAATAAATACAATCACAAAATGATCTAAGAATGGCTTGAATACCGTATTCATGAGGTCCATAAAAGCTGCGGGGGCATTAGTAAGCCCGAAGGACATCACCAAAAATTCAAAATGCCCGTACCTGGTCCGAAACGCTGTCTTGGATATATCCTCGGTCTTAATTCTCAGTTGATGGTAACCCGATCTCGGGTCAATCTTTGAAAAGTGAGTTGCACCCTGTAGCTAGTCGAATAGATCATCAATACGTGGCAACGGATATTTATTCTTGATTGTTACCTTATTCAGCTGCCTGTAATCAATACACATTCTCATTGTGCCATCTTTCTTTTTAACAAATAACATAGGTGCACCCCAAGGTGACACGCTAGGCCTGATTAATCCCTTATCAAGTAGCTCTTGAAGTTGAACCTTTAATTCTCTCAATTCCGCTGGAGCCATACGGTATGGAGGAATAGAGATAGGTTGAGTTCCTGGCACCAAATCAATATTGAACTCAATTTCTCTTGTCGGAGGCAGCCCGGGTAAATCTTCTGGAAACACATCAACAAATTCTCGGACCACTGGAACACTATCAATAGTAACATCCTCCAAGTGCGTATCATGAACGGTAGCAATAAAACCCAAACACCCATTATTAATCATTCGACGTGCTTTTACATAGGATATTATCTTTCCCTGAGTCAGAGGAGTTGTGCCTTTCCACACTAAACATGGTTCTTCAGGAAAATCAAAACGTATAAGCTTGGAATGACAATCAACTTAAGCATAACATGATGCCAATCCATACCCATAACTACATCAAAGTCGGACATAGGCAATACTAGTAGATCAACTACGGTGTCCCTGCCCTGAATAAATATTACACAGTCTCTATAGACTCTATCCACAGATATAGTCTCCCCCACTGGGGTCACCACAATATAAGGCACATTAAGAGACTCAACTCCTCGTTCTAAGTATATGGAAAAAGATGGAGATACATATGAATACGTAGAACCAGGATCAATAAGAGCGTAAGCCCCATAAGAACCGATAGTGATAATACCTGTGACTACTGCATTAGATGCCTCGGTATCCTGTCTGGCCATAGCAAAGAATCTCGGAGGTCCACCTGCTCCCTCAGCAGTTTGTGCACCCTGTCGACCCTGCGCACGAGCAACCTATGGAGCGGCTCTAGCTGGCTGAGTCTGAGTCTGTGTACCTGTAAACGTTCTCTGCGGCTGTGGAGTAGCATGGCTAGTAGCAGAATATCCTCTAGGACAATACTTAGCAATATGTCCTTTTTTACCACAAGTAAAACAAGCCCCATCTGTTCCAAAACAACGACCATTGTGATTTCTACCACAATTCGAACACCTTGGATGTTGACCTGACTGATATGAGTCATTATCTTTCCTCTGTATCTGCTGCTGCCCCTGTTTAGCTGGATAAGCACTCCTAGAAGACTACACCACTGACTCTGACTGAGTAGGTCTGGACTGCCCACGATTAAAACCACTCTTGCCCCCAGATGGAGCTCCACTGAACCCGCCTGCGCTACGAGCCCTTTTGCTCTCTCGCTCGGTCTTGTCCCTTTCTTGATAAGACTCATAACGGAGAGCAGTATCCACTACCTCTTCGTACGAACCACCTCGAACATCCCTAACCACAGGACCTCGATAACGATGCTCAAGCCCATCTACGAATCTCCTCACCTTCTCATGCTCATCTGCAACTAGAAATGATGCATAACTAGCTAAGTCAGTGAACTTAGCCTCATACTCCATAACTGTCATACTGCCCTGGCGCAGTTGCTCGAATTGACGTCTCATGTCGTCTCACTTGCTCAGTGGGACAAACCTATCCATAAACATAGCTGAAAACTCTGACCAAGTAATAGGTGGCAAACCTGCTCGTCTACCTCTCTGAACTGCATTCCACCATGACTCTGCAGATCCTGAAAATAGAAAAGTAGCAAATTCTACCCCTCGAGTCTCCTTCAGCCCCAAAGTAGATAATATCTTCTCACAATGCTGAATGAACTTCTGGGGCTCAATAGAAGCCTGTGTAGCATCGAACTCTGGTGGCTTAAGATCTATGAAATTCTTATGATTCTTAGACTGCCCTGTATTTGCAACTGGCTGGACGACCTGTTGAGGGGCTATCTGAGGAGCTGCAACATTCAACTGAACTTGTGCTTGCGCCTGCGAAGTAGTCTGGGGAGCTGGAAGTCCACCCTGAGTAGGCACTAACGCCTTTAACGCCTCTAACACATTCAACAACCTCATCACTGCATCTGCAGGTAAGGTAACAGTAGGCACATCAACTGGGACTGATGGTGGAGCATCATGAACCATTTGTTCTTGCACTCGATTTGGCATGGTAGCTTGGGATTGACCCGTGTTCACAACTTCAGGCTGAGGAGCGGCCTGTCTACTAGTCTGAGCTCTAGTTTGATGAGCCCCAACTTGACCACCACCTCGGGTAGTAACCCGTCCAGCACAACGTCTAGCAGATGAAGGTGTGCGTGTCCTAGCCATCTGCGAAATAAACAATCCAAAGTCAAACTCAAGTAATCTTAACGCACGATCAAGGAATGAAAGAAGGGAAAACATCCTAAATGCTTAGTAGCCTCAAGATCATAAGTATGGGCGCCTACATACCCATGAACAAGTATCTACCAAACACTGCTCTGAAACGAAGCCTCCACGAACAATGCGGTGGCTCACCTCAGCAATAGGATCCACTCGAACAAACTCGTCAGCCACTAACTCTATCTCCCGCAACGGTATCTGCATAGAGATGCAGGTAAGGAGTGAGTTATACGTAAATATAACCCAGTAAGATCCTCGACCCGCCACAATAAATACCTCTGGAACAAGTGTTAGAAAATACAAACACACTGCAACATGAATGATATAGTAAATATGATAATTATACAATAACTCAATATATATGTATCAACAAAGTTATTAAGAATTAACCAACAAGGATACCTACTAAGGACTTATCATAATTGCAGTGAAAGAAATTTACCAACACACCTACGAGTCCACCACGGCACCACAATGCCTCAAATATGTAACAGAGCATACACAATGCTCGGGTGATGTACAAAGGCATACACAATGCCCCAACATCATGGCGCACAGCCGTATAAAACTCAACATTATAGTGCACAGCCGTATCAAACTCAACATCATGGCGCACAGCCGTATCAAACTCAACATCTTGGCGCCAGCCGTATCAAACTCAATATCATGGCGCACAGCCGTATCAAACTCAATATCATGGCTCACAGCCGAATCAAAACTATAAGACTCAACCTCATGGCGCACAGTCGTATCACACTATCAAACTTATAAAATAATTTTTTTTTTCTTCATAAAATAATATATTTGCGGCTAGTCTAAGACCACCGACTCTGCCAAGTGCACGCTTGTCCCAACATATGGACCAGGCAGAGAAAACACACTTTCAAAACGGGTTTTAGAAAAGCAAGTATCAAAGCTTAAAGTCTCACTTACCTCGCTAACGAGAAGTTCCCCAACCTTGCAACGACTAGAATATCAACCAAATGGCCTCCAATGGCCTCAATCTATCCAAAATATTGAATAACACGTCCTAATTAGTCTAGGTGAATAATTTGCATAATTTAAGGACAAGTAATAATCAAAGTCGACCTCCAGTCCAATTAATAAAACTCCGTATACAATTCGTTAAACACAGAATGTGAAAGAAAATACCAAAACCGTGTTAGGCTACATAATACATGACAGTGGTAATCTACCCAACCTCCTTATTACAATTCTTAATCATTTCCAATCATTGAATCTAATTATGAAATCATGATTAAACTTTCACATTCCTTACACTTAATCTTTAAAAGCTCAGTCACTGTAAAATCATGGTCCGAATTTAAAATTGGAAGAGAACGAACTGAAGAGTAATTAATTGTTCTCTATATCAGTTTTAAAATCCCATGTATATTATGTCTAATTCACTACTATTTAATCATTACACAATTATTAGGATCCAATCACTAGATAATTATTATTCCCAAAATATAACGAACAAACTCCATAACATAACATCAATTTTCTTCCCCCCATGGCAATATAGCTTTCTGTACCAAGTTTCAAGCAATCACTGTTATATAATTTCCTTTGTCTTCCAACGATTGATATACTTATTACCGAATAAACTATGTGCAAAAAAATAAATAAATAAATAAATATCATATACTACTATGAGAATTAAAAAAACCTGTTTGTCAGCTTTGCTCTCCTCCACCGAAAATTTCAGTCTTCCGCCGTCCAAGGTCCACTAAAATTCTTTATTTCTCTTGTACTCTTTTCTCTTCCTTGTTTGTATTTAACTAAGACCACTCCATATTAGGTGTTTTTATGTGGGCCACCAGAAAATATATATATATATATAGCTCTAACTTTTTACTATATATATTTTATCCCAACTACTTTATTATCCATCAAATAGATGTAATAATACATTAGACCCACTTACTAATTAATTAAATTTTAAAACTCTTGAGTTCATTTATTTATATAAAATTTTCGGTTATTACACTACGTTTTCCTTTTCAGATGTACACAACCTCCTTTTCCTCTTCATATAGTCAAGGGTAGGAAGTAAATGAGCACGGGACAGAGCCACCCGGGGTAGGGCAAGCCTTAACCCCCTAAAGTTTTAACCGCCTTTCCTTGCCTCGTTTAGCATTTTTAGATGATTTTCCCGGACCCGATTTGCCCCGTTTGTGTTTCTTTCATTTTTAATTTAATTTTTCACTTTGCAGTATTCTATTAAGTTTTTTTTTTTTTGGAATTTTTATTTGAACTTTGAGTGGACAAAGTCTTGCTAATATGTTCCCGTTTTCATTTTTGATTCATGCTTGTTGATACTTATGTTCATTTTGGACCCTTCAACTCAACCAGTGAAAGGAAAGATCCAGTAGAAATTGTATGCTGATTGTTTTGAAGTTAAATTTTCGGTATTTAAGTGAAATAATTCAATATCATTTAAAAGTTCTCAATCATTTCATGTAATCAACCATGATTTGCTTTTTCTATGAGTAATTTTTTGTTGTTTCTAACTTCTAAGATACACACCCGCTTCTCCTTACTGGTCACGCACGATTTTTGTACTTTGTTTTATGAAGTTGTTCAATCCCCAATATTAGGTTCAATTGCACCATTTTATTAAATGTTTTTTTTTGTGGGTAAAACGGAGAATTTTATTTATTACTAGATAGCAACTTTTCACAAAATAGGTGTCGCATTGGCTCATCATTCCTGGTATAGACAGTACCAACAAGATTCGATGTAGTAGTCCTATTTTGAGCACACAGGTTATCAATGCTAGCTAAATTATTACAAACGTTGGATAGCTAAATTATAACCACAAGTAGCTTGCTTTTCACACTGGATTGTTGCCTTCGTGAAGTAAGGAGGGGTTGCAAAATGGTGTTTGATGTTCCCCGTATCCAAGATTGATCCTTCCTTAGCCAAGAGATGTGCAACTTTATTTTTGTTGAAGTGTGTGACCATCTCATCTAAAAGCTTAAGCTGTTAGAGAGAACACACTTTTATTTACTTACTTATGTCTTCAGCACCCCCTTCACGTGCGGGCTTGATTCTTTTTGATGAGACAAACACGCGGAAATTCTTTTTGATATTGGGAGGCGGTGAGGCTCGAACCTAGAACCTCTGCCTGCTATGATACCATATTGAAGTGTGTGACCATCTCATCTAAAAGTTTAAACTGTTAGATAGAACACACTTTTATTTACTTAATTATGTCTTCAACATCTTTTCGAAATTTGTGTCAAATCACTGGACTCTATGTTAGTTGCATTAATGGCCTGCAGTCATATAAAATAGAGTTATAAATGGGGATTATTTTGTCAAGGAGCTGAAGTACCTCCATCGATTCAGTTGCAATCTCCACGGGTAACAGGTTTTGATCCAGTGCCATTTATAGGCCAAACTTGAGAGCAAGAAGTTCCGCATGGATGTGATTCAGAGCTCGCATATTATAAGAGAATTCCAAGATCCAGTCTCCATTATGATTCCGGCAGACTCCCCTTGGTCCGCCATACTAGTAATACTGGACAAAGTTCCATCAATGTTTAACTTAAAATAGTTAAGCTGGGGAAAAACCACTTAACTAGCAGTGTTTTGAGAATCTTCGGATTAGTAGGCCTATTTGGGAGTAATTTAAACTTGTTAATGCACATGCAAATCTTGTTCTTAGAGAGATCATTAGAAAGGTTATTTATATTATTGTTGTTTCTATTGATCCAAAGGTTCCCAAAACAGAAGCGATGGAATTAGTTATAATATGCTTACTAGTTCTAACCATATCTAGCCAATGACTTCCATTAGGGAGAGGACTACTAAAATAAACACCAAACTGACTCCAGTATCTAGAGGCAATCCATGAAGATGTGTTTGATACAGTGTTGTGAAGAGCGTGAAGCGAGGAAAAGCGACAACCCCAATTTCACGAAAAGCGAGAAGCGAAGTGCTCGCTTTTTTTAAGTGAAGCGGAATTTTAAAAAAAAAATTAAAATAAATACTGCATAGACAACACATGTAATTGTAAGCAAATGTTCAATACGTCAATTTCAAAAACTAAAGAGTAGCATCAATTAAAGCACAAAACGAGCATCCTATTCTTTTACAAGATTGTCAAATTCTTGTATTCCACTATTATTATTATATTGCTCGTCATCTTCTTCTTCTTCATCAACTAGGGACAAAGTAGCTGCCTCTTTTCCCTTCCTCTGAATAAAGGATATAAAAATTGGGCAATAAGAACTAAGAATTGGGGCAGAAATTGGGGGCAGAAACTGGAAAAATTGGGCAGAAATTTTCTGAGAAAGAACCGAAGGTAAAAAAAATATTTGCCAGCATTTCGCCGCTTTTTGTACGTTTAGAAAGAAAAAGAACAACAAGAAGAAGAAGACTGAAAATCAAAAGTAGTAGAAGAAGAAGAAGACAGAACATACCTGTACTGTTGAAGTCTTGAATAAGAAGAAGAACAGCCCTTGATGCTTTGAGATAATTTCAGAAATCCGAAGTTGATAAAGAAGAGAAGAAGAAATCGCTGCTCTTGTTGAAGAAAAGCCCTAGTCTCGTTGTTGTTGAAGACTCCAGATAGCGTTTATATTTTACAAACTCGTTTTTAAAAAAAATAGGGCTTGGGTTAATTTTAAACACGGAAGTGTACGCTTCTCTCACTTCACCGCTTCTCGCTTTTTTACAGAGAAGCGGTCGCTTTTTCGTACCAGAGTCGCTTCAAAGAGCAGAAGCGCTGCCATTCCTGCCTTGCTTCGCTTCTCGCTTAAAGCGATGAAGCGAATGCTTTTTTAATCACTGGTTTGACAGTTTCAGGATTACTTCTACAGGCCATGCAAGTAGGTTCAATATGTATGCCTATATGATTGAGATAGGATCTGGTGGGTACTCTCTTATGGTAGCATTGCCAAAGAAATTTTTTTTTATTTTATCTGGCAGCGAGAGTTTCCAGATCCATTGAAAATCAATATTAAAAGTTGTTCCTGCATTAATGATGCTATAGACAGACTTGGTACTAAACATGCCATTACTATAAAGTGACCAGTGAGGGGTATCCTTGGCATGGGGTACAATCAGTGGCGGATCCAGAATTTTTATTAAGGGGTATTAAAATATATAAAAGTAAATACACCAAAAAATTAAGGGGAGTCAACATATAGTATATAACTATATATACATATAAATATTTTTTTTTACCTACCTATATAGTGTATTTTTCCAGTGAAGGGATGTCATTTGACACCCCTTCCTATAAGGTGGCTCCGCCACTGGGTACAATAGGAAAGTGAGCTTTTTGATGTTATTAGCTATGTGATCTGGGATGTCAAAAGACAATGTTGAAAGATTCTGTTTTCCATCACTCCTTAGATATTTAATTTTTAAAAGACTGTCAGTGGCAAACAGATGACTAATAAGGCTGCTTCTTAAAGATTGAAAATTGGGCATCCAGCTTGAGGTTCAGAGGTTTATGTTATTTTCATCGCCAATAGACCAGTTGATGCCTTTATTATAGTAAGTCCAACGTCCCAACCTGTACAGATTGGCCAATAATCCAAAAATCCTCTTAGCTGATATATTTACTGATACTGGTCGGGACTTCCAATTCAGAAGGAATCTCTTCGACAGAGAAATGCATGAGATTGATATATTTATTCAGAAGATGCAATCAGTGGTGTTATCGCCAGAAAAAAAGGACAACCTACTCTGGAAAGCTAGTAAAAAAGGTTCTTTTACTGTTAGTTCACTCTAGAAAATACTAAATGCTACCTAGTTGGTGCAAGCACAAAAGTGGCCTTGGAAGATGATCTGAAAGACTACAGTCCCAACAAAGTGGCCTTTTTGGCTGGCTAGTAGCATATGAAGCATGCCTGACTCAAGAAAATTTGATGAGAAGGGGTTGGATAATGTAAAGCAGATGTTACTTGTGTGAGAAAGCTTGTGAATCGGTGGACCATCTCTTTTTGCATTGTGAATTTACTTGGCAGTTGTGGTCCATGTTCACAGCTAACTTTGGCATCCTTTGGGCAAGCCCTAAGAAATTCAGGAATCTATTAGAGTGTTGGGAACCTGGATGTCCAGAAGCATCTTAAAGAAGATTCGGAGAGATATTCCACTTAGCATAGCTTGGACGATATGGAAAGAAAGAAATAATAGGTGTTTTGAAGGCAAGAAGGAGCAACTGCAATATGTGAAATATAGTTGTTTACATTATTTGTACTACTGGAAAGATGAAAATGTTATAAATTTTCATGATATGCTGAACATGCTAGACCACTTAGGATTTTGATGTTTTTATGCCAGCAGTATCTCTGTATTTTTACAGTATCAGCTTGATACTATTTTTAATAAAATCTTCATCTTACCAAAAAAAACCTAACAAGTCTTTTCCTCATATTATCAATGATGAACCGATAATCTTTAGCCTTAGGCTTTTGGCCCAGGATAGGAAAGCCAAGACATTTTTCAAAGGAATTACTCTCCTTAACTGTTAAGACAGTCTAATTCCTTAAATCATTAGGACAATTATGGGAGAAAATAATGGATGCACTAACAAAACACATTCAAGGGGAGGTGTCATGGTGTATGTTATTTGCAGATGACATAGTTCTGATTAACGAGAGGCGATGTGGTACTAACGAGAGACTGGGGGTTTGGAGACAGATCCTTGAGTCTAACGGTTTCAAGTTGAGCAGCACCAAGACATGATATTTGGAGTGTAAGTTTAGCAGTGTGACCCAGGTAGCGGACATGGATGTGAGGCTAGGTACACAAGTCATCCCAAGAGAGAGTTTCAAGTACCTTGGCTTAGCAATACAAGAAAATGAGAGACTGATGAGGATGTCACACATCGTATCGGAGCAAGTTGGATGAAATGGAGGTTTGCATCTGGTATCCCGTGTGATAAGAATGTGCCACTAAAAGTTAAACGGTAAGTTCTACAAAGGGGTGGTCAGACCGACTATGTTGTATGGAGCGGAGTGTTGTCTAGATAAGAACTTTTATGTCTAGAAGATGAAAGTAGCTGAAACGAGAATTTAAGATGAATGTGCGTGTATACCGGGTTAGATAAGATTAGGAAAGAAGATATTCGGTAAAAGGTGGGAGTGACCCCCGTGGAGGCTAAGATGCAGGAGGCAAGGCTGAGATGGTTCGGGCATGTGAAGAGGAGAAGCACAAATACTCCATTTAGATGGTGTGAGAGGTTGGCCTTGGTGGGTATGAGGAGAGATAGAGGTAGGTCAAAGAAGCATTGGGGAGAGGTAATTAGGCAAGACATGACACAATTTAAGCTTACCGAGGAAATGACCCTTGATAGGATGGTGTGGAGGTTGAGGATCAGAGTACAAGGTTAGTAGGTTTTACTTTTTCTTTCCCATACCGGTGGTTTTAGTATTAGTATGGTACCTTTTTATTCCTAGATCGCTATCACTACCTATTATTTGATTGTTATATTTCACTTCGATCTTCTTAATATCTTCTTGTTGTTATTATTCGTTGTCACTGCTTCTTTTCATCTTTTCTTTAGCCGAGGGTCTAACGGAAATAACTTCTCTGCCCTTCCAGGGTAGGGGTAAAGTCTACGTAAACCCTACCGTCCCCACACCTTGTGAGAATCCACTGGGTTTGTTGTTAATTATTGGAGAAAATGATTTTGGATTTGGTAACATTGATTTTTTGCCCCGAAAAATTGCAGAAAAGGTCTAGCAAATGCTGAATAATTTTGACAGTCTTTTTGTTAGTCCTAGCTACCAGAGTAAGATCATCGGGAAAGAATAAATGAGATATCTCTGGACCAGTAGTATTAATCTTTACAGGATCCCTTTTGGCAATATCGACTTAGTGGCAAATGTTATGTGAAAGCATCTCCATGCACAAAATAAAAATATATGGTGACATGGGATCCCCTTGCCGGATTCCTCTTGTAGGATTAAAGCAAGTAGTATGACCTCCATTAATAAGAATGGAGATAGAGCTAGTTGTAACACAAGAGATAATAAGTCTAGACATTTTTTCAAGAAAATTAAATAAGTGAAGCATTCGGTAGATGAAAGATCATTCTAGTCTATCAAATGCTTTTTCAAGGTCTTTCTTTAGGATCAAATAGAATTTCTACCTGTCTTCTTTTTTAAATGAGTAATAAGCTGATAATTATTGAAGTGTTTGACCATCTCATAGAACACCTTTTATTTACTTAATTATATTTTCAACACGCCCCTTCACATATGGGCTTGATTCTTTTTGATGAGCCAAGCACGTGGAAATTCTTCTTGATATTGGATAGCGGTGAGACTCGAACCCAGGAAATCTTGTACCATATTGAAGTGTGTGACCATCTCATCTAAACGCTTAAGCTGTTAGAGAGAGCACACTTTTATTTACTTATGTCATCAACAATAATAATGGCATTGTCTGATGCCCTTCTATTTTTTAGAAAACTAGATTGGTAAGGACTAATAATATTATCAAGGAAGGGTTTAATCCTATTGGCTATGATCTTGGTAATGATTTTATAGATTGTGTTACACAAACCAATAGGCTTAAAGTTCTTAATGTCAATGTGCATCCAAAAGAAATATGATAGGCAATCCTTTAGTTCATGCTTTTCCTCTTCTTTTTGCTAATTTTAAAAAAATATACCAAGAAAAATTAAATGAACCAAGCATTTTCAGTTCTGATCTTCTTGGAGGAGAAAAAGAAAAAAAGAAATACCCCCTGATAATAATAAAAATAACTTTTTCAAATGATTTGAAGGATTCAAAGGGACGAAGGATAGCATGATCAGAAATATTAGAGGGGAAAGAATAGAGAAGAAAGAGATACAACTTCTAACTTCAATATCCGTCCCACCACTTTTTCTTGTCTAACACGCTGATTAAAATGTATTTATCTGAAGCTTATGTAATTTTAATATATACTCGAATCTGCACGCGTCCTACCATGTTCCATTTAAAATTTTGGTTGTGGTTCACTAGCCCCGCGCTAGTAATCTCTTGTCCTACCCCATTGTCATTCTTTTGATGGTGGAGGAATTGTGCATGCTTCATGAATTTCCCCTTTAATTGATACCTCAAGGTGATAGAAAAATATTCTTTTTTGTTTTGATAATTGAAATAAATATTTAATCAAAGGGTATCTTGATTGTCACCTGATAAAATTTGAGAGTGGGGGTAATAATAATCAAATAGATTTTATCCTACTAGAAGACATGATAGAACATGTATGGATTAGAAGGCTATATCAGGAGAAGTGATGACCACCCAACATAAGTTGGTGGTTTTGTATGTAAAGCATATGAGTAGAGTGAGAAAGGAGACGGCCTGCAAACAACTGAGAATTTGATGGTGCGCATTCAAGCGTGCTAACTAGTTAGTTTTTCAAGAAAACCACGGGAGGATGGAGCATGAAACTTTGAGGGGGGAGGCGGACATCCTGTGAAGTGTTTGGTGCGGCTAATGATTAGGAACCTTGACCACGAGAATCCTAGCGCTGGAATTAGGATGTGCAAAGAGTTATTAGAGGTCAAGGAGAGTGCTATAAGAACTTACCAGAAACAGAAGATGGGTAAGTTTTTGAAGAGTATAAGAGAGCTAAGAAGGCTACTAAAATAGCTCAAGAGGAAGCCCTAGATAGCATGTATCAAAATCATGGACACGATAAAGGGGAAAGAAATGTTTAAACCAGCACGACTGAGAGAGAAGCGAAGTAAGAACTTAAATTAAGATAGTTACTAAAGAAAGATTCTCAACAAGTGTTGACAGGAGATAATGAGGCCACAGAGAGATGGAGAGGCTATTTTGATCAACTATTCGACTTGAACCACAAGGATAAACTTTTGGATCTCTATGTGCATGGTAGACACTGTAGCTACACTAGTAGAATAAGGTTGATAGAAGTATAAGATGGCATGAAAATATGAGTACCAAAGCCTGTGCTCCAGATGGTAACTCCATAGAGGTTTGGAAGTGCCTAGGAGTAGGATGGCTTACCCCAAGCTCTTTAATGCTATACTAAGAAATGGTAGGATGCCCAATAAGTGGAGAAAGGTAACCCCTATTCCAATTATTAAAAACAAAGGAGATGTTCTAAGTTGTGCGAACTATCGTAGTATTAATTTGAGTCACACCACGAAACTTTGGGAAAGAGTGATAGAGCATAGACTTGGGAACACAACAAGAGTGATAAAAAACTGGTTTGGATTTATGCCGGGTAGATTTACAATGGTGGCTAAAACTGGTTTGGATTTATGCCCGGTAGATTTATAATGGTGGGTATATTCTTGATAAGAATATTGATGGAGGATTATCATGAGAGCAAGAAGATTTACATATGGTATTGATCGACCTAGTAGAGGATACAATAGAGTACTAAAAAAGGTCGTTTGGTGGATGTTGGGAAGAAAGCAATTCATATTAAATATATAAATGTCATAAACGACATTGTATGAAAGAGTAGTCATTAGCATGAGAATGTAGTAGGAGATTTGAAGTTCTCCATAACCATGGGTTTACATTTGGCATCCGCATCGAGCCCGTACTTTTTCTCTCAAATTATGAATGAGCTAACCAACAGTATACGGGATGGGTTCCAATAGTGTATGCCATTTACAAATGATATTGTGCTATTGACGAAACCAGTGAAGGTGTCAACCAAAAGGTTGAACTATGGAGAAGCACTATACAGAGTAAGTATGGTTCTTAGGATAAGCAGAAATAAGACTGAATATATGCACTGCTAGTTTAGAGGTGAGATTAGACTGGATTGAGATGCCTAACGGTAAACAATTCAAATATATAGGCTCGTTCCAAGAGATCACAACGATAGAGGACAATGTTACACATAGAATCAAAGTCGAATGGTTAAAGTGGAGAAGTGCTATTGGAGTGTTATGTGATAAAAGGATGCATATTAAAGATAAGTTCTATAAAATAGTTATAAGGCCAGAAATTTTGTGTGGAAGTGAATGTTATCCGCTAAAGTCCAACACATTCTCTAAATGAGTATTGTGGAGATGCGGATGTTAGGATGGATGTATTGTCATACATGATTAGACAAGGTTAAAAAATGGCCACATTTTTCAGAAGGTGCAAGAAGTACACATTTAAGATGGTTTAGTCATGCACTGGTTCGTAAGTATGAGATCATGGTAAATGAAGGAATTAAAAGGGACGAGGTAGACCTAAAATTTCATGGAAGGAAGTTATCTCAAAGCTGTCTCGAAAGACCTACAATCTCTTAGAATCCAAGCAAACTTAGTGATAGATGACATAATAGAAGAAAAATATATATATAGGCGTTACCAATTAGTTAGGAATATGCTTTAGTCGTGTTAATACATTTACTTTACGTCCTATGCTTGATAGGGGTTTTCAGTCTTGTTATATATTTGTATGCCAGTAGAAAATATAGAGAATTTCTAGTACTTTTTATTTTTATTTATGTTTTGTGTATTATTGGCCTGAGATAAATTTAAATAAAGAAACCTGATCAACAAGGATTCATATAGCTGGTTCCAACTTGTTTGGAACTGAGGCATACTGGTGGTGGTGTTATTGAAGAGTATTGATACAACAAAAAATTGAAGAAACATGAGGCACTTCACATATTAGTACTTATATACTGAATGAATTTAGGTATGCCCTGTTTGCAATTCCATCCCCTCCCATTCTATTTCAAGATTGCATACTCAGTGGACTTGGGCATATGTTAGTTACCCAACTCGGCCTCCAGTCTGATAATGAATAAATGATCATGTTATGTCATAGACGTTATATAATATGAAGTATCGAGTATTTCTTTCAGTCTAACTTTGTAAAGCTATCAAACACAATGGCACATTTCTGGAGCATCTTCTTCTTACCGCAACTATACTACACTAATTTACATCAATAGTAAATTGTCCTTTGACTTGGTACAGTTTTCAACATTGATTAAAATTTTTTTTTATTATCAGATGAGAGAAACATATTTTTCTTCATCTTTGTAGGAGTAGAAAAGGAAAAGTTGTACTGCGAAAAGCGAAAGTAAACCCATATAGTTTTCTTGTATTATGGTAAGTGTCCTCAATGAATTGGATATTATTCTGGATGCCAATAAAGGATGGAGTACTCCAGAAGTCATTCAAAGTCAAAGAAATCGTGCAAGTCCTGCTGTTTTCTGCAAAAATATATTGCAGGAATAATTTGGCCTGAGATTCACTAATATAATTGCACTGTGGTACATCACTCATCTTTTCGAGGGTAGGTTGATGTTGTTAGATGTGGCTACAGAGAGTGCAGTTTGCCAGTACAAGTTTCTTGCCGGACATTATTTTGATTTAAGGCAAAAATTTCTTAAATCCCTTCTCTTGGTGCCTTTATGTAATTTTAGTTGGTTGATTTTTAATTTTTTCTTGTGCAGCTCTATACCAGCAACTGGGTGAGAAAGGGAATGAAGTGGAGAATCTTGATTACCAAACAAAGAAAGTAGAAGATCTACAAAAAAGAATTGCTGATGCTTGTTCGTCCTGTCACCACATTGAACTGGTAAAAGCTTCTACACTTTTTATTCTGAAACTTATCTTATCTGATAAATGGGTTGTGAATGTGACAGCTTAAGGTATTACCTATTTACTTATCTGACATGACTCAGATTGCCAAAGTAAAAACTGAAGCCCATCAGCTGAGCGAGATTGATATTAAACGAGCAATAACAGGCCCTTCTATGAGAGTTGATCTGGATATTCCTGAATCCATTGGTCTGTCAGCAACTTCTCCTATGTCGTCATCAACAAGGCTTATGGATTTTGATATGGGAAGACTGAGAAAGAGAAAATCATAGCTTTTTCTACCTGTAAATTTGTAGGTCTTACTTCAAGTGTTAACTAAAGGAAGAGACGAGAGTGTGCTTCGTTTCTTTCCTTCTCTTTTCCTCCTTCGGGGATGTGTGCAGTGATACACTAAAACGTCCGGCCTTTGGGGATGTCCAATTGTGATAGTTTACCTTTCTTTATTATATACAGTTCATAGTTTCTCAAGCTCAATCTTTTGTCTGGTTTCTTCTCATCTTCTTTCATCTTGATTGCGCACGGACTCTTCATCTTTCACTCAATCTGTCAAGCCATTAGATGAATCTTGGCTTATGAATTGATGGTCTATATTTTAAACAAATTTGGATGTAAGAAGGATCCCATGTTTGAATGTCACGATATAATGTTATGTCGCTGGATACTTTGATAAACGGAGGAAAGCATTAAGCTGACGTTTGTTTTTAAAAAAATGAAAACACGGAGGGATTGTTTATGCAGGGATTAGTTATGCGGTTATTATGCAAGGATTATTCTTTTTGAATGCTTGAATTGTTGTATGACATATTAGTTCCACATATCATATTCATTTATATTATATTTTATATTATAAGTGGGAAGCCTTTTAGGGTGAAATTAATTTACAAATTTACCCAACAATAGCTGAGTGACATTTTATCCTTACAATCAAATTAACTATTCCACATTTATATACAAAAAAAAAAATATGTAATTTCATATGTTATCCTACATGCTTTGAACGAGCATGATAAAGGGTGTTAGATTTAATAAATAGTTGAATTGAAACGTCAAGTTCAAGAACTTGAACGACGTCGGGTTTGCTTCATGTTATCTTTCAATTCCAAAGGGTCTGGTATCATAATTTGTCACTCTACCTCTTCTTTCAGATCAAGTTGATTGGCTTTTCATCATAAATTTGTAAACTAAAAATTGTTGTTAACTAATTAAGCTTTTCAGTCAATTGATAATTTGCCAAGGAGGAGATGCATATTCTAATGGTAGGTCACCGGTAAGAGTGTAAGACTATCATACAGCACAAAATCAAGCTAGACAGTGGAATACAAAACCATACGATTCACTATATGTATGATCAGGTGATGTTACTGGTCAGAACAAAATTTAATTTTTTAGAGACATTCTTCCAAAACACGGAAGAGATTATGAGAAGTTGACTAACTAAGCAACATCTTCACAGGTGAGGTTTAGAAGGCATAACCAAAAAATTTCTTAAATATAATTTGTTTGATGTGGACATGAACAATGTTTTGATCTTTTTTTTTGCCTTACTTACCACATGTTTTTCAATTTACTAAAGTCCATTGTTCATTCTCTGTTTAGAACTTTAATTTGTTATTTCTTTCGACTCTTAATTTTAGATATATTTTGCAGATTAAGTAGAATGTATAATCTTTTGTTCATTCTCTGATGTTGAGTACAGATTTTGGATTGCTTAGACTTTGTTGTGTAGCATCAAGTAGTAGCAGTTGTCGGTCAAAGCTTGCAATGGAGAAACCCACTCAGGTGATTCGTCCTTTTTTGGCACAAATGTATATAAGAATGATACATATCATTCTTCATTTGGTAATTGACTCTATATAATGCTTTTGTTTGTTCTATATATTGGTTAGGACAATTCCTAACCACCACCATCATTGTGCATCTTTAATTTGATTAATAGAAATATGTCATCACTCTTATTTTCGAGGACTTTAAATTTTTTTTTAATTTTTTTTTATAAGTCACATACATTGTCAGTGATATTTACTTTGTTTTACAAAATAGTTTATATTAATCGCTAATTGGGCACACGCGCAACAAACGTGCACAGAAACTAGTATATATATATACACATAAATGAAAGGTAGAAAGCTATTCTAAATTGTCAATGTCATAAACCATTGAAGTATATGTTCAAATAAATAATAATTGAATTCTATCAATATAAAACTCACTATGCAATATAATCGAACTCTCAAATCTTAATACATGTATTAAATGCACATAAAAAAATAAAAAAGGAATTAAAATCTAAAGTGAAAGGGTAATTTTTGTCATTTATTAATTTAATTCGTGTATTATTTAATACACATATTCTTATTTCGCATTCTATCTCACATAAAATCATAAATGAAGTTTCTCATCAGCCTATAATACAAAAACTATTTTATATAGTACAAAAAACTTACCAAACATTGTATAAGTTGTGCAAGGGTTGATACGGAAATCAAAACACCCACCAATCAATGTATAAGTTGTCCAAGATTTTATACGGAGACCAAAACACCAACTAAATATTGTAATAAGTTGTGCTGGATTTTATACGTAGTTATACGCATCTATATATAAATATAAAGCTGGAAATTAGTTAGGTGATGTGGCACCTCTGTCTGCCCAGCAATTATAATTATCTTTTTTCTTCTTCTTTTTTGCATTTTACTTCCTTTTTCATTCAATTATCAATACTATTAAAAAGTCTAAAATTCTGTATTAAATAATAAACAACCGTTACGTCTTTTACTGGGGAGTCCAAGACGTTACCTCAAAGCCTGATAAAAGAACCGTCCCTTGGATATATGTTTTCTACAACACACTACTCTCCCCCAAATAGAAGACGTCAAACTCAACAAGGCAAATTGGAGCAAATGGTAGCAACCTTTCGATTCGGATTCGGAGTCCCAAAAAATCAGAGGAGAGTTCATGATTTTGCAAGTATTTTTTTGGCTTTATGAATTGTTCTGTCTGTTTTTACTCATTTTTTTGTTATTTATTTTCGGAACAGTTTAAGAGGGTTCCACAACTACTCTAAATATTGAAACTGAATTGTGAAATGTACCAAATAGAGCATAGTTCGTTGAAGTGATTGTCAATCTTATATTATTCCAAAAGAAAGGTCTTTTGTGCTTAGAACGATTTGTTGTTGTTATTGGACTTTTCATAGTTTTTACCTACGTTATTGTTTCGTTTGAAATGTTGGTTTGATTTGTTTAATTTTGGGTCTATCTGTTGTGATTTGGTGCTATTGCGGGTTCTACATTGTTCTGTCCGATCGTTGGTGTCTCTACATTGTACGTTGGTCTTTATGGTTTCTTTTTTCTTTTCTTAATCCGACAAACATGGAGGATCTGAAAATTTTTGGTGGCTTAACATGATAAATCTGTAAGTAAAGTTGGTATTACATTATGTAACTGATGCTTTTGCAAACCGATGCCCATAATGCAGGTAGGGGTTTAACTAATATATATTGGAAAAGCTCAAATGGAACAGTTATAAAGGTTCAAAATGGTGATTTTAAAGTATTTGCTTTATTTTTCCTGGCTGATGGCATCTCTAAACTAAGACTTACCTGAAAATAGTATGTGAAAACTATGGCACTATGATCTTTCGACAAACACTTCTCTGGCCAAACATACATCTACATGTCCCAGGTATTGTTGATTCTTATACTTGTTGTTGTCATCCCTTATTTAGTTCATTTGGACATAAGAAATGATAAGTTGTATAATTATTTTTTCCATCTTTTCTACCAGATTAGTCTGAACAATATGTATATATAGACATATTTATGGAGATCGATATCAGCAATTAAAACAGTTATTCAAGGAGTTGAAAGACTCAGAATTTGTTTTGACAAAGTTATTCCTTTAATTGTTTTGTACCTATTTAATTGTAATGCTACATGTGTATTTATCCTCTACTCTGAATTTGTTATGATTAGGAATATTGTCCTAATCCATTTAGAAAATGTTTTTTTCCTTCACTGTAAACCTTTCTGCAACTCCGGTGGAATAGCTCTATCCATGTATAACAGAGATGAGGATTTCTTTACATGATATTTATTCAAATTTAACTAGCGAAATTTCTCAGTCTACACTCTACACACTGTGTTTTGGTATCACTTTGTTGATTAGTGTTAAAATAGCGGGTTTCCCATTTTATTTGATGTAAAACATTTGAATCATACTACCAAAAGCTATAAAAAAGAAAAAAATATTTTATCTTTTGTTCTCATTTTTTCCTTTACGCTTTAACAATCATTTTTCCACTAATGTGCTACATGGCATGCATTCAAGATGGAATCTGAAAAAATACAAATGATATACTTAATAGATTTGTAATTTCGTATCGTTTTTTATTTATTCTTGACTGTTTCTTTTATCTTATTTATTTGAATAATATGTATTATTTTCTACAAGTTTTTTATATATATTGTTTACTCAGTACAGTTTTATGTGTTATACATAGAGTTTGTTTCTAACATAATTTGGATTGGCCGACCAAGTAATTACCTGCACTACAATCATTTTTATAATGTTGACAAGAACTATAAAAAGACAAGTATGTGTTTCTTCGTATTGTTTGTTTTCCTATTTTGTGCGTCTTTCTCTTTTATATAAAAGATAAGTATGTGTTTCTCTTACTGTTTTATATATAGCCTTATATATCTGCTTTTTAATAATTTTAGCATTTCAAAGAATTTTTAGACTACAAAGGATACTTATAACATAGATGTTTGAACTAATTATATATATTTCTTATCTCACATCGCGCGAAGACCTTACCCCTACCCTGAGGTAGAGAGGCTGTTTCCAAATAGACCTCCGATATCCTTCCCTTCAAGAACTTCCCACCTTGCTCTTGGGGAGACTCGAACTCACAACCTCTTGATTGGAAGTGGAGGTTGCTCACCATTAGAGCAACCCCTCTTGTCCATATAATGGGTTCTATTTCTTCTTTCCTTAAGAAGAAATGATAGTTATAGTCTTACAGACAAAAAGAAAAGGTTAAAAAACATAAATGCGAGGAAGGTAAAAGATTATGCTTTTGTTCTCATTGTTTGGTTTGCATAAAAGAAGAGGGAAAAGGGAAAATTAAATAAAACGGGTAATTATTTGATTTGACTACAACCAAAATAATAGTTAAAACCTCAATACTAACTAGTGAATATAAAAAAAGTAAATGAATAATAAAACAAGTTAGTGCCAATAAGGTTGAACGAATTCTCGACAGCTTTGCTTCATTTGGAACATTTTATTTAAATAATTGACAAAAAATTTAACACAAAAGATTCTTTATGTTTTTTTCACCGGTATACAAATCTTTAATATAATGAAAATAGTCTAAATTGTCCTTCAACTATTAGAATTGGTATGAAGTACCATCCGTCTACCTATTGAGCGAACGCGAAGCACAAAAATCTCACCTGTCACAAAGTCCTCTTCGCGAACACTAGTCTCCTCTCGCGAACGCGATGAAGGAATGGTCTGCAACAAAAACACCAGAAAATCTGCCAACTCCCAAAGTTCAAATATGATTCGTTAAGCACCCGAAACTCACCCGAGGCCCCCGTGACCTCAACCAAACACACCAACCAATCCTAAAATACCATACGAACTTAGTCGAGCCCTCAAATCACATCAAACAATGTTGAATTCACGGATCACCATCCAATTCAAATTTAAAGAACTTGAAACTTCAAATTTCCACAACCGATGCCGAAACCTATCAAACCACGTCTGAATGACTTCAAATTTTGCACTCAAGTCATAATCAACATTACGGACATACTCCAACTTTCGAAATCGGAATCCGACCCCGATATCAAAAATTCCACTACCGATCCAAAACTCCAAAAAATCAATTTTTGCCATTTCAAGCCTAAATAAGCTACGGACCTCCAAAACGCAATCCGAACACGCTCCTAAGCCCAGAATCACCAACGGAGCTAACGGAATCGACAGTCTAAATCCTAAGTCTTAAGCCTACGTTTAGGGACTAAGTGTCCCAAAACACTCCAAAAAGCAAAACGAAACCCCCGCGGCAAGTCATAATAATAACAGAAATAGATACGGGGGAAGCAGTTAATAGGGGATCGGGCCTATAACTCTCAAAACGATTAGCTGGTTCGTTACATCCTTCCCCTCTTAAAATAATCATTCATCCTCGAATGAGCATAGAGACATACCTGAAGTGGTGAAAAGATGAGGATAACGACTGCACATATCCTGCTCGGTCTCCCAAGTCGCCTCCTCGATCGGCTGACCCTGCCACTGAACCTTTACTAATGCAATGTTCTTTGACCTCAGCTTTCGAACATGCCTGTCCAAAATAGCCACTAGCTCCTTAACATTGGATAGATCCTTGTCCAACTGGACGGAGCTGAAATCCAACACATGAGATGGATTGCCGTGATACCTCTAGAGCATCGAAACATGAAATACCGGATGGACTCCTGCTAAGCCAGGAGGTAATGCAGGCTCATAAGCAACCTCCCCAACTCACTGCAATACCTCAAAGGGACCGATAAATCTTAGGCTCAGCTTTCCCCTCTTTCCGAACCTCACAACATCTTTCATAGGCAAAACTCCGAGCAAGACCCGCTCTCCAACCATGAATGCAACATCGCGAACCTTCTGGTCCGCATAACTCTTCTGCCTGGACTGGGTTGTGCGAAGTCTATCCTGAATCACCTTAACCTTCTCCAAGGCATCCTGAACCAAGTCCGTACCCAATAATCTAGCCTCGCCCGACACTTTCTGCCATACGGTGCCATCTGAATGCTCGACTGATAACAGTTGTTGTAGGCAAACTCCGCAAGTGGCAAGAACTGATCCCAAGAACCTCCAAACTCCATCACACATGCACGGAGCATATCCTCAAGTATCTGAATAATGCGCTCGGACTGTCCCTCCGTCTGAGGGTGAAATGTTGTGCTCAACTCCACCCGAGTACCCAACTCATGTTGTACGACTCTTCAAAATCGTGATGTAAGCTATGTACCTCAGTCAGAGATGATAGATACCGACACACCATGAAGTCTGACAATCTCATGGATATAAACTCGAGCCAGCTGCTCAGAAGAATATGTAGTCATCACAGGAAGGAAATGAGCTGACTTGGTCAGCCTATCCACAATCACCCAAACTGCATCAAACTTCCACTGAGTCCGTAGGAGTCCAACAACGAAATCCAAAGTAATTCGCTCCCATTTCCACTCTGGAATCTCTAACTTCTGAAGCAATCCACCCGGTCGTTGATATTCATACTTCACTTGCTGCCAATTTAGGCACCGAGCAACATATTCCACTATGTCTTTCTTCATCCTCCTCCACCAGTAATGTTGCCTCAAGTCCTGATACATCTTCGCGACACCCGAATGAATAGAGTACTGCGAGCTATGAGCCTCCTAAAGAATCAACTCACGTAAACCATCAACATTAGGGACACATAGTCTGCACTGCATCCTCAATGTACCATCATCCAGCATCACCGTGCAGGACCGTGTCCTTTAGGACAAGCAGATGGGGGTATCATACTGACGCTCCTTGATACGATCATAAAGAGAAGACCGAGAGACCACACAAGCCAACACTTGACGCGACTCAGAAATATCCAATCTCACAAACTGACTAGCTAAGGCTTGAACATCCAACGCCATGGGCCTCTCTGCTGCTGGTAGATATGCTAAACTCCCCAAACTCTCTGCCTGGCGACTCAAAGTATCGGCCACCACATTGGCCTTTCTAGGGTGGTACAAAATGGTGATATCATAATCCTTAAGCAGCTCTAACCACCTCCTCTGACGCAAATTAAGATCCTTCTGCTTGAACTGATGCTGCAAACTCCGGTAATCAGTGTAGATCTCACAGGGGACACCGTACAAATAGTGCCTCCAAATATTCAAGGCATGAAAAATAGCTGCTAACTCAAGGTCGTGGACAGGATAGTTTTTTTCATGCACCTTCAACTGTCTGGATGCGTAGGCAATCAACCTACGGTCTTGTATCAACACCGCCTCGAGGCCAACTCATGATGCATCACAGCAAACTGTATAAGACCTCGAACCTGAACGTAATACCAATACCGGAGATGCAGTCAAAGTTGTCTTGAGCTTTTGGAAGCTCTCCTCACACTCCTCCGTCCACCTGAACGGAGCTCTTTTATGGGTCAGCCTGGTCATGGATGCTACAATAGATGAGAATCACTCAACAAACCGGCGGTAATATCCAGCCAAACCAAGGGAACTCCGGATCTCTGTAGCTGAGGATGGTCTGGGCCAACTCTGTACTGTCTCCACCTTCTTCGGATCCACCTTAATCCCTTCACGCGATACTACGTGACCCAAAAATGCTAGTGAATCCAAACAGAACTCACATTTTGAGAACTTTGCATATACCTTCTTCTCTCTCAAGGTCTGAAGCTTAGTCCTTAGGTTCTACTCATGATCTTCCCAACTTCGGGAGTATACCACAATGTCATCAATAAACATAATGACAAAAGTATCAAGATAAGGCCGAAATGCATTGTGCATCAAATGCATAAATGTTGTTGGGATGTTGGTCAGCCCAAATGATATCACAAGGAACTCATAATGACCATACCGAGTCCTAAAAGTAGTCTTTTGGATATCTGGCTCCTGAATCTTCAACTGATAATAACTTGAACGCAAATCAATCTTGGAAAACACTCGAGCACCCTGTAACTGATCAAATAGGTCATCAATACGAGGCAAAGGATACCGATTTTTATTAATCAATGCACATACGCATTGAACCATCCTTTTTCTTCACAAACAAGACAAGAGCACTCCAAGGTGACGCACTAGGCCGAATAAAGCTCTTATCAAGCAATTCTTGTAACTATTCCTTCAACTCAGGAGGGGCCATACGATAAGGAGGAAGAGATATAGGCTGAGTGCCCGGCAATAAATAAATGCCAAAATTAATATATTTGTCGGGCGGCATGCCCGAAACACATCAGGGAAATCCCTCACTATTGGGACTGGCTCAACTATATGGGTATCAATACTAACATCTCTCACATAGGCTAGATACGCGTCACACCCCTTCTCAACCATTCGTTGAGCTTTAAGAAAAGAATTAACTCTGCTGGGAGTGTAGTCTAAGGTACCCCTCCACTCTAATCGCAGTACACCTGGCATAGCCAGTGTCACGATCTTGGAATGACAATCAAGAATAGCACGATGGGGAGATAACTAGTCTATACACAAGATAACATCATAATCTACCATGCTGAGTAATAATAAATAAGCTCGGGTCTCAAAACCACTAAGAGTAATTAAGTACGACCGATACACGCTGTCCACAATAAGAGAATCTCCCATAGGAGTAGACATATAAACATGGAAACTCAAAGAATATCGAGATACGCCCAAATGTGGGGCAAAATAAGAGGACACATAGGAATAAGTGGAGCCTGGATCGAATAGAACTGATACATCTCTATGACAAACCGGAACAATACCTGTAATGACAGAATTGGAAGCAACAGCCTCTGTACTAGCAAGAAGGGCATAGTATCTGGCCTGGCCTCCCCCTATAGGGCGAACTCTACCTCCCCGACCTCCACCTTGAGCTGGCTAAGCAGGTGGAGTAGCAGCTGGTGCCGTAATCATAGCCTAGGAACCCTTTGGGTTACGCTATGGCTGAGAAGTTTGTGGAGGTGTACCCCTCCTAAGTCTGGGTCAATCCTGCACCATATGGAGAGTGTCGCCACACTCAAAACAAGCTCTAAGAGGGCATGGCAGCTATGGCTGGCTCGGTCCATGTCTGTTGGACTGATCGCTAAAAGAACCCCGTGCAGGAGGCACGTTAGATATTGGAGGTGCATAATAAGGATCCTGAGGTCTAGGAGGAGCTGGAATACCACTGGCAACTGGAAGAGCTGAATGAACGAGGCAACTCATATAACTCGTACCATGACGAACTACAGCTGGGGTACGGGCACTAGAATAATGGCTAGACTCTCGAGACCTCTTGGTCTCTCTCTCCTTCCTATCCCAAGCAAGCATGCCTCCACACTCCTGGCAATACTCACAACCTGCTGATACGAGATATCCATCTCTAACTCCCGGGCCATGCTAGTCTTGATGCTGAGAATGAGTCCCTCAATAAACCGACGGACCCTCTCTCGAACTGTAGAAACCAAGGCCAGTGCATGTCTAGCCAAGTCACTGAAATGGACTGCATACTCTAAAACAGTCATAGCACCCTGGCGCAATTGCTCAAACTCCGACCGCCATGCATCCCTGAGGCTTTGAGGGACATACTCTCTTAAAAACATGTCTGAGAACTGATTCCATGTAATGTAAGCTGCCTCAGCCAGACTGTCCAACTCATAAGTGCGCCACCACTAATAGGCTGCTCCTCAAAACTGAAAGGCAGTGAAAGAAACCCCACTCGACTCTACTATGCCCATAGTGTGGAGGATACGGTGGCACTCCTCCAGAAATCCCTAGGCATCCTATGACGCTAGACCATTAAATGTTGGAGGGTCATACTTTTTGTACCTCTCGAGTCTACATTGCTCATCCTCTGAAACTGCTGCCCTACCCTAAGGCTGTGGGCTAGATGTGGTATCGGTATAATCTCTAGAATCTGATCAACCTGAACCCGCTGCTTTGGGGTGCGGGCGGCGGGAGTCTGTGCTCCTCCCCTGGCCTGAGATGTGGCTGGAGCAAGAGGAATCAACCCTGCCTGAGCTAGAGTGCTGAACTTGCTCATAAACTGTGCAAGGGTCTCCTAAAGGGCTAGTGCAATAGTAGTAGGCACCTCAAGTGTCTGCGCTCCGACTGGAGGTACTGGTAGCTCCTATTTAGCAGCTCGCTCGAGTGCTCTAACTGCACCACATGGGCGTCCTCGGCCTCCACCTCGGCCTCGGGTGACTCTAGCAGGGGGCGCGAGTGCCTGGTCATCTCTGGCTGCACGTGTCCTTACCATCTGTGAGAGAATAGAAGACAGAAGTTTAGAATTTTGAAGTCAAATCTCGCACGACAAGGAATCAAATGAAGCAGAATTTTTCCTAACAGTTCCATAGCCTCCCGAAGATAAGTACATACGTCTTTGTATCGATCTGTGAGACTTTAATAAACCGTCTTTTCACTCACCACTCCTATGAGCTCAGAGCTCTGATACCAACTTGTCACGATCCAAGTTCTCCCTCCGTGAACCGTCGTGACGGCACCTAGTTTCTACGACTAAGTAAGCCTAATATTTGCAAAAAAATAAAATGAAAACATAAAGCTAACAACTAATAGGTAAATTTTTTAACAAGAAATTAAGATGTCTCTCGGCATATACAATAACCACTCTCGAAGTGCACATAAGCTCTCCCAAAACCTGGAATGTCGCAAGTCACAAGCTACAAAAGAAAACAGTATTTCTACACTTCAAATCTATCCAAAAGAAACACAAGAACTGCTTGATATGGGGAAGAGTAGATAGGGACTCTAAGATCTGCGGACGCGACAGATATACCTTGAAGTCTCTATAGCTGCCTCGCCTCACTGATAACATGGCTGGAAAGCGGTACCTGGATCTGCACACAAAATATATGTGGAGGAAATGACATGAGTACACCACAATAGTATCTAATTATGAATAGCGGCTAAAGTAACAAGAGTTCTAATAGTCGATATCTTAGACACGGGAGAATAAGTGTCAAATTAATCAATGTCTTTCTTTTGGTTAAAACCCCTAATAACAAGTCTAGACTTATATTTCTCAATTGTACCATCAGGTCTTAATTTCTTCTTAAATATCCACTTGCTACTTATGGGTTTACAACCTTTAGCCAAATCAGACAAAGAAAAAGAAATGGCAAAATGGTGAAAGTCGATTTTTTGGAGTTTTGGACCGGTAGTGGAATTTTTAATATCGAGATTAGATTCTGATTTCAGAAGTTGGAGTACGTCTGTAATGTTGATTATGACTCGTGTGCAAAATTTGAGGTTATTCAGAAGTGGTTTGATAGGTTTTGGCATCGATTGTGGAAATTTAAAATTTCAAGTTCTTTAAGTTTGAATTGGAAGAGATCCGTGAATTTAGTGTTGTTTGATGCGATTTAAGGGCTTGAATAAGTTCGTATGGTGTTTTAGGATTGGTTAGTGTGTTTGATTGAGGTTCCGGGAGCCTCGTGTGAGTTTTAGGTGCTTAACAGATCATTTTTGGACTTTGGGAGTTGGCAGATTTTCTGGTGTATTGTTGCAGACCATTCCTTCATCGCGTCTGTGAGAGGAGACTCACGTTCGTGAAGAGAAGATTGTGACAGGTGAGGTTTTTGTGATTCACGTTCGCGAAGGAGGTCTCGCGTTCGTGAAGCACTGGAAGGTTAGCCTACGCGTTCGTGATGTTGGTCCCGCATTCGCGTAGGGTTGATCTGAGTAGTCTTCACATTCGCGATGAAGAAATTCTGGGCCAAGGCAAGTTGTGCTTCACGAACACGAGGGGCTTTCTCGCGAAGAAGGAATCACTGGGCAGTACTTAAACATTTCAAAAATGAGGATTTGACAATTTTTATCAAAACTTGAGTTTGGGAACTCGGATTTGGACGAGATTTTGAGGGATTTTTAGAGATATCAATTGAGTAATGGTTCTTAACTTGATTTTGGTTATATCCTACTAATATATCATTAATTTTATTATTTAATTGTGAATTTGGGATGAAAAATTGGGGAAAATGGAAAGAAGTTCTTCAACTAAGATTTCGAGTTTTGATTGGGATTTTGACATCAGATTTGGATAATTTTGGTAACGAGTGAACTCGTGAGTGAATGAATGTTCATATTTTATGACTTTTACCCAATTCCGAGACGTTGTCCCATGGAGGCTTTTTGGGCGATTTTCCAATTCCTTGCCTTAGCTTTGATTTCATTAGCTAGATTTAGTTTCTTGTAGTTATATTTATGTTATGTAATTGGTTTTGCCTAGATTTGGGCAGGAGTTAGATACTCATGGAAAGAGCATTATTACGGATTGATTGAGTTTGGTTCGAGGTAAGTGGCTTGCTTAACCTTTTGTGGGGGAACTCCCCTTAGGATTTGGTATTATTTTTAATATGTGAGCGCCGTGTATATGAGGTGATGAGTGTGTAAACGGGCTATTTGTTGTAAAACTCCATTTTTCACTAAGTCATAACCTGTTTCTCCTTATTTGAACTATACTAGCATATGTAACTATCCTGTTTAGTTTAGCTTAGCATGCCTACGTGTTTTAACTACCTCTCTGAACTCTATGCAACATGTTTAGTGAAATTACCTGCTCTCCTTGACTTGAACTTAGTCTAAACTGTAGGTTTTCTTGTTGTATTTGTTATTTCTGTTGGTTGAGCTGCATATTTACTTTGGGACCACGGAACGGTATTCTAGGAGATCTCCTTGTACTGCATATTTACTTGGGACTACGAAACGGTATTCCGGGAGATCCCCCTATACTGCATATTTACTTTGGGACTACGAAATGGTATTCCGGGAGATCTCCTTGTTCTGCATATTTACTTTGGACTACGGAATGGTATTCCAGGAGATCTCCCTACACATTTACGTTTGGGACTACGAGACGATATCTCGGAAGATCCCCTGTTGTTATCTCTGTATTCTGAGTTGTTGTCATTCTATGATTCTATTTCTGTTAGATTTTTGTATTTATTTTGACTGTGATATTTCATTATTGATACATTAAATGGATGTTAAAATAGCTTTCCTAAATGGTGATTTAGATAAAAAGATCCATATATCTCAACCAGAGGGATTTGGGATTCAAGGACAGGAGAATAAAGTATGCAAATTGAGAAAGTCTCTGTATGGTCTAAAGCAGGCACCTAAGCAATGGTATGAAAAGTTTAATAGCACATTAGTGGGTAATGATTTTGTTATTAATGCATCTGGTACTTGTGTTTATTCCAAGATGATAGGATCATATTGTGTTATTATATGTATGTATGTAGATAAGATATTAATCTTTGACCGTAATGTTAATGTTGTTAATGAGGCTAAGAATTTTTTGTCTTCTAAATTTGAAATAAAAGATCTTGGAGAAGAAGATTTGATTTTAGGGATTAAAATTAAAAGAACTTCTAATGGTTTTTCGTTATCTCAGTCTCATTATACTGAGAAAATATTGAAAAGGTTTAATTATTTTGATGTAGAACCTGTGAGAATTCCTTATGATCCTAGCATACACTTGAGAAAAAAAATAATGAATCCAGTATTTCTCAAACTGAATATGCTAAGATAATTGCTAGTGTAATGTTTCTTATGAATTATACATGATCTGATATTGCTTATGCTGTTAGTAGATTAAGTAGATATACTCATTAACCCCGTTAGTAAACACTGAATGCTCTTCATCATTTGTTAATGTATTTGAGAGGTACTATGGTTGATGTTTGCATTTTAATAAATTTCCTGCTATTTTAGAAGGATTTTGTGATTCAAATTGGGTTACTGACAATGATGAAGTTAGCTCCACTAGTGGTTATGTGTTTACTTTGGGTGCATGTGCTATTTAATGAAAGTCTTCAAAACAGACTTGTGTAACACGATCTACTATGGAGTCTAAATTCATTGCTCTTGAGTTGGCAGGGCAAGAAGCCGAGTGGTTGAGAAACTTATTGGCAGACGTGCCTTTGTGGGGAAGACAAGCTTCACCAGTTTCTCTACACTGTGACTCACAGGCGACAATTGGAATTGTCAAAAATAGCGTGCATAATGGAAAAAGAAGACATATCCGCATTGTGCATGGTGCGGTAAAATAGTTGTTGAAATATGGTGTTATTTCCTTGGAATATATAAGATCCGAAAGAAATTTGGTAGATCCTTTAACCAAGGGTTTGGCAAGGAGAGTTATCCTTGGAACGTCGAGGGGGATGAGGTTAAAGCTCATGGATTGAGAAAGTGTGATGGATGCCCATTGTGGTCAAATGAATCCATATGAGACCTCAATATGCATTATATTTCCTATCCATATGGCGTGTGGTAGTGCTTTATAAGGTTGAGCTTATTTTGCTCTTAATGATTCCATAGCCTTAAGGTGGTCTATGTGTAGATAGACTTGATGGAATCACCTACGTGAGTGTAAATGTGCAGTTGCCTTTTATGAAAGACTTGGGATGTCTTTCTAGAGCATTCATGAGACCCAAGGTATGTGCATGACCATAAAAGAACTTTGTTAGTATCGTGAAGTTTGCATAAAATAAGGATATAGTATGTGTTGTGGGGGTCTCAATTAATGTTCATTCAGTTCAAGAGTACTTCACATTGTGGATGCTAGTTGTTCTCATTTCACTACGTGTCAATTCAAATCGAAAGATATTGACACTTAAGTACATGTTCCTTCTTATGCCCAGAATTGTCCTTATTCTATTTTTGTCTTTGCATTAGTGAGGGATTGTTGGTATTATTAATCTTGATAATACAAATCCAAAGATTTCATTGTGGTCCCTTTGCCTTCTTTACTTCTTTGTCTTTTGTGAAAGACAAAGTGTCCCTTATTGGTTGTGGAAAGTTATTTCCTTCTCTTTATATTGAATTGTTCTTTGTTGGGCTTGTAAAGAGCTAATAAAAGGGAGTGGTCTTACGCACATGATAAATTGGTCCTGAAAGCAAAACGGGTAGATTTAAACTCCCCCTGCACGCGAGATATATATGAGGCCTAATCTAAATCTGGTTTTGCTAAAATTTATTTCTTTTGAATTGAATTTTGTAATGTTTGTAACAACTAAAATTTAATTTATTGCAACTGCTACTTGAATTCTTGCAACTCCTACTTGAATTCTATAACAACTTTTTTATTTCATAAGCCCCAAATTAAATTCTCCTTCTTGTAACAACTCTAGCATCTTATCTATATTAGGAGCTGTTTTGTGAAGTTTTCAAACACAGAAAAAACACCTTCATCTCTCTTCTTCTTCAATCGAATTCTGGATAATTATTTTGTGCAAATTCTAAACTTCCATTCACGAGTGCATGCGTTTGGAGGTGTTTTAGAACCTTGGGGAGCACCCGATCTTAACAATTTGCACCCAATCGGGCCGAAATCACTTTCAAGGAAGTAGCTTGCCACGCCAGAGTATTTTTTGATAAGTCGTTCTTGTTTCCGTTTTTTCCTTGTCAATATTATCTACTCATTTTTCTTAAGCCAATTGCGTTGGATAAAACAACGCAAGTGAGGTCAAGACCTAGTACGGCTAGGGTTAAGGTGATTGTGGACTTGTTGGACAAGCTCCAAACCAAATTAAACTCCAAAGTGTTGACAAGAAATAGAAGAATTCCAAGAGGTGGTGTATGATAATTTGCCGTTGTATTGCACTCACTATAAGCACTATGGGCACAATGAGAATACATGTTGATTGCTTTTAAAAAATACAAATGGTGATGATCAGTTGGAAGAAGCTTCTGGACATAAATTTAATGGGGATTTAAGACAACTGTTGAACGAAACGAGAGACCTGAATGAGCGAGATAAAATAGCAGGAGATCAAAATAAAACGACTGGCAACAAAGATGATATATTAGTGGTGATGGAGAACCCTACTGCCACAAATATTAATACGCAGACAGTGGCGGAGCCAAAATTTTCGTTAAGGGGTGTTAAAATATATAAAAGTAAACATACCATGAAATTAAGGGGAGTCAATACATAATACATATAATATAATTTATTTATTTTACCTACCTACACAATATATTTTTCTCGCGAAGGGGTGTCAAATGAAACCTTTCCTATAAGGTGGCTCCGCTGTTGTACGCATGTTTTAAAAATGCCACATGCTACTGTTGAGCATGATGGGAAGTTGGTGCAACGCAATGAAGCTGTAGATGTTGTTTGTACAGGAGCAGATGTTAGTAGGACAATACTCATAGCAAATATAACTGGGATTAATGCAACAGTTCCAATGGAAAAAGCCTTGGTCAGCGTTTCACAATTGATCAAGAATCAATTAGTGCTAACTCTATGGCTGCTGCAAAATACTAATGATCAAGGGTAGGCTAAAATTGCAGTAGCGACAATGTCTCCAACTCCTACTGGGAATGGTGTTCCCTCAACTACATGTGTTATTCTTTCTATTGTAGCAAGGTTTCACAGGCTATGGAGTCGACTTTACGCTATAACTACTGTGGATGCAAATGGACTCAACAAAACAAATGTGGTGCAACAACAAGTTGGGATAGCTGGCTGATATATTGGATCAACAAGACAAAGAAAAATAACCTGGAGCTGAGATCATCGTGCAGACTAATCCTAGGGCTACTGGGATTTCGACTAGGCAAGATAGGCAATTTAAGAATGTATCTCCTAATTCTTTGACTAAGGCAGATGGAGTAACTAAGAACACAACTAGAGATACACAATGTAATGAACTTAATGGAAGTAAGGAAATAAACAGCAATAGCAGAAATCGAATGATTTTTTGGGGCAATTTTCTATTTATATTAATAAGAGAAAAACTATTACAATTTTGGATGAAAATTGACTACTCTCTAATTAGACTCCATGGCTGGAGATTCCCGAAGAAAAGAAGAGAAGAAGAAGGAAACTGTTAGGAAGAAGAAAGAGAGAGAGAGAGAAGAGAGAATGAGAAAGAAATCGAAGAGAGAGAGAAGGGAAATACCCTGATGAACGATGCCTTCCCCATTCTGTTGAAGTTGGTTATAACAACCCTTCAGCCGATGTAGCCAAATCGTAGCCCTTGGAGTTCATTAATGCCTAATCTAATCCTAGCCGTTCATTCAAATTTCTGTTACTCCCTTTCCCATTTTCTGTTATTGCCTACTCCCATTTGCCATTTCGAATCCCAATTGTTGCATCTTCTTAATAGGTCATGACATACTCCCCCCCCCCCTTCGAACAATCCTTGTCCTCAAGGATTGGAATCAAATTCTAGAAACCTTGCCTTGAAGTAGTGATAATTTTCCCAAATGGCATTTTCTGGAGGGAGATTTGACCACTGCATCAATACCCTTACCACGGCAGAGTTGTTCCTCTTAATAAGCTGCCTCTGCAGAATTGCCACTGGTTTCACTAGGAACTTACCATCCTCGCCAGTAATTGGTAGTGTGGCCTGCACTACTACTCTATCTCCTACCTTCTTCTTGAGCAAAGATACATGAAACACAAGATTCAGGAGGAAGATCCAGTTTGTAAGCCACTTTGCCAATTCTTGCCAGGACCTTGTAGGGTCCATAGTGTAAGCACGTGATTTTTGACCCTCCCCGAGAATTTTCACATTTTTAGCGTGAATATGTGAAATTGGGTCTAACACGGTCATTTTAACTATTTTTACTTTATTTCGGCGCAAAAAGAAAATTTCAAAAAATATATATAAATTTTAGTTTATGTATCTCTCATAAACTTGAAAAATACAAAAAATGTACTTTATTTTGGTACTTTATATAAATTCGAAAATTACAAAAATATAGTTCTATTAATGTTTGCAGTCATTATAACTTTGAAAAAATACAAAAAATATTACGTCTTTATTAAAGAACGAAAATTACAAAAAATAATTTTATTAATATTCTATAGTCATTTTTAACTTTGAAAAATACAAAAAATATTACTTCATATTTTATCTTAATATTTAAGAAAAACGAAAATTACAAAAAAATATAGTTTCATTAATATTTTGTAGCTATTTTAAATCTTTAAAAAAAATATATTTAAAAAGAGATAGTTTTGTTTAAATACTAGTCTTATTTTTGGTAGTTATTTTGCTTACATAGGACTAGTTAAGCAACGTGTTCCTATTTCTCGGGTCCTGGCAAAAGAATAATATTCGGGTTTAAAATACCCGGGTTTTAGGCCTAATTTTCGGACCTAGCCCACAATAAACCGTGTCCAGGACACGTGGGGAACCCCACCACGCGTGGGGGACATATGCCTTGAACCCCACCACGCGTGGGGCTCATTTTTTGAGGGCAAAACATTACAAATACACGGACAAAACATGAAAGGGGGGGGGAATTTTGGACTTTTGGTCAGAAAAAAAAAAAAAACGAAAAGCAAAAAACGACTGTTCCGTTTTCTTCTTAAAAACGAAAAAAGAAACGAAACCTACGGAGGAAGAACGGAAAAAAACCAGTGACCACCGGCCCCCCCCCCCTTTCACCTTCCCCACGTCCAAACGCTCCAAACACCACCACCACACGGACCCTCCTCCTCCCAGCTCCACCATCGTCACTACCCAGTCCGACGAGTAGCAGCAGCGTCGTCACCTCCACTGTCCGAACACCACCCCGTCACCTTCCCCCAGCCCGCGAGCTCCAGCTCCATCTCCGCCTCGCCTGCGTCGACCAAACGACACCACCAAACGACCACAAACCCAAACCAGTCCAACCCCGTCTCCTCCCAAACTCCTCCGAACGACCACCATCGTCGTTACCATCTCCGCCATCGTCGACCACCACCAACACTCCATTAACGAACCAGTCCAGCATCGTCAGTCCGGCACCCCCACGCACCATCCCCATCGACCTACTGTCACAAACGCCCGCCTCCATTAACGCCGGCACCCCTACTATCGAAAACCACCAACTTCACGTCCAAAACCACCAACATCACCAAACGTCCGACTCCCTCACGTCAGCTTCCCGTCATTGCAGCCTCATCGCCTTGCCCAAGCGATCCCTTCTGCTTTAACTTCTCGTATCGATCTGCGGCGTCGAAAAGAATAGAACCAGCAGTCAGCCAACGCCTCGGGTCGTCGACAGTCTTGGTCCGAGTCTTCTGTTTCAATCCGTTGAGGTCGTCTCTTGTTCGTCGAGGTCCGGTACGTCGAGGTTGTTCGTCGAGGTCGATGTAGAGGGTTGGCCCGTGGCTCTATCCATTTTCTGTTTTTTTTTCAGGTTAGTAAACCTCAAAGGGAAACGTTACGTTGAATGTTTGAGATGCAATATAAAATTGGTATGGAAATTTTCTGCCTATGTTTCACCGTATGCATTTTAGTTCATTTTGTGTTATGTTATTATTGTTTAATTGATGTCATTTGATTTAGTTGTATTAGTAGTCCCAAGATTAGTATTGTTATTATTTACGTTCAATGTGTTATGTTATTATTGTCTTAGTTTATTTGGACAAAATTAGTATTAGTGCATGTTGTTGCTACGCCCGAAACACTCATTCGCTTAACTTCTTTTATCAAATCTTGACAAGTTATAAGATTGTAGTTGGGAAGAAGCCGTAAGGTTTATCATTGTTAAAGGCGTAAAAATGGCATCCCTTTTGAAAAATATAAAAAAAAATAATAATAAAATAATAATAAAAAAAAATAATAATAAAGAATAAAATGAGACGAGCCTCGCCAAATAAAAGGGACAAATTACGGGGCCCTCACAAAAATATATGTATTAAATACTTAGATTCCGGGACGGGCCGTTAGCAAATTTCACGGTCCTACCCAAAAATAATAATGCGCTAGTTGCTTTAGGCGCGCCTTTAATAATGTTATCTCCCTAAACCCGGGTGCACATTTATGTGACCCAAATCCAAATCTCAACGGAGTCGAAATATGTCTCTAGTCACGGGCGCATTGATTGTGGCGTGGCCCGAGATGCATTTCCATGACGTTGCAAATTCTTTTAAAAAATAAGAATGAGATGAGCCTCGCCGAATAAAAATACAAATTGCGGGGCCCTCAGTAAATACTTGTTTAAAATTACTTAGAATTCAGGAGGGCCGTTTAGCGAATTTCGCGGCCTCCGCAGAAAATAATAACGCGATAGTCTCTTTAGGCGCGTGTTTAATAATTTACTTTCTTAAGCTCGGGTGTGCATTTCATGCGACCCAAATCCAAATCCTAAAACATCAAATAAAATATGTTTCGGATTGTGGGTGCATTTCATGTGACACAGTCCAAGGATATATTTTAAGCGATGTTCACATTCTTATAAAAACAATAATAATAAAGCGGTTAAAAGATAAATTTGCACATAAGTTCATATTGTATTAAAAATCAGATAAATAAGCCAAATATAACAGTTGAGCGACCGTGCTAGAACCACGGAACTCGGGAATGCCTAACACCTTCTCCCGGGTTAACAGAATTCCTTATCTAGATTTCTGGTACGCAGACTGTAATATAGAGTCATTCTTTCCTCGATTCGGGATTAAAATTGGTGACTTGGGACACCCTAAATCTCCCAAGTGGCGACTCTGAAATAAATAAATAAATCCCGTTTCGATTGTCCTTTAATTGGAAAAAAAAAACCCCTGCGCCCCGCGGGTGCGGAAAAAGGAGGTGTGACACATAGTACTTAGAGATCAACTTCAAGTTTCTTCTCAATGCTAGAGATGATTGTCTATAGGGTTGCAATTTCAAATAGACCAAATTCCCAACTTGAAACTCCCTCTCTGTTCTCCTTTTGTCAGCATAGTATTTCATCCTCTCTTGTGCTTTAGTGAGGTTTTCCTTTAATAGCTATTGCATCTGTTGTCTATGCATCATTGTATCGTCATCAGCTGGTACCACAATCTCCAATAAGGAGCCCAATGACAACTGTGGGGGTGAGTAACCGTATAGTGCTTCAAATGGGGTGCACTATAAGCTGGTGTGGAAATTGGTGTTATACCACCATTCTGCAGCAGTCAGCCATTGTTTCCACTGTGTTGGCCTATTAGCAGTTATACATATGAGATAGTTCTCCAGAAACCTATTGACCCTTTCAGTTTGGGCATCACTGAGGGTGATAGGCAGTGTGTAACGAAGCTGAGTCCCTAGGAGTTTAAATAAGGCTGTCCAAAAGTGGCTTAGGAAACCTTGTCTTTGTCTATCACTATAGACTCTGGAATACCATGTAAGCAATGTATTTTCTTCCAAAACACCTCAGCTAGCTACAAATACTGCTGTGTAAGGGTGAGTAAGTGCTATAAAGTGTGCATACTTTGTCAATTTATCAACCACTACAAAGATCACTTCTTTGTTCTTGGATTTGGGCAACCTTCTATGAAGTACATACTGATGTGGCTCCAAGCCCGGTTAGGGATGGGTAGGGGCTGCAACAACCCAGGGTTGGCCATGTGATCATCTTTATTTTTGAGGCAAATATCACAACTAGCTACATGATCAATAACCATCTGTTTCATCCCAGGCCAATAAAATATTTGTGATAGTCTTTTGAGAGTTCCAAGCTGCCCTGAGTATCCATCTATAGGAGATCATGAAATATGGATGTCAACTGAGTTCTGAGCCCACCACTGGTATCAATATAAATTTTCCCTTTCTTTCTGAGTATGATGGCAGTGTAGTGCCATATGTTGGGTCCTTGTTAAGTCACAACCATTTGGCTAATGATTTCTGTAGCTTTATGGCCCCCTTCATAGCTGTGTGTTATTTCTTGCACCCATGTAGGAACTGATATACTGATGGCCTGCAATATACTGTAAATAATGTCTCCACTTTTCCACTACATTCAGCAGAGCCATATACTCCTTTTCATAGATGGATTTACCTCTGTGTCTTGGAGCCAAGACCTTGCTAAAGTAAGATATTGGTCTACCTTCTTGCATTAGTACAACCCCAATGCCCATTTGGCTAGCATTAGTCTCTACTATGAACTACTTGTTGTAGTCAGGTAATGCCAGCACAGGTGTAGAAATCATAGCCTTCTTCAATTATTCAAAGGCTAAGTCTGCTTCCTCATTCCACTTAAAGGCTTCCTTTTTAATAAGTCAGTCAAGGGTCTACAAATGATGCCATAGTTGGCAACATACTTCCTATAATACCCAGTCAATCCCAAGAATCCCCTCAAAGCTCTTATGGAGTTGGGCTTAGGCCACTCAACCATGGCCTTTATTTTAGAGGGATCAATTGAGACTCCTTCTACAGTTATAATATGCCCCAAATATTCAACTTTGGACTGACCAAAAGAACACTTAGACCTTTTAGCAAATAAGGAGTGTTTCCTTAGAGTATCAAAAATTGCACGTAAATGAGTTACATGCTCCCTCTCTGATAAGCTGTATATAAGTATGTCATCAAATAAAACTAACACAAATTTTCGAAGGAAAGGTTGAAAAACCTAGTTCATCAAGGCTTGGAAGGTGGCTGGGGCATTTGTTAGCCCAAATGGCATCACCTTGAACTCATAGTGGCCCATGTGAGTTTTGAATGTTGTCTTGTACACATCCTCCACCTTCATTCTAATATGATGGTAACCAGCCCTCAAATCTACTTTGGAAAACATCACAGACCCACTCAACTCATCTAATAGATCATCCACAATGGGTATTGGGTATTTATCCTTTATTGTAATGTCATTCAGTCCCCTATAGTCCACACAGAACCTCCAAGTCCCATCTTTCTTCTTGACAAGTAAGGCTGGAGAAGAGAAGGGTGATTGGCTATGTTGTATGATGCCATTAGTGAGAATCTCTTTGACATGTCTTTCTAATTCCTCCTTCTCGTAATAGTTGTATCTATAGGGCCTCAAACTAACTGACATAGCCCCAGGTTTCAAGGGTATGGTGTGGTCTAAGGTCCTGACAGGAGGCAAGGCCTTAGGCTCAGAAAATACATCTGAGTATTGTTACAGTACCTCCTCAATAGCCTCTCCAATTGGGTCTTGCTCTTCTACCTTTACATCACTCATCATGAACATGTGAGCTATTAGAGCCTGACCTTTCCTTAGAATTTTACCCATTGTTCCACTGGTGATCATATTCAACTTCCCTTCCTCAGTAATGCCCTGCAATACTAGCTTGTTTCCCTTATTACCAATGGTAACACACATCTTCTCATGGTCGAATTTGGTTGGATTATGCTTCTTCATCCAATCATTTCCCATCACCATGTCACAACCCCCAAGTGGAATAATCAGTAAGTTCTCTTGGAAGGGTCTACCTTCCATTTTCCATTGATAGCTCGTGCAAATCGAAGTGCACATAACATAGTTTTCATCAGCTACTGTCACTCTCATTAGTGGGCAGGGTTGGGCTTGGTACCCCGACTCCTTAACTGTGGTGGCATCAATGAAACTATGAGTACTCCTAGAATCAATTAGCATTGTTAGTTTCCTGTTCCCTATGGTACCTCGCACCAGTATGGTATTGACTCCTTTGTTATCACCTGATAGGGCATTCAAACATACTGCCTCTATGATCTCTTGTTCCACTTCTCCTTCAATGATCAACCCTGCACAGCTTTGTTCTTCCTCTATCTCACCAGTTTCAGTAGGAACCTCTGTTGTCCTTATCATGCTATTCAGTTGCTTCTTCTTGTATTGATGGCCTTGATTATACTTCTCACCACATTTGTAACACAAATGGTTACTCTTCCTATACTCATATACCTCAGGATTAAGCCTGAATGAATTTGGCTTAACTGCAGTTGCAGTAGGTGCTTTGGTACTACTAGGATTGCCAGTTATTAGAGAGGTTTTGGTTACTACTTTAGTACGTTTGAGAGCAGCTTCTATGGCCTTCTCCTGCAACCTAGTTTGTTCCATAGCAAATCGTAGAGTTGTAGGTTTGAATAGCTTCACCCCAAACCTAATCTCTTTCTTCAGAGCCCCAATGAAACTGGATATGAAGTGTGACTCATCCAAGTTAAGATTCCTTATCAGCATTTGAGCCTTCAACTCCTCAAACTTACCTAGAAATTCATCCACTGTCCTAGTTTGGCTTAACTTGTTGAATTCCTCTACTATGTCTCCCATTAATTCCTCCCCAAATCGAATCAGCAATTCTTCTTTGAATTCAGTCCAGCTTACTTCACCTTTACTTAGTACTAAGGAGTCGTACCAAATATCTGCCAATCCATTCAAATAGAGAGCAGTTACTTCCACCTTCAAGTTATCTGGAGTTCTATACAAATTGAAGTACCTCTCACACTTCCTAATCCACCCTTTAGGCTCATGACCTTCAAAGTAAGGTAGCTCCCACTTAGGCGCAGGAGCTTGTACTGTTGGAGGTCGATGCTGCCTTATTTCCTGACCTAGTATAGGCAGTAGACCATCACCTTGAGTTCTCTCCCCATGTGCTCTTTGTGGAACCCTTTCCAGATTAGTCAGTCGCTCTAGGATCAGTTCCAGTGTGCCCTGTATTCCATTTTGAGTACTGCAAAGTTCCTCTTGAGTGGTCATAACTTCATTCAAAACCTCCTCGTGTCTAACTAGTTTATCATCCATAACATTCAGCCTAGTTCCTTCAACTATCACCTCCTTCACAGTCACAGAATCGAGGCTCTGATACCAATTGTAATGAACTCAATGGAAGTAAGAAAATAAACAACAATAGTAGAAATCGAATGATCTTTTGGGGCAATTTTCTGTTTATATTAATAAGAGAAAAATGATTACAATTCTGGATGAAAATTAACTACTCTCTAACTAGACTCCGTGGCTGTAGATTCCTGAAGAAGAGAAGAGAAGAAGTAGGAAACTGTAGGAAGAAGAAAGGGAGAGAGAAGATAGAAGGAGAAAGAAATCGAAAAGAGAGAGAGAAGAGAAATACCCTGATGAACGATGCCTTCTATATTCTGTTGAAGTTGGTTATAACAACCCTTCAGTTGACGTGGCCAAATTGTAGCCCTTGGAGTTCATTAATGCCTAATCTAATCCTAGTCGTTCATTTAAATTTCTATTGCTCCCTTTCCTATTTTCTGTTATTGCCTACTCCCATTTGCCATTTCGAATCCCAGTTGCTTCTTCTTCTTAATAAGTCATGACACACAAGCAGCTGTTGAACCTAAATGTGTTAAACTTGTTTTGTAACTGAAAATTCCAGCAGTAATGGGGAAACTACTGGGTATGTTGATGGATCAAGGGATTTTACGTCTAAGCTCGATGGAACAACAAGGAAATCAACTGGGCAAGATTGGACAGTGGTGGTTCAATCTCCTGCCAGGCAAAATACATCTCCAAGGCTGAAAAAACAGCAGCAAACAGTAAGTTTTCCAGGTGGTCGAATTAATGTCTCAAAAGAATTTTGCTCAAATTCATTTGATGCGCTATTGAAATCTGCTGCAAATCAACATGTGACTGCTCCAATAATACATATATCCAATCTAAAGTTGACTATAATAATAAAAGAATCTCAGGCTGCTATGATGATGAATGTCAACCCCATGATCAAACAACCTTTGGTCACTTTGAATACCTCTGTACAAGAAGTTCCCTCCCAAAATTTAGAATCGTTTGGTGATCATAGTAGTGGTTCTGGGTGGCCTCTATTATCAACAGGGAATGAGAATGATGTTGTCAAGGAGAGAAATCAATTTTTGATGGAGGTGAGCAATGGAAAAGCTGATCAACATGAGGGTTATGTAGGTGATCGAATTTTGACCAAGCTCAAAACTTGGGCTGACCAAGTCTAGGATGATGATCTCAGTACCTTTATGATCATGAAGAATGTGAAGATGAGTCCTTACGCTCAGTTGGATCACCATCAATTCCAAGTAACAGAAGTTCTCTGTTCCATGCACATAAGAGCAAGCTCAACTCAAAAACTCCAATATTTGTTCCAAGAAATTCTCCAGATGTTGCTGCAAGTTTGAGTGATCGACCTACTCATTCTTCATCAAGTAAGTTTGTGCACATTTCAGTCCAAGAAAGGGTACTATTGGATGCTTTGGAGTACCACATACACTTGCACATTCGGCTGGTCCAAAAGTGAGTGCACAAGAGCTGCAAATTTCAGGTAAGTCTCTCAATAAAAATGCTCAATTCCAAGCCACAATAATTAAAACTATTGGCATAGTTGCAAAGAGGCATGAACCTGGTGGATTGGTTGAACAAGAACTTGCGAACAAGAACAAGAAAGAGGGGCAAGACTCTAATTTTTACCATATTTTATTCTCATTTTTTTGAGCATTATCATATATAATATCATCATAGAGTGTATTATAAACTCTGTGATGATCATAAAATACTTAGTTCTTTCTAGTTCCTATTTCTTACATGCTTGTTAGTAGATGAGGTTATTTATGCCTCCATAGAAATTGTAAGATAAGGTCTAGCTCAGTAGGTGTGGTTACCTTCCCCATTTGCCTTTGGGATATAACCCAAGAGGCTATGAGATCTTTTCCCTCGTGAGACATTGCCATCACGAGGCACCAGAGGTACTAGGTTTGGTCACCTTGCCAAGGCAAAGGATACCACACTACTATTTGCTTACTTGTACTTTTTCTTATTATGATTTTCTTTTATTCTTAATAAAACTAGCCCTAGACACCTTGCCTACTGGATTTGCTAAAAAAAAGTGATTTTAAAGTAGGTTTGAGTTAAATTTTAGATGTTGATTTTTCGAGTTTTGTTAGTTTTTTGAATTGGGTGTTGTTCCGTTAAATTGAAAACATCAAGATGAGTTCAAAACTTAAATCGGAAGTGATTTGGAGTAGATTTGAACTAAGTTTGAGTTAAATTTCAGAAGAGAATCAAGGAAGAAGACGAAGTCAGTTTTTGTATAATAATATATAATACTGTAGAACGATGTATATAGGTGTATAAATACCTCCTATACACTATTATACCCTTTTATAACTCTTATACAAGCGTCTGTAGACAATTATTTTTCACGATTTTCAGTTATAATTTTTGTTCAAAACCAGTCCAAATCTCTATTAAATGACTTCAAATTTTGTATACAACCTTCTTATACCATTTCAAATTTCTCACAACATCAGATTCGAATTTTTAAACCCACTTATTTAAACTTATTCAACAATATCACCTTACAAATCTGATTTTCACCACCCAAATGGATTTAGTCTGTTAAACTAAGTTGAGTCACAATTACTGATTCAAATATTGGATTAGAAGAATGAGCATTTTTTTAAAGTTGAATAGCGATTTCGAGAAACATTTGGAGTTGTATGTTAAATTTTAGCTTATTATTTGTGGTCTACAACTTTGTAAAGTTAAATATAGACCACCTAATTGCAATGTATGTGTGTGGGTTATATTTATGTGTAATTCTCTTGTTTAAATTCGTCCTATAAGAATGAGAAACTTAAGGTGCTTTTTAATTAATTTTGGATTATTAGTTTTAAGGGTAGATTTGAACCAAAAATTAATCGTAGGGGCAAATCGAATGGTTCAAGGGTAGTTTTGGCCCTTCCGTTAAAATAAAGAAGATTCAAACAAACATCATACCTAATATAGGTGTATTTATATGATTAGGCCTTAATTGTAACTAGGATCTTTTACTTTCATGTTAGCTAGATCGATATGGGATTTCAAAATTATACGTATTTTAAGAAAACTTTCTAAATTTGTTATATTTTTAATAAATAAATTAAAGTTGATATGATCAATTTTAATATTAATTAATATTAAAAGATGAAATCCTTGTAGCGTAAAAATAACTAAACAATCAATTAAAGCAAAAATAAAAATAAACTGACGTTAAAAAAAGAAAAGAACAGCTAGCTATATTTGGAGAGAACATAAAAATTTTCCAAAAATGGCTAATCGACACACGTAGTCTAGAATCTAATCAACTGGAGTAAAAAATAAAAAGGCCACCGTAACTAACGCTTGCCACCCTCACCTCAGCCGTGTCGTGACGGCGGCGACTTTTCATCTTAGCAATAATCGGAGAGTCACATACTTCTTATCTTCTTCAACTCCTGAGCTAGGCTCTCATCTTATAATAAGATAGTTAGTAATACAAAAATGCAGGGGAGTATTTGTTCGAGGTGTTTTAGTAGGGCTGGGGAATTCTTGCTCCAGAAAGCAGAAACCATGATTTTGAATTACATCCCTTCTCGCCTTTCTTTACATTCACAAGCCCTAAAACCCAGAAATTATCTCCATCATCAGTATCGCATCAGTACAAGACATCTTTCAACTAATAGAAACCTGTGGGATTCTTCTAGAACATCTTCTACTGGCTTCAGACAAATCAAGGCTTTCGTTTCTGATTTCCCTGCCAAAAACCCTAATGGCCCTGTAAGCTTTACTTTTAGTTTTAACTGTGGTGTCTTTTTTCGTTGTTTGTGTTGATCGTTGACTATTTTTTGGGGGTTAAAAGGATGGGATGCCAAATGGGCATGCTATGTTTTCAACATCTTCAAGTGATGGCAAAAAGCCTGTAGTGAAGAAAGATGAAACTGGGATTGCGGCAAAAAGTGATCAAATATCTGATGCGAAAATTATTAGCACTCTGGCGAAATATTTGTGGATGAAGGATAATTATGAGTTCCGCTTCCGGGTCATTGCTGCCTTGACTTTACTTGTTGGTGCAAAGGTGAGAGGGCAGTCTTTTTTCTTCTAGTCGTGTTTTTCATTTGTTTATTTAGAAAGGGCATCATAGCTAAAAAATGTGTGTTATATGCAAAGGTGGATTTTGATTAAATGCACAGTGGTGACTTTTGTGCATTTTCATGCCACAGGTTGTGAATGTTCAAGTGCCATTCTTGTTTAAGCTTGCTGTTGATTGGTTGACAACAGCAACTGGCAATGCTAACGCTCTTGCTGAGTTTACTACTGCCAATTCTACTGCTTTAGCTCTTTTTGTTAGTCCTGCCGCGGTTTTGATTGGATATGGTATTGCACGATCAGGGGCATCTGCTTTCAACGGTACATCACACCTATGAAGTAATTGCTTGTGCTTGTCTTGAGTATCAGAGTTACTAGATTTTTGTTCTTTCTTTTCGGTATAAGATATCCTTTTTCACTCATAAATGGATGATAGACATTTATTTCCTTTTCCTCATCAGCAAGTCCTTCACTTTTTTGCTCTCTATTTATTTTTCTAAATGCCTTTATCATTCTTTTGTTGTTGCAGAATTGCGAACTGCAATTTTCTCAAAGGTGGCGCTCCGCACTATCCGGTCTGTTTCACGGAAGGTACAGAGCAGAGTTTGTTTTGCCAGCTTTTTTTCCTATGGGTCTTTTAGATTAGTCATCAATGATAGGAACCACATCATTTCTAGATTTTCTTGGGTAATTCACGCTCGTGTAAGAGAATTCCGAAGGAATGGAGGGTAAATTCATGGGGTTATTGACCCAAGATTCAAACTAAATGTAGATGATGTGCTTATTGGAAGATGGAGTCTACACTATTATCTTGGACAGATGTGTGAGATACTAAGGTGCTTGCACTGCATTGTCTGTGTCTACAATGGGCTCTATCAATGAACTGCTATCACAATAATATCTCACACATTTGTCCAAAGTTGAGCTCTTTTGTTCTCAATGAAAGGTGAATCTTGGTCTATGTCACTGTCTGTTAGAGACCGTTCGTATTGGATGTTTGTGTAAAAAATGCAGTTAAGTATCCATTGCTTGCTGGACACAACTGCTTTGAAAAAAATTCTGAATATGTCCAAGTTCCTTGTACAAACTCCAGATTACGTTTAATTACTATATTAAAAGGATGGTGTCTCCTTTGGTGAATCACCATCTAGTATGTTCAGCTAAATATTATGCTCACTTTCCATCTGACATCAGTCAATGTTGAGAGTTCACATTTTCAGTTGTCTTTGTGCTTTGCATGTGTTTTGATTAATTCACATTTTGACTGAACTTAATTCTTCCATTTTAATATGCCGACGATAACAAGCCCTAATGTATGCAGGTCTTTTCGCATTTGCATGAACTTGACCTGCAATATCACCTTAGGTATTTCTTGAAACACCCTTTTAAACCTGTTGATTATGCATATTCTATTCTCTTGCAAGCAGTTAATTATGTGACTTTATTAGTGCATTGCCTCAGATGTAGCATTTGCCAGACCTTTCTTCTCTCCCCCATTCTCCTTTAAATCCCCCATTCTCTCATGTGACTCGTCTTTAAGATAGGAGGAATAGCTGAATTATTGGATCTAAAAAATGATTAGAAGCTACAATACAACATCTCTCTTGTCTTTGGAAGAAAGATACGCTCATCTCTGCCTTTACGTGCTGCAAAAAGTTAAGATCAGTCTGTACTGTTTATGTCTACACTTCGACACTATCTTTTAAAAGTGGAAATAATCATGTAGTTCTTTTTTTCTGTGTGGTATATTGTGCAGCTGCAGGAAACCAGGAACCCAGTTACTTGGAATATTAATAGGACAATTAAGAATACAACAACTAAGCCAAATGAGTTGTGGTCATGTTCCCCATTTAAATTGATCTCAGGTCAAATATTATAGAAACAAAAATAAAAATGGAAATATAAGAAGTTCTCTAAATTTCCTACTAGCATAAGAGTATCTAATAAGGCTAATTGGATAACTAAGCATACTAAAGCCAATTCCTGTGCACTTAATACAAGATTTAACGATCTATTGTAGAATTTATGGTGCCAACAATGGGATATTAGGCCTCAAGCTGCGCCGGTTCCCGTATCACATTGTAGCTTCAAAGACACCAAAAAGTTCAACAAAAGGAGAAGCGAATATATCATGAGATAAATGTAATTTGCCGTCCAACCAGCAGTGGGAACAATGTATTCCAAGGCTATGCTAAAAAAGCTCATTCTTATAATGACTTACACTCTAAGTTGCTCGGACTCTTCACTTTCGGTGGCACACCCGTGTCGACACGATGTGGTTGTGGGATCTGTACTGGATTTGGTCAACCGCTTTTGAGTACTTTGATAAAAAATCGACGGAGAAATTTAGGACATATACAATGATTTCTGGAATCAAAACAAAGCTAGAGTGAAGTTGAAAATAGAATACCTTGTGTACAGAAATTTCTACGTCAGTCCATTTCCTTGTATCTCTTCTCGAATTCTCCTCTTTATCAATATCTTCTCGGAATAGTTTGTAAGTTTTCCGCATGATGTCTCATAATTTAGACGTATTTTTATTACTTTATTTGTAGACATTTGAATTATTTTTACCCGAATGCTCGCACCCTTACCCACACCAGTTTAGATCATGAAGGATCTGACCTCTAGATCCGCACCCTTATAGGACGCCCACACCTGAGTCGGAGTAACTTAGCTTACAGTAAGCACCTACATCCTTGAAAATGCCTACCTTCAGGAGAAGATTATCGAATAAGTTTCAAATCTACCCTCTTCGCTTCCCAAGATATTTAGGGAAAGGGTCCTTGTCGGCCGCCAATTGCTGATGATGGAACGCATTTTCAATTAAAGGGTCCTCGCCTTGGATTTAGTTGGAAAGGTAGTGTTCAGCATGTCCCTTGCTTGCGAACTAATTGAACTTTGTTCAAGATCAAACTCTGCGTGGATAAACTAATTCAGTTAGCCTTATTAGTCTCAATAATGTGTTTCCTTCGAACACTGAGTTAAATAAGCCATACCCATTTGATTATTTATCCTGTGGACTTGGTTCTGTTCAATTCTATGTCAGGCTTCCTCTGTTTGTGGCTTTGTTATATATCGATTTTTCCTGATGCAAAGGATGCAGGTGAATGGGTACCACATGTCACCCAAATAAGATGCTTATGGCTGAGATTGTTTATACTTTCTTTTGATGTTATTCTAGTTAAAATTTTATGCCATCAGCTGTGATGTTGAGAAGGTGGTTTGCTTGAGTGTGATAGAGTTGTTTTTATGTTCTTCTTGCATCCTGCAGTCGAGAAACGGGTGGTCTTAATCGGATTATTGACCGTGGTAGCCGAGCTATCAATTTTATTCTTTCATCCATGGTATTCAATGTTTTCCCGACAATATTAGAGGTATATAAATTTATTCATTCCATCATTCAAGGCAGTTTTTTGTTTGATGAAAAAAGTCCTACTTAGTTATGTTGCTTTTAAGTATTACTCCAACTACATTAACATGAACCCTTTCAGATATCCATGGTATCAGGTATACTTGCATACAAGTTTGGAGCACCCTTTGCATGGATCACTTCACTGTCAGTGGCTGCATATATTGCCTTCACCTTGAGTATTACCCAGGTTATTATCTACTTACTGAAACCCATCTATTCTTTGTCTTGGCATTGTCTGTTATTTTGGGTTTCATGCCGTTCTTCCTCTTTGAGTTGTTCATTTGTCATACTGGCAGTGGCAGCTAGGTGATAGCTGATATATCAGTAACTTCTAGTGAGTCCAGCTCTCAAGTCTTTTGTTTCAAAGTTCCTCTTCATTTGTATCTTGCAGTGGCGAACTAAATTTAGGAAGGAGATGAATAAAGCTGATAATGATGCAAGCACAAGAGCAATAGATTCTCTTATCAATTATGAGGTAAGCTTGTGTTCCTTTATACCAAGATTAGCTTATCTGTTTATGTGCAATACACTTGATTGTGCTGGCCCTTATCATTTTTTTCCAGACTGTTAAGTACTTCAACAATGAGGTCTATGAAGCTGAGAAGTATGATCACTTCTTAAAGAGTAAGTCGTATTGCCTTATGACTTTTCTTTCGTCATTTCTTAAGCTCTTCCGCGCTCTTAATTTATGGTGTAAGTTGTGTATACGTTGGGTGAATCAGATTGCACCAACTGTGATATCATTTAACACAGTTTTGTTGGCAATTAGTACAACAACAACAACAACAATACAAACCTAGTGTAATTCCACGAGTGGGGTCTGGGGAGGGTAGTGTTTACGCAGACCTTACCCCTACCTTGTGAAGGTAGATAGGTTGTTTCCGATAGACCCTCGACTTAAGATAGTGAAGAAGCAACCAACAATAACAACAAGGAAAAAAAAAAAAAAAACCGAAGACACTACGTGTAATAACAAAGATCTAAAAATAAGAAATACAAGAATACTACTAGCAATACTGGTAAGAATGACACAACATGGTTTGTTGGCGATTAGTCTAAAGGTAAATTTCAGGAGAAATCATTGAATTTTAGAATGATTAGAGTTTCATGATAAAGAAAAACAGAAATCATTGTGCTTTATTAAGTTTCACAGAGTGGCGGTACCATGTTTATATGGCTTCCCTTCAACATAACATGTGTTTGCTTCACCTTATCAGAAAAAGAAAAATATGGGTTCACTTCACTGTCAACTTTGCTCTGGGATCTAGCAATGAGGAGGCAGAAGAATATGTGCTTTCTCCCAGTGGTTAAAAACTTTTTGTCGGCTTTTGACGTACAAAACTTTGATGTTGTGTTGTTCCTCCCCATTTTCTTTTTTCTGAATAAGCAATCATGATATTATGTGGTTGTCTCCAGGATATGAAGATGCTGCCTTAAAGACCCAACGCAGTTTGGCTATGTTAAACTTTGGGCAAAATGCAATATTCAGCATAGCTCTCTCAGCTGCTATGGTTTTATGTTCTAATGGGATTATGAATGGCGTCATGACCGTTGGTGACTTGGTAGAACTTTTTCTCCAATTATTTTAGCTGAGTGATTATTTTCTCTGCAGTGCACTCTAATAAGAAACATTACTATTTTGATAGGTCATGGTAAATGGGCTGCTGTTCCAGCTATCCCTTCCGCTGAATTTCCTTGGTAGCGTATATCGTGAAACTGTCCAAAGTCTAGTGGACATGAAATCAATGTTTCAGTTGCTAGAGGTATCAGCTAGCTTCCATGATATCATTCATTGTTTTGTTTCACTTGCTAAATACTTTTGTGTTGTGTAAAAGATTATAGAGGAAACAGTTAGTCAAGTAACATCAAACTTTGTAGCGGAAAGATAATCTGCAAATGTTGTAAGATTTGTGGTCCAGATGATGCCTCTAAAATGTTGTGCTCTTGCTTCCTAAGTTCATAATGAGATATTGTACCTCATGAGAAATTGTGCGTCTGGGGGTCAGGCTTCTTTATATCGGCAGGTTAAGAGAATTGGACATACAAACACCATAATTTTCTATACCCAGTCAGGATAGGATCTGAATGATGATAAAGTTGGCTCTTTTCTGGAGTAATATCTTCTTGGTCCTTCTTGTATTTTGTGTACCAACCGCTATCTTCTTTTCTATTTCGTCCAGTCTTGCTGTGATAAATCCTGTCTCTCTTGTGTTTCTTTCCTGGCTGACTGATAATATTCTTCTCGAACTTGAGTAGCTCGAAATGTTGAAAGAGCATGATCTCTCGAGGCCTAGCATAATTTCATCACTTTCAGAATAAAATGGAAGTTGCTATAAAATGAAGTTATCTTTTTTCTTTAATTAAGTTGCATAACTACTGATCGAAATGATAAATGTTCTGAGGGGATCAGTATGTTCTGAATTATCAGATGGTCAACAAGGATTGGTACACTAATGCCCTTCTTTTGCGTTGATCATTATCTTGTTCAGTATTCTTTTTGATAAATCAAGAGAAGCTCCATTAATGCGCACCAAGATGGTGCCAAAGTCTCCTTGGATACAATTGTTAAATGTTTAGTCTCCAAATATCTATATCCACATATCTCTTTATCCGTTGCACTGTTAGTATCACGCTGATAGTAGACCTTGATGATACAGAAGTGTTGATTTGGCCCCAAACACATTTACTCCTGCCATGGCACATCCTTGCAAAACTGAACCATCATTTCATAAGCATTGAAAAGAATGACCACCAGAAATACATCAGACACTCATGGAGGAACCATTTTTTCTGCTATAGCATTTATTCATTTATGTGATAGTAATACATTGCGCACATATTCTATATGTCTTGTGCATATGTAGAATTGTTTTGAGCAAATCTTTGAATAATATGTACAGGAAAGGGCTCAAATCAGAGATGCAAACGATGCGAAACCTCTTAAGTTAAGTGGGGGTAGCATTCAATTTGAGAATGTTCACTTCAGGTGCATATCAAATTCTTTCTTCTTTTGTTATTTGCTAAATGATATATGGATTATTCGATTGGTTGTACTTTTCCTTAAGCGTTGTTTTCACTCAATCATCAGTTTGTGCACTTTCTATATATATATTTAGATAGGTAGACAAACATTATCAAACATTCTGGTGTGATGATCTCTGATGTACTGTGAGAAGGTGTACTCTGTTTAAGAAAATTATATATTTAACCCCTGGAGATGTATATTTAGAACTAAGCTTCAGTGTTAGACTGGTGACTTAGTTGAATTTTATCAATTTGGGCCTGCAATGAAATTGTCACATGTTGCCCAAGGGCTTAGTTCAAGTGGCAAAGGTTGAAGGACTTGTGATTCGAACCCTACGTCATGCGAACTAATTCTAGTATATAAGTGGAGAAGGGTAGAGGGGCGGCCCATTGTCCCCGAGTTGCAAAGGCTGTGGTTGTTCCTAAGGGTTTGCCCAATGGATTTCTCGGTCATTAAAAGAAAAAAGATGTTGTCACATGTTAGCTTAGCACTCTTGCTTGTCGGTTATTGCAGTTTGCGTTTGTGGCTACTTGTGATTGGACTTATTCTTACTCATCTTATTTATGATATAGTTCGTCTGATGTTTGCTTGTTGTTCTCTTAGGAAACAAGTGCTTTTGACAGTATCATACGCCTTATTTTTTGGGGTAAAGAGCAGTATCATACACCTCATATCAACATCATGTTGATTAAGCCAACTTATCTAACATCCCCACTAATTTTATGTCTCTGTTTTGCATGCCTAGAGCCATTTCGGTTAGACAAGAGTAGATGCCAAGGGATTTCTTGTTGGAAGAAAGGAGGGGGAATAGAAATTCTATTTGGTAGATTGGAAGAGAATTGCATTTCTGTTGACAGAAGGGAGCTTACGGATACGGTGTATTTCTCTTTTTGACAAGGTAATAATCTTATTGATATAGTGGGGTAAGTCGATACAAGTGGTAGAGAATCTATACAAATATCAAGTTCTGTATAAAGAAACCCGTTCATCTATACTGACTGGCATCTCGTGGGTGCTCCAAAAGTGTAAAAGAAACAAAAACTTGTTCTTATTTGTACAAAGGTATTTTTGGCTCCCTCAAAAGCTCTCCTGTTACTCTCTCGAAGTGAGTGGTGCTATATTCTGTGCCCGCGATTTTCTTTTCCTACATCTGAATGCCCAACTGAACATGACATCCTTAACCATAGCTGAAGTGCTGACATCACCACTGCTTCCACCATGGCTTATTCACTACTTGGCTGTGCACCAACAGGTGATTTGCATGCTCTCCCATCAACTTGTACATGTAACACCAATAGAGAATTTCTACCTTTTAATGTAAACTTGAAGAAAATGGTTGTGGAGATTCCCCCATGTGGAAAATGTTATATAGTAAGGTAATGATTGCCAAATATAGCATGGTTAATAATGGCTGGTTCTCGAGTGAAACACGGAGTGCGTAGGGTAAGTGTATGGATGGGGATTATTAAAGGCAGAAATATGTTAGTGGAGCATGTTGGGTTTGTGGTGGTAATAGCACAAGAATTTGCTTTGGGAAGGAATTTTGGTGCAGGAATACTAGTCCAGAGTAGACCTGCCCATAGGCTTATAAGTTGGCAAATAATGAGGCCATGCTGGTGGATTGTTTGGAAGAGGATCTGGGAGTTGCATGAAATATTAAGTGCTAGAAGTAGGACAAGATGTAATGGAGGGTATAGGGATGAAAATTGTTTTGCTTAAAATCATGCTACCGGGAGTTAATGGAGGAAGCAGAGAAGGAAGAGACGTCATAAAAGATGTTGGCAGTAAAACACCAGAAAAGAGTACAACAAGTAAAACACCAGAAAAGAGTACATCAACAATAGCAAACCCAGTGTAACCCCACAAGTGGAGTCTGGGGAGGGTGGTAGTATGTAACTAGACCTTGCCCCTACCTTCAAGAAGGCAAAGAGGCTGTTTCGGAAAGACCCTTGGCTTAAGAAAGATAAAAGGAAGGGCAGCAACAAGCACACTAATTAGAAAACCGAAGCAAAAATACAAAACGAAAACTGAGTATTATAATCAGAAGGCTGAAACAAAAGCAACGACAAATAATCACAGAAATCAAGGAATACGAAAATACATAAATAGTGCTAACTCATGTACTAAAGCTACTGTTATAGACAAAGACAACGCTAGACGACCTATCCTAACCCTTTACCGTTATTCCCAACCTCCACACCTTCTTGTCCATGGTCATGTAGGAGCAACGCCATATCTTACCTAATCACCTCTCCCCAATACTTCTTCGCCCAACATCTACCTCTCATTAGGCCCTCCAAGGCCAACCTCTCACACCTCCTCACCGGTGCTTCTGTGCCTCTCCCCTTCACATTGCTTGAACCATCTAAGTCTCACCTCCCGCATCTTGTCCTCCGCAGGGGCCCCACACACCTTGTCCCGAATAATTTAATTTCTTATTCTATCTAGCCTGGTATGCGCGCACATCCATCTCAACATACTCATTTCAGCCACCTTCATTTTTTGGACATAGAAGTTCTTGACTGGCCAATTTAATATAGTCGGTTTGACCACCATTATATAAAACTTACATTTTAGTTTAGGTGGCACATTTTTATCACACAAAACACCTGAAACGAGCCTCCATTTCATCCCTCCCACCCTAATACGATGTGTAACATCCTTGTCGATCTCTCCATTCCTTGTATAACTGACCCAAGGTATTTAAAACTCTCTCTCCTAGGATGACTTGAGAACCAAGCCTCACTTCTTTGACCACAACCTGAGTCGTCCCACTGAACTTGCCCTCCAAGTATTCTGTCTTGGTCCTGCTCAACTTGAAACCTTTAGACTCCAGGGTCTGCCTCCGAATCTCTAACCCCCCGTTAACACCGCCTCGCGTCTCGTCAATTAGAACAATGTCATCTGCAAATAACATGCACCGCGACACCTCTCCTTGTATGTGGCACGTCAGCGCGTCGATCGCCAAGGCAAAGAGAAATGGACTGATGGCAGACCCCTGATGGCAGACCCCTAATGCAACTGGGAAGTGTTCTGAGTCCCCTCCCACGGTCTTCACTCGAGTTGTAGTTCCATCATGCATGTCCTTAAATAACCCTAATGTAAGCAATATGAACACCTCTAGCCTCCAAACATCTCCACAGAACTTCCCTTGGCACTTTATCGTAAGCCTTCTCTAAATCGATGAACACCATATGTAAATCCCTCTTCCCCTCTCTATACTGCTCCATCAACCTCCTTACAAGATGAATAACTTCCGTAGTCGAATGTCTTGGCATAAATCCAAACTGGTTTTCAGAAATATCCACAATCCTCCTCAACCTCAGATCCACCACCCTCTCCCAGACTTTCATAGCTTAGTAACTTGATGCCTCGGTAGTTGTTGCAACTTTGGATATCACCCTTGTTCTTATACAGCGGACCATCGTACTCTATCTCCATTCTTCAGGCATCTTTTTTGTCCTAAAAATGACATTAAATAACTTAGTGAGCCACTCCAAGCCCGCCTTACCCCATGCTCTTCCAAAATTCCACCGGGATCTCGTTAGGGCCGGTCGCTCTCCCCTTGCTCATCTTACGCATAGCCCCCTCGACCTCCTTGGCTCTTAGATGCCTACAATATCCAAAGTCCCGACGACACTCAGAGTGTTCTAAATTGCCTAGCTCAATGTTCCTATCCCCCTTTTCGTTCAAGAGTTTATGGAAGTAAGTCTGCTATCTACGTCGAATAAGTGCCTCATCCAACAAAACTCTGTCGCCTCGTCCTTGATGCACTTCACTTGGTCCAGGTCACAGACCTTCCTTTCTTGCACCTTGGCTAACCCAGTGTTGTGAAAAGCGGTCGCTTCCTCGCTTAAAGCGAGAAGCGAAGCAAGGTGACCCTATGACCGCTTCTGCTATATGAAGTGACTCAGGTAGGGAAAAGCGTGCGCTTCGCACTAAAAAGCGAGAAGCGACGAAGCAAAGCGAGGTGACCGAAGCGAGCGCTTCTCTGTTTTAAACACCTGCCAACTTTTTTAATTAAAAAAGAAAGGTGCTCTTTTATTAAACCATACGACCAGCAGCAACAGAAAGAAAGAGGCAACTAGGGTTCCAAGTCTTGTACACTTTTCAACTTCAACATACGACCTCCTCCTCCTCCTTCTTCTTCTTTCACTGTTTCAGCGTCCAAATAGCAGCGAAATGTTGGCGAATTTTTTTTTCCGTTCGGTTCTTCTTTCTCAGTCTTCTCTTCATTGAAATGCTGCCCAGTTCTTCTTTCACTGTTTTTATGCTGCCCGGTTTCTAACAGAATGGTATACTGCCCTTCCTCTTAACAGAATTTATTTTAATATTTTTTTTAAATTCCGTTTCACTTAAAAAAAGCAAGCGCTTCACTTCTCGCTTCTCGCTTTAAGCGAAATGGTGGTTGTCGCCTTTCCTCGCTTCACGCTCTTCACAACACTGGGCTAACCTGTACAACTTCTTATCCCCTAAACACCAGAAAAGAGTAATTTTTTCAAATCGTGTGCTGTAAGGGATGCTACGTTGACCCTTTATGTACCTAAGGAGGAGGAAGAGAATCACTTTACCATTTCTCAAGAAAGGAGGAAGAGAATCATGGTCAGTTGGTGTTATTGGTGCAAAGAAAGTTGCTACAATACGAATGACATTTTTTTTTGCACTGCAAACTTACTTCATAGTTGAGGAATTTTGCATATTCATTGTTCAATGTGGCATGGGTTTTACCAAGCACAGTTTAGGAGACATTACCATGTTGGAGACAATGCAAATTGAGGGAAGAGTGGAGTGCTACCTGGAGGAAGATGCTGTCCTGTTATTTTTGTACAGTGTTGAATGACAGGACAGAAGCTTGTTCCATGATAATGAAAGGGATATGAACGGTTTGAAAAGGTTTCTTATTTCACGTATTCATTTGATGTAAATAGAAGATCCCTACTTGTATAGGTTATTAGGGTAACTTATTAGCTAACTGAGGTTGAACCACTCATTTTTTATACATATTTTCTGACACCATCTTGTCTGGTATTAATGAAATTCCTTTGATTTATCTAAGATATTGCACAGGGGAAAAGATACTAATTCTTCTATCTCATAGTCTGATCATTCTGTTTCTGCCCATATAAGCACTTCCATGTCAGGGCTTTTGAGCTTTTTAATTTCTCGTCACATATCCATTCTAAAGCAAAGCTTGTGTTATGAGCTTGTGTTTACAAATTTTCCTAGGTAGCAATGCTGATGTTACATATTTAATGCTTTCCAAGTACGTTTTCTCAAAAAAATGCTTTCCAGGTACTTTGGAAGTAGGAGATTTCCAGAGCTCTTTAGGTTCTGCAGCTTTGGTAGTTAGGTTGATGTACAGCTGCTGCTGTTCATTTGAACTGCAACTCATCATGATTATATTTGCTTGAAGTAGATATGCTTGCTTTCACTACTGTTCCACCTAATGGACTAGTGAATGTGCTTGTTGATCCTTGTTCTTTTCATTTTTTCATAGTTATTTGACGGAAAGGAAGATTCTAGACGGGATTTCTTTTACTGTGCCAGCTGGAAAAAGTGTAGCTATTGTAGGAACGAGTGGTAGTGGTATGGTTTCAGTCACTGTTCCTTATTCTGTTTCAACTTTTCAGTTTTATTTATTTATTTTGGACTTGATTTTTCTGTAATCTAGTGACTGTCCATATTCTAGCAATCTAAATATGGGCCTACCCCAAATCCCGACCAATACAAGGTCTCTTAGCTGACTGAAATATACAACCTTTTTAAGAGGTCACTATGGATTTTCAAGTGTGGGATCTCCTAGATTATTTTAAGTTTGTGTAGAACCTTTGATTATGTACAATCTCATTGTTTATGCTTTTTTACTAGCGCTGATCCGCATATTACTTTCTATTACAGGCAAATCAACCATTCTTAGATTGCTTTTCAGATTCTTCGACACCCATTCTGGAAATGTAAGAGTAATCATTGTGGGATATTACTTATCTACATATGCTCAGTTAAAACTTACTAGCGGCCAAATCATATTGCTTGGGCCTGCTTTTCATCACAATGTTTGAGAGCTTTATGGTGTGTCTTATCATATTAAACTTGGATTGTTTGCCTTAGCAGTTTATGTGGTCTGTCGCTGTGCACTTCTTTACTGTAGAACAATAAATTTGGATCAATTTCCTGGCTAATGTTTTCCTGAAAATGATTAGTTTTTCAATTATTTCATGATCGCTTTTTAATCATTAATAACAGACAAAAAGGCCTTAAATGGCATGCATGATGATGAAACTGGTATTTCGCATTTGCTTAAAGAGAAGACTGACTGACAAAAACTACAAACCGTATGTTGTTGACAAATCATATGCTGAATTCTCTTTGCAATGTTTGTCAAACTGCTGAATAGGGAGTTTTATTGCGATGGAAATACGAAAGGCATATAATTTAAAGAATATGTTTGTAAGAAGGAATCTGGACAATGTTTACATCTATCTTTGTCCATGTGGTTGATGAACCCTACTTGTTAATGTTGCGATCTCATTAACTGTTCATTAGGCGCTTTGCAAATTCATGTGCTGTGGAAGCCGAATTTCCAAGTTTATGCACCCTTGTAAGTTAACATTAGCAGGGGACTGGATTTTGTCGTATTCCACATAGAATTATGTTGATCCTGTTTTGCTGCATGTTTACGTGATTGAAATATTAGAACACATAAGATAGAAGTGAAGAGGTAAATGTAGATAATTGCACGTGGAACAGTGAATTTACGTCTCAGGCAAAAATTTTCTTTTTCTTGTTAGATCTTTCAGCTTTTTGGTGGCATTTTGCTCTTGGCAGGTAAAAATAGATGGTCAAGATATTCGGAAGGTTACACTTGAGAGTCTTCGGAAATCTATTGGCGTTGTTCCCCAGGATACTGTAAGTTGTCATAAATTATGTAGCTTAATATTCATCGTGGTCCCTGTAAAATGCGTGCGTTGAAAACAACGATTTCTTTGTTTTTCCAGGTCCTATTCAATGACACTATATTTCACAATATCCACTATGGACGGCTCTCTGCCTCTGAGGAGGAGGTCTGTTGAGAATTTTATATTTTCTTCTATTTCAACCTTCAGTTGCTATATTATCTGAGTCTCCCCTGTTATCAAATGAAATGTTTCAATAAGGTGTACAATGCTGCTCGGCAAGCTGCAATCCATGACACTATTATGAAATTCCCCCAGAAGTATGCTACAGTGGTGGGAGAACGTGGACTTAAGGTGAGTCCCTTTTAGTCCCCCCATTTTCTCTATTTGTGTGCAGGAGCATGTGTTGGTACCTTTAGGTCTATCCTTTGCCCCTCCGTAATCATGTTGAAGTTTATCCATGTAGGCAGGACATGGAAGAGTAATCATGTCATAGTTGGCGCAAAATCATATGCATCACTCATTAAGATAATCCATGTTGATAGTAGGTTAAAATTTGATCTTCTTCTAATTGTCGCTAAAGATTAGTCAGGACAAGTCAACATTCTCCATTTGGATTTGAAGTTAATGTTTTTGGTTACTTAGAGTTGCAACTTGCTAGCACAGATTTCGGGTTAAAAACCAGACATTACACCTAATTCTGCACTTCTGAATTCTGATGTGATCTTTCTCCTAAACCGGTATGCAGGAAGGAACTATTAGTGTTGGTAGGTGATACAAATGAGTTTTCACAATTTTAGGGTTTATACCAGGGATTTTCGTTAAGCTTGTAGTTGCTTATCTAGATCTACGTATGGATGAGCTAACTAACAATATTCAAGATGGGTCTCATGGTATATGCTACCTGCAGACGATATTTTCTTAAACTATGGAGTCACTCAAGAGTAAGGGTTTCAGGATAAGTAGAAGTAAGATTGAATATGTGGACTGCAAGTTTAACCAACACAAAAAGAGTGAAATAAGATGAAATGAGACGGGATTGTGGTGCCTAAATGGATAAAACTCGGATATCTAAATTTAATCTGGAAAGTTAAGGCACCTCTCAAGGTGATCTGTTTTTTCATGGTTGGTGGCAAGAGAAGCATGTTTAACACAAGAAAACTTGAGTAGAAGGGGTTTCCATTTTGCTCTAAATGCGCACTTTGTGGTACAGCTAGAGAAACCAATAGCCATTTGTTTCTTCACTGTCCTTGTCACTTACCAACTATGGCAACTTTTTCTGAATATTGTGGGCCTTAAATGGAGTATGCCAACAAACACTTGTGATCTGTTGAAGTGTTGGAATTATAATGGGTGTATAGTGAGACAGAAGAAATGGTGGAGATCGGTTCCTACTTGCATTTGGTGGATTGTCTGGATGGGGAGAAATTCAGCAATTTTTGAAGACGGAAGCAACTCGTTAATATTAAAATGAATTGTTTCCTTTTGTTTCATTTCTAGAGTAAAGATAGCTTTTAGAGGAGGCAGAATCTTTAGTAGATTTAATTGGTGCTCTGCAACCTTAGGTTAACATAGCTGAGGTCTGCTCTTTTTGTAAATATAGCTCGACACTGCTTTCGTGCTGTTTTTTGTTCTTATTAATATATATACAAGTTACCATTCTCAAAAAAGATATTTCGGGAGAATGTTATGACAGATTAAGATGAAGCATATAGAATCAGAATAGGATGGTTGAAGCAGAGAAGTGCTACAGAAATTATGTGATAGGGGAATACTTACCAAAGTGAGTGAAAGGCAAGTTCGATCAAATGGTTGAGAGACCAACAATGTTGTATGGGAGTGAATTTGTGGTTAACATGCTGATGTTAAGATAGATGTGGGGTTGTACAAAATCAGACAAAGATAAGGTCACTTGAGATGATTTGTCATATTCTTTTTCTTTTTAGTAAGTCGGTTTGTCATATTCTACTTCGATCTCCAGATGTACCAGTCCATTGGTGTAAACCATGGTGGATTGAGGGCGTAAAAAAAATGAGGTAGACATCAAACCACGTGGAAGGAGTTACTTCAAAGGACCTACAATCTCTTGGATTCCAAACAAGCTCAGCGAAAATAGCGGACAATAGAAGAAAAAGATTCGTATAGGTGATGCCAATTAGTGGGAATTAGGACATAGTCATGTGGGTCAGAAATTTGTATGCAGTAGAAGATGTAGAAAACTTCTAGTGTCAGTGAACCAACTTTTTGAATATTGGATTGAGAAGAGTCTGATTGGAGCGACATGAATTCTGAGAGTCCATCTAGCTGACCCAACTAGCTTGGGCTTGAGGTATTATTGTTGATTTAGGGAGTGCAGCACAATAAATGAGATATCATTTTGGGATTACATAGCACTCCCTATCCAAATATTTATTCTTTTATACAGGACTTGCGTTTCAATTCTTTTCTACTTTGAGAAAGTTATATATGCCGCTGACTAAAGGCAGGTCTTCCCTTTTCTGTCTTTCTCCTGCAGTTAAGTGGTGGCGAGAAGCAAAGGGTTGCACTAGCGCGTGCATTCCTTAAAGCACCTGCTATATTGTAAGTTCACCTGTCACCCTTCTAGTATAAAGAAGTTGTGTTGTCTCAGAGATTGCTACCAACCTTCATTTTCTGTATGTTCTCATAAATTAGTCCTTGCTTTCCAAGTAAAAGAACCTTGAGGTTATAGAATCTTTAAGGAATTATAACATTTGTTTAGCAAGGTCAATTTTAGTTATGAGGATTGGGTATTTGAGACAAATAAGAACTTTTTGGAAAGTGTCATACTCTGCTGTTTCACTGTCAGAAACAGTTTCTGGAACATTTGGAGTCAGTTTTTTCCTGGAAAGGCAAATTAAATTAGCAAATATATTGATTTTATTACTTTTGGTTTGGATATTTAGGTTACAATTTGGTGGAAGCTACAAAGATTTGTGCTCACTTTGTTCATCTCTTTTCTTGGTGTCTAGACAGCTTCATTTGTTTTTCGCAAAATAAAAAATAAGAAAATACAGCTTCATTTCTTTTCGGTTTCCTTTGCTTAACCCAGAATGTCGCTTTTACCTTCATAATACACATTTAACAGACTTGTATCCAGCATTTTACCTGCTCTTAATACTGGCTTACTGAAGGCATGTTAGGAGAGAATTTTTGCTTGGACAGCTGAGACAGTTTATCAAAGACATTCTCTTTCCAGAATGTAACAATGTTTAGGCCATTGTTTCAAGCATGTCTTACATGATGAAAAATTCAGATGTCTCTTTTTGGTTGGTTCATCTTCGTTGCCGTGCATTTTTCTTCATTCATTAAAGTGCACTTTTTTCTTCATCCACGTATAAATATTGTGTTACTGACAGGCGAGAGCTTATATTTGCTTCATGTGTCATGAAACATGCTTCTTTTATTTTTAGTTGCTCGGTAAAACTCCGTTATCAGAATCGTGAGTTGATAGCATTCTAATGTTGACTTTAGGCCTTATATCAACCTGGGAATACTAGGCTGATTGTCGTGTTAACTGGAGGTTAATATTTTCAAACCAGGCAGCAAGGCTTTGACTGACCATCTATTAACTGAGAGAGGATTGTTATTAATTTAATTTCTTTATCGTTTGTTCTTCCTCTAGAGAATTGTTTCTCACCCTTTTTTTCTCTCTTAGGCTTTGTGATGAAGCCACGAGTGCACTTGACAGCACGACAGAATCAGAAATATTAAGTGCTTTGAAGTCTCTAGCAGATAATCGGACTGCAGTTTTTATTGCCCATAGGCTCACTACAGCTATGCAATGTGATGAGGTTTGTTTCTAGCAAATATATTTCATGAATGCTCGTTCTCCAATATATATTATTATTCAGTATTCTATGCATCAGATCAGATAGAAATTAACCTACTTATTTCTTTGGCTGACCCAAAACTATATCCACTCTCGTAATAGTGACTTTTTCTCTGCACTAGTACTTCATAATATTCTACATTTAAAGTAACTGAGGACCCTCTCTTATTGTGTACACTAACCTTAATAGTAGTCCACAGCTCAAATTGAAACCAACTTTAGGATGTGGGGAATATTGGCTAAATTTGATTTCTTTAAATAAATAAGACGACCACTGATATAAAATGAACAATTCGGAATAGGAGCGCATTACCTTGGTAATTTGGGTGGTGTGTAGTATGTTTCGCAGAATTTCACCAGAATTGTGTTGTTACAAATTGTTCTCTTCTAACTTATTTCATTATAACCGTGGTTACAAAATTTCCTTTTTCTTCTTGGACCTTGCAAAACCAGAGCGATATTTAGTGTGTAGTTGTTGAGAACATTAGTCCTTTTTGTTTAAGGTTATTAGAATTAATAGACAACGATAGGTTATAAGCTGTTTAACTATAGCACAAACGCAAATGTATTTCTTTGTTAGCTTTTTGGTGCAACATGGCCTTTGTAAACGATGTAGAATCCATGTTAGATATGATCGAGGCATTGCACACTTTGTAATTTTAACACAGGCTTAGTGCTGTTATACCATTTATAAAATATCATTACTTATAAAAAAAAGAAAAAAACTATATCACAAACGCAAAGTGTTGAATATAACATGATGTGGTCCTTTGAGTCGGCATTTTCCACAACTGTGGTTCAAAATGTTGTATCTTTAGATTGTAAAGTTTAACTTACCCTTTTTACTAGTTCATTATAAATTGAATGTGTGGTCATGATTATCAGATCGTAGTCTTGGAGAGTGGGAAAGTGGTGGAACAAGGGTCGCATGAATTTCTTCTATCTAGGCCAGGGAGGTATGCACAACTTTGGTCACAGCAGAACACTGTTGATGGACTCGATGCAGCGACATGAATATTCCCCTCCTGTTGTTTCAAGAAAGGAAAGACGTTACCGACTTCACCACCGAATTCGGCCCAATCATCTCACTTCAACTCCAATAAAGGATATCAATTTCCGATCCGCTTTTACCCTTGTTTACCATATTTAATCCTTGATCTAGTGGGACAGGATTTGTAGGACAAAGAAGCCAGGCCCCATGTTAGTTCATGTGAATGAAAACGACAAGCTTCGTGGTTCTCCCTACTTCCTGTTTTATACGCTTCTTGCTTGGATAGAGCAGGTCAAAGTAATCTTCTCAATGATTATATTTTAGACTACCGTCATCTAGTTTTGTTAGTGGTAGCTACGATTAATCGGAAGCAGCTATGTATTATATGTACTGTTAAAGTGCAGTGTTCATTTTTTATTTTTCTGGAGAGCCAAGGAGTATCAACTCTAGGATTCATAGCTTGCTGTTAGGATTCATTCTTTGGACTTTGTAGTCGATGCTATACATTGTGTACAACCCACAAACACACATTACATTGTGTGAACATCTTATATGCACTTGCCCTGATATGGGGTAACTCCGTTAGTGAAGGAAGGCATCTCACATTGCCTTAATTCGATATGTTTCATTAACTAAATTAAACATTGTACTAAACGTCTTGTTGTCTGCAGCTGAAAATGAATGTTGGGATTTAGAGAAAAAGCAGATCTAATTTCTTTATGTGAACTTAATCACCACACTCTATCCCTTCCAAAAAGAGAATGGCATTCAAAGCATAAATCTACCCAAGATGCTGGCTAGGGGTGGCAAAACTAGTCCAACCTCATTTGACTCACCCAACTTGCATAGTATTTAACAGGTTGGATGTGAAAGATTGTAAAAATTGCACAGGACGCCTTATTTGGTCGCCCCCATTTAACTTGTACCCATTTTTTTTAAAAAGTTTTAACTTGTACCCACTTTTTAAACAACTTCAGCCCCCTTTCTCCTCCTCCTTTTCCTCCTTCGTTATCTTCTTTCTTTTGCTGCTGTTGGTGCTGCTATGAAACTTCAGTTCATGAGATGATTGCCATAAGTATGTTTATCAGATTATTTAAAAACAAATTATAAATAATTACATAAGTTAGTAAACAATAATTTGTGAATATTTTCACGTAATTCTGTTCTTTTCACGTTTATTGTTTCCAAAATTTATGATTTAGATACTGTTGGCAATCTGATATTTTATAGTAGTAATACACTATGAAAGAATAAGGTGATTATTTATCTAGTATGTTAGAAAGCTTTTTCAAAAACTTCGCTTATATAGTGCTGAAATTTTTACAAATGAACTAAATAACTTCAGCATCTTCTGTCGAAGTTTTTGAAAAAGCTTTATGACAAAACTAATAAATCCAGGACAAAAAAAACTTCAGCTTATATAGTGCTGAAGTTTTTACAAACGAACTAAATAACTTCAGCATCTTCTGTTGAAGTTTTTGAAAAAGCTTATCCAGGACAAAAAACTTCAGCTTATTTAGTGCTGAAATTTTTACAAATGAACTAAATAACTTCAGCATCTTCTGCTGAAGTTTTTAAAAAAGCTTTATGACAAAATTAATAAATCCAGGACAAAAAACTTCAGCTATTTTAGTGCTGAAGTTTTTACAAATGAACTAAATAACTTCAGCATCTTATCCAGAACAAAAAAACTTCAGCGTATTGCCTTTGCTACTTAAGGCCCGTCTACTAGAATGCTGAAGTTTTGCGTGATTGCCTTTGCTACTTCAGCCCCGTATGCTTAAGTTACAAGAAAAAGCGGGTACATTTGCAATTTTTTTGCAAAGCGGGCACAAGTTAAAACGTGACCCAAAAAGTGGGTATATATGCAAATCGCCCTGAAAGATTTTTTTGATGGACTGTTTTGGGCTGAACACGTTTTAACCCATAGAATAAAATAAGGGAGAAGGACAAAAGTATCATGTTGGGAGGAATTTATGACTATCTTTGCCTATCACGATCTAAAATCCCACCTCAGACCATGACGATGCCTAGCTGTACTTGCTAAGCAAGCCAACTCACAATCAACAACATATAGTCTAGATTCCTTTAATTAATAGAGTCATATCATAAATAAAGACAGGAATGATCTCGAAACAGTACAATATTTGACACAAACATAACATGGTTTGAACATGATTAACACAGTACAACTCCCAAGAACTAGGTGTCACAAGTACACACGCAACTACTAAATAATTATAAGTCTGAATACATAATCGAAATTGTTTGAGAGAATGAAAATAGACAGGAGATAAATAAGGAAGGCACTGCGATATGAATTCATAAGGTGCAGCTCGCCCTAAGTCTTTGACCAATCGCCTAGATTCAACAAGAGGGTCTGCTAGAAGCCACCTAAAATTTTGTACAAAAAAATTGCAGAAACATAGCATGAGTACACCATAGCCAGTATGTATCAAGTCTAACCTCGAAGAAGTAGTGGCGAAGCTATAAGCATCAAGATACTAACAACTCAAATATAACTAACAGAGCCTGGAACTGAAACAGTAAATATCCTCATGAACAACATGTATCAAAGATGTCAAACAGTCGAAAGATATAAAACACGCTTTTCCAAATCAAGAGATAGTCATAACGCTGCTCAAATATGATATTTAAAGATGTCATTCTTCAATTAATGGAGTCGAGGCTCCCAACTAGCATATATATATATATATATATATATATATATATATATATATATATGTACCATAAAATAGTTTGCATTTAAATAAATGCTTCTAAATGAGTCAATGATGTCTATGTATGCTCAGGACCCTACCTCTTACCTTAACTGGTACAAGATCCATATACCCTGATACAAAGTCTAACAATACACAATCCTTGTATCGACCATGCTCACAGGGCCTAAAGTAACAGGGGTAATCACCCGACTCCATAGGGATGGTACTAAGTTCAAGCGCAAAAAGGAGCTTGATAACTCACTTATAATCAAATATTCGCTCATCATATCCTGTGTTATCACTATATTTCAATTGCATGACTTTACCTTTTGTGCCACGATCTCATTCCAAATCAAGTATCCAAATATATAATATGCGCATATGCCCAAAAATTAATAGAAAAATGATGCACAAAGACATAATAACAATCATGCAGATATCTGCTCATGGAATTTCTGTATGACTCTGGATAATCCAAGCAATTCAACATATCAAAAATAAGCTTCTATGTCTTCATAAATAATCAAAAACCTAGGTTTGATCTCTAGGATGAATATGAGAGCGAGTATAGTCATATAAGCCAAATAAATCATGAATCAAGTTACGAACATAATGAAATCCTCGGACATGATAAAACTTGGTACGTACATACACGCTCGCCACCTCGCATATACACCATCCCCAATACATTAAAGACATACCAATCAAGTCAAATCCTAGGGGTTTCCCTCTTAACAAGGTTAACCAAGAAACTTACCTCTTTCCAGGCTAGCTTCAACCATAAATCGCGTCAGAACCTTGCTCTAGCCCTCCAATCACGCACATTCAAGCTAAACATCACCCAAGGAAGTCAAATAATGCTATAGGAAGTGATCCCAAACCATAAAGCCTCGATCTTTGAAGAATTTTTAAAAAGTCAACAGAAGTCAACTCGGGCTCGTGTGCCCGAAATCTAAAACCGATACCAAAATTCGATGAATCATAACCTGTCGAATCCAAATATATAATTAATTTTCAAATCCGGATCCAAATCGATGGTTAAATCTCAAAAATACACTCTCTTAAAGTGTAGACAAAAAACCCCAAATTTTCTTTTAAAATTCCATATTTTAGGTGTACAAATCCATGTAGATTCTTAAAATATAATCACAAATAAGTAGAAATCTCTTACCCTCTTGCCTTCTATGAAAATCTTCATGAAAAATCGACCTCTCCAAGTCTAGGGCTCAAAATATGAAAGAATGGGTAACAATCCCGAAATATGACCCTTATGTATTCGGCTCAGAAGTACCCTTCGCGAACGAGGAAAAAGCCTCATGTTCGTGAACTACAAATGTTGATGCCACAGAAAATAGTCTATGTGATCGCGTCTGAGCCTAGCGATCACGAAAGCAATCAAGCCAACACATCGCGAACATGAGCTCCATCTAAAGAACGCGAAAGCCAATGAGCCACCCAACCTGCTCAGACTCTATGCGAACGCGACCTCTGGGACGCGAACGCGATGCCAACTTTACCATAACTACGCAAATGCGAAAACAACCATGCGACGTGAATAAACACAACTCCAGCTCCCAAATATGCATCAGGAATGCGACCCCTGAACCGCGAACGTGAAGCAACAATACCAACTCGCCAAGATCCTCCTCCACGATCGTGATACACCACAATACACCAACAACTCAGCTACTCCAAAACACATAGAAATGGTCCTAAACCACCCTAGATCACACCCGCACCCCTCGGGACCCGTCCAATCATACCAACAAGTCTAAATACAATATCCAAATTATTCAAAGGTTTAAAACACCGCAAATAACATCAAAACCACGAATCAAAGATTAAAATTATTCTCTTAACTTTCAAATATTCCAACTTTGCCGAACTCATCCGAAAGACACTTAGAAATTCTCGATCATAAATTTATATACAAGTTCCAATACACCAAATAAACCTTGCCAAAGTCCCAGAACACCGACCGACCCCGATAACTTAAAAGTCAATTTCCGGTTATACTTATGAACTCTCCAATTCTTCAAATTGATAGCTTTCAGTAAATAAAGCCAAAACCTTCTAGGAACATCCAAATTGAATCTGAACATAACCCCAAGTCCAAAATTGCTATTCGAACCTGTTGAAACCATCAAATCCCGATTCCGAGATCTTTTACTCAAAAATCACATTTTGGTCAACTCTTCCAACTTAAAGCTTCCAAATTGAGAATCACTCTTCCAAATTATTTCCGAACCTCTCAAACATCGAAAAAACCATATATGTAAGTCATAATACATCATATGAACGTACTCAAGTCTCAAACCACCGAATGAAATACTAAATCTCAAAACGACCAATTGCGTCGCGACATTCTCCCCCACTTAGACATACCTTCGTTCTTGAACGTGCCAATAACCATTCTAAATCCGTCAAATAACTACACAAGCTCATCATTCACACACCCATGAGTGATCCCATGTCACTTCAATCCATATAAGTCTATTAATACAATTCTACTGAAGATTCTCCCTTCAACCTTAGCTTAAGATACTTAGAACCAAGTTCCAACATCCGGAACTACCTCTGGGATCTGATTCTTGTATACATACACTGTATCAATCTCAACAAGATGTGTCAAACTATAATTATACTCCCAAGATGTAATCACATAATGTACCCCATCGCTCATTTTTTCACGGCAATATCTTCCGATGATAATAGTTTCTCATTATCAAACTGGTGTAGTAATATACCTCATATCAAATAGAACCTTGTTCCAGACCTTTGAAACACTGTTAATGATGGAAGAATCCTGTAGAAACTCATAACTACCCATCAGATCAATAAGCCATGGAGTTATCTTGCTAGACAAGAACCATTGCCAAATTCTGAGTTGACTAATGACATTATTCTTCCAAACACACCTTATAAAAATACAATTGTATTAATTTCAGGTCCTATAACCTCTTCTCAACCAGTACAAACTACTCAACCGACATGCCACCCCAAATGCCACCTAGAATCGCATACAATTCAATAGTACACCAAATAAGCAACAACTCAAATGTAGCCAATAATAAAAAGAGAACCAAATGAAATAACCGTCCAACAAGCCTAACAAATACAATCACAAAAGCATAATGCTATGAATCCATCCCACAATGTAGAAACAAAACACATGGAGCACGCACCAAAAATCATATCCAAACATAACACCATTGCAACATGCAACCGATCTAGTTATCATGCCACTCCACACGGTAATACTCATTGAGCCAAAATCCTCTTGCTCACTAACCCATGTGTATCAACAACAAGCACATACTGTGCATAAACATAACCACGGGAAGACATATAGCATAGAGTGCTACAAAAGGCAAGCATAACTATAGTGTAATAAAAAAATCAACATCTCAAGATCTATCTTGCTCCTATATCGCCACAAGTCCTAAACAGAGCCATAAAATGTATGTGAATAATCTAGTCGTCTTACACCCATCATGGCATAAGGGAATAACACACGAAATTGTTCAGGGAAGGAATAACACTCATTCAGCCTGATGGTACATCCATAGAAAAGCTGTGCTGAGTAAGAAAATCAGATCCAATATAGAATACTCATTATTATTAGGCCTACCAATAAGACCCCAAACCGATTCAGATCATCTCAAAATAGGTAAATAACCTCCCAAAATCCACAATGACCTCATCAATGACACAAACAATCAACTTCTAGCCCTTAATGTACTTTCACAGTCTGCAACCAACAAAATAATCTGCCTCCATACAGATCAAATCTCTAAGCCTCGAGAATACAAAGATCTCCATACCTGACCTCTATCTCTCCCACTTAAATAATTGATACATCATGCATACATAATTGTCTCATGAGAAATACTCCCATAAACCTTCTGCACCTACTAGCAAAAATTTGTACATCCATGGTACCACCCACACGATCTCTGCAATACTAGTCAAACCTCCAAAAGTCAATATACAATGCATCTTCTACAACACATACTCTTCTCAGGAGATACAAGATAGTGCTAGCATTATCTTAAACATATGAAATCCCCATGTTGTCTCGAACTCATGACATTCCTTTCAAAGCTAAATCACAACCTTGTCCATTCAACCTCAATCCCACATGGCTCACCGCATCTATTATACCATAACAGAAAAATGCAAGAATCCCGTTATCAACTCTGAATCATGAATTGGATACACATTCCATCAGCCAAATATCTTCCACTTAACTCAGTTTAGGATAAAATTGCAACATGCAATAAATTCTCATGCCTGTAGAAGACACCAACCGAACATCGTGGCCGAAAACCACCACAAACTCTTCAAAATCCATTTGAAGATACCAATCCATCAAAACTGAATCCCTTTACGTCAATCAAGTTATGCAAACTGCCAAAAACCCTAGAATGTTACCACAATGACACATATAAAGCCCTATTATGCCAACATAACCAATCATTTCTATTACCCTACTAATTTAAGCCACTGCTAAATGGTCCCTAACCTCTTCAGATTACTCATGACCCGCCTTCACGACGATACTTCTCTTTTCTAATACGCTATGGACCTCAATCAAAACTCATCCCAAGTGATCCTAACATGAAATATCATCACCCTAAGACTCGTAAGACACTTTATTTACTCTTATACACCCAATAGTACCTCAAACCAAAATACATGCTGTGAAGAGATCTTCTATGAATTTGAACCTGTTTCTTCCATATCTCAAACACTGCCTCGAAAAACTAGTAATGTTGCAGAAATATCTCAAGTCTCTTCCACAATCTAAAGTCAATCTCAACTCCTCAGCCACACCATGAATTTGAAAATCCTTAGGTACCACATCTTAAATTTTGAATCCACTAGAACCGCCCTAGAGAGTCACCCACTCTTAACCAGTCTAAAATACATAGTCAATCATGCCAAACAACTAGTCTCTGCCAACATATGAATACTCCAAAAGAGAAATAACTGGGCGAATCCTTTCCCTCTACTCGTTATATCCCTAAAGGACTATCCAACCCAAATGTAATGACCCGACCGATCGTTTTGTGTATTTGAGCCTCGTTCCCCTAATTGATGCTTCTCATATGTTTGTTTGTTATTTCTAACCTTTGGGAATGGTTTTTTTTTGGTTTCGGGAAGGTTTGAGACACTTCATCTTATTTTGGAAGCTTAAGTTGTAATAATTTACCAAGGTTTGAATTTTGTATAAATGGCCTCAGATTGGTGATTTGAGGGTTCCAATACATTTGTATTGTGATTTTGGAATTCAACATATGTTCGTAATTGGATTTGGAGGTTCCTAGGATGTTTTGTCGAAATTTGGCAATTTGGAGGTTTTGAGAGTTCTTGAGTTTGACCAAGGGTTGACTTTGAGGCTATCAGATTCATATTGTTGTTCCAAAAGTTGGAATTGGTTTATTTTTTCATTTGGGACTTGTGTGCAAAGTTTGGATGTAATCCGGATTGGTTAGGCTTGAATCAGACGCTTGGTTCAAAGTTTGGAATTTGATGAACTTAATAGAAGCTTAACATGTGTTTTGATCGTCGACTCTTGTTTTTGATGTTAGTCGTGATGTTTTGATCATTTTAAAAAGTTCGCAAAAGGTATTGGGACTTGTTGGTGTGACTGGATGGGGTCTTGGGGGATGGGGGCTCGGGTGTGTTTCCGGGTGGTCGCGAACCATTTCCATGAATTTGAGGCAACAAGTTTTTGGTAGTGTCTGGTGTTCATCACGCTGGTAGTGGTAGTACAATGTTCATGGTGAAGGATTAATGGGCTGGGGGTTGTTGTGCTTCGTATTCGCTGAAGGGAAGCCGCGTTCACGAAGAAGGAGCTGAGCTGGAAGGAGAGTTTCGCATTTGCGAGGGAGTGGATTGCATTCGCGTAGAGGAGATGCTGCTGGCCTTTGCGTGAGGATTTCTGGGCAGAGGCAGTGTGTGCTTCGTAAAAACAAGGCAGTGGCCACATTCGCGAAGGGTATAATAGGGTAGAGTATTTAATGTCATAGGATTTCACTCATTCTCTCATATTTTGAACATTAGACTTCGAGAGGTGGAGATTTTGGAGAGAAAATTCATTATTACTTTAGAGGTAAGCAATTTTCACTTGGACTTGACTTTATATCTTAACTCCTCATGGATTTCTACACCTCAAATATGGATTTTTAAAGGAAAGTTTGGATTTTTTGTCTACAACTTAAGAGGGTATATTTTGGGGATTTGAAGGTCGACTTGGACTTGGATTTGAATTCTATTAACATATTTGGACTCGCGAGGTTATGATTGTCGGGATCTACCCCTTGACTTGGGTTTTGCTCGTATGAGTAGGGGTTGACTTTTGTTAACTTTTGGGATTTATGTGAAGATCGAAGTTTTATTGGTTGGGATTTTTTCTTATTGCTTTATTTGATGCTATTGGGTTATTTTTGACTAGATTTGGGTCATTTGGAATTGAATTTGGACGGTTAGGAGATTTTTGCTTGATTTGAGGTTGCTAGACGGTGGTAAGTTTCTTGTCTATGCTCGTAAGAGAAAATAATAGGCGACATAATTGATACTTGATTCATGATTTAAGAGCCATGTATATACGAGATGATAAGCATATATGTGTATCTAGGTTTTGGAATATATCCGATATTTCTTGACTTAAATTGGGCTTTATTGGATTATGTGAAGTTGCTATTCATGTTCAAATTGATTTTATGACTACATGATAATTTATATTCATTATTTAGGAGCATGCCTAGGGTTATGAATTGTTGAGTTTACATGAGGGCTACTTTTCCATGTCGAGCTTTATTATAGATCCTAGTGATATACTTTCCCTATTTGCTCCATGATTTGGATGGTTTTTATGGCCTAATTAACTCATGATAATAATGTTATTAAGCTAGAACATGTTGAATAGTTTATTGAGTTGTTGTGATAAATTGAGTTATATGATTGTCATAGCCTCTAACAACCCGACCAGTCGTTTTGAGTATTATACCCCCACTCCCTCATTTATCATGTTCATTTGTTGTTATTTGACTTGTCAGGGTAGGTTTAGTTTCGGGGATATTTCGGAATGAGTTGGGACACTTAGTCCCAAGGGTAGAAGCTTAAGTTGAAAGAGTTGACTAGATATTGGCTTATGTGTAAATGACACCGGAATGGAGTTTTGATGGTTCCGATAGCTTCGTATGGTGATTTTAGACTTAGGAGTGTGTCCGGTATATTGATTTGAAGGTCTGTAGGTCATTTTGGCTTGAATTGGCGAAAGTTGGAAAAATAGAAGTTTGAAAAGTTGAGAAGTTTGACCGAGAGTTGACTTTGTTATTACCGAGCTCAGATATTGGTTCTGGAAGTTGGAATAGGTCCGTTGTGTCATTTATGATTTGTATGAAAAATTTGAGGTCAACCAGAGTTGGTTTGATAGGTTTCGACATCGATTGTAGAAGTTGGAAATCCATTAGATCATTAGGCGGGAATTGAAGTGAGATTCATGTTTTTTGATGTTGTTTTATGTGATTTGAGGCTTCCACTAAGTTCGTATCGTATTTTAGGACTTTTTGGTATGTTCGGATGGGGCCTCGGGGGCCTCGGGTATGATTTGGATCAAGTTCGGCTTCATTTTAGACTTTATAGGATTGCTGATGTTCAGGTTCGATTTTCTTATTCGCGATCGCGTGGGAAGGTTCGCGATCGAGAAGTCTATTTTAGGCGACTGGTGAAAGTTTTCTATGCATTCGCAAGAGTTTGACCGCGATCGCGAAGCTTTGGTCAGTGTTACTACGCGAACGCGAGGGTTGTACTGCGTTAGTGAAGCAGTAAGGGGTGGCTTGGAAGCCACACGTTTGTTCTTCGCGATCGTGTGAGGAGGTACATGATCGCGTAGCTTCGAGTCCCTAATCATCGCATTCGCGGCTGGAGTTCCACGCTCGTGAAGGTCATTTTTTAGGGAAGCATTCTTTTGTTCTTCGCGATTGCGAGGGACTTTCCCTGATTGCGAAGAGAAATCTCTGGGCAGCAGCTATAAAAATTTCAAATCGAGAGTTTGAACCCATTTTTTGTATTTTGAGCTAGTGACCTCAGATTTGGGAGATTCTTGAAGGTATTGTCAAGGAGTTGATTGGGGTAAGTGATTCTAACTCGGTTTTGGTTGTTATACATGAATCTATCATTGTTTTTACCATTTAATTAGTGTTTTGGGTTGGAAAAATTGGGGAAAAATTGTGAAACTTCATAGACCATAATTTGAGGATTTGAAGGTCGAGTGGAGATCAAAATTGAGTAATTTTGGTATGGTTGACCTCTTTAATAAATGTGTGTTCGGATTTTTTAAATTTTGTTGGATTCAGATACGTGGGCCCGGGGTTGACTTTTTGGATTTTTTGGCTTTGATTAAAGAACTTAGCTTTATCGAATGGAATTAACTCCTATAGTTTTTATTGATTGTATTAAGTTGCTTGTGGCTAGATTCGAGTCATTCAGAGGCCGATTTGCGAGGCAATTAGGGCTTGTTGGAGTAGGGATTTGTGTGATTTTTGAGGTAAGTAACACTTCTAAACTTGATACTGAGGGTATGAATCCCCGAACTACGTGTTATGTAGTTGATGTTGAGGTGATGCACATGCTAGGTGGAGGGCGTGTGGGCTTGCACCGTAGTAATTATGACTCAGTTGTTTCTGTGGAACTATGTAGTTACCCAATCTTGTTGTTATTCATGTAATCTCCACATGTTAGAGAAATTGAGCGGTAATCCATGTTAGAAATCTTGTTTAGGCTATATGCTTATTTTGTTAGGACCGGCTTGAGTTTGACCTTTTGAAGATGAAGGTCAAGGTTGTGGACGCCCGGGCTGAAGCTGAAGAGATTCAAGCTAAGGCTGATAAGAAAGTGGCCGTCTATTTAAAAGATGTTATCGACGCTCGAGCTGAGTTGAGAGGGGCTTTCGATCGGGAGAACAGAAGCAATGAATATGTTCGGTGAAAATCCCGGGGGGGGGGGGGGGGACCTTGAGGAGATCCAGCTAGGGGCTTTGATCTCTCGGAAGAGATAGAGCAGGCTATGGCAGATGAATACGATGACAAGTTCCTCGCATCCGATGCCGAAGATAATGAGGAACAGTCCGACGGGGCCGCAGTCCCCGAGGGGAACGTAGCCTAGGCCTTTCCTTTCTGATTTTGTGTATAATGCTCTTAGAGAACATAGTAAATGAAGCTTTGTATTTTTTTCACATATACATATAAAAAGAAGCCTTTCGGTTTTCCCCTTCATGAATTTTTCTTTGCTTGTGTACGTCTTTCTTTGTCTTCAGTTTTGACGTTTGTCGATGATTAGCCAGATGAATTGGCCTTCGAGGTAAAAACCCTTAGGTTTACAAATCGGCCTTGAGGCTTGCTAGGGTGGCCCATAGGCTCTTACGCATTTGCCCTTAGGTGCTTTTTAGTTAACTGTTTTGGGTTCAGTCTTCGAGTCGGTTCTGACTCGGGCTCATTGACCCTTAAGTTTTTTGAAAGCTGGCTCTTTAGATCTTATGCGTTGGGTCGGCAAGACCTCTAATATGGCTGGCACTTAGGCTCTTACGCGTTGGGTCAGTACGACCTTTAGTATAGACTGGCGCTTCGGCTCTTATGCGTTGGGTCGGTACGACCTCTAATATAAGCTGGCGCTTAGGCTCTTATGCGTTGGGTCGGTACGACCTCTAATATAGGCTTTATTTTTCCCTCATTAAAGACTATTTGAAATTTTTGTGTTCATCCGACTCTTCGTCGGTTCGATAAGGACCTCGATTGTGAGCCATTATTTAACGATAAATGAGCACATCGGGAGGTTTCACTCGATGGCTGAATTGTCTCGAAGCCTTCTTATTATTTGGAGCTGATATGATCGAAGCTCTTTTGCTTATGCTGAGGTTAGCCTGGTTAACCAGTTCTTTTTGAAGTATTTTCAAAGTATTTGAAGGCTTGTGATTTTATGGCGATGGTCGGGCGTCCCCGAGTCGCATTAGTTTGGCCGGAGCCTTATGACTATAGTCATTATGTTTGGCCATAGCCTTTTAGTCCCCAAGTGAGGTAGCCTCGGCGTTCATATCGAGGGTATGCCTTTTTAGGGGTCTTACAAGTTCGAATATATAGCCTTGACTTTAAGATCAAGATTATGCCTTTTGTAAGGTATTATAAATTTGAACATGCCTTACTTGAGGTCTTACAGATAGGTTACTTGGTACAAGTATAATTCAAGCCTCGCTCGAGGTCTTATAGGTTTGTTACTTGGCAAAAGTATAATTCATGCATTGCTTGAGGTCTTACAGTTTTGGTATTGCCTTACGGAGGCCTTATGAGCTCGAGGTTGCCTCATGGAGGTCTTACACTTTCTAGTTTTGCCACATGGAGGGCTTTCAGGCTCGAGGTTTCTCGCTTGGGGTCTTATGGCCTTGAGGTTTTGGTAGCTCAATGGGGTGACAGTCAGCGACAGTCCCCGAGACATTGAAAGTTTTTGGCTTTGGAGCCATTCTTTGTAAACTTGATGTTGCCTCATTGAGGGCTTATGAGCTCGAATTTTCCAGCCCGGAGGTCTTATGGCTTCGAGTTTTTGACGTTAGTTCCCGAGAGTTCGGGAAATTTCTGGACCTAGAACTGCTTCTTGTGGAAATAACAAACTTCTTTGAAGCACAAAGTGTTTTGATGTCAAAAATCAAAAAATATTCCTTGATTACTTGGTACAAGTATACATAGTTTTCACCGTTGGGGGTTTGATTATTCTATGTGGACACGGTTCTTTCGACCGTTTGGCCCGATACATCATTTTTCTACTGGGCCTCTCTTTGGCTCATCTTGATTTTTTCGGGGAGATGATCTCCGGGGGGGATGCCCCCCAGTATTCGAGGTTGGTCGAAGAGAAGCCTTGAATACTTGTTAAGTTCTCCTTAGGTAGCATATTGATGTTGCCTCGTTAAAAACCTTGCTGGTAAAACCCTTCTTGGGTTAAAATCCAATCGAAGGAAAAAAGTGCAATGCATTCTTTAAAACCTATGGTCTTCGAGCTGGAAGGTGTGCTTCGATTATTCTTAACCAGATACCTGCAGAAAGGTTAGTGTAAGACATAAATAAAAAAGGGAGACGGTCATACCTTAGTTGTGATGGTGCTCGAGCCTCGATATGCTTCAATAGTTCTCTCCGGGGACGCAGTACGATCCTTTGCTTATTTACTTGGATGCAGCCGAGAATGCAGCTTGCAATTGCTACTTCGTTGTTTGCCTATCCTTTGGCTCCTTCGATGTTGAAGGTGCTGATGCCGGTGCCACATCGTGCACTGCGAACATCACTCTTGCTGCATGCTGTTCCCTGTATACCATTTTTATCCCGTCCTTTGTTGGAAACATCATCATTTGATGAAGGGTTGATGGTACTGCTCTCATGCAGTGTATCCATGGCCTTCCGAGCAAGGCATTGTATCTCATGTCTCCTTCGATGACATGAAACTTGACATTTTGGGTTGTGCCGGCCACGTTGACCGGGAGGGTAATTTCCCCTTTTGTTGTCTCGCTCGCCATGTTGAATTCATTAAGGACTCAAGAAGCGGGAAGGATCTGGTTGAGCAATCTGAGCTGCTCTACCATCCTCGACCTGATAATATTGGCCGAGCTACCTGGATCCACAAGTACATGTTTAATTTGAAATGTATTCTCAAGAAAATAAATTACCAATGCATCTTTATGAGGCTGAGACAGGGTCTCGATGTCTTCTTCGCTGAATGTGAGAGCATCATCAGGTATGTAACCTCGAGTTTGCTTTTCCCTGGTGATGGATATTTTTGTTCTTTTGATAATGAGTTCCTGTGGGATGTCGATTCCTCTAACGATCATGTGGATGATATGTTGTGGCACTTCTGTTTCATTTTTCCTATTTGTTTCTCTTTCCCGAAATTGATTTTTGGCTCCGTCGCTGAGGAATTCTCGGAAGTGACCTTTGTTAAGTAGTCGGGCTACTTCTTCTCGGAGCTGTCTGCAATCTTCGGTCCTATGATTGTGTGTGCCATGAAATTCGCACATCAGGTTAGGATTTCTTTGCGACGGCTTTGATAGTATGGGTTTTGGCCACCAAGTGTCTTTAATTTTACTTACGGCTGATACGATGTCCGAAACATCAACGTTGAAGTTGTACTCAAATAACCGGGGTGCCTCCATCGGCCCTGTGTATCTGTCGAATCCGGCTCTGCTTACGAGTCCCCGAGGATTCTGACCTTGATCTGCCCTTCAGTCGTTTTGGGGTATGTTACGCCTTGGGGCGTTTCTTCGATCTTCAGTGTATGGTTGTTACATTTCCTTGATTGGCTTTGGCTCCTTTACCAGGAGCCTGCTAGGATATACTGAGCCAGAGGGGGCTCCTAGTTGGTTGTCCTCAACCCTAATCTTTGATTGATATTGGTTGTGGACATCCGCCCAAGTCAAGGCGGGATATTCAACCAAGTTCTGCTTTAGCTGCTTCGAAGCTACCAAGTTTCGTTCATTCAAACCTTGGGTGAAGTCCTACACTGCCCAGTCATCGGAGACTAGTGGTAACTCTATTCGCTCCATTTGAAGCGAGATACAAACTCCCACAACATCTCGTTTTCTCTCTATTTGATTTTGAAGACGTCAGACTTCCTTGTAGCGACCTTGATGGCACTGACATGTGCCTTTATAAAAGAATCTGCCAACATGGCGAATGAGTCTATCAAATTCGGGGATAGGTTATGATACCACATCATGGCCCCTTTTGAAAGTGTTTCCCTGAATTTCTTCAACAGGACAGATTCAATTTCGTCGTCCTTCCGATTATTTTCCTTTACAGCACAAGTGTAAGCAGTGACGTGCTCCTTGGGATCTGAGGTTCCGTTGTATTTCGGGAGATCGGGCATTCTAAATTTCTTCGGGATGGGCTTCGGAGCCACACTTGATGGGAATGGCTTTTGTACGAATTTTTTTGAACCAACACCCTTCAGGATCGGGGGTGCGTCCGGGATTTGATCGGCCCTTTAATTGTAGGTCTCCACCTTTTTATCATTATCTTCTATCTTCTTTTCGCCTAATTCAATCCTCTTTGTGAGGTCCTCGAGCACCTTCATAATAGCGGGGTCGGTTGCTGATCCATTGTTGCTCGATTTTTTCGGCACCTGTTCGGCTTGAGAGGCCGTTTCCGGTGCTGCTGTGCTTGGAGTTTTTTAGTAACTTTGCAGTTGTGCAATTGCCAGCTGTTGTGCCTGCAACATTTCAAAAATGACGTGAAGGCTAACCTCTCGTTCCTCCCCAGTTGGAGTTTTCTGATCTTCTTGTTGGTTTTCTTGGCTTATACTCCTGTTAGTGTGGGAGCTTATATCAATGTGTTGGGTATTGCGTGAAACCACATCCACGAGGATTGGCTTTGGTGCATCCTCAGGGTTTCATAGTGGTACACAGATGCCTGGGACAACTACACCATTCTCTCCATGGTCCTCAGGACCGTTGTTTTCATGTGCATTTACTGAGTTAGACATTTTGACCTGAAATCAAAGATTCTTGGACAAGAAAAAGTGTGAAGAATAACTTGCGTTTTTCAGTAGACCAACACTAAAACAATCACTATTATTTTTAGCCCAACAGTGGGCGCCAAACTGTTTTCCTTAAAAATAGTAATTACAATTAGATTTGATTTGGTGGTTCTAAAAATGTGTGATTTATTTTAATGCTAGTTGTTAGGCAATAGATGCTAAGTATGAATTAAGAAAATGAGATAAGAGCTTGAAGGTAATATGCTATGCAAATCGAATAGACGAGAATCGGGGCCTCGAGCTGGCCTACGCTGGGCCTGGAGGTCGAGCTAATGAGATTGAATGGGACGATTGATGAAGGAATAACAGTTTCAAGGGCCTCAATAATGGCTCTTTATGATCAATGATGGGTTATAAACTAAGAACAATCAATGGAGCACAATAAATATAAGCAATAAATCAAAGGAAAGACACTGGAGAATATTTTAGTTAGAGAGCAGATGTCACGACCCTAAACTCAAACCCGGTAGTAATGGCGCCTCTCGTGAAGACAAGGCGAGCCGACACACACCCAATTAATTTTAAACAATTAAAATAATACAAATTAAGTCTTTAACATAATAATCCCAAAATACGCAGTGAATAATACAATTTGCGAAATAGACATAGCCCGACATCGGGGTGTCACCAGTCATGAGCATCTACTAACCGATTAAAATAGGAAGAGTCTACGTAGTCTATTATAGAACTAAAACAGGAGAAAATGAGATAGAGGGAGAAGCACTGGGCTGCGAGCACCGAGCAGTTACCTAGTAAATCTCCGAACCACTTGAGCTGGAAGGAATCAACACTCGCTAGCTGGACCTGAAGCACCTGAATCTGCACACAGGGTTCAGGGAGTAAAGTGATTACTCCAAGTCAGTAATAATAATAAATGAAGACTGAGCGATAAGAAATCACGTAAAAACATAACAACATGCTATACAGAGGCAGAGCAAAACCAGTAAGTGCAGTAAAACAGTGAAATCTCTTAAAAACATCTTAGCTCAGTTTAAACTTCTTTAAAATACCTTTTTAACAGTTAAACAAGTAAATGGCATGCAACTAGAAAAGATAAACACATAATATCACACCTTGTTTTTACTACACCCGGAAGGGTATAAAGGAGTTTTTCCAATTTAAGTGACAATAACCGAAACAGGATTATTTATTCAAATTCAGAGTCACCACTTGGGATAACTTATGGTATCCCAAGTCACCAGTTTAAAATCCCGAATCGAGGAAGTTGACTCTTATTTATGGTCTGCGAACACAAAAATCTGGGTAAGGAATTCTGTTAACCCGGGAGAAGGTGTTAGGAATTTTCGGGTTTCGTGATTTTAGCATGGCCACTCTAATCTTACTTGGCTTAATTAAATAGTTTAATTACTTATTTTTAAACCTATGTGCATTTTTACCTCTTACCTATTTTAATTATGACCTGAAACGAGTCACGCGTACGTGTACTCATTTCTTTTGGCACGTCAAGAATCATGTCATGCGTACGTATCCACAATTCATCACGCTTTATTATTATTAAGAAAATTTGGCCGAAGTTGCGCGAATGCATACATCGATTTATTTTTAGAAAAATCATAATTATATTACGCGAACGTATACACAATCACAATGATTTGATTAATTAATAACGTTATAAGCATGTTGTCATGTTCATAATTATTGAAGAGGGGCTAGATTATGAATAAATATATATCCTCTGTTAACAAACAAGTAAATTAGCGAGATTCAACTACATCTGAAAGATAAAAATCAAATTGAAATCAAATAGATCTCAACTTCCATTAACAAACTTATTTACTCAAAACCATTTAATAGCTCACTCTTTTTTTTTACGAAAGCTATCAAAATTTCAAAGATATGGAATAACAATAAAATAAGACGAAGGACAATACATACTAATTAAAGCCTGGACTTCGCACACGTACACTTAAACGTCCGTTTGAAATTAAGATTAATCGAAGACTATGTAGAATCAATAAAAATCAACTCAAAATAACTAAACAAAAATCCAATAAAGCAATATAGACTGATAATGAAAAAAAAGAGACAAACTAAGACGAGAACCTCAAAATAGAGCCAAAGCCAAAGATTTTGATTGAACAATAAAATCTTTGCGTAAAGTTGTACGACAAATGTATTGTTCGAATGAGAGCGACATCTAAAACTTGAAAGAAACAAAGGACTTCTGCCGGAGCTCGAACAGAAAACTCGACTGACCTTGCCGACCCGATATCGAAACTACACATACGACCTCGACGCTAAACCCGGCATAAGAGTGCTACTATTTTATGGAAAAAGGAGACTGTTTTACAGTGTTTTTAATGGGATTTTTCAGAGTTGGTTCAGTTGCGTTTTTGAAAAATTTCAACTGTGTTTTTGCTGGATTATGGTGAGAAATTTCAGCTGAAAGTGGCTATGTTTTTGGAGTTCTACATGGTTGGAAATAGAGGGAAGAATATGGTATTTGGGGTGCTATTTTTTGACAATTTTTTGGACTCTAATAGCTGATTTATGGTGGAGGAAAGACTGGTCGTTGCTGTATTTTTTAGGATCGAGGAAAAAGAAACTAAGCTCTCCAAAAAAGAAGTTGCGGCCGTTGGAAATTTTTTGAAAAGAAAGGTTTCTAAGTCTCCTGCTCTAGGTGCTATATGGGTCAGGTGTTATATGATGTGTGTGTATTAGATGGTATAAGGTGTGTGAATTAGGGGGCAAGAAAGGGTTAATCACGTGAGGAGTCAACCGAAATTGAAAAAAAAAAATCTTATTCTTGTTACTATGCAAAATTCTTGTAGCAAAATTGCGAAAATCCTTCTTGCAAGTGTGTGATTTTCCATTGGCTCTAAATTCTTCTTATTCTTTTTTGATTTTCTTTTAAAGGATAATAAATAGAATCTATTTCTATTAAATAAATAAATTAAAAAAAGCAAGGTAAAATATTAATCACTTCAAATCTCTAGATTAAAAACATATATTTTTGGAAACTTTTCTTCTTATTCTTTTCTTCTTTTTTTTTTTTAAAATGAAGACAAAACTTATTCTAAAAAAATGTGGCTCATTTTTATTATTTCCAATTTTCTTAAGCAAAACCTATAAAAATGTGAAACAAAAGTTAAAGTATAAAGATTTAACTTAAAACTATATAAATACTAGAAAGTGGTAAGAAATTCAAGAATAGTCAAAATTTAGGTGCTCACAGTTGCCCCTTTTTGCTTGGAAGCATGAAAAGTTTTCAGGAAAAGACAAAGTGAGCCGTGTGACTAATTTTTGACCATATCATTATTCAAAAGAGGAAGAAAATAAAAGAAAAAGGCACAACCGAGTCCTGGTTTGGGACAACCTGCATATCCCCGGTTATAAGGGAATCAGGTCGCGTGTAGTTCAAGGAGCTTTGATAGAATGATGAGTTCGAAAGTCGAGCGAGGTTCCGGTCCGTGGTCCTATTATCACATCAAAATCAAAATTAATAGAGTAACTAAGCCTATCAGCTACGAGTTACAAGATTCATATCTATGAGTTTTCTGAAGCTTGATCTTGAGTCTTGAATGGTTTTTCATGCAGACTTTAGATTTGAACCTTGGCGCTTGCTAGCTGTAGGTGCTAGTTCATTCTTCTTCACCTTTTGTATCAAGACCGGACATGTAGCACTCGTGACCACATCCACGTCTTGAGCAGTTCACATCTTTTTTCTGCTTCTGCATTTTGGATTCACGTTTTTTTATTTTTTTGGATTGAGACTACTTCTGTTGGTCATCTCGGATAGTTGACTAGCATTCTTGCCATGAGCTTCTGCTACTTCTAACTTGAATTGAATTTTGAAATAACTTCCCTTGTTCTCCAGGTGGGCACCTGCTACTGACTTGAAACTTAAAATAATTTCGAAACGAATTTCCTTGTTCTCCAGTTGGGCGCCTGCTACTACAACAAAACAGACAAAACAAAAGAAACTTTTGTACCCCAGTTTGGTACTGGGAACATCTGTGAGTGTTAATCGAGTCCTGTTATTCAAAAGAGTTTTATGAATTTAAAAGATAAATCCCATTATCCAGGAGGGTCCTGAAAACTTAAAACTACATCCCATTATCTAGGAAGGTCCTAAAAAACTTTAAAATTAAATTCCATTATCCAGGAGGGTCCTGATTTCAAGACAACTAAAGATTGATAACTTAAGAAAACTAAAAATTGACCCTTTTTTAATTATTATCCTAGGATAATATTCATCGGACTAGGTTTTCTATCTTAGGAAAAGATTCATGAGACTAAGATTTTGATCCTAGGAGAAAGTTCATCAGACTAGGTCTTTTTTTTGTTGGTATCTTAGAAGAAAGATTCATTAGACTAAGATTTCTATCCTAGGAGAAAGATTCATCAGACTAGGGTTTTATTTGTTATCTTAGGAGAAAGATTCATCAGACTAAGATTTCTATCCAAGGAGAAAGATTCATCAGACTAGGTTTCTTATCTTAGGAGAAAGATTCATCAGACTAATATTTTGATCATAGGAGAAAATTCATCAGACTAGGTCCATTTTTTCAGTATCTTAGGGGAAAGATTCATCAGACTAAGATTTCTATCCTAGGAGAAAGTTCATCAGACTAGGTCTTCTATCTTAGGAGAAAAATTCACCAGACTAAGATTTTGATCCTAGGAGAAAGTTTATCAGACTAGGTCTTCTATCTTAGGAGAAAAATTCATTAGACTAAGATTTCTATTGGGAGGAAAATCCATCAGACTAGGACTTTCCTAAGAGGAAAAAATGGAAAGATCAATGGCAAGATTTAATGCACAATAGCAAGACAAATAAAGGCAAAGATTTGAGAAACTTCCCTTTGTTGGCTCTTCTCTTCTTTTCTTTGTCTTATTTTTTTTTTGTTATTTTTTTTCTTTTTTTTTGAACCACTTTCCTTGCACTGATTTGTTGCTGTTTTACACAAAGAAAAATTTGTTAGTTTTGAAAATGGTGGTCGGTCTGTGGCCTTGAGTCATGGGCAGCTTGGCTTCTGCTCAATCAGCTGGAGTCGGTTTCTTTTTCTCTGCATCAACCCTAATTGTTTCACACCCAGTACTATTTGTATGTGTGGCTCAATCATCCTCATACCAACTAGAGATATTTTCTTAGGTGACCTTTTCCGATATCTGGAATGACTTCCTGCTTTTTGAGCAATTTGTCTGTCAGAGAGAATCACCAGTTATCTTTGCTTGCGCCAAGTTGGCTGACAAGAATATTTTGGGGGAGCCTTTGCATGAATCCTCAAGGCATGTAGACATGTCACGACCCTAAACCCGAACCCGGTCATGATGACGCCTCTCGTGAAGATAAGTCCAGCCGACACTTCCCATATCCAATCATTAACAATTAAACCATAAGAAATAAATCTAAAACATGATGAGATAATCCAAAATTAACAAATAATAGCATAATTCGCGGAAAATAACTCAACACAGCCCGATACCAGGGTGTTACTAGTCACGAGGATCTATAAAACCTAATACAAGTCTGAAGAGTTTACAAACTATTACAAATGTCTGATTAGAGATAGATATGATAAAGAGGGAGAAACACGGGACTGCGGACATCAAGCAGCAAGCTCGTGAACTCCTCTATCTGTCGGGAGCTCTCAACTCGCACTGGCAGGATCCGCAACGCCTGAATCTGCACATAGGGGTGCAGGGAGTAAAGTGAGTACTCCAACTCAGTGAGTAACAAATGTAAATAAAGACTGAAAGAAAAAAATAATGTAAGGCACAAAGTATCTATAATGAAGTAGTAAAACCACTAAAAACAGTAAATCAGTGAAAGATAGGTAAAATTCTTTAACTCAAATGTAGTTTCATGAAAAGCCTTTTCAATGATTAAGCAGGTAATTGACAGTCAATTATGAAAAATAAACACATAAAGGCTCGCCCCTTGGGCACAATATCAAAAAATCTGCCCCTTGGGCAACATCTCAGAACAGTACTAGCCCCTCGGGCAATCACATAGAACAATACTAGCCCCTCGGGCTCAATCTCACATCACAATGGGTACCCACGCTCACTGGGGGTGTACAGACTCCTGGAGGGGCCCCTTACGGCCCAAGCGCAATATCAAGACACCTCGTGGCATCATCACTAGGCCCTCGGCCTCATATCAATCAAGCCACCTCGTGGCGTACACATCTTAGGCCCTCGACCTCATAATCGGTATCAAATGTTTCCTTACAACATAAGACCTCAGCCTTACTCAGTCAAAATCCTCATAAGCCACTCGGACAGTAGTAAAACATGTTTCTCAGCCCAAAATATCATTTAAAAGATCATGTAAGTGTTAAAATAGAGTAAACATGGCTGAGTACGAAAAATAGTGAAATATAACATGACTGAGTTCAAGTATAAAGTCAAAACAGTGAGGAAATACCAGTAAAAATCCCCGAAGGGTTCAAATAGTTGGCACAAGGCCAAAATATGGCATTCTGCCCAAATCATGATGATAGCAAATAGGTTTCAGTCAAATACGTGATAAAATAGTCATTCAGGATGGACTAAGTCACAATTTCCAACAGTGCACGACCCCACGCTCGTCATCAAGCATGTGCCTCACCTCAATATAGCACTACGATGTGCAAATCTGGGGTTCTAAACCCTCAGAATATCATTTACAATCATTACTCACCTCGAATCGGTCAAATCTCTAGTTCGCGATGCCTTTGCCTTTCGAATTGGCCTCCACTCGTATCGAATCTATCCAAAATCAGAATGAGGAAGTCAAAATATGCTAAGGGAACGAAGCCCAAGCGAAAATAATCAAACTACGACATAATTCCCGAAATTACCAAAACCCGACCCTGGGCCCACGTCTCGAAATTCAATAATTTTTACATCAATAGATTCCTTATCGGACCACAAGTTCATACATATCAAAGTTCTCAAATCCGACCCCAAATGGTCCTTCAAATCCCCAATTAAAGGTCTAAGTTTTCAAGCGCTAGTTTCCCCAATTTTCACCCTTAATTTCCATGATTTCTAGCTCTAATCCGTGTAATAATAGCATAGGAACGAGTTTTAGGTCCAAATTTCTTACCTCAATGAAGTTCCCTTGAAATCCCTCTTTCAAATCGTCCAAAAAGCTCCCAAGCCAAGATAAAAATGGTGAAATTAGCTAAAATTCGCGAAGGCTACAATTTATACCTTCTCCCCAAACATTTTCGCATCTGCGGCTCTTTAACCGCTTCTGCAGTACCGCATTTTTGGTTCTTCATCCGCTTCTGCGGAAATCACTTATTCGGCCAAATATTGCATCTGCGATCACACTTCCGCATCTGCGATATCGCAGATGCGGTCGCCTTAGCCGCTTATGCGGTCGCTGCTCATCAGGCCATTTTTGCTTCTGCGTTCAATTCCTCCACTTATGCGGCGCCGCACCTGCGTTCCCTAATCCGCAGGTGCGGAAATACCAGAAGCAGCAAATTCGGCAGCTGCAACAAAGTCCAAGCTTCTTTGTTAACCATTCGAAATCATCCCGAGGCCCCCGGGACCTCAACCAAAAACACAAATACATCCTAATATCTTATTCAAACTTGTACCAATCTTCAAAACCAAATTCCTCCGCTTTTGATCAAAAACCCAACCAAACCACGTCCGAATGACCTGAAATTTTGCTCACACGTCCCAAATGATACAACGGAACTACTGCAACTCTTAGAATTCCATTCCGACCCCTATATCAAAATCCCGCCTACCAACCGGAAATCGCCAAAATATCAACTTCGCCAATTCAAGCCTAAATCTACTCCAAACCTCCAAAACTCATTCCGATCATGCTCCTAAGTCCCAAATCACCTCCTGAAGCTAACCGAAACATCGGAACTCACATCTGAGACCTCTAACACATAAGTCAACATCCGGTTGACTTTTCCAACTTAAACTTCCTTAAAAGAGACTAAGTATCTCAAACCTTACCAAAATCATTTCGGATTCTATCCGACGAACCCGATACCTCATAACACGGATAAACAAAGCATAAAGAAGCAGAAATGGGGAAAACGAAGCGGTAACTCATGAGACGACTGACCGGGTCGTCACATCCTTCCCAACTTAAACAAACGTTTGTCCGCGAATGAATCAAGAAACATACTTGAAGCCTCAAACAGGTGAGGATATCTGCTCCGCATCTCCCATTCGGTCTCCTAGGTAGCCTCCTCCATGGGCCGACCTCTCCACTGCACTTTCCCTGAAGCTATATCCTTTGGCCTCAACTTTCGAACCTGACGACCCAAAATAGCTACTGGCTCCACGTCATAGGTCAAATCATCATCCAACTGAACCGTGCTGAAATCCAAAACATGAGATGGATCCCCAATATACTTCCAGAACATAGAAACATGGAATATCGGATGCACATTAGACAAGCTGGGTGGCAAAGCAAGCTCATAAGCTACCTCCCCAATCCTTCGAAGCACCTCAAAAGACTCAATGAACTGCGGACTCAATTTCCCTTTCTTCCCAAATCTCATAACACCCTTCATGGGCGAAACCTTCAACAGAACCTTCTCACCAACTATGTAGGACACATCTCGAACTTTCTTGTCAGCATAACTCTTTTGCCTCGACTGCGCTGTACGAAGCCTCTCCTGAATCACCTTTGCCTTGTCTAAGGCATTTTGCACCAAGTCTATCCCCAATAGCCTAGCCTCACTGGGCTCGAACAATCTAACTGGAGATCTACACTGCCTCCCATACAAAGCCTTATATGGATCCATCTGAATACTCGACTGGTAGCTGTTGTTATAAGCAAACTCCACAAGCGGTAGAAACTGATCCCATGACCCTCCGAAATCAATGACATAAGCACGCAACATGTCCTCCAATATCTGAATAGTGCGCTCGGACTGCTCGTTCATCTGAGGGTGAAAAGCTATGCTCAACTCAACCTGAGTACCTAACTCTCGCTGGACAAACCTCCAAAACTGCGAAGTAAACTGAGTGCCCCTATATGAAATGATGGAAACTGGGACACCATGCAAACGAACAATCTCCCAGATATAGATCTCTACCAACCGCTCTGAAGAATAAGTAGTACAAACAGGAATGAAGTGCACGAACTTGGTCAGTCGATCCACAATCACCCAAATAGCATCGAACTTTCTCAAAGTATATGGAAGTCCAACAACAAAGTCCATAGTGATCCTCTCCCACTTCCACCCTGGAATATCTATCCGCTGAAGCAAGCCACCCGGTCTCTGATGCTCGTATTTCACCTGTTGACAATTGATATACCTAGCCACAAATCCCACAATATCTTTCTTCATTCTTCTCCACCAATAGTGCTACCTCAAATCCTAATACATCTTTGCGGCACTCGGATGAATGGAATACCGTGAGTTATGGGCCTCTTCAAGGATCAACTCCTGAAGCCCATCCACATTGGGCATACAAATCCGTCCCTGCATCCTCAACACCCCATCATCACCAATGGTCACATCTCTGGCATCATTATGCTGAACTCTGTCCTTAAGGCAAGCAAATGCGGATCATCATACTGGCGCTCTCTGATGCGATCATATAAGGAAAACTGAGAAACCACACAAGCCAATACCCGGCTGGGCTCCGAAATATCCAACCACATGAACCGATTGGCCAAGGCCTGAACATCAACTGCAAGAGGTCTCTCCATAACTGGAATATATGCAAAACTCCCCATACTCACCGCCTTTCGGTTTAAAGCATCGGCCACCATATTGGCCTTTCTCGAATGGTACAATATAGTGATATCATAATCCTTAAGCAACTCCAACCATCTCCGCTGCCTCAAATTAAGATCCTTCTATTTGAACAAGTGCTGGAGGCTACGATAATCAATAAATACCTCACAAGACACACCATACTAGTAATGTCTCCAAATCTTTAACGCGTGAACTATGGAAACCAACTCTAGATCATGAACGGGGTAGTTCTTCTCATGGGGCTTCAACTGACGAGAAGCATAAGCAATAACTCTACCCTCCTTCTTCAAAACACAACCAATGCTAACTCTCGAAGCATCACAATACATGGTAAATGAACCTGAAACTGATGGCAAAACTAACACTGGAGTTGTGGTCAAAGCTGTCTTGAGCTTCTGAAATCTCTCCTCACACTCATCCGACCATACAAATGAAGCACCCTTCTGAGTCAACTTGGTCAAGGGCGATGTGATAGATGAGAATCCCTGAACAAAACGACGATAATAACCCGCTAAACCAAGAAAGCTGCGAATCTCTATGGCTGATGACGGTCTGGGCCAACTCTGAAACGCCTCTATCTTCTTCGGATCAACCTGAATACTCTCACTGGACACCACGTGCCCCAAGAAAGCCACTGAACTGAGCCACAACTCACACTTGGAGAATTTTGCATAAAGCTTCTCCTCTCTCAATCTCTACAACACAACTCTAAAATGCTCCGCGTGCTCCTCCTGACTACGCAAATATACCAGAATGTCATCAATGAAGACTATGACAAACGAGTCAAGATAAGGCCAGAACACGTTGTTCATCAAATGCATGAACGTTGCTGGGGCATTAGTCAGCCCAAAAGACATCACCAAGAACTCGTAATGACCATATCTGGTCCTGAAAGCGGTTTTGAGAATATCCGAGTCCCTGATCTTCAACTGGTGATAACCTGAATAGAGATCAATCTTGGAGAACACTCTCGATCCCTGAAACAGGACGAATAAATCATCAATGCGAGGCAAATGATACTTGTTCTTAATTGTTACTTTGTTCAATTTCCTATAATCAATGCACATTCTCATAGTGCCATCCTTCTTCTTTAAAAATAGAACTGGCACACCCCAAGGTGACACACTAGGCCGAATGAACCCTTTATCAAGGAGTTCCTGAAGCTTCTCCTTTAATTCCTTCAACTCCGCTGGTGCCATACGATACGACGGAATAGAAATGGGTTGAGTGCCAACACTAGGTCAATATCAAAATCGATATCCCTGTCCGGTGGCATGCCCAACAGGTCTGCAAGAAACACATCAGGAAAATCCCTCACAACTGGAATAGAATCAATACTGGGAGTCTCAGAACCGACATCCCTCACATAGGCTAGATACGAAAGACAACCCTTCCCAACCATATGCTGGGCTTTCAAGAATGAGATCACTCTACTAGGAACATAATCAGTCATACCTCGCCACTCGATCCGTGGCACACCCGGTATAGCCAATGTGACTGTCTTAGCATGACAGTCCAGAATAGCACGATATGGAGATAGCCAATCTATGCCTAAAATGATGTCGAAATCCACCATACACAAAAATTTAAAGATCCACACAGGTCTCCAGACCACCAATAGTCACCACACATGACCGGTACATACGGTCTACAAAAATAGTATCGCCCACCGGGCTAGATACATGAACAGGTGAAACAAAAAACTCATAGGGCGCACCCAAATAACAAGCAAGTATGATGACACATAAGAAAAGGTGGAACCGGATCAAATAATACAGAGGCATCTCTGTGGCAGACTGAAACAATACCTGTAATAACAACATCTAAAGTAATAGCATCGGGTATGCCTGGAAGTGCATAGAAACGGGCTTGACCGCCACCTGATCGACCTCCCCCTCTGGGGTGACCCCTAGCTGACTGACCTCCACCCTAGCTGGCTGGGCGGGTGGTGGTGAAATAATTGGCACTGAAGCCGATGACTAACCCCTTTGCTGAGATGAGCTCGCAAGATGACGAGGGCACTGCCTCCACATGTGACCCATCTCACCACACTCATAACAACTCCCAGGTGCTGGAGAAGGAGACTGAAGGGAACCCCTCGCACCGGAGTGACTAGCAGATGCACTCGGCATAGAAGAGCCCTAAGCTGATGAAGCGCAGGACGAACTTTGAGCTGGAAGGGCACTAAGTGATGACTGGCCCTGATGAGAACTGTGAGAACCATGACCCGACGACCCAAAATAACCTGGGCAAGCTGGCTGAGCATGCCTGAATGGACGGCCTCTGTCGTGCTGAAAATGACCTCTTAAAGGAGTACAACTGTAACTACCAGATCCTTGAGTCGTCTTGTCCTCCCTCTCCTCTCGCTCCTGGCGATGAACACACTCAATCTCGCGGGCAATATCCGCAACCTCCTCGAAAGTAGCACCAATCACCCTCTAAGTGAGGCCATCAACAAACCTCCTAATCCTCTCTCTATCTGTCGGAACCATACAAATAGCATGACGAGCTAACTCGGAGAACCTCATCTCGTACTGAGTCATCGTTATCTCTCCCTGACGCAACCACTCAAACTCCCTATGCAGCTCCTCTCTGTGGGACTGTGGCACATACATCTCCAGAAAGAGAACGGAGAACTGCTGCTAGGTAAGAGGTGCTGTACCAATAGGCCTACGCCTCTCAAACACCTCCTACCAAGTAAATGCAGCTCCAAAAAACTGATAAGTAGTGAAAACGACCCCGCTGGTCTCTAGAATACCCGTTATACGAAGCATCCTCTGGCACTTATCTAAGAAACCCTCGGCATCCTTGCCCTCTGCGCCACTGAAGGTTGGAGGCTGCAGTCTACCAAACCTCTCCAACCTACGCTGCTCATCCTCCGGCATAGCAGGAACTACATAGTCCTGAGAAGCTGTAACTAGCTGGGCTAGATGTGCCCCCGGCGTCTGAAGTCCCTGCACGACCTGCTCAGGCATGCGAGCGGCAGGAGTCTGATTGCCTCCCTCGGCCTGAGAAGTAGCTGCAGCTGTAGTGGCTGAAACCGCCTGAGCTAGGCCAGTGCAAACTGATAAGATTTGAGCCAAGGCCTCCTAAAAACCCGAAATTACAATGGGCACAGCTGATGCCTGAGTTGGTGCTACTGGAGCGTCCATAATTGGGACCTGATCCTGAACAGGGGCAGCTGGTGGATCTACAGGTGCTGCCCTAGCTGCTCTGCCCCTACCACAACCACAGTCGCGTCCTTAGACTCTAGCGGCAACAACCGGTGGTACTGGTGGTCATCCATCTTAACCGGTAGCGCGTGTCCTCACCATCTATGAGAGAATAGAACAACCGAAGTTTAGTACTCGGATCAACAAATTTGCACGACAAGAATTTCAAAAATATGAAGTTTTTCTAAAGGTTCTGCAGCCTTTCGAGGATAAATACAGACATCTCTATACCGATCCGTAAGACTCTACTAAACCTGCTCATGACTCGTGAGACCTATGTAACCTAGGCTCTGATACCAACTTGTCACGACCCTAAACCCGAACCCGATCGTGATGGCGCCTCTCGTAAAGACAAGGCCAGCCGACACTTCCCATATCCAATCATTAATAGTTAAACCATAAGAAATAAATCTAAAGCATGATAAAATAATCCAAAGTTAACAAATAATAGCATAATTCACAGAAAATAACCCAACATAGCCCGATATCGGGGTGTCACTAGTCATGAGCATCTATAAAACCTAATACAAGTCTGAAGAGTTTACAAACTGCTACAAATGTCTGATAAGAGATAAAAATGATAAAGAGGGAGAAACATGGGACTGCGGACATCAAGCAGCTACCTCGTGGACTCCGATATTTGCCGGGAGCTCTCAACCTGCACTGGCAGGATTCACAACGCCTGAATCTACACACAGGGGTGGAGGGAGTAAAGTGAGTACTCCAACTCAGTGAGTAACAAATGTAAATAAAGACTGAAAGCAAGAAATCACGTAAGGCACAAAACATCTATAATGAAGCAGTAAAACCACTTAAAAATAGTAAATTAGTGAAAGATAGGTAAAATTCTTTAACTCAAATGTAGTTTCATGAAAAGCCTTTTCAATGATTAAGTAGTTAGTTGACAATCAATTATGAAAAATAAACACATAAAGGTTCGCCCCTCGGGCAACATCTCAGAATAGTACCAGCCCCTCGGGAAATCACATAGAACAATACCAGCCCCTCGGGCTCAATCTCACATCACAATGGGTACCCGCGCTCACTGGGGATGTACAGACTCCTAGAGGGGCCCCTTACAGCCCAAGCGCAATATCAAGCCACCTCGTGGCATCATCACTAGGCCCCCGACCTCATATCAATCAAGCTACCTCGTGGCGTACACATCTCAGGCCCTTGGCCTCATAATCAGTATCAAATATTTCCTCACAACATAGGCCCTCGGCCTTACTCAGTCAAAATCCTCACAAGCCACTCGGGCAGTAGTAAAACATGTTTCTTAGCCTAAAATATCATTTAAAAGATCATGTTAGTGTTAAAATAGAGTAAACATGGCTTAGTACGAAAAACAGTGAAATTTAACATGAATGAGTTCAAGTATAAAGTCAAAACAGTGAGGAAATACCAGTAAAAATCCCCGAAGGGTTCAAATAGTTGGCACAAGGCCCAAATATGGCATTCAACCCAAATCATGATGATAGCAAATAGGTTTCAGTCAAATACACAGTAAAATAGTCATTCGGGATGGACTAAGATATAATCCCCAACAGTGCAAGACACCACGCTCGTCATCAAGCATGTGTCTCACCTCAATATTGCACTACGATGTGAAAATCCGGGGTTTCAAACCCTTAGAACATCATTTACAATCATTACTCACCTCAAACCGGTCAAATCTCTAGCTTGCGATGCTTTTGCCCCTCAAATCGGCCTCCACTCGCGTCGAATCTATCCAAAATCAGAACGAGGACGTCAAAATATGCTAAGGGAACGAAGCTCAATCGAAAATAATCAAAATACGACACAATTCCCAAAATTACCAAAACCCGACCCTTGGGCCCACGTCTCGGAATTCAATAATTTTTACATCAATAGATTCCTTATCTCCCCACGAGTTCATACATATCAAAAGTTCTCAAATCCGACCCCAAATGGTCCTTCAAATACCTAATTAAAGGTCTAAGTTTCCCAGCCCTAGTTTCCCCAATTTTCACCCTTAATTTCCATGATTTCTAGCTCTAATCCGTGTAATAATAGCATAGGAACGAGTTTTAGGTCCAAATTCCTTACCTCAATGAAGTTCCCTTGAAATCTCTCTTTCAAATCGTCCATAAAGCTCTCAAGCCGAGATAAAAAATGTTGAAATTAGCTAAAATTTGCGAAGGCTACAATTTATACCTTCTGCCCAAACATTTTTGCATCTGCGGCTCTTTAACCACTTCTGTCGTACCGCATTTGCGGTTCTTCATCTGCTTCTACGGAAATCACTTATCCGGCATATTGCATCTGCGATCAAACTTCCGCATCTGCGACGTCACCTTAGCCGCTTCTGCGGTCGCTGCTCATCAGGCCATTTTCGCTTCTGCGATCAATTCCTCTGCTTATGCGGCACCGCACCTGCGGTCCTCAATCCGCAAGTGCAGAAATACCAGAGGCAACAAATTCGGCATCTGCAATAAAGTCTAAACTTCTCCGTTAACCATCCGAAATCATCCCGAGGCCTCGGGGACCTCAACCAAAAACACAAGCATATCCTAATACCTTATTCAAACTTGTACCAATCTTCAAAATACCTCAAACAACATCAAATAAACCAAAACACATCGGATTCAAGCCAAATTTTCTAAAATCTTCCAAATTCCGCTTTTGATAAAAAATCCAACCAAACCACGTCCAAATGATATAAAATTTTGCACACACATCCCAAATGACACAACGAAACTGCTACAACTCCTGGAATTCCATTTCGATCCCTATATCAAAATCCTGCCTATCAACTGGAAATCGCCAAAATATCAACTTCACCAATTCAAGCCTAAATCTACTCCAAACCTCCAAAACTCATTCCGATCGCGCTCCTAAGTCCCAAATCACCTCTCGAAGCTAACCGAAACATCAGAACTTACATCCGAGCCCTCTAACACATAAGTCAACATCCGTTTGACTTTTCCAACTTAAACTTCCTTAAAAGAGACTAAGTGTTTCAAACCTTACCAAAATCATTCCAGATTCGATCCGACCAACCCGATACTATATAACACGGATAAACAAAGCATAAAGAAGCAGAAATGGGAAAAACGAAGCGGTAACTCATGAGACGACTGACCGGGTCGCCACATGATAGTAACCACTGAGTGTGCTGGCCAAATTTACTTTATGCAACTTAAAAGCTGGTAGCATATTTTGAAATCTTTTCTTGCTTGTTTTGACAAGGACTGACTCAGAGTGAAGGATAGAATGATGCAAAGAAACAAGTATCAACAAGAAATGCCCCTATCGGAAGGACAGAAGGAAGAATTTTTTTTCTCTTTTTTTTCTTTTTCTTCTTTCAATAACTAGCCTTAATGATCATGACATGCATTTTGGACTTAACAGTCGATCTATCAAACTGACCAAATCTTACCTTTTACCATTCTTATGACTTTGAAGTCGGGCTTGTTTATGCCAATCCTTTGCATCAACTTCACGACTCACTTTCGACAAGTAGTGCCTGAGGGATTTTCACCAACAAGCCTCTATCATTTATTCATCTTTGCTTACCGTCGTCTTACAGTGCCTGTGGGGGTTTTCACTAATAAGACTCTCTCATTTTTCATTTTCTTTTTCTTTCCCTCTTTTTGTGAACAAGTCGATGGTGTTCTACGTCGTGTGACAACTGTTGCTCATTACATGCGTTTCTTGACATTCTTGAAGGCATATCGGGAGGTCTTTATTTGGAAGGTTTTTGGATAGGGTTGGAAAGAAAGGTCGCCATGAAGGCTCAAAGTAAACTCAAAATGACGGGTTGTAGACTTACAACTCTTGGAATCGACTCTTTCAAAAATGAAATAAAATCTTCGCCCCAGTTTCAGATACTAGGGATTTTTGGATTTTTCTATTTTTTTCTTTTTCTTCTAAATTCTTATTTGGTTGGACCGAACCGTGAGACTGCCTGCGTATCCTTATTTTTTAAGGAATCAGGTCGAACGTAGTTCAAACATCTGACCTAACTATATTTTTCTTTCATCTTTCTTTCTTTTTCTTTGTCTTTTTTTTCTTTGTCTTTTTTTTTCTTTTGTCTATTATTTTTCGTTTCCAAAACAAGTTGTCCCAACTTCTATTTTCTGGGGGCATGGACCTTTGACAATTCTTTTCTTTTTTTTCTTTCTTTCCACTTAGAACTTTCTAAAATCTGCCCCAGTTTGTACTCTTGGGGCATGGACTTTTATTGTTATTTCTTTTTTTTTGAATTTTGACTCTAAACTTGATTCCAAAAGAGGGTGGTCAAAGAAAATAACACAGGCTCAAAGGAGTGACAAAGGATATAAAGTGTTTAGGTAGCAGAAAGAGGGCCTCCCAACCTCGAGAATGGCAAACATAGTATCTTTTTGCGATCACAACATTGACGAACATGTCTGTCTTCTTGGTGTGTCATGGTCAAAAGACACTTTCCATCCCTTAGTGTCAAACTTTCCAACAAACTTCAATTGATTAAATATCCTCAAGCCCGACTTTCACAATGATTTGAAGGTGAATTTTAACTCGACCTTAATTTCAAAGTATTTCAACTCTTTATTCATCCTCCAAAGTATTTTTTTCAATTATCCAATTCCAGATTAAATCAGTTTCTAAGATCTGGCCAAAATTTCTGCATGCATGTCATGTCATTAGAACTAGCGAGAAAAGAACTAGGAACAGAATGACACAAAAGGACAAACTATATTTATTGGGTAAAGGATGAAAGGGTTTGATAACAAGATAAACAGCCTAAAATCTGAGTTACCGCCCTAAAATAACCCGGATAATGAAAATAGCAACACTATAGACAGACAAGACTCACACAAATAGAATGGAGGGATAGAAGGGTTTGACTCAATAAAACAAATAGAATCTGGGTCACAACCCTGAAATAACCCAGATAATAGAAAAAACATCAAAACAAACTACCAAGATTCCTTCCTAGTGAGGAGAGAATGACTTTTCAATTGTTAAGCATGACATTTAGCCACAAATTTGCTCATCAGAATCACCATGGCCTTCTCCAATTTTGGTCGACAAGTTCCCGAGAGGATTTTCATACTCCATGTCACCAGGCATCATCCCCACACAGTGTGCATCATCATGTGCAGGTAAAGGATTCTGCACGATATTCTGGGTGTCACTGTCTTGGATCATAATCAGGTTTTCCTGGATCATCCTTTCTATTTCTCTTTTCAAATCCCGACAACTTTTAACATTGTACTCCTGGGCATTAGAATGGTATTCACACCTTTTAGAAGGGTTAAAGTTTCGTGCACGTGGGTCCACATGATTTGGAGGAATGGGTGCAATCATGTCATGATACTTTAAATTCTCAAATAAGCTTGCATAGGACTCTCTTATTGGCGTAAAATTATCTTTCAACCTTTTTTCTTCTCTATACCCTTGGCTTGGATGTGGGTAATAGGGCACTTGAAAATTTTGTGGAGGCTGCTGGAGGTTTTGAGGTGTTGGTGCTCGCCTTCTGGGGTATCTTGGTGGCTGGACAACATACTTGAGTGGAGCAACAGAGTATTGTGGGTTTTGAGGTAGATAGTAGTGCTCAGGGAAATCATCAAAAAACAGACGAGGATGGTCATACCTTCAAGATGATCTCCTAGGACCTCTTCTCAACCCTGATGTCATCATGATTTCTTCAACCTTCTCGTTCGTGTCACTAAAATTATCAGATTCAATCTAGACAACCTGAGTTGCGGCTTTGAGAACTGCTTGACTTATAATTTTGCTTGTCTTAAGACCATTCTCAACCATTTCCCCCATTTTGATTGCTTCTGAGAAGGATTTACCCACTGCGCACATCATGTTTTGAAAATAATCTGTCTCTTGAGCCTGAAGAAAGACAGTAATTAGCTCGTGGTCGTCCATGGGTGGCTTAACTCTGGCTGCTTATTCTCTCCATTTGATGGCATATTCCCTGAAATTTTCAGTTGGTTTTTTCTTCAGATTTGAAAGGGAATTGCGGTTTGGGGCGATGTCGATGTTGTATTGGAACTGTTTGATAAAGGCCTGTGCCATGTCATCCCAGACATCCCAGCGAGATGTGTCTTGATCCATAAACCATTCGGAGGCTACTCCCGTAAGGCTTTCCCCAAAATAAGCTATTAGCAATTCTTCACTTCGTCCTGCACCTCTTAGCTGATTGCAATACCTTCTCCAGGTGGGCTAGGTGGCAAGTGGACATCGAGGAATATACATAGAACCTTGAAGGCAATACTATTCTGACCTGCCAACCCTTGCATGTTTTTCAACTGTTGTTCTAAGCTTTTCACTCTTTGGGTCATTTCTTCTTGTGCCAGCTTTCGGGCAGGCTCCTCAATCTTTGCAGGAAGATCAAACAAGCACGAGTGGTACTCAAGAGAGTGGTACTGCTCTTGCTGGGTAGCAAATTGTTACTCGTGAGTTTTCTTCTGCACGACCGTCGGTTGTGGGATGGTGAAGACGTGCATAATAGTAGTGGTTGTCTGATTGGTTGTCAATGGCAAACTTTGGGAGCGCACAACAGAAGTTCCAACTGTAGTCGTACATTTAGGATAATAACTGAACCCAGGTGAATAGGATTGATCAGACAATGAGACCAGAATGACAGTAGTCAAGATGGGTGTGAACTCTGGGAAACCATGAGAAGAAAAGGGCGATCCTTGGCCATTGGACCATGCTTGACACATTTCAGTCATTTGCTACTTTAGTACCCTATTTTCCTCAATCACAGTGTTGAACCCTCTGACGTTGAGTCTCTTGAGCACTAGTAACAGCTTCGATGTTAGTTGTCATTGGCATTTTCCCTTGGATCTTGTGAATTATGGATGTGTTTCCAGCTTACCACAAACCGACCACCTCAAACTTTCTTCACAATTCAAAACAAACAACATGTTAGAATGATCACTCTTCTTCTATTTTTTACTTCTTTTCTTTTTTTTCTCTTTTCTTTTTTTTCTCCCTTCTTTTTTGTTTCTTTTTTTTTAAAATAATTCGATCGAACCTGATGTGGGTTGCCTACGTATCATGACGCCGCATGAATCAAATCTTTGCGTAGTTCGGGAAGATTAGGAATAAAGTAAATAAACTAACTTCTTTTTTTTGGATTTTGGACTTTTTTCGAAAGAAAGACTTAAAAAGAATAAACAAAATATTTTTGGATTTCGATTTGTGTGTTTGTTTTTTTAAAAAAAAAATTGAAAGGAAAGACTTCTAAAGAAGAAAGAAAATATTTTTTTTTGAATTTCGACTTTTTTTTTACTTTTTTTGTTTTGTGGAATTTCAAAAGAAAAACTTTTAAAGAAGAAATGAAATATTTTTGGATTTTTGGAATTTTATTTCGAATTTATGAAAGAAATGCTTCTAAAGAAAAAGAAAATATTTTTGAATCTTGGATTTTCTTTTCAATTTTTGAAAGAAGAATGAAAATATTTTTGGATTTTAAGAAGAAATTAAAAGAAAATATTTTTGTATTTTTCTTAAAAAAATGTGGGTCTAAAAGAAAGACTTTCTAAAGAAGCAAGTAATAGAAAATATTTTTTGGATTTTTGTTTTTCAAAAATTGTGGTCTCAAAGAAAGACTTTTCTAAGGAATGAAATAAAGGAAAATATTTTTGCATTTTTTGAAAATTGTGGGCCAGAACCGATGAGGTTTGTCTACGTATCTCACATCCAGTGAGAATCAAACCCGCGTAGTTCGGCCAGTTTTCACATAATTGGAAAAACATGATACTGACTCACTTTCATTTTTTTTGAAATACATTTTCTTTTCCTCTTTTTTTTCAAAATTTTGGTAAAGTTTCAAGGCATTTTCAAATATCGAGGTTTTCAGAACCGGGTGAATTCTCTATCCTACCTCACTCTTGTTTTTTTTTGTTTTTCTTTCCTTAGCCTCAACATACAAGCCAAAGAAAATAAATGTACAAATATCACGTAAGATGCATCAGGATGGTCTTTCATTTCGGGTACACTTGTCTTAGACGGACCCAACCCCTGTGTTGAGTCTCCAAAGTCAAATGCATGTGATGCAAACAAACGTTCCTACTAGAGATCAAGCATGAGGTTATGTTTTTTTATGTATAAACCTGGGGTTGTGTTCTAAACCTGGCTTACCCAAGCGGACAACTTGAGCCGAGGTGGGGGCGACGTACTAGGAGCACGAAAGTCTACCCGGCCTTGTTGCTGGCCCAACCTCGTTCTATTTGGTATAACTTCTAACAGAAAAGTGGGTCACACGAACGTGTGCACCATTTTTTATAAGACTCAGAAGGGAGGCGTAAGAAGATAGTTTAATACAGTTCAAATAATATTAAAACGGTAAATAAGCGGCAATTAGCACATTAGGTCCACAAATACAATACTATCAACAAACAATAAAGCCAAGCATAGATCATATTAACAAGCTCAAATTCTGAACCCTGAACTAAAGATTCTAGGTTCTTTTCCCCAGTAGAGTCGCCAGAGCTGTCACACCTCCTTTTTACTACACCCGAAAGGGTATAAGAGAGTTTTTCCAATTAAAGTGACATAAATCGATTTGGGATTGTTTATTTATTTTTTAGAGTCGCCACTTGGGATAATTTATGGTATCCCAAGTCACCGGTTTAAAATCTCGAATCGAGGAAGTTGATTCTTATTTATGGTCCGCGAAATACGGAAATCTGGATAAGGAATTCTATTAAACTGAGAGAAGGTGTTAGGCATTTTCGAGTTCCGTGGTTTTAGCACGGTCGCTCTAATCATACTTGGATTAATTAAATTGTTTAATTACTTATTTTTAAACCTATGCATTTTTACCTCTTACTGCTTTTAATTACGAAATTAACTTGAAACAAGTCATGCGTACATGTACTCATTTCTTTTGGCGCGTCAAGAATCATGTCTCGCGTACATGTCCACAATTCATCATGCTTTATTATTATTAAGAAAATTTGGCCGAAGTTGCGCGAACGCATACCTTGATTTATTTTTAGAAAAATCATAATTATGTTACGCGAACGTATACACAATCATGATGATTTGATTAATTAATAACGTTATAAGCATGTTGTCATGTTCATAATTATTGAAGAGCGGCTAGCTTATGAATAAATATATATCCTCTGTTAACAAACTTATTCACTCAAAACCATTTAATAGCTCACCTCTTTTTCTTTACGAAAGCTATCAAAATTTCAAAGATACGGAATAACAATAAAATAAGTGTGACGACCCGGCTAGTCGTCTAATGAGTTACCGCTCTGTTTTCCCCATTTCTGCTTTTTTATGCTTTGTTTATTCGTGTTATGTGGTATCGGGTTGGTCGGATCTAATTCGGAATGATTTTGGTAAGGTTTGAGACACTTAGTCTCTTTTAAGGAAGGTTAAGTTGGAAAAGTCAACCAGATGTTGACTTATGTGTTAGAGGGCTCGGATGTGAGTTCCGATGGTTCGGTTATCTGGAGGTGATTTGGGACTTAGGAGCGTGATCAGAATGAGTTTTGGAGGTCCAGAGTAGATTTAGGCTTGAATTGGCGAAGTTGATATTTTGGCGATTTCCGATTGGTAGCGAGATTTTGATATAGGGGTCGGAATGGAATTCTGAGAGTTGCAGTAGCTCCATTGTGTCATTTGTGATGTGTGTGCAAAATTTCAGGTCATTCGGACATGGTTTGGTTGGGTTTTTTTTATCAAAAGTGTAATTTAGAAGATTTTGGAATTCTTAGGCTTGAATCTGATGCAAATTTGGTGTTTCGATGTTGTTTTGAGCGTTCCGAAGGTTGGAACAAGTTTGAATGAGGTTATGGGATACTTGTCATGTTTGGTTGAGGTTCCGGAGGTCTCGGAAGAGTTTCGGGTTGTCAATCAGACCATTTCATAAAGTTTAGAATTGCAGAAATCTGCTGCTCAGTGTTGCAGACAAATGCTCTTCGCGTTCGCGAGAGGGGAGCCGCGATCGCGAAGGGTTAGATGGAGAAGATTGAGACTTTGGCCTTAGCGTTCGCGATGGAGCCTTCGCATTCGCGAAGGACTGGGACATGATGCATCGCGTTAGCGAGGTCTGCTCTGCGATCGCATAGAAGAAATTGGCCAGCTGGGTTTTGAGATATTTTGTTCATCGCGTTCGCAGGCGAGGAGCGCATTCGCGAATGTCTGTCTGGGTAAAGCATCATGTTCACGATGGGGTGATCGCATTCGCGAAGAAGAGTTTTGGTCAACGGAATTTTTGTGCTTCGTGAACACGAGGCTTTGACCGCGTTCGCGAAGAAGGAATTTAGGCCACGACAGAAGGTTTAAAAGGTCGTCTTATCCGCGAATGTGGGGTTATTTTCTTCCATTGTTGGTCAATTTTGGAGCTTTTTGAAGGGGATTCAAGGGGAATTACTTGGAGGTAAGATTCTTGGACTTAAAACTCGATTCTAATGTGAATTCTACCTAGAAAATCATGGGAATTAAGCCAAAAATTGAAGAACTAGGGCTGAAAATTTAGACCTTTGATTGAGGATTTGAAGGACCATTTGAGGTCAGATTTTAGAACTTTTGATATTTATGAACTCGTGGGGAGATAAGGAATCTATTGATGTAAAAATTATCGAATTCCGAGACGTGGGCCCGGGGGTTGGGTTTTGGTAATTTCTGGATTTGTGTCATATTTTGATTGTTTTCGCTTGGGCTTTGTTCCCTTAGCATATTTTGACGTCCTCATTCTGATTTTGGATAGATTTGATGCGAGTGGAGGCCGATTCGAAGGGCAAAGTCTTCGCGAGATAGAGATTTGACCAGTTCGAGGTGAGTAATTGTGACGACCCGGCCAGTCGTCTCATGAGTTACCGCTCCATTTCCCCCATTTCAGCTTCTTTACGCTTCGTTGTCCGTGTTTTATGTGATCGAGTTTATTAGTTCGAGTTCGGAGAGGATTTGGTAAGAAATGAGACACTTAGTCTCTTTTAAGAAGGCTTAAGTTGGAAAAGTCAACCAGATGTTGACTTATGTGTTAGAAGGCTCGAAAGTGAGTTCTGAGGGTTCGGTTAACTTCGGGAGGTGATTTGTGAGTTAGGAGCGCGATCAGAATGGGTTTTGGAGTTGTAGAGAAGATTTAGGCTTGAATTGGCGAAATTGATATTTTGGCAAATTCCGGTTGATAGGCAAGATTTTGATATAGGGGTCGGAATGGAATTCTGAGAGTTGTAGTAGCTTCATTGTGTTATTTGGGATGTGTGTGCAAAATTTCAGGTCATTCGGACGAGATTTGATAGATCTTTTGATCGAAAGCATAATTTAAGAGTTCTTGGAGTTCTTAGGCCTGAATCCTATGTTGAGCGTTCCGAAGTTTTGAGCAAGTTTGAACGATGTCATGAGATGTGTTGGTACAATTGGTTTGAAGTTCCGGGAGTTCCGGGATGTTTTAGTGCAAAAATCATAGCTATAGCAGGTCTACAGGGGTTGCAGGCCCCAGAACTCACCCATGCGGTCCGCACAAAAATAGGTGTGCCCACGTTGAGTGCTGTGCGGACCGCACAAAGTGGTGTGCGGCCGCAGTAGGTGTCATGCAGACCACACAAAATGGTGTGCGGCCGCGGTGGGGAATGATCCGCTGGTCCTACTTTGGAAGCTCATATCCTATGATCCACAAGAAACTTTGAGGTGATTCAAAAACGAAAGTTGTAGCCCTTCGTGTCTAGTTTCCAGAAAGGTAAAAGTATCACAATTTGGACATTTGTAGCAAAAGTTATGGCCAAAATACTAAAGCCTATTACTGCAGAGGGAGGCATGTGCGGCTGCACGTTGCCTTTGCGCGGACCGCACTAGCTTGCGCGGACCGCATGCGTTTTGGTGCGGTCCGCACTAGCTGATACCTGAGGGGTACCTATAAATACGAGGTTTTGGATTTTATTTAATATTTTGACCTAGAGAGCTCGAAGTTTGGTGATTTATCGAAGGTTTTTCAAGAAATTCATCGGGGTAAGTGATTTTAACTCAGATTTGGCTAGAATACATGAATCTATCACTGAATTCATCATTTAATTCGTGATTTGAGATGGAATTTGGGAATAAAATTGTGGAACCTTTCAAAAATGTAAAATGATGATTTGAAGGACCAAATGGTATCGGAATTGGATAATTTTGGTATGGTTAAACTCGTGAGGGTATGAGGATTCTGAAAATGTAAATTTTACCCGATTCCGAGACGTGGGCCCGGGGCTCGGGTTTTGCTAATTTCGAGATTTTGATATTTTTTCGAATGTTTTCGCTTGGGCTTTGTTCCCTTAGCATATTGTGACCTATTCGTTCTGATTTTGGATAGATTCGATGAGCGTGGAGGCCAATTTGAGAGGCAAGGGCATATCGAGCTTGAGTTTTGGCCAATTTGAGGTGAGTAATGATTTTAAATGATGTCCTGAGGGTTTGAAACCCCGGATTTGCACAACGTAGTGCTATACTAAGTTGGGATACACGGTGTGTGACGAGCGTGAGGTTCAATGCTATGGGGATTGGGACTTGGTCTATCCCGAATGATATTTTACTACATTTTTGATTGAGACATATACTTTATTGTTGTGAATTGGGCTTGTTGCCATGCTTGGGGCCTTGTGCCGACCTGTAGAACCCTTAGGGGATTTTTGACTGGTTTTCCTCACTTACTTTGTTAAAGAATTTATATCCTCAGTCATGTTTCCAATTGTTTAAGAATGATATGAACCAAAATTTTGAAATGTTAACCATAAATAGGAAGAGATATGAGGGCCGAGATCCCGACCGTACATTATGCCCGAGAGGCTGTGTTTCTTAAGTGACTGAGAGGGGTCGAGGACCCAATAGTGAGGATATTTTATATGATATGGATCGGGTTGCGCGCCGCAGCAGATATATATATATATATATATTATATACATTATGGATCGGGCTGCACGCCGCAACAACTACTTATATGGATCGGGTTGCACGCCGCATCAATTATAAAGCGCTTGGGCTGAAGGAGCCCCTCCGGAGTCTGCACACCCCCAGTGAGCGCAATCGACTATTATTATTATGGATTGGGCTGTACGCCACAGCGATATACGGATCGGGCTGCACGCCGCAGCGATATATATATATTTATTGACTCGGTTATCGTGAGAAGTATATGAATTGAGAACTGAGGATAAGAACGAATAGATGAACTAAAATGCTTGAGGAGCTGATTTATACTGATTATATCTATTTTACCTGGTTAAAAGAATTTCACATGATTTCCTTATTCACTGATGTTTAAATGATTTTACTGTTTTGATATAGAACTGCTTAGTGCCTTTACGTGATTTCATACTGTCAGCCATTATTTATTGTTATTACTCACTGGGTCGGAGTACTCACATTACTCCCTGCACCATGTGTGCAGGTACAGGTATTCCTGAGGCATAGAGCGAACTTTCCTGCCGTTCTGTTTTCATCGGAGTTATCGAGGTAGCTGCATGGCGTTCGCAGACCCGATTTCTCCTTCTATCTCCACTTATTATTCCGCATTTTAGGCATATTTCTGTATTAGATTGTTGAAACCTTGTATTAGAGGCTCAGACTTGTGACACCGGATCAGTGGACTGTTTTACAGAAATGTTTCGTGATTATGGTTTCCGCACATTTCATCTGTTAAATTCATACTTCTATTTATATTAAATTGGTATTAAATATCGAAAATTGGTATTGAATTATAAAGAAAGAGATTGTGAGATGTTAGTTGGTCGGGCTTGCCTAGCATTGTGTTGGGCGCCATCACGGCCGGGGTTGGGGTCGTGACAATAATGATTGTAAATAATGCTCTAAGGGTTTGAAACCCTGGATTTGCACATCGTAGTGCTATGTTGAGGTGAGGCACACACTTGATGATGAGCGTGAGGTCGTGCACTATTGGGATTGTGACTTGGTCCGTCCCGATTGATGATTTTTATCGCGTATTTGACTGAAATCTATTTGTTATCATCATTATTTGGGCTGAATGCCATATTTGGGCCTTGTGCCAACTATTTGAACCCTTCGGGATTTTTACCGGTATTCTCTCACTGTTTTGACTTTATACTTGAACTCAGTCATGTTATATTTTACTGTTTTTCGTACTCAGCCATGTTTACTCTGTTTTAACACTTACATGATCTTTTAAATGATATTTGGGCTGAGAAACATGTTTTACTACTGGCCGAGTGGCTTGTGAGGATTTTTGACTGAGTAAGGCCGAGGGCCTATGTTGTGAGGAAACATTTGATACTGATTATGAGGCCGAGGGCCTGAGATATGTACGCCACGAGGTGGCTTGATTGATATGAGGCCGAGGGCCTAGTGATGATGCCACGAGGTGGCTTGATATTGCGCTTGGGTCGTAAGGGGCCCCTCCAGGAGTTTGTACACCCCCAGTGAGCGCAAGTATCCATTGTGATGTGAGATTGAGTCCGAGAGGCTGGTACTATTCTGAGATGTTTCTCAAGAGGCGGATTTGTGGATATTGTGCCCGAGGGGCGAGCCTTTATGTATTTACTTTTGTCACGATCTGGATTTCCCACCATCGGGTGTCGTGATGGCACCTACTATCGGAACTAGGCAAGCCAAATATTTAAAACACCTTTCCTGCTTTCTTCCAAAAATATAATAAATGAGACAAAATTTAAGCGGAAGACTTTAAATCTAAAGCAACTGAAAACCAAAAGTGCGGAAGTTTAATACATATCACTACCCAAGGTCTGGTGTCACTAGCTCACGGACTACTACAGAATACTACAAACAATGTCTGAAAGGAAATACATCATGTTTGTCGGATACAAGATGAACAAACGAAAAACATGGAAAAGGGCTTCGACCTGCGAACGCCAGCTAGGCTACCTCGAGAGTCCCTGGACTGAAAATAGCTCCCAGAAGTCCTACTGCTGTGGTCCGTAAGATGCTCCCTGATCTGTGCACAAAAATGCATAGAGTGTAGCATCAGCACAACCGACCCCATGTGCTGGTAAGTGCCTGGACTAACCCCGGTGAAGTAGTGACGAGGCTAAACAGGACCTACAACAATTAACCTGTACAGATATATATACAAGTGCAAGAAAACAATAACAAGATAATACAAAGTAAAGCTAGGAGGGGACATGCTATCGTGGAGTAACAGATAAAAATGAAATATCGAAAATAATCAGAAGAAACTCCGGTTCCCATGATATATATATATATATATATATATATATATATATATATATAGTGGACGGCGTGCCACACGATCCCATAATATCATATATAAAAGTGGACGGCGTGCCACACGATCCCATAATATCATATATAAAAGTGGACGGCGTGCCACACGATCCCATAATATCATATATAAGTGGACGGCGTGCCACACAATCCCATAATATCATATAAAAGTGGACGACGTGCCACACGATCCCATATCATCAAATATAAAAGTGGACGGCGTGCCACACGATCCCATAATATCATATATAAAAGTGGACGACGTACCACACGATCCCATAATATCATATATAAAAGTGGACGGCATGCCACACAATCCCATAATATCATATATAAAAGTGGACGATGTACCACACGATCCCATAATATCATATATAAAAGTGGACAGCGTGCCACACGATCCCATAATATCATATATAAAAGTGGACGGCGTGCCACACGATCCCATAATATAATTCGAAACATCTGATTTTGTAAGGAGAGTCCCATTAGGGGAAATCAACAACATATCACTCTAACCCGACAAGGGTACAACTAACAGCCCAAAATATCCCGACAAGGGAGAGTATATATATCGGTCTACACATCCCGGCAAGGGAGTAATCACAAATCATTCTCTTTTTAAAATCCCTTCTTCCTCAACTAACACATTCATGTTCGAGCTAACGCTCCAAAAGTACACCAATCACAATATTACCTCAACCGTTCACATTATATGAAACTCATCAAATAAACAAGGAGATTGTGTCACGCTATTCGAATTAAAAGCAATTAAGACTCACGGTCATGCTAGACTCCGGTGCATAGATAACCGTCACCATGCCTATACACCGTACTCCACATTAGCAAGTAGCAAATAACATCCTAATCCTATTCCCTCAAGCCAAAGTTAGAACAAACACTTACCTCGAATGCTCCAAACTCAACTCACGCTTCTAGTATAGCTTTACCTCTTGATTCCACCACCAATCCGCTCGAATCTAGTCATAAGTTACTTAATCACATTAATAATTACTAAATGAATCACTCCCCATGCATGAAAAATAAGTTTTACTAGGTTTTTCCCAAAATGGTCAAAAACACCCCCGGACCCACGTGGTCGAAACTCGAGGTTCGGACCAAAACCCGGCTACCCATTCTCCCATGAATCCAAATATATGATTTGTTTTGAAATCATACCTCAAATTGAGGTCCAACTTCTCAATTTGTAGAAAACCTAGGTTCTACCCAAAACACCCAATTTCCCCCATGAAAATCTTTGATTTGAATTTGAGATCAGGTTAAAAGATGTCAAGGAATAAAGAAATTAAGTTAGAAATCACTTACCAATCATTTTGGAGAAGAAAGGTTATTTGGAAAATCCCCTCTTAGGTTTTGGATTTTTGAAAAGTGGATAAAAAGACTGAAAATCCCGAATTTATATATATTCTGGGGGCTGGCGCGGACCGTGCAGAAATGCACCGCGGCTGCGTGGCTGCCAGCGCGGACCGCACAGAAATGTACCGCGGCCGCGCTGAGGGAGGGAAGAGGTGGGCTCTTTGAACCCACCCAGCGTGGACCACACTGATTTGGTGCGAGGCCGCGCTGGTCGACCAGGCTACCGACCCTCTGAACCCCCACCACGCGGACCGAACAAAAAAGCACTGCGGCCGCGTGGCTGCCAGCGCGAACCGAGCGGAAATGGCCGCGCTGGGCCTGCAATAGCTGAACCTGCATTTTTTTTAAGTCTAAGGCCTCCCGGGCCCCACTCAAAACTCACTCGAGCCCTCGGGGCTCCAAACCAAACATACATATGATCTTAAATTCATTTTACGGTCTCATTTGTGCGATCAAATTGCCAAAATAACATCATATACATAGAATCAAGCCTCAAAAAACATGATTTTCTTTCAACTTTTATAAAACTCAAATTCCCCATTTTAAGTCCGAAACACGTCATATGACGTCCGTTTTTAGCCAAACTTTACAGATAGTGCTTAAAACATATTTAAGACTCGTACCGAGCGTCGGAACCAAATTACGAGCCCGATACCATAGTTTTCTGATCAATTTCCTTCTTCATTTTCCTTAATTAATTTCAGAAGACAATTTCCCACAAAATTTCATTTCTCGGGCTTGGGACCTCGGAATTTAATTCCGGGCACACGCCCAAGTCCCATATTTTTCTACGGACCCTCCGGGGCCGTTGAATCATAGGTCCGAATCCGTTTACCCAAAATGTTGACCGAAGTCAATATTATGCATATTAATATCAAAATCCATCAAATTTTTCACAAAATTCACATATTCTAACATAAAAACTTTCCGGCTACGCGCCCGAACTGCGCATGCAAATCGAGGCAACTAAAAGCGAGGTTTTCAAGGCCTCGGAAGCACGGAACAAGGAAGAACTACGGTGATGACCCTTTGGGTCGTCACATTCTCCACCTCTAAAACAACCGTTCGTCCTCGAACGGACAAAAGAAAGAAGTACCTGAGTCGGGAAATAGATGAGGATAACGGCCCCGCATATCGGACTCGGACTCCCAGGTCGATGCCTCAGGAGGCTGACCTCTCCACTAAACACGCACCGAAGGAAAACTCTTCGACCTCAACTGTCGAACCTGCCGGTCTAGAATAGCCACCGGCTCCTCCTCATATGATAGATCCTTGTCCAATTGGATAGTGCTGAAATCTAATGCGTGCGATGGATCTCCGCGATACTTCCGGAGCATAGATACATGAAACACGGGATGCACAACTGACAAGCTAGGTGGCAAGGCAAGTCTATAAGCCATCTCTCCCACACGATCAAGAATCTCAAATGGACCGATGAACCTAGGGCTGAACTTGCCCTTCTTCCCAAATCTCATCACGCCCTTCATAGGCGATACACGAAGCAATACCCGCTCCCCAACCATGAAAGCAACATCTCTGACCATGCGGTCTGCATAACTCTTTTGTCTGGACTAAGCTGTACGAAGTCTATCCTGAATAATCCTGACCTTGTCCAAGGCCTCCTGAACCAGATCCGTACCCAATAATCGAGCCTCTCCCGGCTCAAACCATCCAACCGGAGACCGACATCGCCTACCATACAACGCCTCATACGGAGCCATCTGAATGTTGGACTGGTAGCTGTTGTTGTAGGCGAACTCTGCTAAAGGCAAAAACTGGTCCCACGAGCCTCCAAAATCAATGACACAGGCTCGGAGCATGTCCTCAAGAATCTGAATAGTCCTCTCGGACTGACCGTCCGTCTGGGGATGAAATGTTGTACTCAACTCAACCTGGGTGCCCAACTCTCGCTGAACCACTCTCCAAAAATGAGAGGTAAACTGCGCACCCCGATCCGAAATGATAGATAACGGCACCCCATGAAGGCGAACAATCTCCCTGATATAAATCTCGGCTAACCTTTCAGACGAATAGGTGGCTACAATAGGAACAAAATGCGCTAACTTGGTCAGCCTATCAACAATGACCCAAACTGCATCAAACTTCTTCCGAGTCATCGGAAGCCCAGTAACGAAATCCACGTAATCCTCTCCCACTTCCACTCGGGAAGTGCAATCCTCTGAAATAGACTATCAGGTCTTTGATGCTCGTACTTAACCTGCTGACAATTCAAACACCGAGGCACATGTGCAACGATGTCTTTCTTCATCTTGCACCACCAATAGTGCTGCCTCAGATCCTGATACATCTTCGCGGCGCCCGGGTGAATAGAATACCGAGAACTGTGGGCCTCCGCTAAGATCAACTCTCGAATCCCATCAATATTGGGCACACAAACTCGCCCCTGCAATCTCAATATGCCATCATCATCTAAGGTTACTTTCTTGGCACCTCCACGCTGCACCGTGTCTCTCAAGACACACAAATGGGGATCATCGAATTGCCGATGACGGATACGCTCCAATAACGAAGAACGAGCGACCGTGCAAGCTAATACTCGACTAGGCTCAGAAATGTCCAACCTCACAAACTGATTGGCCAAAGCCTGAACGTCCAAAGCAAGCGGTCTCTCACCGACCGGAATATAAGCAAGACTGCCCATACTGGCTGCCTTTCTACTCAAGGCATCGGCCACCACATTGGCCTTTCCGGGGTGATATAAGATAGTGATGTCATAATCTTTCAACAATTCCACTCCTTTTGCTTGAACAAATACTGAAGACTCTTATGATCCGTGAACACCTCATACGCCACACCATACAGATAGTGCCTCCAAATCTTCAATGCGTGAACAATGGTTGCCAACTCCAAATCATGCACTGGATAGTTCTTCTCATGACCCTTCAACTGCCTCGAAGCATAGGCAATGACCTTGCCATCCTGCATCAACACTGCACCAAGTCCAATACGAGATGCATCACAATAGACTGTATAGGACCCTGAACCTGTGGGCAAAACCAACACCGGTGCCGTGGTCAGAGCTGCCTTGAGCCTCTGAAAGCTCGCCTCACACTCATCTGACCATCTGAACTGGGCACCTTTCTGGGCCAATCTAGTCATAGGGGCTGCAATGGATGAAAACCCCTCAACGAACCGACGGTAGTAACCTGCTAACCCCAGGAAACTCCGAATCTCCGTAGCTGAAGCTGGTCGAGGCCAGTTCTTGACTGCCTCTATCTTCTTCGGGTCTACCTGAATACCTGCTGCTGATACGACATGACCCAGGAATGCGACCGAACTCAGCCAAAACTCGCACTTCGAGAACTTAGCATACAATTGACTACCCTTCAGGGTCTGAAGAACCGCTCTAAGGTGCTGCTCATGCTCCTCCTGACTGCGGAAGTATATAAGAATATCGTCAATGAATACTATCACGAACAAGTCCAAATAAGGTCTGAACACTCGGTTCATCAACTCCATGAACGCTGCTGGAGCATTAGTCAATCCAAATGACATGACCAAAAACTCATAGTGCCCATACCGAGTGCGAAATGCTGTCTTAGGGACATCAGATGCCCTAATCCTCAGCTGGTGGTAACCAGATCTCAAATCTATATTTGAAAACACCCTCGCACCCTGAAGCTGGTCGAATAAATCATCGATCCTCGGTAGTGGGTACTTGTTCTTAATCGTCACCTTGTTCAATTGTCGGTAATCAATTCACATCCTCATCAAACCATCATTTTTCTTCACAAATAGCACCGGTGCGCCCCAAGGCGAAACACTGGGTCTAATGAAACCCTTCTCAAGCAAATCCTAAAGCTGACCCTTTAACTCTTTCAATTCTGGCGGCGCCATATGATACGGCGGAATGGAAATGGGCTGAGTGCCCGGAGCCAGATCAATACAAAAATCAATATCCCTGTCGGGCGGCATGCCCGGCAGGTCTAAAGGGAAGACCTCGGGAAACTCCCGAACAATAGGAACAGAATCAATAGACGGGACCTCAGCATTGGAGTCGCGAACATAAGCCAGATAAGCTAGACACCCCTTCTCGACCATGCGTCGAGCCTTCACATAAGAAATAACGCTGTGAGAAGAATGACCAGGAGTCCCTCTCCATTCTAAACGGGGAAAATCCGGTAAGGCTAAGGTCACAGTCTTGGCATGACAATCCAAGATCGCATGATACGGGGACAACCAATCCATCCCTAATATGACGTCGAAATCCACCATATCCAAGAGCAACAAGTCAATACGGGTCTCAAGACCCCTGAATACCACAACACATGAACGATGATCCCGGTCCACCACTATAGAATTTCCCACTGGCGTAGACACATATACAGGAATACTCAAGGCCTCACTAGGCATAACCAAATAGGGTGCAAAATAGGACGACACATATGAATATGTAGATCCGGGATCAAATAGCACAGAAGTATCCCTATCACAGACCAGAATAGTACCTGTAATCACAGCATCTGATGACTCAGCCTCTGGCCTGGCTGGCAAGGCATAACAATGGGGCTGGGCCCCACCTCCCTAAATCATATCCCTGGGACGATCTGCTGCTGGCTGACTCCCACCTCTAGCGGTCTGATCTCCACCTCTAAGACCTCTACCTCCACCTCTATGTCCTCTACCCCCTCCTCTAGCTGGCTGGGCAAGCTGTGGGGCAACTGGTGCCTGGATCATCGGGCAAGGACCGTGCTGCTGCGAGCTGCTGGAAGCTTGAGGGCAATATCTAGCAATGTGACTCACATCGCCGCAAGTATAACAAGTCCTCGGCTGCTGAGAATAACGAAGTGGTGGTGCACTGATAGGTGCTGATGGTGAACTGCTGGTCAGAATACTGCAGCTGAGAACCACGACCACCTGGTGTACCATGAGAAGCCTGAAGAGCTGACTGAAAGGGCCTCGAAGGATGGCCTCTACCATAAGAATCCCTACCTCCAGATGAGGTACCACTGAATCTACCAGAATGACGGGGCCTCTTATTAGACCCATGACCACCTCCCTGAGCAAGTGCCATCTCTATCCAGCGGGCACCATCTGTCGCCTCCTAAAATGAAATCTCACTACCAGCACTCATGGCCATCTGAACACGGATCGGCTGGGCCAACCCATCAATAAACCTCCGCACCCTCTCTCTATCGGTGGGGAGTATCACAATGTCATGACGAGCAAGATCAATGAACCGGGTCTCATACTGGGTGACCGTCATATGACCCTATTGGAGATGCTCAAACTGTCTGCGAAGAACATCTCGCTGAGTAATTGGAAGAAACTTCCCCAGAAATAACTTTAAAAATGATCCCAGGTCAATGCTGGCGACCCTGCTAGCCTGGCTAAACAGAAATTCCTCCACCAAGTCTTGACAGATCCTGCCAGGCGAAAAGTGGCAAAGTCGACCCCATTGGTCTCTACAATGCCCATAGTCCGTAGAACCTCATGACAACTGAATATGAAATCTTGAGCATCCTATGAGGGGATGCCACTATATGTGGTTGTGAAGATCTTGGGAAACGATCAAGCCTCCATAAAGCATCCGCGGACATAACCGCACCATCGCTGGACTGAGCCGCAATACCTGGCTGGGCTGCCACAGCTGGCTGAACTACCACGGCTGGCTGAACTGCTGGAACCTGAGCCTGAGGAGCTACCGGCTCTAGAGTACGAGTATCGGGAGTCTGAACTCCTCCCCCAGCCTGAGATGTGGCTGGAGCTACGTGAAGCAAACCCGCTCTAGAAATGCCCTCCATAAAGCTTACCAGTCGGACCAAAGCGTCCTGAAGCACTGGAGTGGCTATGAAACCCTCTGGGACCTGAGTTGGGCCCACCGGAGCTGCTAGAGCTGGGACCCCTTCGTCGTAGTCAACATGAGGCTCCACCTCTGGGACTGCCGCTTGGGGCTGAGCTCTGCCCCAGCCTCTGGCACGGCCTCAGCCTCGCCCCCTACCCCTGATAGGAGCTGCTGCTGGGGGCTCAGGCTACTGCGCGGTAGAAGAGGAAGCACGTGTCCTCGCCATCTGCGAAAGAACAGAGTGGAAAGACAATCAGTACTTGAGAAACAGAATCGCACGACAAGAATGAACAAGGTGAAGTTTTCCTAACTCAGTAGCCTCTGCGGGATAAACACAGACGTCTCTGTACCGATCCCTCAGACTCTACCGAGCTGTCCGTGAGTTGTGAGACCTAAGTAACCCAGGGCTCTAATACCAACTTGTCACGACCCGGATTTCCCACCATCGGGTGTCGTGATGGCGCCTACTATTGGAACTAGGCAAGCCAAATATTTAAAACACCTTTCCTGCTTTCTTCCAAACAATATAATAAATGAGACAAAATTTAAGCGGAAGACTTTAAATCTAAAGCAACTGAAAACCAAAAGTGCGGAAGTTTAATACACATCACTACCTAAGGTCTGGTGTCACTAGCTCACGGACTACTACAGAATACTACAAACAATGTCTGAAAGGAAATACACCATGTTTGTCGGATACAAGATGAACAAACGAAAAACATGGAAAGGGGCTTCGGCCTGCGAATGCCAGCTAGGCTACCTCGAGAGTCCCTGGACTGAAAATAGCTCCCCGAAGTCCTACTGCTATGGTTTGTAAGCTGCTTCCTGAGCTGTGCACAAAAATGCACAGAGTGTAGCATCAGCACAACCGACCCCATGTGCTGGTAAGTGCCTGGCCTAACTCCGGCGAAGTAGTGACGAGGCTAAACAGGACCTACCATAATTAACCTGTACAGATATATATACAAGTGCAAGAAAACAATAACAAGATAATACAAAGTAAATCTAGGAGGGGACATGCTATCGGGGAGTAACAGATAAAAATGAAATATCGGAAATAATCAAAAGAAACTCCGGTTCCCATGATATATATATATACATATATATATATAGTGGACGACGTGCCACACGATCCCATAATATCATATATAAAAGTGGACGGCGTGCCACACGATCCCATAATATCTTATATAAGTGGACGGCGTGCCACATGATCCCATAATATCATATAAAAGTGGACGGCGTGCCACACGATCCCATAATATCATATATAAAAGTGGACGGCGTGCCACACGATCCCATAATATAATTCGAAACATCTGATTTTGTAAGGAGAGTCCCATTAGGGGATATCAACAACATATCACTCTAACCCGACAAGGGTACAACTAACAACCCAAAATATCCCGACAAGGGAGAGTATATATATCGGTCTACACATCCCGGCAAGGGAGTAATCACAAATCATTCTCTTTTTAAAATCCCTTCTTCCTCAACTAACACATTCATGTTCGAGCTAACGCTCCAAAAGTACACCAATCACAATATTACCTCAACCGTTCACATTATATGAAACTCATCAAATAAACAAGGAGATTGTGTCACGCTATTCGAATTAAAAGCAATTAAGACTCACGGTCATGCTAGACTCCGGTGCATAGATAACCGTCACCATGCCTATACACCGTACTCCACATTAGCAAGTAGCAAATAACATCCTAATCCTATTCCCTCAAGCCAAAGTTAGAACAAACACTTACCTCGAATGCTCCAAACTCAACTCACGCTTCTAGTATAGCTTTACCTCTTGATTCCACCACCAATCCGCTCGAATCTAGTCATAAGTTACTTAATCACATTAATAATTACTAAATGAATCACTCCCCATGCATGAAAAATAAAATTTTACAAGGGTTTTCCCAAAATGGTCAAAAACACCCCCCCCGGACCCACGTGGTCAAAACTCGAGGTTCGAACCAAAACCTGGTTACCCATTCTCCCATGAATCCAAATATATGATTTGTTTTGAAATCGGACCTCAAATTGAGGTCCAACTTCTCAATTTGTAGAAAACCTAGGTTCTACCCAAAACACCCAATTTCCCCCATGAAAATCTTTGATTTGAATTTGAAATCATGTTAAAAGATGTCAAGGAATAAAGAAATTAAGTTAGAAATCACTTACCAATCGTTTTGGAGAAGAAAAGTTGTTTGGAAAATCGCCTCTTAGGTTTTGGGTTTTTGAAAAGTGGATAAAATGACTGAAAATCCCGAATTTATATATATGTTGGGGACTGGCGCGGACCGTGCAGAAATGCACTGCGGCTGCACCGAGGGAGGGAAGAGGTGGGCTCTCTGAACCCACCCAGGGCGGACCGTACTGATTTGGTACGCGGCCGCGCTGGTCGACCTGGCTACCGACCCTCTGAACCCCCACCACGCGGACCGCATAGAAAAGCACTGCGGCCGCGTGGCTGCCAACGCGGACCGCGTGGAAACGGCCGCGGCCACGCTGAGCCTGCAACAGCTGAACCTGCATTTTTTTAAGTCTAAGGCCTCCCGGGCCCCACTCAAAACTCACTCGAGCCCTCGGGGCTCCAAACCAAACATACATATGATCTTAAAAACATCTTACGGTCTCATTTGTGCGATCAAATTCCAAAATAACATCATATACATAGAATCAAGCCTCAAAACACATGATTTTCTTTCAACTTTCATAAAACTCAAATTCCCCATTTTAAGTCCGAAACACGTCATATGATGTCCGTTTTTAGCCAAATTTTACATATAGTGCTTAAAACATATTTAAGAATCGTACCGGGCGTCGGAACCAAAATACGAGCCCGATACCACAGTTTTCTGATCAATTTCCTTCTTCATTTTCCTTAATTAATTTCAGAAGACAATTTCACACAAAATTTCATTTCTCGGGCTTGGGACCTCGGAATTTAATTCCGGACACACGCCCAAGTTCCATATTTTTCTACGGACCCTCCGGGACCGTCGAATCACAAGTCCAGGTCCGTTTACCCAAAATGTTGACCGAAGTCAATATTATGCATATTAATATCAAAATCCATCAAATGTTTCACAAAATTCACATATTCTAACATAAAAACTTTCCGGCTACACGCCCAAACTGCGCATGCAAATCGAGGCAACTAAAAGCGAGGTTTTCAAGGCCTCGGAAGCGCGGAACAAGGAAGAACTATGGTGATGACCCTTTGGGTCGTCACAACTTTTCATAATTGACTATCAATTACCTGATTAATTATTGGAAAAGACTTTTCATGAAAGTGCATTTGAGTTAAAGGATTTTACCTATCTTTCACTGATTTACTGTTTTTAAATGGTTTTACTACTTCATTATAGAATACTTTGTGCCTTACGTGATTTCTTGCTTTCAGTCTTTATTTACATTTGTTACTCACTGAGTTGGAGTACTCACTTTACTCCCTGCACCCCTGTGTGCAAATTCAGGCATTGCGGATCCTGCCAGTGCGAGTTGAGTGCTCCCGGCAGATATCAGAGTCCACGAGCTAGCTGCTTGACGTACGCAGTCCCGTGTTTCTCCCACTTTATCATATCTATCTCTTATCAGACATTTGTAATAGTTTGTAAACTCTTCAGACTTGTATTAGGTTTTATAGATGCTCATGACTAGTAACACCCCGATATCGGGCTGTTGGGTTGTTCTTCCGCATATTTATGTTATTATCAGCTACTTTGATTATTTAATCATGTTTAGACTGTTTCTTCATGCTTAACTGTTAAAAATTGGAAAATAGGAAGTGTCGGCTCGCCTTGTCTTCACAAGAGGCTCCATCACGATCGGGTTCAGGTTTAGGGTCGTGACAATAAGACGAAGGACAATACATAATAATTAATGCTTGAACTTCGCACACGTACACTTAAACGTCCGTTTGAAATTAAGATCAACAGAAGACTATGTAGAATCTATAAAAATCAACTCAAAATAACTAAACAAAAATCCAATAAAGCAATATAGACTGATAATGAAAAAATCATAGACAAAGTAAGAAGAGAACCTCAAAACAGAGCCAAAGCCAAAGATTTCGATTGAACAGTAAAATCTCTACGTAAAGTTGTACGACAAATGTATTGTTCGAATGAGAGCGACATCTAAAACTTGAAAGAAACAAAGTACTTCCGCCGGAGCTCGAACAGAAAACTTGACTGACCTTGCCAACCCGATCTCGAAACTACACATACGACCTCGACGCTAAACCGGGCATAAGAGTGCTACTGTTTTATGAAAAAGGAAACTGTTTTAAAGTGTTTTTAATGGGATTTTTCGGGGTCGGTTCAGTTCCGTTTTTGAAAAATTTTAGCTGTGTTTTTGCTGGATTATGGTGAGAAATTTGAGCTAAAAGTGGCTAAGTATTTGGAGTTCTACATGGCTGGAAATAGAAGGAAGAAGATGGTATTTAGGGTGATATTTTTTGATAATTTTTTGGACTCAAACGGCTGATTTTATGGTGTAGGGAAGACTGGTCATTGCTGTATTTTTTAGGATCGAGAAAAAAGAAACTAAGCTCTCCAAAAAAGAAGTTACGACCGCTGGAAAAACTTGGAAAAGGAAGGTTTCTAGGTCTCCTCCTGTAGGTGCTATATGGGTCAGGTGTTATATGATGTGTGTGTATTAGATGGTGTAAAGTGTGTGAATTAGGGGGCAAGAAAGGGTTAATCACGTGAGGAATCAACTGAAATTGAAAAAAAAATCTTATTCTTGTTACTAGGCAAAATTCTTGTAGCAAAATTGCTAAATCCTTCTTGCAAGTGTGTGATTTACCATTGGCTCTAAATTCTTCTTATTCTTTTTTGATTTTCTTTTAAAGGATAATAAATAGAATCTATTTCTATTAAACAAATAAATTAAAAAAACGCAAGGTAAAATATTAATCACTTCAAATTCTAGATTAAAAACATATATTTTTGGAAACTTTTCTTCTTCTTCTTCTTCTTCTTTTTTTTTTAAAAATGAAGACAAAACTTATTCTTAAAAAATGTGGCTCTTTTTTATTATTTCCAATTTTCTTAAGTAAAACCTATAAAAATGTGAAACAAAAGTTAAAATATAAAGATTAAACTTAAAACTATATAAATACTAGAAGTGGTAAGAAATTCAAGAATTGTCAAAATTTAGGTGCTCACACATAAAAACCACCCCTCGGGCACAATACCAACAGAATCAGCCCCTCGGGCGACAATATGGAACAACACTAGCCCCTCGGGCTATATCTCATATCACAATGGATACCCGCGCTCACTGGAGTGTATAGACTCCAAGAGGGGCCCCTTATGGCCCAAGCGCAATATCAAGCCATCTCATGGCGTACAACTAAGGCCCTCGACCTTATAATTATAATCAGCGTATCACTGCTGTGGCATGCAGCCTGACCCAATAGTATCCTCACAACACATGCCCTCGGCCTTACTTAGTCAGGATCTCATAAGCCACTCAGGCAATATTAAAACATGATGCTCAGCCTAAAATATCATTTAAAATATAATTTAATATGTTAAAACAGAGTAAACATGGCCGAGTTATGAAAACAGTAGAATATAGTATAACTGAGTACAAGTATAGAGTAAAAATAGTGAGGAAATAGCAGTAAAAATTTCTTAAGGTTCCAAATAGTTGGCACGAGGCCCAAATATGGCATTCAGCCCAAAATATGATGATAGCAAATAGTTTCCAATCAAATACGAGGTAAAACAGTCATTCGGGATGGACCAAGTCACAATAACTGACGGTGCACGACCTCACGCTCGTCATCTAGCTTGTGCATCACCTCAATATAGCACAACGATGTGTAATCCGGGATTTCATACCCACAGGGCAATATTTACAATCATTACTCACCTCTATCCGGTCTATATCTCTAGCCCGCGATGCCTTTGCCTCTCGAATTGGCATCCGGATGCTCCAAATCTAACCAAAGTTAGTGCAAAACCATCAAAATATGCTAAGGAAACAAAGCTCACTCGAAAGAAATCAAATTACAACACAAATTACGAAATTAGCCAAACCCGACCCCGAGCCCACGTCTCAGATTCCGATAAAAATTACATCAATAGACTCCTTATCACTCCCCGAGTTCATTCATATCAAAAGCATCAAAATCCAACCACAAACGACCCTTCAAATTCCAAATTCTAGGTCTCCAATTACAAGCCTTAGTTCTTCAATATTAGGCTTAAATTCCATGATTAATTAGGTAGAATTCACATTAGGATCGAGTATTAAGTCCATAAATCTTACTTCCAAGTGTCCCCCCTTGATTCCCTCTTCAATCCTCTTCAAAAATAGTGAATGCGGTCAAAGATAGTGAATGCGGTCAAAAATAGTGAAAGTTAGACCCAAAATCGCGGACAATGGCTATTTAAACATTCTGCCCAGGCATTCAAAACCTTCTTCGCGAATGCGGTCAAAGCCTTATGTTCGCGAAGCACAACCTGATGTTGGCCACAAATTCCTCTTACGCAAATGCGACCACTCCCTCGCGAACACGATGACTCCACAACTCAAACCATCGCGAACGCGTCTAATACCTCACGAACGCGATGCTCAAAGACCCCAGCCCTTCGCGAACGCGGGACCTCCTTTGCAATGCGAAGGCTAAATCTTTAGCCTCACCTGCTAACCCTTCACGAACGCGAGGTCCACTCGCGAACGCGAAGCACTCTATCTGCAACACTTCAGCAGATTTTTTTGCAACTTCCCACAACATGAAATAGTCCGTTTGACCACTCGAAACTCACCTGAGGCCCTCGGGGCCTCAACCAAACATGCCAACATATCCCATAACATCATTCAAACCTTTTCCAACCTTCGCAACGCTCAAAACTACACCAAATTCGCATCGGATTCAAGCCTAAGAATTCCAAAATCTTCTATATTCCGCTTTCGATCAAAAAGTCTATCAAACCACGTCCGAATGACCTGAAATTTTGCACCAATATCCCAAATGACCCAACGGACCTACTACAACTTCTGGAATTCCATTCTGACCCCTATATCAAAATCTCACCTATCAACCGGAAAACGTCAAAATTTCAATTTTGCCAATTCAAGCCTAAATCCACTCCGGACCTCCAAAAAACATTCCGATCATGCTCCTAAGTCCCAAATCAGCCCCCAAAGTTATCCGAACCATCGGAACTCACCTCCGGGCCCTTTAACACATAAGTCAATATCCGGTTGATTTTTCTAACTTAAACTTCCTCAAAAGAGACTAAGTGTCTCAAACCTTACCAAAACCTCTCCGAACCCGAACCAACAAAACTGGTAACACAAAACACAGCTGAACAAGGCAATAAGAAGCAGAAATGGGGGAAACGGAGCGGTAACTCATGAAACGACCGGTCGGGTCATTACATCCTCCCCCTCTTAAACAAATGTTCATCCTCGAATGAGTCAAGAAACATACCTGAAACCTCAAACAGGTGAGGATATCTGCTCCGCATTTCTCGATCGGTCTCCCAAGTAGCCTCCTCTATGGGCCGACCTCTCCACTACACTTTCACTGAAGCTATATCCTTTGATCTCAACTTTCAAACCCGACGCTCCAAAATAACTACTGGCTCCACATCATAAGTCAAATCATCATCCAACTGAACCGTGCTGAAATCTAGAACATGAGATGGATCCCCAATATACTTCCGGAGCATAGAAACATGAAATATCGGATGCACACTCGACAAGCTAGGTGGCAAAGCAAGCTCATAAGTTACCTCCCCAATCCTCCGAAGCACCTTAAAAGGCCCAATGAACCAAGGACTCAATTTACCCTTCTTCCCAAATCTCGTAACACCCTTCATGGGTGAAACCTTCAACAGAACCTTCTCACCAACCATGTAGGACGCATCCCGAACCTTCCTGTCAGCATAACTCTTTTGTCTCGACTGCGCTGTACGAAGTCTTTCCTGAATCACCTTCACCTTTTCTACAGCATCCTGCACCAAGTCTGTCCCTAATAGTCTAGCCTCACCTGGCTCAAACCAACCAACTGGAGATCTACACCGCCTCTCATACAAAGCCTCATATGGAGCCATCTGAATACTCGACTGGTAGCTGTTGTTATAAGCAAACTCCGCGAGCGGTAGAAACTGATCTCAAGACCCTCTGAAATCAATGACACAAGCACACAACATGTCCTCCAATATCTGAATAGTGCGCTCGGACTGTCCGTCCATATGAGGGTGAAAAGTTGTGCTCAACTCAACCTGAGTACCAAACTCTCGCTGCACAAACCTCCAAAATTGAGAAGTAAACTAAGTGCCCCTATCTGAAATGATAGAAACTGGGACACCATGCAAACGAACAATCTCCCGGATATAGATTCCTGCCAACTGCTCTAAAGAATAAGTAGTACACACATGAATGAAGTGCGCGGACTTGGTCAACCGATCCACAATCACCCAAATAGCATCGAACTTCTTCAAAGTCCACAGGAGCTCAAACTACAAAGTCCATGGTGATCCCCTCCCACTTCCACTCTGGAATATCCATCTACTGAAGTCACCCGGTCTCTGATGCTCATATTTTACCTACTGACAATTAAGACATCGAGCTACAAATCCCACAATGTCCTTCTTTATTCTCCTCCACCAATAATGATGTCTCAGATCCTGATACATCTTCGCGGCACCCGGATGAATAGAATACCGCGAGCTACGGGCCTCCTCCATAATCAACTCCCGAAGACCATCTACATGAGGCACACATATTCGGCCCTACATCCTCAACACCCCATCATCACCAATAGTCACATCTCTGGCATTATCGTGCTGAACTCTGTCCTTAAGGCCGAGCAAATGAGGATCATCATATTGGCGTTCTCTAATGCGATCATATAAGGAAGACCGGGAAATCACGCAAGCCAATACCCGGCTGGGCTCCGAAATACCCAACCTCATGAACCGATTGGCCAAGGTCTGAACATCAACTGCAAGAGGTCTCTCCCCAACTGGAATATATACCAAACTCCCCATACTCACTGCCTTTCGGCTTAAAGCATCGGCCACCACATTGGCCTTCCCCGGATGGTACAGAATAGTAATATCATAATCCTTTAGCAACTCCAACCACCTTCACTTCCTCAAATTGAGATACTTCTGCTTGAACAAGTGCTGAAGGCTACGATGATCAGTAAACACCTCACAAGACACACTATACAAATAATGCCTTCAAATCTTCAACGCGTGAACTATGTCAGCCAACTCCAAATCATGAACAGGGTAGTTCTTCATAGTAGTAAAAATCCCCTAAGGGTCCAAATAGTTGGCACGAGGCCCAAATACGGCATTCAGCCCAAAACATAATGATAACAAATCGTTTACAATCAAATACGCAGTAAAACAGTCATTCGAGATGGACTAAGTCTTAATCCGCACGACTTCACGCTCGTCATCTAGCATGTGCGTCACCTCAATATAGCACAATGATGTGTAATCTGGGGTTTCATACCCTCAGGACAACATTTACAATCATTACTCACCTCTATCCGGTCCAAATCTCTAGCCCGCGATGCCTTTGCCTCTCGAATCGGCCTTCGGATGCTCCAAATCTAACCAAAATTAGTGCAAAACCATCAAAATATGCTAAGGAAACAAAGCTCACTCGAAAGAAATCAAATTACAACACAAATTCCAAAATTGGCCAAACCCGACCCCCGAGCCCACGTCTCGAATTCCGATATAAATTACATCAATAGACTCCTTATTACTCCCCGAGTTCATTCATATCAAAACCATCAAAATCCAACCACAAACGACCCCTCAAATACCAAATTCTAGGTCTCCAATTACAAGCCTTAGTTCTTCAATATTAGGCTTAAATTCCATGATTAATTAGGTAGAATTCACATTAGGATCAAGTATTAAGTCCATAAATCTTACCTCCAAGTATTCCCCCTTGATTCCCTCTTCAATCCTCTTCAAAAACCTCCAAAATCGCTCAAAAATAATGAAAGTTAAACCCAAAATCTCGGACAATGGTTATTTAAACATTCTGCACAAGCATTTAAAACCTTCTTCGTGAACGCGGTCAAAGGCTCGCGTTCACGAAGCACAACCTGACATTGACCACAAATTCCTCTTTACGCAAACACGAGCACTCCCTCGCGAACGCGATGACTCTACAACTCAAACCATCGCGAACGCGTCTGATACCTAGCGAACGCGATGCTCAAAGACCTCAGCCCTTCTCGAATGCAGGACCTCCTTCACGAACGCGAAGGCTAAATCTTCAGCCTCACCTACTAACCCTTCATGAACGCGAGGGTCCACTCGCGAACGCGAAGCACTGCTATCTGCAACACTTCAGCAGATTTTTCTACAACTTCCCACAACATGAAATAGTTCGTTTGACCACTCGAAACTCACCCGAGGCCCCCCGGACCTCAACCAAACATGCCAACATATCCCATAACCTCATTTAAACTTGTTCCAACCTTCGCAACGCTTAAAACAACACCAAATTCGCATCGGATTCTAGCTTAAGAATTCCAAAATCTTCTAAATTCCGCTTTCGATCAAAAAGTCTATCAAACTACATCCGAATGACCTAAAATTTTGCACACACATCCCAAATAGCCCAACCAACCTACTGCAACTTCCGGAATTCCCTTCCAACCCCTATATCAAAATCTCACCTATCAACCAGAAAATGCCAAAATTCCAATTTCATCAATTCAAGCCTAAATCCACTCCGGACCTCCAAAACACATTCCGATCACGCTCCTAAGTCCCAAATCACCTCCCGAAGCTATCCGAACCATCGGAATTCACATCCGATCCCTTTAAAACATAAGTCAACATCCGGTTGATTTTTCCAACTTAAGCTTCCTCAAAAGAGACTAAGTATCTCAAACCTTACCAAAACTTCTCCGAACCCGAACCAACCAATCCGGTAACAAAAATACAGCTGAACAAGGCAATACGAAGTAAAAATGGGGGAAACAGAACGGTAACTCATGAAACGACCGGCTGGGTCGTTACATCCTCCCCCTTTTAAATAAATGTTCGTCCCCGAACGAGTCAAGAAACATACCTGAAGCCTCAAACAGGTGAGGATATCTACTCTGCATTTCTAGCTCGGTCTCCCAGATAGCCTCCTCTATGGGCCGACCTCTCCACTGCACTTTCACTGAAACTATATCTTTTGATCTCAACTTTCGAACTTGACGCTCCAAAATAGCTGTTGGCTCCACATCATAAGTCAAATTATCATTCAACTAAACCGTGCTAAAATCCAGAACATGAGACGGATCCCCAATATACTTTCGGAGCATAGAAACATGAAATACCGGATGCATACTCGACAAGCTAGGTGGCAAAGCAAGCTCATAAGCCACCTCCCCAATCCTCCGAAGCACCTCAAAAGGCCCAATGAACCGAGGACTCAATTTATCCTTCTTCCCAAATCTCATAACACCCTTCTTGGTTGAAACCTTCAACAAAACCTTCTCACCAACCATGTAGGACACATCCCGAACCTTCCTGTTAGCATAACTCTTTTGTCTTGACTGCGCTGTACGAAGCCTCTCCTGAATCACCTTCACCTTTTCTAAAGCATCCTACACCAAATTTGTCCCCAATAGCCTAGCCTCACCTGGCTCAAACCAACCAACTGGAGATCTACACCGCCTCCCATACAAAGCCTCATATGGAGCCATCTGAATACTCGATTGGTAGTTGTTGTTATAAGCAAACTCTGCGAGCGGTAGAAACTGATCCCATGACCCTCCGAAATCAATGACACAAGCACGCAACATGTCCTCCAACATCTGAATAGTGCGCTCGGACTGCCCGTCCGTCTGAGGGTGAAAAACTGTGCTCAACTCAACCTGAGTACCCAACTCTCGCTGCACAGACCTCCAAAATTGAGAAGTAAACTGAGTGCTCCTATCTGAAATGATGGAAATTGGGACACCATGCAAACGAACAATCTCCCGAATATAGATCCCTGCCAACCGCTCTGAAGAATAAGTAGTACACACAGGAATGAAAATAGAACATGGACACTAATCATGATAGTTTCTTATTAAGTTATAAGAAATAACAATCCTAAGAAAGTACTATAAGAGCGCGACATTTTCTTGGTCAATTTAAATGACAAAATAAACAAATTAGGCAATACAAAAAACTTTATATCATTATATTGCTAGTGTTTCATAAGTTCAATCTACCGCAAGCATAAACTTATTTTCTTAACAGTTAATCAGGTACTCTCAAGGAAAAAAATACTTAGCTAATAAAATACTAGCTAAATCATCTTCTCAAAATTGGAATTGCATTAAGAAATTGCCTTTAAATACTAACTAAATCTTGTTCTTAATGCATAAATTCAAAGCATAAAAATTTAAGATATATCAATCAAAACTTATTCCAAGCACTTCTCAAAAATAAAATTACATCAACTTTATTATTTGAATCGGAAAAGAAGGAATATCAAAGAAGATGGGTAAATAATATTGATTATAACAAAAAAATTAACTTTAATGAATTTTCCAATCAATTGTATTCCCTACTAACTTAGAATACATGGATCAATTGCAGGTTTATAAAATTTCAAAAACTAGGATATTGTACTAGTATAAAAATAGTACTAAGAAAACCATGTCAAAGCTGACTGGATAAACTTTTTTTATCACAACACACATGATTTGTTTTTTCAATTTTAGATTTTCTGAAAAATAAACTAGTATTTATTCACGTTCAACCTCTTCCTCCTTACGCAGACAACCCAAGCTTTGACAGATAAGTAAAATTCTAAAATATATATTACAAAAAAAATTTAAAAATAAAACTTATTCTGGCTCAACCCTGATTTCACCTTGAATTGCTCAAACCGGCTTTTTCTATAAACAACTATAGAGCTAGAATATAGGAACAATGAAGTTAAATAACTGTAAGAACAATGCCATATAAAAAATTAATAGTTTGTTTAATTCAAAATCATGCTATAGATTCGCCAATTCCAAACTAGAAAAGATACAAAGTCAATGAATAGATCTTCGAGCATCAAAGCTATAGACTCAACCATTTAGAAACTTTTAATCATCCCAACACAACACTAAAAATAGAGATTGAAACTTACTTTTGGTGTTAGGGTGGCTGGCGAATTTGGTTGCAGAGGCTAGTGGAAGAGATTTGTGTAATATGGGGTTTTTCAATTAAGATAATTCTGATTTTTTTTTTTAATAGTCTTTAGGCTAAATTGAGAAGGTATATATTTATGCGGGAAGGATTTAGAAAATAAAAATAAAAATTGGAGGCAATACTAAAAGTAAAAATAATAATTTTAACGTCTATTCTCTTGAATGGCCACTAAAAATATACTAATTACTGGTTAATATTTATTGACCGCTAATATTTGCCTTTCATGAATAAATTAGCGACAATTAGTTTATTGCTGCTAAATAATTACCGCTAAATCCCCTTTTTATTGTAGTGGGGGGGGGGTGCAGGAGCAGGTATGAGGGTCACACCTGCATTTGTAGAGGTGCGGAGCATGGTCCGCAGGTGCGAAGGCCCAGTGCCAGTGGTTCACCGCAGAAGCAGAAGGATTGTCACTTCTACGATACCGCAGATACGGTTAAGTTTTTGGGGGAGCGAAAAGGCTGGACAGAACCTTAAATTGGAGGGTTCCGTAATTTTCTTAATTTTGAACATTCCAATCTCGGGATTAGGCGATTTTTGGGAGAATTTTAGACAATTTTCTTGAGGTAAGTCACTTGTGGTTAAATTTATTCAATAATTATATTTCCCCATTGATTTTTCCACCTAGATTATGTGGGTTTGAGGTGTAATTTCGGGTGTTGAGGCTAGGAATTTGGAGAGTTTAAATTAGGAATTTGGGTGTTGATTTGGTGTTGGATTTTGGTAAATTTGGTAAGGTTGGACTCGTGGTTGAATGAGCCTTCATATTTTATGACTTTTATCAGATTTTGAGACGTGGGCCCGAGGGCCGATTTTTTAGTCAACTTTTGGTAAATTGAGTCAACTTAGTATTTTCTTATGTAATTAATTTCTTTAGCTCGTATTGATTGTATCGAACTATTTGTAGCTAGATTCAAGGCATTTGAAGGCCGATTGGCGAGGCAAGGGCGTGTTGGAGTAGGGATTTGCACGGTTTGAGGTAAGTAACATTTCTAAATTTTGTTCTGAGGGCATAAAACCCCATATTACGTGTTATGTGATAGGCGTTGAGGTGACGCATAAGCTAGATGACGGGCGTGTGGGCGTGCAACATAGGAATTTTGACTTGGTCAATTCCATGGAACTGTATAGTTGAAATATCTATTGTTATCCGTATATTTTCTATGTGCTATAGAAATTAAGCTGCAAATCATGTTATAAATCATGTTTAGGCTATGGGCTAGTACTGTAAGGACCCATAGAGGTCGTGTCACGTGTTGAATTATTTGTTAAATTGCCATTTTGTACTCAGTCATATTTTTAACTTGCATATTATATCTCAGTCTTTGTTGTTCTTTATTGATACATTATATCATCGCTTAGGCTGATTATCATGATTTTTGAGAGCTCGAGAGGCTGGAGAGATTGATAACTAAGTGAGACCGAGGGCCTGAATGTGAGGATATTTATGAGATGGGGTTGCGCCCTGCAGCATGTTTTATTGATGAATTCCTTGATTGGTTGATTATAGCGCTTGGGCTGAAGGAGCCTCTCCGGAGTCTGCTTACCCTCAGTGAGTGCAGGTACCTACTGAGTACGAGTGTCGAGCGATTGGGAGAAATGAGAGACTGTGAGAAATGAGTGACTGTGAGGTTGGAGTGAATGGGAGGACTTGGTGACTGTTACTCTGAGAATATGCACTTGATTTCATCACTACTACAACAACAACAACAACCCAGTATAATCTCACTAGTGGGTTCTGGGGAGGGTAGTGTGTACGCATACCTTACCCCTACCCTGGGGTAGAGAGGTTGTTTCCAAATAGACCCTCGGCATCCTTCCCTTCAAGAACTCCCCATATTTCTATTGGGGTGACTCGAACTCACAACCTCTTGGTTGGAAGTGGAGGTTCCTTACCATCAGAGCAACCCCTCTTGTCATTAATATATAACCGGTATATATCACTGTCGTTTAGTTTCTGAGAGATACTATATCATGTTTCAATTGAACTTGACATGAATTAACTATTTTGGCTTTAACAGTCGAACTTGAAAGCATGCCTATTTTTCTGTATTGTATTTTCTATAATTGAACTTTATTTGTGAAGCTTATCACTACTTTTAGTTCAATAGTTAGCCTTGTTACTTACTAAGTTAGTTGTACTCACGCTAGACCCTGCACTTCATGTGCAGATCTAGGTGTTTCCGGACACAGTGGGCGTTGATTATCTGAGCTGGTTGATCATTTAGGGATTTCAAGGTAGATGCCCGGCGTTCGCAGACCTTGACTCTCCTTCCCTATCTTTCAGCTTTATGTATTTAGTTTTAGTTTTTCATAGACAACATTTTCAAACTTGTGTTGCATAGATGCTCATGTACTCTGTGACACCCAGGTTTTGGGAACTTTCGTTTTGAGTTTTGAGTTTCTATCCAGTTTATGAGAGATTTAATTATTTAAACCTATTATAGTTCGTTTCTCATTTTAAAGTGTTAGAAATATTTTGAGGTGTCGGCTTGCCTAGTACCACGTTAGGCGCCATCACGACATGCTAGGATTTTGGGTTGTGATAGAATGATATGAACTTTATTGGGCATCAAAGATTGGCACACATCCCTTTTGCAAATATAAGACATATTTCTGTTTTTTCTTCTTCTCTTTCTTGTAGGCAATCTTTTCCTTGTTTTATTTGTCTTATGGCTAGACAAACTAGACTTCCTTTTCCTGATAGCTCAATTAGTGCAACTAGACATTTTCAATTGATTCATATTGATACATGGGACTCTATCATATACCTACTTCATCTGGTTCAAGGTACTTCCTTACCATTGTTGATGACTTTTCCAGGGCTACTTGGACTCATTTACTAGGTTCAAAAAGCAACACTTTCTCTATGATCAAGGCTTTCTTAGCCATGGTCCAAACCCCGTTCAATGCAAAATTCCAAGTCATTAGTAGTGAAAATGCTTTGGAACTAGGTTCCAGCAATTCTGGTTCTTCATTCTTCAGTCAACTTGGTAGCATTCACCAAACTACCTGTCCTCACACGCCACAGCAAAATGGGGTTATTGAAAGGAAACATAGAACACTTCTTGAAGCCTGTAGAGCCTTATTGTTTCAATCTAAATTACCTGTCACCTTTTGGAGAGATTGTCTTCTCACTGCTACATACTTGTTAAACAGAATTCCATCCAAACTCCTTAGAAAAAAGTCACCTTATGAGATTCTATATGGGCAACCTCCTAGTTATTCTAACTTAAAGACCTTTGGTTTCTTGGCTTATGCTTCTGTTCCTATTCCTCAAAGAGATAAATTGCAACCTAGGGACATTCCATGTGTCTTCATAGGTTATCCTTTTGCTAAAAAGGGATACAAGCTATACAACTTAGACATTAAGAAATGCTTTGTCTCTAGGGATGTTATTTTTCATGAAACATGTTTCCTTTTTGCTACTCCTACTTCTTCTGTTCCTTCCTCTTTCCCACCGCTTCTACCTTCTTCTGTCCTTTATTAGGACCCTATGCCTTTTCCTCCTCCTGTTCCTTCTTCTTCTCCTTTTTCTCCTACCTCTCATTTGCATTCTCCCTTACAACCATTTCATCCTGATGTGTCTTCTCCTTCATCTATACCTCCTCCTTCCCCAACACTTAGAAAATCATCCAAGCAGCATACTACTCCTTCTTACTTGAAGGATTATATTTGTTAGCTTTCTTCCTTTTCTAGTTCTTCCTCTTTACCACCTGTGGAAACTGAACGTTTCAGTTACTCTCAAGTTGCCTCAGTTCCAGCTTGGCAAAATGCCATGAGAAAGGAATTTGATGCCTTGGATGCTAATCACACTTGGGATATTGTTCCACTACCTTCTGGTAAAAAATCTATAGGTTTCAAATAGGTCTACAAAATCAAGTACAAAGTTGATGGGAGTGTGGAGAGGTACAAGGCTAGACTTGTCATTAGAGGCGATACTCAGGTTGAGGGAGTTGACTTCACAGAAACCTTTTCTCCTATCATCAAAATGTCTACTGTTAAATGCTTAGTAGTTGTGGCTATCAAGCACAGTTGGTCTCTTTCCCAATTAGATATTAATAATGCTTTCTTTCATAGATATCTAGAGAGGATGTCTACATGAAGTTACCCCAGGATTTGAATATTTCTGCTCCCTCTGGTTCTGCCCCTCTTGTTTGCAAATTGAGAAAGTCTCTCTATGGGTTAAGACAGGTATCAAAGCAGTGGTATGTCAAGTTGTCTCATACTCTCTATTCCAAGGGATATACTCACTCACTCAATGACTATTCCTTGTTCATCAAGGGTGCTTCTGGCAACCTGGTCCTATTGGTAGTTTATGTGGATGACATCATCATTAATGGGGATGTCACTACTGAAATTTCTACCTTAAGGCAGTTTGTCGATGCTCAGTTTAAAATAAAGGATTGGGCTCCTTACACTATTTCTTGGGTATTGAGGTTTTTACTATCCTGGTGGGGTTATTCTAAATCAGAAGAAGTTTATTTCTGATCTACTTCAGCAATTTGACTATACTGTTGTGTCCCTTGTTGTATGCCCCTTAGAGCTCAACTGTAAGTTAGATGCAGATGCGAGCGACTTGTTACCTTTCCCTGATCAGTATAAAAGTTTGGTGGGCAAGCTTCTTTTTCTTACACATACACAACCTGATATATGCTTTGTTGTACAACATTTGAGTCAATTCTTGAAGAGTCCTAGGGTTTTGCACATGACCGCTGCACTCTATGTGTTGAGCTATCTCAAAGGGACTGTATATTTATGACTATTTTACTCACTTTTCCTGACTTTTCTATCCATGCATATTCAGATAGTGACTAGGCTGCCTGCCCTGACACTCGCAAATCTGTCACAAGGTTTTGTGTTATTTTGGGTGGTTATCTCATCAGCTGGCAATCCAAAAAGTAGCCAGTTGTTTCTCTATCTTTAGCTGAGGCTGAATACAGGGCCCTTAGCAAAGTAGGTGCTGAGCATACTTAGTTTTCCAGGCTGTTGTCTGATTTTGGTCTCACTGTTTCTCTTGCCATTTCTATCTTTTGTGATAATCAGGTTGCTTTGCACATTGCTAGGAACCCTATTTTTCATGAACGAACCAAGCACATCGAAGTGGATTGCCATTTCATCCGGACCTAGCTTCATGATGGTCTGATTCACATTTCTCATGTGCTTACTTCTCAACAGCTGGCTGATATTCTCACTAAGCCTCGCCCTGGTGCCCTCCATCATTATCATCATCATCATCATCATTTCTTGGGCAAATTAAAGGTGGTCTCCCCTCCAACTTGAGGGAGGTGTTGAGCTAATGGAGTACTTGGCTTCAAAGCCAAAGCACAAATAGTTACACATGGCAGTAGCAATTATTTATTTAGGGGAAAACTGCCATATATACCTCCCTAATCAAAAGTAATTACCCGCAATTACTCATTTTAAATGTAATTACATCAATACCTATTCTATTACAACTAATTACCCGCCCAACCCAATTCTCGCGTGCGATGGACATATCTAATTTAAGAAGCAAAAGTGGGAATCCTAAAAAGAAGCCAAAGAATAGTTAGCTTTTCTCAATAGTGGGCAGTGTTGTTAGTATTGTACTTTTTTCTAATATCATCACCCCTTTTTTTCTGTGCTCCATAGTTTGTTTTATCTTTTAAAAGTAAAACAAAAAGTAATATGTACTATCTAACTAAAATTTGAATTTTCATGTGTGTTGAAGTATTTGCTGTTGGAATTTATTGGGTATTGTTCTTTGATTATGATGTTAATGCTAATTTTCAAAGATTTTATTGTGAGAAAATTAAATCCATCATTGAAGGATCTTGAAACTTGAAACTCATAACTTGGTTTGTTTGAGTTTTTAATTATTTTGATATGATCCCATATGGGTTTGTTTGGAAAGTTGATTGGAGGTTGTAGCTAAAGTTTTAATCAATTTGATGGAGATTTTGTAGTAGATTTTAGAAATTTGGGTTGAAATATAGTTGAACCAGAGAAGATGATGAATTTGTATTGTATACCCAAATAGTATACAAATATACCATTTTGGTATATAATTTATTCCAACTATATACCATATTAGTATAGTTATATACTATATGGGTATCATATGCTAGTTGAATCATTTTTTGGTTGTATTAGCTGCATTTAATTGGTACAATATTTGATTTTATTTTAATAATAGTAATATAGTACAATTTTTTGAAATACTTTATTATATTAATATGTGGTACACTATTTTTTTTATTTTTCTCTTTATGCATGTGTATTATGTAATAGTAGTATAGTAATATAGTTGCCAGGAATTAACCAGTAAAGTTGTATACCATGTTGGTATAGTTATATGTCATATTGGTATCATATGGTAGTTTGAACATTGTTTTGATTGTTTTAGCTGTATTTTAAGTGAATTCTATTATGAAATTATTTATATGAACATGATTTGTAGTGCTGAAATTTGTGTACCGATGGACATAAATTATGTGTATTATGTAATAGTTTTATAATTATAGGCAATTGTTGGAACGACCCCATACAACTATATATAATGGAATGAGCAAGTTGTTTTGCTAATATTTAGCTTGCAATATGAGCATGTAATTTTCTCATACTTTTATTGCGTCTGTTAATGTTTTGGCACAGTAGTATAGTTGTAGCAATATTCTAGAGCAATCATATGCTCTGTTGGTATACATATATACCATATTGGTATCACATGGTACAAGAAGTCTTTTTAGCTACTTATACTTTTATTGCATTTTCAATATTTTTTTATCATTTTTATTCTAACTAGTATATATGGAGATTTGGTTGCCGTAGATTATGTTTTCTTGCTCTATAACTGGTTGTATTACTGCTAATGGTAGAGTGTGTAATGATATTTGTAGGGAAGGTGATCAAGGTTTGCATAGCAATCACGTGTTAATTCTTAGAATCTGATTATGTAATTTATGGTGCTTAGCAGCAGTCAGTGTGATATTCAATGAATTAGATCAAGTGACAACTGATATTATTTCAGTTTGATAATTGAATTTAGAAAATGAGAAAGAAAAAAGAAGGTATATTGTACTAGTTATATTAAAAAAAGATGAACAAATATTTACAATATTAGTTATTTTTTCTTATTGTATAAAAAAGAATAATAAAAATAGTGAAAACAGTAAATGAAATTAGATTATGAAGAGAAAAAGAATATAAAAAAAGAAGTTAAATGAAATTAAAAAGGGAAAAAAAGAAGAAAATAAGAAGAAAAGGAGAAAAAAAATAAAAGGAGAAAAGAAAGAAAAAAAGGAAAAAGAAAATAAACATAGAAATAAAAAAGAATTGGAGAAAAAAGAAAAACTCCCCACAAAAACTACTATGGGTAGGAAATATAATTAGTTTGATGGGTAGGAAAACAAATGGGTAAACAAGGGTAAATAGTTTCGTTTTTGTGAGTAACTGTGTCATTCTCTCTTTAATATGTTCGTCTGAGTCATTTTGTATATTGGGTTGTTTTTATAGCATTTTGGTCACAGTATTGCCGGGTTGGCACATGGCACTTTTAGGCCCAGACAATAAGTAGAGTATGGTGGCTGTTTGTAAGACCCATCGGGTCATTATTCTTTACACTCTCAGAAATAGATAATAAAATAGAACTTTTTCTCTCCGAAGATACATTCGAAACCCTAATCAAATCCCTTCAATTTCTGCTCATCTCACAATGTTTTCAGTAAGATTTGGATTGCACCAGAAAATACAGATCGTTTCTATAAAAGAAAGAATAAAGTAAATGAAAGTTTAAGTTTAAAATCAACTGAAAAAGATTAAAGCTAAACATGGACATAATCTTAGGCTCGTGTATGCACTTTTTGCTTCTTTTTTTTCCCAAGATTTGGTAGTACTTTTTTGAGTACTAGCCTAACAAAGTACCCTATAGTAGTTTAACTTAGCTCAATTTCAGAACAAAAAGTCAAAAGGAAAAAAGGAAGAAAAAAAAACTTTTCTTTTCTCCCATTTTGAAGAAAATTTCGGTAATTTATAATCTCAAAGTACGACTAAAACAAATACAATAGTAGCATTTTTGAATTTGTGACAATCTATTTGTATTAATCATCAACAACTTCAACATTAATCAAAAGTATTTGTATTAACCACATATACCTTTACGCATGGCTGATGAAATCGAAATTTAGCTCTACAGCAATAAAAATGGAAAACTTGAATGCATATAAACAGATCTTCCACTGACGACATACAAGAGATGCCAAGTTGATTCCTCATTTCACCTTCCCAATGAACTGATTTTTAATAGATCTTGAACTGTCTATTGCATTATTTAAGTTTCCAATTAACACGTGTCAAACACGAAAAGGACAATGACCACTTAATCATGACATCAACAGTGGAATGTTCAGATGAAAAATCAAGAAAATGGCATAAATAAGATTTGGCAGAAAACGCTTTTATCAAAAGCAAGAAAAGAAATGAAAAAAAATTGCGAGATAAATGCAAAAAAAGACAGTCAAGTAGCTCGTTGAAAATAACAAAACATGGCCATTACTCCAAAATTACAATAAAAACAAGAGACATTGTAGTACTTCCCCGTTCTCGAACTACACAATGAACTCCTTTTTTAAAACTAATAAATTCAATAACTTAGAATCTTCACATGAGTAGTATACGCACAAGCACAAGTACAAACGTCAGAAATTGTTTAATGATTTTTTCATTCAATATGTTACTCGATAAATGAGTTAATCTCCAGAAAAGAAGTGCAGCATTGCAACTTTTGTTTTTATGGTTTAAAGGGAAGGAAAAGTTAGATTGTAACCTAAAGGAAAACACATTCCGAGGGTCAAGAAAGCCGCTCATTTGAGAGGATAGGCTGCAGCTCCTAGTCCTTTTTAGGCTTTATCACACTGATACTGATGATTAATATTTTAAGCATGGTGATGGACAAATAAATTAACAAAACCACCCCTTGAAAACCTATGTTCAATGAAAAAACTCACGAATGTCAACATCCTTAAATAAAATAGCAGGCATTAAATTAGTTACAAGTTCCAATGCCATCTAATGCACTACTACATAGTAGGCATTTGAACATACATATTTTTTGCAAATAATTTAAATATTCTTTGTAAATTAACGTACAATTTTATCTATTATCTCAAATTAAAACTTCTAACTTTATTGAAATTCATTTTTACACACATTCAACTTCAACAATCCTCCACTGTCTCTTCTTAGAAGACGAGAGTCTATCAGTAACATCATCTCTATTCCTCCGGAGTAGGGGTAATGTCTGCGTATACATTATTTTCCCCAGAGCCCACTTCGAAATTCCATTGGGTTGTTTTTGTTGTAGTATTAACTTCAACAATCCATTTTTTCAACTTCAACAGAATATTTTCCAAACAAACCCGAATCTTGATTTCCAGAAAAGAATATAGAAGAAAACAGGAGAAAATGTGTAAAAACAAGAAGCCATTACTTAACAGCATTCATGGCTTTGTGCATCTTAGAGTCGAGAAGAAACTTGGAAGGAGAAGTGAGAAGGAGGGTTTTCACCTGCTGAAGAGGGATGGGTGTACATCACTAGAGCAATATATTGCTGAGAAACAGGTAAGAAATTGCAGCATTTTCATTTGATGGATTTTCAAATGAAGTTATAGCATTTAACACAAAACTCTTGTCCTTCTATTAAGAATCTGAAAAAACTTAAAACCATAATGGCACACAGGTCACTTAGCTTCCACTATACAACATCACAATAAAAAGAACGGACCACCGAATGAAACAAATTAAAAAGGGAATTGAATGAAAAATACCTACTTACATTAGGAGGAACACCTTATAACATGGAAAAAGAGGGCTTAGTGTAATTAGAACATGAGTAATTAGAACTTCTCTCATGCTTAAATCAATTCTGCAGAAGAACAATCACAGCAAGTACTGATCAACTAAAAGTATATTTCAAATTTGGATTCCAACTAATAAGAGGGCACGAGCTATTTGTCACCTAGTTTAACTAAACAAGTTGCAAGATTCTTGTTCAAGACAATGAAATAATCTGCTGATATTGTCTTTCACAATATGACTAAAAGTGGGTATCAAATGTTATGCACCTACATTTTAAAAAAAATTACAATAACTAATTTAAAATCTTAAGTCCAAATTTCAACACCTTTGATAATTTCACAAAGAAAATCTATTTTGATCTTACTCTTCTCGCAACAAAACCCAAAACACAGTTTATCACCAAAATGAATCACAAAAAATTGAAAGTAGTAAAGAAAAAGTATAAAAGCAGGTCACATGCTTGTCACAAATAGCCTACACTATTACACAAAAAGAAAAAGAAAAATCAAACATGCTTCAATCCTTTATTAGTGTGATCCATTCTCAGAACTAACTAGAGGGATGATTAGCAGTTGAGTCAAAAGAAAAGGAAAGTAAAGAAAAAGGCAAAAGGGAGCTCCCTTCAGTCCAAGCACAGATAAAAAGGGATGAATTTACCTCCCGCATCATTCACACATTCACAGTAGCGTATAGAAATACATATATGATTTCTACTGTGTTTGAATGAATGAGTCGGCAGCTAATCCAAATCCCTTCATCCACCTATGAGTGGACTGAAGGAAGCTCTCTTAAACCATTCAATACCGAATTAAATGAATGAAACAGGTAAATTACAAACAAATTTCTAAGAGGCTCAAAACTCAAACGAGCAAATAAGCAGTGTTATGTGCCCAAACATTTTCATAATTTTTTCAGTTTTCTATAAGAAGATATTTTGGCAGATCTCATCAAAAAAAATTGGGTAGATAAAAAATGTATGGTGATTTTTGATATGAGAGTAGAAATTCTCCTTACATTGATGCTTATGATTCAAGATCAATGGATTTCACATGTGGAAAGCAGCAACTCTTTTGACTCTTGAAATCGGACGGCGCCACACAAATGAAATGTATTTTTGGTGTTTTCTTTTCTAAATTTAAAGAGCTAATATAGGGTTCTGAAGGCAAATGAATAGAAGGTGGAAAGTAATATACCTGCAACATACCCTAGACCTAAAAGGAAAACAGATGTTCTTAAAAGGCAAAGGAAAAAATTAACGAGACGCAGTAACTCAAAAGCAGTAATATTTGTTAGTTTTTCTGCCCCTACTCTAATTGGCTGAATGAACCCTAACCCTAACCCACTGCAAATCCAAGAAGGAGAAGCTTGGCGAAAGCCTAGACTAGCAATTGACCACAGTAGAAAGATCAGATTACAAGGACAAAATCAAACTCACATAACATCGTACAAATTAAAAGCGCATTTACCCCTGTTAATTGATGATCTGGTGAAGGAAGGAAAGATACTCCTGAAGCAGTGACCAACTCTCTTTAACGTCAAATAGTAAAAGCAATGACATTATAAAACTTACTACTTCGTAATATCCAAAACAGATAAACGTATAATCAGCGAAATAAATATTAACAACGAAAAAAAAACTTTTTCTCCACTTCCCTAAGAAAATCAATCGTTGAACCATGCAAGTGTTCTGAAGAAAACGAGAGAAATGGAAGAAAAAAAGAAGGGAAAAAAGGAGAAAGGGGAAAGAGTAAGCAAGAATCACGGAAGAGGGATAGGTAGTATTGGTTATATTAGCTTAAGTAGAGTGTAGTGTCACTCTCGGCCTAAGAGTCAGAGCAAAAGGGAAAGCGATGTATGAATGAAGATCTCTACAAATCTCTGCCAAAGAGAAACCAAACCTAGTGGCTAGTGGGGGTTCTCTCTCTCTTTCTTTTTTCTATACCTTATATTATACAAGAGGAGAGCTGTTGAAAAGACAGGCGTAGAATGGTGTATTTATACACATATGGATAAAATCACAGTGTCTTCTCTTTCTCTCTTCCCCCCTCCTTATCAGGGAAAGAGTTTTGTAGGAAAAAGAAGAAAAAGAGTGGTTCTTGTGGGGTTTTCTTTTCTTTAACCATTGTCAGTTTCTTTTACACAGTAAATACTACAGTCTAGCTGGCTTCTACTCATTTTACTGTTCTCCTGGTAGCAGCCTTTTGTGGGGCACCGGGAGAGAGAGACTGATAAAATAGGGTTAGAATTAAGAATGAGAATAGTGCAGGTCAGTTACGATGTTGTAATTAAATTGGCTAAAGTGACAATAATTGAATTTATACTTCCTTTCTCGATAAGTAAATTAATTTAATCCTAAATAATAATAAAATAAATAAAGAATTATGTAATACTTAGCCTTAAAATGCAGATGAAATAACATAAATGATAGTTCCGAGACCAAGGTTTCCGGGCACAGCAACAATGAAATCAAAAAGCAAGAAAGTAAAATTGTATTAAGCTTTGTATAGAATGTAGTGTAAGTTTACCAGAAAATTCGTGTTCTTTACAATGATAACTGAGCTCACTATCTCTTGCTGTATTTAGGGAATGAGGTCCTAGGATCGTGCCCCCTTTAATGTCAATTATGAGGGTCATTGATGAAGATATAACAGTGGACATAAATGCCAAATTCCTTGTAACGGGTCGTCGCTCTTAATGCCGCAAAATATTTTTTATTAAATGCTACCGGGCACAGAGCATTTAACACACCTTTAAGAACATTATCCCTTCCAGTGACAAGAGGAATAGCTGTGTTCGGTCTTTGGCCATCCCCGTCTTGGGTTCCATGTGTCCTTCCTTTAGATGACCACGTGTCATATCATATTTTACCCTATACAAATAGTCTCTCTGCTTTTCGGTGACATAACGTTGTGTTACCATAAAGTTAGTAAAAACACTCTTTTGGCGGGGATTACTATAACTCCCTCTGAAGGCTTCTGATGGATGATTAAACGCACGTCTCTTCGCATTTAATGCCCCAAACACGCATCATCCCATGATTCACCGCAACTTTTGCCGATTATCGAGGTTATCATGGCCATGAATTTAGCGGCCAAAATTTTACTTATACGCATCATCCTTTTTTCCCTTGCACTTCATAATTTTCCAAGCTTCGGATTTGCACCTTTGTTTTCCATCTTTTCTCTAACTCTCTTCAAAAAGCCTTTCCTTTCTTCCATTCAATGGCTTCCACTTCAAAGTGTGCAAGTTCTTCAAAGAACAAGAACAAAACCGAAGACTCTGCTCCTCCAACGGTGGGTTCCATTATCCCTAGAAGTCTTAATACCACAAAATACTTCGAAGAAATTTTTTTTACCGCTAACCCTCGTACATGGGCTGTCAATAAGTACCTTCTTCCATTCTTCCTTCCAATATTTGTGTTGTGAAGGAAGACGGTCACTGCCATGAGTTGGATATTATTGCTTCTGATCTATCGAAGCAAGTGACCCTTCCCAAGGAAGGTTTTACATATTTTTACATGTATCCCTTTACTTTGGGTGTATTTTCTTTGAGTAGAGAGTCAGATTCCATGATTGCAGAGTTTTGCCTCCGCTACCAAGTGTGTTTGCCACAAGTATGTCCTTGTGTGTGGAGGAAAGTCGCCTGCCTTCGGCGTTTGTTCCAGGAGACTGGAGAAGAGCTAACCTTAGCTCATATGATGAATCTCTACTCTCCCAATTAGATTTTCCATGGGGGACTGATATAAACCTCTGCAAACGCGGCCACCAGACTCTATTGACTAGCATGGATGATGATAACGACCGTGGGTGGATGAAACAGTTCGTTGCAATTTCCACCAATAATATCATTCCGACAACGGCTTCATCCTTTCCAACCGCTTGGAACCGCACTCGTAAGATCTTCATTTAATATTTCTTTTTACTAAATATTCCTCTATGGTTGTATTAACACTTCACCCTTTGCATGTTTCACCAACTCGATGGATCCCACCGGTGGTGGAAGGCTTGGACCGGTGGGTTCAGAAGATCTTGCGCGTTGCGACGCCCAAATCGTTTGTGGAAAGAACTGGCCCTTAAATACGGGTGGAAGGAAAAAATCATGGTAATTTAAACTTACCTTGCTTCCATTTTTTATGTGAAGAACTTGGTTGAACCCTTCTGACTTGTTCACGAAATTAGGTCTACCTGCAGGTTATGTTGTTGTCCCTGAGGAGGACGTATTGGCGGATCCTACTGATGCGGCGATGCTGCTTCAGGAAGTGCTTACTCGAACAGGTGTCTCCGGGCCTGCTTCGGGCACAAATGTTTTACCACAGAGCCCCCAGCCGAAGAACAAGCAACCAAAAAGAAGGCGTTCTTTTATGGCCGGGGAAAAGAATAAGAGGGCAAAGACTATTGCTCCTGAGTCGTCTCTGGAGATTGTGATTACTAGCCCTCCTCCCGAGCCGGTCATAGACACCGTAATGATTGACAATGATGGTAAAGCTAGTGATGATGAGGTTTCTCTACATAGAAGGCGACGTTCATCATCAACTCAATAGAATGCTCAATCTGTTGAGTTAGTTACACCAACTGAGGACGACGCCTCGGTGCTTTGGGGAGAGTTTGTTTTAGTGAAAAATCCCAACTCCTGCTATCGAACCCTCATTACTGTTCCCTGTACTGTGGGGCTGAGTTCCGGGTCCCTACCGTCTTTGGTTGGTGAGCATTCAACAACCATCGTTGCACTCGATGCAGCTGCTTTACACCCTTCAACTCCATCAGCTTCATCCCCGTCTTCACCAACACTAGAAACTGTTATATCACTTCTATCTTCATCCACCAGCAACTTCTACATCATCTCCAATGGCCACATTTGATCACGAAGGAGATGTTCCTCTTCCCCAGTCCCCAGTTCATGGGAATTTGGGGCAAAATTATGCTGCCCCTTCTGAAGATCCCCATAGGAAGAGGAATGTTATTCTTTCAGTCTCTACCAGATGCAACCTGCTAATCTCGGTCGGTGGAGCTTGCTAATTATCTGAAGCTTTTAGCTTCAGAGAAAAATTGGGAAAAGATTCAAGCACTATCAAGGGAATTCTTGTTGAACAACGCCATGCATAATGACGTAGTGGTACAGTCCTTTCTTCCTTTGTTATTTCTTCTACTTTTGTGTATTCTAAGTTTTACCTTTCTTGTTTTGTATGTCAACTTCCTTGCTTCCGATGGCCTTCAAAGGTTTATTCGTGATAAGGAAAAACTTACTTATGCTCGTTATCAGCTTTTGGCAGAGTGGGAGAAAAGTGTCTCTCGCCTCTCGAAACTGGAAACCAAGGCCACTGAGGCCGTTGCATTGGAAGCTCGTTTGCAGCAAAGCAAGCAAAAGGTGGTTAACCTTAGCCAATAAATTGGCCAGCTGAGTGTTAGATTTGATGAAGCTAAATCCAAATAGGATGAAGATCATGACGTCGTTCTTGCTGCAACCAAGCGTGAGACTGCCACTGCTGAAAAAATGACTGACTTAGAGGTAGCCTTGAACTACAAAATCTAAGAGCTTGATGTTGCGGGCTTGAAACATACCCAGTTGGAAGGGAAGTACAGGAAAATTATCTAGATTAATAAGCTCTTTAGTTCAACTGTCCACGACCTTGATGTGAGCCTCATATCTGTTAGGTCCACCCGGGAGTCCCTTCCTGCCGAGGTAACTCAAGTCAAAGAAGAACTTAAGCGTCGAGCGACTTCCCTCATTGTTGAAAAAGCTTACGCCATGTACAACATGAGCAGAAAAACCTTGGAAGAGGCCAAAGAAAGTATCACTGATTTTGAAGCCGAAATTGCTAAGGCCCGTGAGCTTGAGTTACCATTAAAAAAAGGCTCCCAGCACAGTCTGATGCTCCTGGTCCCTCTAGTTCCAGTTCGAATTTCTCGAAAATTGAAGAGGAATCGGAGGACGATGATGTTGAAGGCCAAATTGGGGAAAATGTCGAGCCATCGGTGGATCCATCTACTTCTCTCAGAGACACAGACACTTCTCTTCCTCCTAGTTCTAGAGATACTGCAGTTTAGCTTTTCTTTTCTTTTTCCCATTCTAGTACCTTTGTCGTTTTGGCACATTTTTGTAAATAAAAATAATTTTTTTGCTCAAGTACTGTTTGAGTCTCACTTTCGTTTGAATATCCATGCAAGTCTTTAACCTTTGCATTTGCTTAAGAGTTCTGCGCACATTTTTCTGTTTGTATTTTATTATGTGCAGCCTTGGCATTTTCCTCGAAGCACTTTGATTCCGTACATTAACCCTTTTTATGTGAGGGTTTCTATAAGTATTTGCGCTGTTGATACCCAATTTTTCCTTCATATATTTAAATATACCTAAATACTTTCAAAATATTGTAGATGCATTTACAAACATGCACAAGTTTTTATCATTTTTCTATAATTTTAAAGGCTTTAAATCAATTTATTTCTACATTTTTATTTATACAAATATACAATAATTAATCCTCATATTATTTTTATGATGATATAATCATATAAATTCATCATTTATGCCCATATAATGTTTAAATATTTTAATTGCTTTTTTTACAATCATATTTGCATTTTTAGGCTAGAATTGCATATTTTTGCAACAATAGCCTATATATATGCACAATTATATCATCTATACACAAAATAACTTTTCATATTTACAATATTAAGTAAGTATTTTAAAGCATTTTCATGCACAAATCACATTTGTATCATTTATAAACTATTTTATAAAATTATTTTATTAAATTAATTAGGTATTTAAATTTTGGCCCCTAGAAAATACTAATTTTCGGACCCAAAAACTAGCCCAAATCCCTAACCCAATATACCCCATGCCCAAATGCAATTAGACCCGACCCAGACCCCCCCCCAAATCCTGGCCGTTGATCTTTGAGATCAACGGCCCATATTGGTTCTTACCAATTTTAACTCCAAAAGACCCCCTGACCTAAATCATTTTCCCACCATACCCCGCTGTCACTCGTTCCCTTCTCTCTCAAACGTTCTCTACCTAAACCCTAATCTTCAGGAGTCGTCACCGGCTTAGCCCTCCGTTCTACAATGTTTCTCTGTCGTCTCAGGCCTATATTGGCCTCCTATTTGCTGTGGTTCATCAGTTTCTTGGATACTTGAGAAGATCTCAAGGGACCTAGGCGGTCTGGTTTGCATCTTTGATCTCTTTGCCTGTTTCTTGGATCCTTGAGAAGCCTCTCCTATTTTGATACGAATCCATGATTTCGTAAGTCTATGACCTCATCTCTGTTATACTTCTAAAAAACCCTAATTTTTACCTTTGATATTCTCAGATCTGTACAGATCTGAGATCGATTGAACGTATTTCACATGTTTCCTCGAAAGTCTTATGGTTTTTCAATTGATTCTCCGTTTTTCCCTAAAATTAGGGTTTATCGAACTCACCGCTTTTCTGATTTTCGAGTGTTTAATCGTTGTTCTTGAGTGTTACTGATTGATTCATGTTAAGATTGTTTTGACCCTAGTTAATTTATGCTAAAGCCCTAAGTTTCTTATAGTTTGCTTTGACTCTGAGCATGTCCGTGTTACTTATTACATTGTTTTGTTTAATGTCTTGTAATTTTTCACCCTAGTTCATCTCTATAGGGTTTCTGGTTTGACTTCTCGACTGATTTCTGTGTGCTTATGAATTTTAGACTATTTGTCTATTTATGGAAACCTATATTTTCCCCCCTTAAATCAGTACTGTTTTGAATTTTTGATTCACTGATTTGCTCTGTTAAAACCTATGTGCTGATTCTTGATTGTTTCCTTTATTTGCGACCTTATTTAGTTTTCTTACCTTATTTGATTAACTGTGATGTTTACTGATTCTTCACTAATTGTTTCCTTAATTGAACTTCTGTCTATTTACCCCTAATTGCTCACTTGATTTTCTTTCCTTAAAAGCGTCCTGCCCTTTACCGTTGGGTAATTACCCTTAATTAAGGGAAGACTACACTGATTTGCTGTGTGAATTGATTCAGTAATTTCCTTAATTGATAAGTGATTGATCTCCTTTACCTTAATCTTTTGCTCTTAACTACTATATATACTTTTCTCTATTCTCACTTCTGACACGAACATTAGTTCACCACTACACTTACACTTTAAAAACTCTCTGTTCTTCTCTGCTACTTGTGATATTCATTGGCCTAGCCGACTAAAAGCTAAGGCTAACAATTGCACAACCTTTGCTCTACATTCTGTGTTTTTCTTCCTAACTAGTATGTTCCTGATTATTTTTTAAATCTAAACCCTATGTGTTTCATTACTGCCTTAAGTTTATCAATTATAAGTTCCATTCTTGTGTCTGTTCACTGTCTTGCTTAGCACTATTCTGTTCAATATGTGATTAGCATGTCTAACTATATTAGCCTATCTACTACTTTATCGAGCATGCCTAAATTCTGCCCTGTTCAAATGTATAATTATCATGTCTACACTTCACCTGTTATCTGATGCTTGCCTGTTTGCAATTCATGTTTAATCCATCAACTATGTGATCATCCTACTTGTGTGTCCAATTCAGTCTTTTATATCTTTTCTCCATATCCTAATTGCCTACTATCCTGGTTAATCTGTTAGGGCTATGAAGCTTCTAAGTGTTCTATGCACATTGTTGTCTACATGCTTCCCTACGCCCTATTCATGCACCCTCAATGAGACTCCTATATGTTCCCAATTCCCTTTCCCATGTGTGCAAACTTGTTTGCTAAAGTGCATGTGAAACTGAACCATCTATGATTGATAAGATGTCTACTGAACTTGCTCTCTTCAAAACAGATTTCAAAATGTTATCAGTATTCTTCTAAAACTGGATTTCATTCCTAGTATTTTCTCAAAACTGGTCTATTCTAGAGAAACCTTTTCACTCCTAAATTATTTTCACTAAGTCTTTCAAACTATGTCAAGCACTCTCACTTACTCCTAGGTTGTTAAATTCTGCCCCTCTGGTATGTGTACTACTTAGAGATCCCTGAGATCTTTCTGAACTCTGGCATATCAGGGCTGACTTCCACACTGCACATAATCAGTCTTTATTTGAGAAAAGTCTGGGTGTGAGTACTGCCCGGGATCCTTAAGGTCCTTAGGGAACTCTGACACACCTGGACACAAATTTGGCAATGAAATCTCTGGCATTTGAGACTACTGAAGGCCTGGTACCCCAGGTTTGCTTTGGGCCTGCTTCATGCTCCCTATAGCTTAGTTTATATTTTATTTATGTAATTTATTCAATTTTGGTCTGTAATAATTATTTGTAAACAGATATTGGGGTAATTAGTGAAATGGGGGGGGTAGCTGTATGGTACTGTGGGGTAATGCTTGGTAGAAATCATGTTTTTAGGCTTTACATTATGCAAATCTACACTAGAAATCATGTTCTAGGATTGGTGTGTCTATTTGCATTCAAACCATGGTAAACCTGCGCACTAGACATCTTGTTCTTAGGGTATTCACATTTATTGCTTCAGCATACTACATGTCATATATCGTTATTCCAGCTTTTGATTTTGCATAAGTACTTTCACTTAGAGATCCTGCTATTAGATTAATAATCCTGTCTTAATAAAAATAGTCATCTCCTGTATGCATTAGATACCAGGTTTTCTAGGAACTCTATTTGCATCTGTTTGAATCATGTTTATTCCGATCACTGTCTACAAAAAGTTTAAACAGCCCCCACACATAGACATCATGTCTCTAAATATAAAATTGATATAAAGCACTTGTTATAACCTGTATCACCTAGATCAGCATGCTCATAGGTTGAACAATATCAAGCTATTCAAACAGTTCCGGTAATTGTGATTACGTATAGTCCCCACGCCCAGGCAAGCTTTAGGTGATTAATGTCCTTATATAAAACTAGAAACTGTGTTTCAATTGTGTATAAACTGCTTAAGTCTTATAGGTTTAAAATTGGTAGGCAAACTGATTTGGACCCTGCCATTGAGCTTTGAAATATCGTTGCAAGATCTGTGTATTAATGTTCACCTAGATATCCTATCCTAGGATTCTTTCTAGAAATTACCTGAATCTGTATTTTAGACATGCTATTTATTTGCCTATATACATGCGGAGGTAAATATGAGCCTTTTAACTGTTTTTTCCCTATTTGCTTGTCCTATATGTTATTTGTTTGTCGCCTAGATTTTTGCCTTTTAAATACATTAGGTTTGTCTAGAACTGCCCAGATTTATAGGTCCTAAGCTCCTCCAAGACCACAAAGAAGGGACAGGTAGCAGCACGCTTAGAGGTCATTAATCAAACTCACTTATATAACCATTCAGGGGAGGGTAATGGGTAGTAAAAGGATATGATGACATGCGCGCTAATGTCACGCGTAGCCCCTCTAGTTGAGGAGGATTACCGTGCATTGCACAGATTAATCCTGTAGGCTAATCAACTTAGGACTTCCCTTTTCCAATTCCTATATGTGTTTAAATTATCTAAACTTCCTTTTCTTTATATATATGTATGTTTAAGCTGTCCAAACCTCTTTTACCTTCATTATCTAAATTTCCTTGATCATATATGTATTTAGACTGTGAAAACTACCTTTATTTGCAAATATGTGTTAAGACTGTTTACTTGTTAAAATGACTAATTCACATAGTTTAAGTTCCGTCGGGATCCACCGTTGTGGATCGCGAGGGGTGCCTAACACCTTCCCCTCAAGGTTATTTCGAGCCCTTACCCTAATCTCTAGTAATGCAAATTAGTTATATGAGTTAATCGCTCTAGGTGCCCTAACACACCTTAATCCATTAGGTAGCGACTCTTCAAGTTCATATACCCAATTCTCAAAAGGAAACGAGTTGTTCCCCCTTGAATGTCGAAACCCGACTTTCGCGAGGAAAAAGAGGGCGCGACATGCACAAGTTTACCTTTTGCGTCCTTTCGTGTACGTTTTTGGGTGAATTTTTCCCCGAAGGCATTTTGATTCCAGGTTTAAATTCTTTTTAAACCAACCCTTTAACGTGAGGGTTTTCATAAGAAAGGGCCCTCTCTTATGTTTATGGTGCTCTTGAAAAGGACGTCTCTTGTCTATCAAGTCACTAGCATTTGAAGTACTTGTTTAACTTTCAAATGACAAAGTTAGTTCATCGTTCAGGCAAAAAACAATATAAAAACAAAAGGATTTCATTTCATTTAATTCCTTCTATTTTCAAAAGTACACAAGCATTTGCTATGCTGAAAAGAAATTGTCATTACTTGTGGCTATCTTGTACAATTTATTTTTATGGGGCTGGCTGTGCAGTCCCCGGCCCCGATGACACATTTATGTTTTCGTATTTTTGTTTCCCTGTCAGCGTGGCAGTCATTATTGTCTTATCCTCATATCATTCTCTCCCTCAGTGTCTGAATGAGAAGAATGCGAATTGAAATATTGGAAGTATTGTACCTTCAAAAATTTCATCAATGAATTGCTAGATAATCCTTAACTCGATAACACACCTTTCTTCTCCTCAGGAATCTATGCTATCGAGCATAATACTATCTAACAAACCTTTAGTAGTTTGTGCTCGTGAACGGTCGGGTAACTTTTGCTCAATAGCAAACTTAACTTCCCAGTAGGAATTTGCTACAGAGCCAAAGACGATCTAACTGTCCCCAAGTGGAAACTTGCTTGTTTGGCTTGCTATTAAAGGTCTTATTGTTGTTGTCTTCGTAGTATGCTTTCTGTTGCTACCTTCTTAAAAATCTTACCAGAAAAATCCAATTGGGACAAAACTGAATGAAGGGAAAAAGAGTGCAACACATACTTTCTCATTGGATAATGTTCATCAAAAATAATATCTTTTGAGGTATGCCACGTTCCAATTGCTGGGAAACTTGTCTCCATTCTGGTTCTCCAACTCGTATGAACCTTTCCCAGTGATAGCTAAAATCTGGTAGGGACCTTCCTACATTGGACCTAGTTTCCCCGTGTTGAACTCCCAGGTATTTTAAGTTGCTTTCTTCAGAACTAAATCTCCTACTTTGAAATAACAGAGGTTGTCTCTTCGATTATAATACCGCTCCATTCTCTATTTTTGCGCTGCCATTCTAACATGCACCAAGTCCATGTGTTCCTCAAGCAACTCCAAGTTGATTAACATTGCTTCGTTATTCGATTCTTCATCTACTTGAAAATATCTCAAGGCGGGTTCACCTACTTCCACCGGGATTAGATCTTCTGCACTGTACATAAGGGAAAAAGGAGTTTCTCCTATGCTCAACTTGGTTATTTTTCGGTAGGCCCATAGAACTCCGGGTAATAATTTGGGCTAATCGCCTTTGACCGCTTCCAACCATTTATTGAAGTTTTGAATAATCACCTTTTCATTGATTCCACTTGACCGTTTGCACTCGGATGATAGGGTGAAGATGTGATCCTCTTTATTTTCCAATCTTCGAGGAACTTTGTAGCTTTTGCATCGATAAATTGTGGCCCATTGTCGCATGCAATCTCTTTTGGTATTCCAACCTGTAAATTGTATTTTCCCACAAGAAATCGACCACTTTGCGGTTCCCTGATCTTCTGATAAGGACCTGCTTCTACCCACTTAGAAAAATAGTCAATCACAATTAAAAGAAATCTTACCTTTCTGGGAGTCGGTGGCAGCGGTTCGACAATGTCCATCCCCCATTTCATAAACGGCCAGGGGGACAGAACCGAATATAAGAGTTCTGCCGGTTGGTGCACCAATGGTGCGTAGCATTGGCATTTATCACATTTTTGTACGAAGTCTTTGGCATCTTATTCCATGTGGGGCCAATAATATCCTGCGCCCACCAACTTTAACACCAAGGAATCTGCACCTGAGTGGTTGCGCATATCCCTTTGTGGACCTCTCTCATGACATAGTTAGCTTCGGATGCCCCTAAGCATCGGGCCAACGGGCCTTGAAAATATTTTCTATACAATTGTCCTCTTTTGAAGCTATATCGCACTGCTTTGGTGTGCAACGCCCGGGATACTTTGGGATCTTCGAGAAACTTCCCATGTTTGAGATAGCTGATGATTTCATTTCTCCAATCCCATACCAAATTAGTCAAATTTACCGCATAATAACCATTCGTATCCAGGACTGAGTTCATCAGTTGTACTGCCGTCCCGAACTCCGATCCCTTCATTTTCGTCGATTATCCTAAGTTCGCCATTGCATCTGCGTCTGTGTTATCCTCCCTTGAGATATGAGTAATTGACCACTCCCAGAATCGTGCCAATAGAGCCTAGTCTTTTATCATATATTGATGCATGTGTTCTTCTTTGGTGTGAAAAATCCCATAGACCTGATTTACAGTTGCGAGTTACATTTGATTTCGATGACCTCGGATTCAAGTCCTCAAGCCAATTCGAGCCCTGCAATCAAAGCTTCACAGCTTCATTCTTGAAAGGTTCAATCTTGTTATTGAGACCGAATCCGCTCCCTTAGCCCCGTCAGAGCTAACTTTACCCCGGGGAGTGTTGTTATCGACCCTCTGCAGTGTTTGGTTTGCCGGAACACCGGGAGGAATTGGATCTCATCTGTTTGCATTATTCAAAGGCCCCGACAACACCTGCTTCAACGCCGTCATAACCTTATCGTGTCGCGTGAGATGGCCTAGAATGATCGTTTGTTTTTCTTGCAAGCCCTTATCGCATCAACGACATGCTCCCCATCAGCATCATCGGTAGTCGTCTCCTGAACATGTCGAGGATACTGCTTGTCATGCATCGGTGTTGCGCCATTCCCCTCATTGTGGATCTCACTGATTGAGTCATCGAAGTGAGGCTGATCTCCTCGAACCTCAGGGTTGTGCGTGTTGATAACAATGTTATCTGCCATTTCTTATGATCTTTTTTAAGACAAAATAATCAAAGCACGTTAGTAAAAAAAGGCAAGGATCAATTTAATTACACAACTTTCTCGGCCTCACGGTGGGCGCCAAACTGTTTACCCGTAAAAAGGTACACTTGAATTTATATGTGGTTTTTAGACAAGTGAACTAATTTGATCTTGAAAATAATAAAATAAGTAAAGAATTATACAATACTTAGCCTTAAAATGTAGATGAAACAACAGAGATGACAGTTCCGGGAATAAGGTTTCTGGGCACAACAACGATAAAATCAAAAAGCGAGAAAGTAAAATTATATTAAGCTTTGTATAGAATATAGTGTAAGTTTGCCAGAAAATTCGTTTCCTTTACAATGATAACTGACCTCACTATTTATAGTTGTGTCTAGGGAATGAGGTCCTAAGACCGTGCCCTCCTTTAATGTCAATTATGAGAGATATAACGGTGGACATAAATATCAAATTTCCTGTAACGGGTCGTCGCTCTTAGTGCCGCAAAATATTCTTTATTAAATGCTACCGGGCGCAGAGCATTTAATACACCTTTATGAATATTATCCTTTCATGTGATAAATGGAATAGTTGTGTTCGATATTTGGTCATCCCCATCTTAAATTCCACGTGTCCTTCCTTTTGATGATCACGTGTCATTTCATATTTTACCCCATACATAAATTTGATCTGTTTTCCTGTTTGGTGAAGAAATTCTTAGATGTTCGGAAAGCTCTGAAAACAAATCTAACTAATCTAGCTGCTGGTTTATAACTGTTGGAGTACATTTGATTTAAGGATAAATGTACAATATTATTCATATAGTGCCTGAAATTATTCAATTTTATCTATAGATTAAAATATTTACCCTCATGTTAAATTCTACTTATGTGAAAAAAGTTATATGTAGAAAAATTCTTTAAATTCAACAAAGATGGATTTCTATTAAGTTGATCAACCGATGTCTGTCTAACATTTTTCGGGTTCAACTTGTATCTACAGATAGTGTTATGATTTTTTTTATCGGGCTAATTTAACCTGCTAAAGAAGATTATTTGTCTTATTTGTTATGTTATTAATTTTACTTATTATCTGTAGAATATTAATAACCTTTTACATGATGTGATAGTATAGAGAACTTTACACTTGCAGGGGTAGTTTGATTTGTGAAAAAGTTATAGTGAAATTATAATGTGTAGATTATAATAAATAGAATTAAAGAATTTTTGATTATTTAATATATATATATATATATATATATATATATATATATATATATATATATATATATATAGCAAGTGTATTGAATACATGTATAATATTAAGCAAGTATTTAATTCTACACTAGATAAACTTCTATTTTTAAGTTTAACCTTGGATTTCTTAGATGATATTGGGAGAAGAGTTTTAGAGAAGAGCATTTTTGTTGTTTTACTATCACGACCCAAAATCTAACCATATCGTGATGGCGCCTATCGTGATACTAGGTCAGTCACTTATTTCCAAATACTTCATTTTCCAAATAAAAACTTAAGGAAAATCATAATTTTAACAGAAATTCAATAAGATAAAAGTAGAAATTAAAATCCAGCGGAAAGAATCACAATCCCGACCTAGGGTGTCACTAAGTCATGAGCTAAAACTACTATATCTGTTCGAAATAACAGGACCAATACGGTCTGAGAATATCCAAATAAATATAATAAAGGAAGATAAGGAAAGGAGAAGGTGGAACTGCGGTCGCCAAGCAACTACCTCGCAATCTCCACAGAAAGTCTCCAACTGGGGTAATCAACAACCGTTGTCGTGCCCCGAGATACCTGGATCTGCACACGGGTGCAGGGAGTAATGTGAGTACACCAACTCAGTAAGTAACAAGTCCAAACTATGGACTGACGGTAGTGACGAACCAAACCTCAACAGGTTGCAACAGTTAATTGTACGGAAAAATAGACATGCTTACAGTTCATGTAGTTTCTCAGCAGTAATTAAACACAGTATGAATGATACAGAGTATAAAGCTCAGGAACCTCTAAGTACCAATGCACATATAGCATGATCAATGTAACGTATAATACTTCCACTTGCAGTGCTCAACCACTCGGAACTGTATATGGCCCATTCGGCCTAGGGAAAATCCATCCCGGAATATATATATACATCACAGACTATAAGTCTCTCAGTACCGAGGAAACAGGCCAATCCAGCCTCATGGAGAAGATCCATCTACCAATACTTCGGACAAGATCCATGTCCAAGGAAGATCCATCCCTCAATATCATCAATTGCACTCACTGGGGTGTAAAGACTTCAGAGGGGCTTCTCTGAGCCCAAGCGCTATATCAATGCCAGCGAAGGCATGATCAATATCCCGCTGAGGCATGCAGCCCGATCCCATACTGTCAATCAATATCAGGCTCTCGGCCTCACTCAGTCAATACTCTCCAGTCTCACACACATGGGCTAAAAATGTCATGATACAAGCCCGAACAATGATATGATATGTCAAATAGTAATAGTCGAGACTGAGGCATGATATAATATGCATGAACAGGACTGAGTATAGAATATAAATGAAGCTAATGACATGACAGTAAGAAACGGCCTCTCGGGTCTCAACAGTGTTGGCGTGAAGCCTTAATATGATAATTAGCATGATTTGCAGCTTATTAACTTAATCACATAATTACGGCACATATATCAGCATAAAAGAGTCACTAAGCGGTGCCATAGAATGATCTAGGCCGCATTTCTCACGGTGCACGCCCACACGCCTATCACTTGGCATTGTGTCACCTCAATAGTTATCATAGAACATACAGTTCGAAGTTTCGAACCCTCAGAACCAAGTTTGGAAGCGTTACTTACCTCAAGCCAAGCCAACTCTAGCTCGCGACGCCTTTTCCTTTCGATTCAGCCTCCAAATGCCTTTTCCTCTCGATTCAGCCTCCAAATGCCCCGAATCTAACCAAAATAAGAACCATAACATCAATATACGCTAAGGGAACAAAGCCCACGCGATAATAATCAAATTACATCATAAATCCCCAAATTGGTCAAAACCCTACCCCCGGGTCCACATTTCGGATTCTGATAAAAATTACAAAACTATAATCCTTACACTCTCACGAGTTCATACATGTCAAATACATCAAAATCCGACCACAAATGACCCCTCAAATCCTCAAATCAAAGTCTCAAATTCCAAGCCCTAAGTCCACAATTTTAGGCTTTAGATTCCACAAATTTCATATTAAATTAGGTAAAAATCACAATAGGATCGAGAATTAAGTCCATAAATCTTACCTCCGAGTATTTCCCTTTGATTCCCTCTTAAATTCTTCTCAAAAAGCTCCAAAATCGCTCAAAAATGATGGAAGTTAGACCCAAAATCGCGAACAATGGCTATTTAAACATTTTGCCCAGGTGACCTATCGTTCTTCGCGAACGCGGTCAAAGCCTCGCGTTCGCGAAGCACGAAAACTCATTGACCAAAATTCCTCTTACGCGAACGTGATCTCCAGCTCGTGAACGCGAAGCCTCCGCTTCCCAGACTATTGCAAACGCGACCGCCTTAACGCGAACACGAAACACAAATGACCAGGACCCCAGCTGCTCCCATTTGCTCTACGCGAACGCGGAAACCTCATTGTATTCGTGAAGCACACTGAACCTCACCCTTCGCGAATGCGGGACCAACATCGCAAACGTGAAGGCCAAATTGACTGCCTCACTTCTCATCCCTTCGCGAGCGCGTAGGCCAAAACTCTGCAACATCAACAACCGAAAATCTGCAACTTCCCACAACAAGATTTGATCCGTTTAACCATACGAAACTCACCCGAGGCCTTCGGGACCTCAACCAAACATGCAACATATCCCATAACATCATTCAATCTTGTTCCAACCTTCGGAACACTCAAAACAACATCAAACCATCAAATCATCATCGGATTCAAGCCTAGGAATTCCAAAAACTTTCAAATTTCGCTTTTGATCAAAAAGTCTATCAAACTTCGTCCGAATGACCTGAAATTTTGCACACATGTCACAAATGACACAACAGACCTACTCCAACTTCCAGAATTCCATTCTGACCCCTATATCAAAATCTCCCCTATCAACCAGAAAACGCCAAAATTCCAATTTCTCCAATTCAAGCCTAAATCTACTCCGGACCTCCAAAACACATTTCGATCACGCTCCTAAGTCCCAAATCACCTCCCGAAGATATCTAAATCATAAGAACCAAATTCCGAGATTGTTTACCCACGAGTCAACTTCCGGTTGACTTTTCCAACTAAAAGGCCAATTTTAGAGACTAAGTGTCTCATTTCTCTACAAAACCACTCTAAACCCAAACTAACCAACACGATGCCACATAATACAGCTGAACAAGACATAAAGAAGCAGAAATAGGGGAATCGGAGCAGTAACTCATGAAACAACCGGCCAGATCATTACATCCTCCCCTTTTAAATAAATGTTCGTCCTCGAACGAGTCAAGAAACATACTTGAAGCCTCAAATAGGTGAGGATATCTGCTCTGCATCTCCCACTCGGTCTCCTAGGTAACCTGCTCCACAGGCCGACCTCTCCACTGCACTTTCACTGAAGCTATATCCTTTGACCTCAACTTTCGAACCTAACGCTCCAAAATAGCCATTGGCTCCATATCATAAGTCAAATCACCATCTAACTGAACCGTGCTGAAATCCAAAACATGAGATGGATCGCCAATATAGTTCTGAAGCATAGAAACATGAAATATCGGATGCACACCCGACAAGCTGGGTGGCAAAGCAAGATCATAAGCCACCTCCCCAATCCTCCGAAGCACCACAAAAGGCCCAATGAACCGATGACTCAATTTACCCTTCTTTCCAAATCTCATAACACCCTTCATGGGTGAAAACTTCAACAGAACCTTCTCCGCAACCATGTAGGACACATCATGGACCTTCCTGTCAGCATAACTCTTTTGTCTCGACTGCACTGTACGAAGCCGCTCCTGAATCACCTTCACCTTGTCCAAAGCGACCTGCACCAAGTCTGTACCCAAAAGCCGAGCCTCACTCGGCTCAAACCAACCGATTGGAGATCTATACCCTCTCCCATACAAAGCCTCATATGGAGCCATCTGAATACTCGACTGATAACCGTTGTTATAAGCAAACTCCGCGAGCGGTAGAAACTGATCCCATGACCCTCCAAAATCAATGACACAAGCACGCAACATGTCCTCCAATATCTGAATAGTGCGCTCGGACTACCTGTTCGTCTGAGGATGAAAAGATGTGCTCAACTCAACCTGAGTACCCAACTCTCTCTGTGCGGCTCTCCAAAACTGCGAAGTAAACTGAGTACCCCTATCTGAAATGATGGAAATTGGGACACCATACAATCGAACAACCTCTCGGATATAGATCTATTCAAAATGCTTTGAAAAATAGATAGTACACACAGGAATGAAGTGCACGGACTTGGTCACCCGATCCACAATCACCCAAATAGTATCGAACTTCTTCAAAGTCCGTGGGAGCCCAACTACGAAGTCCATGGTGATCTGCTCCCACTTCCACTATGGAATATCCATCTATTGTAGCAAGCCACCCAATCTCTGATGCTCATATTTCACCTGCTGACAATTGAGACACCGAGCTACAAATCCCACAATGTCCTTCTTCATTCTCCTCTACCAATAATGCTGTCTCAGATCCTGATACATCTTCGCGGCACCTGGATGGATGGAATACCGCAAGCTATGGGCCTCCCCCAGAATCAACTCCCGAAGCCCATCAACATTGGGCACGCATATCCGGCCCTACTTCCTCAATACCTTATCATCACCAATAGTCACATCTCTGGCATCGTCGTGCCGAACTCTATCCTTATGGACAAGAAAATGAGGATCATCATACTGACGCTCTCTGATGCAATCAAATAAGGAAGACCGAGAAATCACACAAGACAATACCCGACTGGGTTCCAAAATATCCAACCTCGCGAACCGATTGGCCAAGGCCTGGACATCAACTGCAAGAGGTCTTTCCCCAACAGGAATATACGCCAAACTCCCCATACTCACCTCCTTCCTACTCAAGGCATCGACCACTACATTGGCCTTCCCCGGATGGTACAAGATAGTGATATCATAATCCTTTAGCAGCTCCAACCATCTCCGCTACCTCAAATTGAGATCCTTCTGCTTGAACAAGTGCTGGAGGCTACGATGATCAGTAAACACCTCACAAGACACACCATACAGATAATGTCTCCAAATCTTCAATGCATGAACAGTGGCAGCCAACTCCAAATCATGAACGAGGTAGTTCTTCTCATGGGGCTTCAACTGAAGAGAAGCATGAGCCATAACTCTACCCTCCTGCATCAACACACACCCAATACCAACTCTCGAAGCATCACAATACACTGAATAAGAACCTGAAGCTAATGGCAACACTAACACTAAAGTTGTGGTTAAGGCAGTCTTGAGCTTCTGAAAGCTCGTCTCACACTCATCCGACCACATGAATAGAGCACCATTCTGAGTCAATTTGGTCAAGGGTGATGATATAGATGAAAATACCCGAACAAACCAGCGGTAATAACCCGCCAAACCAAGAAAACTACGAATCTCTATGGCTGAGGATGGTCTAGGCTAACTCTGAATTGCCTCTATCTTCTTTGGATCAACCTGAATACCCTCACTGGACACCACGTGCCCCAAGAAAGCCACTGAACTGAGCCAAAACTCACATTTAGAGAACTTTGCATAAAGCTTCTCCTCCCTCAATCTCTGTAACACAACTCTCAGATGCTCCGCATGCTCCTCCTGACTACGCGAATATACCAGAATATCATCAATAAAAACAATCACGAACGAGTCGAGATAGGGCCAAAACACGCTGTTCATCACATGCATGAACGCTGCTAGGGCATTGGTCATCCCAAAAGACATCACAAGGAACTCATAATGACCATATCAGGTCCTGAAAGCTGTCTTAAGAATATCCGAGTCCCTAATCTTTAGCTGGTGATACCTTGAACGGAGATTAATCTTAGAGAACACCCTCTCTCCCTGAAGCTAGTCAAATAAATCATCAATACAAGGCAAAGGATACTTGTTCTTGATTGTGACCTTGTTCAACTGCCTATAATCAATGCACATCCTCATAGAGCCATCCTTCTTTTTCACAAATAGGACAGGCGCCACACGGTGACACACTAGGCCGAATAAACCCCTTATCAAGGAGTTCTTGAAGCTGCTCCTTCAATTCTTTCAACTCCGCCAGTGCCATACGATATGGTGGAATGGAAATGGGCTGAGTCCCCGGTACCAAATCAATACCAAAGTCAATATCCCTGTCTGATGGCATGCCCGACAGGTCTACAGGAAACACATCGGGAAAATCCCTCACTATAGGACCAGAATCAATACTAGGAGTCTCTGCACTGACATCCCTCACAAAGGCTAAGTATGAAAGACAACCCTTCCCAACCATCCGCTGGGCCTTTAGAAATGAAATCACCCTACTGGGAACATAATCAGACGAACCTCGCCACTCAATTTGTGGCAACCCCGGCATAGCCAACGTCACTGTCTTAGCATGACAGTCCAAAATAGCATGACATAGAGATAACCAATCCATGCACAATATCACATCAAAATCAACCATACAAAGCAACAAGAGATCCACTCGGGTATCCAAACCCCTAATAGTCACTACACACGATCGATATACACGGTCCACAATAATCGTATCACCTACCGAAGTAGATACATGAATAGATGAAACAATAGACTCGCGGGGCATATCCAAATAATAGGCAAAATATGATGACACATAAGAAAAGGTGGAACCGGGATCAAATAATACAGAAGTATCTTTTTGGTAGACTGAGATAATACCTGTAATCATAGCAACTGAAGCAATAGCATCTGGTCTTGCTGGGAGGACATAGAAGCGGGCCTGAGCACTACCTGATCGACCTTTCCCTCTACGGCGACCCCTAGCTGACTAACCTTCACCCCGAGCTACTGAGCGGGTGGGGAAGTAACTAGTGCTGAAGCCGAAAGCTGACTCCTCTACTGGGAATAACCTCCCATAAGACGGGGATAGAACCTCTTGATATGACCCAAATCTCCACACTCGAAGCAACCCCTCGCAGCAAGTGGCGGTGGGGACTGAAGGGAGCCCCGCGCACCGGGATGCCCACTAGAAGAACCAAGCATAGATGAACCCTGAACTAATGGTGCTTGAGTCGAACCCTGAGCTGGAAGGGAACTAAGAGACGATTGACCCTGATGTGAACTGTGAGAACCAGGGCCAGATGACCCACCATAGTGACTTGAGCGGGCTGGCTGAGCATGTCTCAATGGACGACCTTTACCGTGCTGAGACTGACCTCCCAAAGGAATACCACTGAAGCTACCAGATCCCCGAAACCTCTTGGGCTCCCCCTCATCCTGCTCCTGGCGGCGAACTGACTTTATCTCTCTAGCAATGTCAACCACCTCCTCAAAAGGAGCACCAGATACTCTCTCTCTGGTTAGAAAAATCTGTAGCTGATAGTTGAGGCCATCAATAAACCTCCTGATCCTCTCCCTATCCATGGGAACTAGCCAGATAGCATGACGGGCCAACTCAGAGAATCTCATCTCATACTGTGACACGGTCATATCCCCCTAAGGCAGCTTCTCGAACTGCCTGCGCAGCTCCTCTCTGCGAGAATAAGGTACATACTTCTCTTGGAAGAGAATGGAGAACTGATGCCAGGTAAGGGGCAGTGCACCAATAGGCCTACGCCTCTCATAAGCCTCCCACCAAGTTAAGGCATCTCCAGAAAACTGAAAAGTAGTAAATGAGACTCCTCTAGTCTCCAGAATCCCGCTGTACGCAACATCCTCTAACACTTATCCAAGAAACCCTGGGCATCCTCGCCCTCTGCACCACTGAAAGTCGAAAGCTGAAGTCTACCAAACCTCTCCAATCGATGCTGGTCGTCATCAGGCATAACTGGAACAACAAAATCCTGAGCAGGTGCAACCGACTGGGTGGGTGGTGCCTCCGGTGTCTGGAGTCCTTGAACAACCTACTCGGGTGTACGGGTGGCGGGAGTCTAAGTGCCTCCCCTGGCCTGAGAAGTAGCTGCTATAGTAGAAACTGTGATTTCCTAAGCAAGACTGGTGCACACAGTTAGAATCTGAGCCAAAGTCTCCTGGAGACCCGGAATAACAATAGGCACGGTCGGTGCCTGAGCTGGTGCTGCTCGAGCATCCCCCACTGGAGCCTGATCATGAACTGGGGCGGCGGGTGAATCTGCAAGTGTTGCCCTAGGTGTTGTGCAGGCCATACCCCTGCCCCTACCACGGCCTCGACTGCATCCTCGACCTCTAGAGGCCCCAACTAGTGGTAGTCCATCCTGACCGGTAGCACGTGTCCTCACCATCTGTGAGAGAATAGAATAACAGAAGTTTAGTTACCAGAGTCAACAGTTTCGCATGACAAGAATTCAAGAATGTGAAGTTTTTCCTAAAGGTTCTGCAGCGTCCCGAGGATAAGTACAGATGTCTCCGTACCGATCCGCGAGACTCTACTAAACCCACTCATGACCCGTGAGACCTATGTAACCTAGGCTCTGATACCAACATGTCACGACCCAAAATCTAACCATATCGTGATGGCGCCTATCGTGATACTAGGCCAGTCACCTATATCCAAATAATCCATTTTTCAAATAAAAACTTAAGGAAAATCGTAATTTTAACAGAAATTTAATAAGATAAAAGTAGAAATCAAAATCCAGCGGAAAGAATCATAATCCCAACCTCGGGTGTCACTAAGTCATGAGCTAAAACTACTACATCTGTTCGAAATAACATGACCAATACGGTCGGAGAATATCCAAATAAATATATTAAAGGAAGATAAGGAAAGGAGAAGGTGGAACTGCGGTCACCAAGCAGCTACCTCGCAATCTCCACAGAAAGTCTCCAACAGGGGTGATCAACAACTGCTGTCGTGCCCCAAGATACCTGGATATGCACATAGGGGTGTAGGGGGTAATGTGAGTACACCAACTCAGTAAGTAATAAGTCCAAACTTTGGACCGACGGTAGTGACGAACCAAACCTCAACAACTTGCAACAGTTAATTGTACGGAAAATTAGACATGCTTATAGTTCATGTAGTTTCTCAGTAGTAATTAAACACAGTATGAACGATACAGAGCTCAGGAACCTCTAAGTACCAATGCACATATAGCATGATCAATGTAACGTATAATACTTCCACTCATAGTGCTCAACCACTCGGTACTGTATATGGCTCATTTGGCCTAGGGAAGATCCATCCCGGAATATATATACATCACAAACTATAAGTCACCTAATACCAAGGAAACACCAATCCAGCCTCATGGAGAAGATCCATCTCCATACCAATACTTCGGACAAGATCCATGTTCAGGGAAGATTCATCCCTCAATATCATCAACTGCGCTCATTGGGGGTTTAAAGACTCTAGAGGGGCTTCTCTGAGCCCAAGCGCTATATCAATGCCAGCGAAGGCATGATCAATATCTCGCTGTCCCATACTGTCAATCAATATCAGGCTCTCGGCCTCACTCAGTCAATACTCTCCAATCTCACACACATGGGCTAAAAATGCCATGATACAAGCCCGAACAATGATATGATATGTCAAATAGTAATAGTCGAGACTGAGGCATGATATAATATGCATGAACAGGACAGAGTATAGAATATAAATGAAGTTAATGACATGACAATAAGAAACGACCTCTCGGGTCTCAACAGTGTTGGCGTGATGTCTTAACATGATAATTAGCATGATTTGTAGCTTATTAACTTAATCACATAATTACGGCACAAATATTAGTATAAAAGAGTCACTAAGTGGTGCCATAGAATGATCTAGGCCGCATTTCTCACGGTACACGCCCACACGCCTGTCACTTGGCATTGCCTCACCTCAATAGTAATCATAGAACATACAGTTCGGGGTTTCAAACCCTCAGAACCAAGTTTGGAAGTGTTACTTAACTCAAGCCAAGCCAACTCTAGCCTGCGACGCCTTTTCCTCTCGATTCAGCCTCCAAATGCCCCGAATCCAACCAAAATAAGAACCATAACATCAATATATGCTAAGGGAACAAAGCCCACGCGACAATAATCAAATTACATCACAAATTCCGAAATTGGTCAAAACCCGACCCCTGGGCCTACGTCTCGAATTCCAAAAAATTACAAAACTAGAATCCTTACACTCTCACGAGTTCATACATGTCAAATACATCAAAATCCGACCACAAACGAACCCTCAAATCCTCAAATCGAAGTCTCAAATTTCAAACCCTAACTCCCCAATTTTAGGCTTTAGATTCCACAAATTTCATGTTTAATTAGGTAGAAATCATAATAGGATCGAGTATTAAGTCCATAAATTTTACCTCCAAGTGTTTCCCTTTGATTTCCTCTTAAATTCTTCTCAAAAATCTCCAAAATCGCTCAAAAATGGTGGAAGTTAGACCCAAAATCGCGAACAATGACTATTTAAACATTCTGCCCAGGTGACCTATCCTTCTCCGCGAACGCGGTCAAAGCCTCGCGTTCGCGAAGCACAAAAACTCATTGACCAAAATTCCTCTTACGTGAACGCGATCTCCAGCTCGCGAACGCGAAGCTTCTGCTTCCCAGACCACCGCGAACGCGACCTCCTTAATACGAACGCGAAGCACAAATGACCTGGACCCCAGCTGCTCCCATTTGCTCTACGCGAACGCGGGAAACTCATCGCGTTCGCGAAGCACACTGAACCTCACCCTTCGTGAACGCGGGACTAACATCGCGAACACGAAGGCCAAATTGAATGTCTCACTTCTCATCCCTTCGTGAACGCGAGAACCCTCTTGAGAACGCGAAGGCCAAAACTCTGCAACACTAACAACAGAAAATCTTCAACTTCCCACAATAAGATTTGATCCGTTTAACCATCCGAAACTCACCCGAGGCCCTCGGGACCTCAATCAAACATGCCAACATATCCCATAACATCATTCAAGATTGTTCCAACCTTCGGAACACTCAAAACAACATCAAAACATCAAATCATCATCGGATTCAAGCCTAGAAATTCCAAAAACTTTCAAATTCCATTTTCGATCAAAAAGTTTATCAAACCTCGTCCGAATGACTTGAAATTTTGCACACACGTCACAAATGACACAATGGACCTATTCCAACTTCCGGAATTCCATTCTGACCCCTATATCAAAATCTCCCCTATCAACTGGAAAACGCCAAAATTCCAATTTCACCAATTCAAGCCTAAATCTACTCCGGACCTCCAGAACACATTCCGATCACACTCCTAAGTCCCAAATCACCTCCCGAAGCTATCTGAATCATAAGAACCAAATTCCGAGATCGTTTACCCACAAGTCAAATTCCGGTTGACTTTTTCAACTAAAAGGCCAACTTAAGAGACTAAGTGTCTCATTTCTCTACAAAATCACTCCGAACCCAAACTAACCAACACGATGCCACGTAATACAACTGAACAATACATAAAGAAGCATAAATGAGAGAAATGGAGTGGTAACTCATGAAACGACCAGTTGGGTCGTTACATCTACTATTTTATCCTTGGATTAGTAATCCCGAATTGTTATTCCACATTGACTGTGGCATAAAAATATTATATAATTGTGATGTGAGTAATTCCAGAATTGCTTATACAAAAATTAAAAAATTCAAGCGAACGCAAGATGAAATAATCTTACATTTTATCATGGCATTATTATCCTTATTCTTGTAATTAACCAAACGAACCCACAATGTGCATGAGCTGAACTCATATTTTTCTGGCAAACTAGATTTGCCTGACGGGAGGGGCAAATGCGGGAAAAGTACCTATGAGTCCCTTTTTCTCTTGATCCTATTTTAGAGGTTTATTATTGTTCTTATCGGGGATTAATATTAATTTATGACGTGAAGATTAACTTATTTAAGAGATTAGACACATTTATAATAGTTTTTGAAAAGCACTATATTTTCAAAAACAGAAGAAATTTGGTCCTATGTAGAAGCTGTTGACGGACTGTTTACAGCAACAAAAACATACCCAATATTACTCATATTGTAGGGTATGAGAAGGATAATGTGTATGTAGATATTTACCCTTACCTTATAAAGATAGAGATGTTATTTTCAATAGAGTTGATGGACCATTTGAACTAAAAATTCAAACGGAAATGGTCCATTGTTTTATTTGTTTTCTTTCTTATCTTGTTTTGGAACAGAAACATAATATTACAAAGGATGATAGCACTTTTGGCCCCTCAGTTATTGGTAAATTTTGATATTAGTCCTTGTGATACTTGACTAGGCACATTTAATCTTCAATTAATTGAAATGTGTATATTTGGTCCTTTAGGTAGGAACTATTTATATTTGAACTATTCTTAGAACTATATTACAGTCAAATAAGAACTAACAATATGAACTTAACATAACACGTGCCTAATTAGGTGGTGGAATATTAATAATTAATTGTGAAATATGCACGAATAAAGGGATCAAAATTCAAACGTGTATGTTTCAATAAAAATGTAGTAGTCAAAAGCGCAGGAATAGAATTAACAATCAGGATTTACCAACAACCGAGGGACCAAAAACTATGCAACTACTACTAGTTTAAAAGGTCTCTCATTTAAATTTGTGCCCACAATTTCACAAAATTATTATTATTATTATTATTATTATTAGTCGTTTCCTTGCAAGTTTATATAACATAACCACGAGATCTTTCTCACTTACAGCTTGTTTGGATGTTGTTTCCTTGTATCGTATTGTATTGTTATTCCAAAACAATGTTTGTTTTGATTGTTTCATTAAAATTAGTTGTATTGTATTGTTAAATCCATTGTTCCGGAACAATAAAAAATTCCCCTTTTTGAAACAATCGATTTGGTATGGTGTGGTTGTTTCCTATTTTTCTTTCCAATTATGCCCTAACTTATTACTCCATAATTCTATTTTGCCCTTTAACTTTTTTTTTATTTTAACCCCAAATCTCCGACCTATAGCCTATTTTATTTTTTTCCAAAACTTCTACCACCAACATTAAAGGTGTTTTGCCTTCTTCTGTTTTGTTTTTTTAAAAAAAAATTATTTTATGCATAATTTTTGATAAATTTAATATTTAAACAATTGAGGGTATTTTAGTAAACTTATCTGTTACAGTACAATACGATACAGTCAAACCAAACAGCAAAATATTATTTAACAATAACAAACAATACAATCTATCCAAATATCATATTCATAAAACGAATGCAATATGATACAATACAATATAATACATTATAAAACGATGAGGAACAATGATCCCAACAGAGTGTTGGCGTGATTGTCTTGGCTTATTGTTTTAATGAGTTTTGTATATATCCCAATAATATGGAATTAGGAATATAATAAATCCCGGACAATGGGTGTTAGTTCTTTCAATTTGGAGGTGTCTACTCATTTATATTTGTAAATTGTTTGTTGAGCAGGCTGCTGGAGGCGTATCATGTGTTGATGTCTAGAAAGAAAGCACGGAAATTAAAATTTGCATAAATAAAATTTAAAAGTGCTAGTCATAACAAAAATAAATTTATAAATAATGCAAAACCCTAAAAGCCATCGTGGGTTGTTCTATCATCTATGTCGACTTGTCTGCAAAAGACAAGGCCACATTAGTGGCCAGCCATTTGCAAAACCATCATTATCTTTCGAATTTGTCCAGAATATTTGGTTGAAACATGTCGATCCAATAGTGTTCTACTGATATAGCCATGCAAAATGTTACTTCTAAACATAGGTGGATCTAAAATTTAAAGGTGGTGGGTATAAAAATTTCTTTTAATGTACATTTTATAATAACTACTAATATATAGTTTGTTCGGAACGTTTATCCGGTTTATTTTTTTAGTTTATTTCGGCAATTTAATAAGCACTTTATTTACAAATATAAAAATTACATCAATTTTTCAGACCCTATTTATGAAATTTCATTGGTTATATATGTTATTATTGTCGTATGAAAATTACATCTCAGGCATTAAGAAGCACATTTAATTAGCATTTTAAGGAATCACAATTTCATTATTAATAATACAAGTAAAACCAATATTTTTAGCAGGGAACCATATTTTGTTTTGTATGCTAAAGATAAATTTGCACAAGTAAAATAAAATCTTTAATAAGGGAACTCCACCAATCAGAATAAGAAAAAAAATATCTTCAATAGATAAATTATCCCTCATAAGTAAATGCAGAATTATAAAAACTACAAGATCTCAAAACTTAAAATCATAAATCTAAGGCTTGCGAAATATTCATCATAATTTAATACTAAAGAGATTTAAATTGTATTAACAATCATAGAATAACACAATATTTATGTTATAATAAAAAAAATATAAATTAATTTTGATCTCAATCTAAATATCAAGACCCAAGTTTTTTGATTTTGAAAGAAGAAAACTAAAAGATTTGAGATTAAGAAAAATACTTATATTATAAAAATTTTAAATTTGTTTGATGCTTAATAATAATCAGCATCCCCAGGCGCCTTTATAAAAAAAGAAAATTTTAAATTTTGGAGGCTCTTTTTTGAATGTTTTTGCTAAATATCACAGATAAAGTAATAGAATAGAGGAAAAAAAAATACAAAAATAATAAACGACAAATAGAAAATTGGGAGGTAGCGAAAAAGGAAAATGACTGTGACAAAAGAAATAAAAATCACAACGAAAAGGGAAAGTCTGACAAGGTTCAAGATAAATTCGAACTTGAATTTTATACACGAGAAAAACTTTCAAAAAGGTCTATCAGTCATGGCACCTTTGTCTAGTTTGCGAATGGGGATGACAGAATCTTACATTTAACTTAGTTTAAAAGTTCTTTCACAAAATATATAATAATTTTACCAACCGAGTGGGTGCCATACTATTCCCACCCATAAGGGTGGATCCGCCACTGCTTCTAGAAGAGTATCTTTTCGACTAGTATATGTCATGTTGTACACGTTTGGTGTTGAAAATGTTAAAAAAAAGTTACCTACTCTTGTAAGTGTAGATAATGTGAAGTTTGTTTCTTAAAAGTTAGGCCAAATAGGTGTACGACCCCTTAAACTTAGCTTCAGTTTTTATTTTGACACTACAACTTAGCGCTTTTCCTATTGAACATTTTAAATGTATTTTGGACTATACCATTTAAACACAATGCATAACCGGGTTGTAAAAACTTAAGCGCATGTTTTTAAATGCTTCCCACGTGGAATAGCATACCAATAAAATGCTGACACGTGTTTATTTATCCAGTTCAGATAAAACCCCCTTTTTTTCCTTACCCATATTTTACCTCGCTTCACTTAATCGATCTTCCACCAAAAATCCCCTTTCTTTATCCTAATGAACTACATTGAGACCGATTCCCGATGGAATCTTCATTGATTTTGAGTTATATTCAATTGTCCGTCAACAACTTGGTCGATTGTATCACTAATACGGGTAATGTTTGATTCTTTCGACCGTGGTGGCGAGAGGAGTTGGTCGTAACTGGAGCTGGCCGTGGCTGGAGTTTCGTGGTTTTTGCTCTTTCAATCGAAGTTTTCCTTTTTGGTAAGCTTTTATTTACAGAATATTTAGTTTTTTTTGTTGTAGTAATTTAGTTTGTTGGAGTTTGTAAAAATTAGGATTTATTTTTTATAATTTTGGGTAGGGGAATCTATTTACATTCTCTGTTTTACTTTTTGGTTTTTCAATATAGTGGTAAATCTAGACATTACCCAAGTGTAAACGGTCAAGCAGAATCAACAAAATAAAAAAAAGTAATTATCCAAAATCTCAAAAAGAGATTGGAAGCAGCTAAAGGCAAATGGCCTGAAGAACTACTAGGAGTATTGTGGGCATATCGAACAATGGCCAAATCAAGCACAGGGCAGACTCCTTTATCTCTTGTGTATGGTGTTGAAGCCTTGATCCCGATGGAAATAGGGGAACCTACCTTGAGTTATATCTGGGCGGACGAAGAAACAAACAATGAAGCAACGATAGTCAAATTGAAGTTGCTCGACGAATGCGGGGACTTGGCGCATATAAGGACGACAACTCAAAAACAGAGAATGGAAAAATATTACAATCGAAGAGCCAACCTCTGTTATTTCAAAGTAGGAGACTTGGTTTTAAGAAATGTAAATCAGAACACCCGGGAGATCAACGTAGGGAAGTTGGGTCCGACGTGGGAAATCCCCTACCGAGTTTCAACTCTCACTGAGAAAGGATCATACAAATTTGAAGATCAAGATGGAGTTAAGTTGCCGAGCAACTACAATGTGGCACACCTCAAAAGGTACTATTATTGACGAGCATCTCCAATACTAAAAGTATATGCTGCACTTTTTTTCCCTTCATCCAGTTTTTGTCCCAATTGTATTTTTCTGGCAAGGTTTTTAACGAGGCAGCAACGGAAAGTATACTACGAAGGAAGCTTCGTTAACAAAAGTATGACCTTTAAATGACAAGGCATGTAAGCAACGAGCCACTACTGAGCGGTTAGATAGTCTTTTGCTTGGTAGCAGAGTTCCTACCGGGAAGTAAAGTTTGCTATCTTGCCAAATGTTACCCGACCGTTCACGAGTGCAAGCCACTTGGGGGTTGTTAAATAATCTTTCGATCGATAGCAAAATTCCTAAGGGGAAGTGAAGCTCGCTATTGAACTAAAGATTATCTAACCATTCACTAGTGGAATCTACAAAGGAGCAAGACTTCCATTGTTCAAACTCACATTTGAACACTAGGGGGGGGGGGATGACATGAGAATACGACAACAATGACTACCACATCAACCAGGAATATGAAATCCGGAAACAAAGTTGTATCACCGGGATCGCGGACTGTGCGGCTAGCCCCATAGAAACAAGTTGTACAAGTTAGCCATAAGTAGTGGCAATTTCTTTTTAGCACAATAAATACTTATGTAATTTTTGAAAATGGAAGGAATAAAATAAAGTTCTTTTATTTTGTCTTGTTTCTTGTCCTATCGATGAATTAATTTTATCATTTGCAAGTTAAACAAGTACTTCAAATGCTAGCACCGTAATGAACAAGAGACGTCATCTTCAAGAGCACCATAAACATAAGAGGGCCCTTTATTATAAAACCCTCATGGTAAAGAGTTGATTCCGGAAGAATTTATGACCAGAATCCAAATGCTATCGGAGAAAAATACACCTGAAGCCTTGCATAAATCGATGAAAAGAGAAAAACTTGTGCAATACTTAAACGGAAAGTACGCAAAGAGAAAAACTTGTGCAATACATAAACGAAAAAAATACTTTTATATATAACAAACATACCAAGAAGCATAAGTACAAAAGTATATAAAAGAAAAGCAACGTGAAAGGAAAGCAAAAATCTAAGCTATTGCACCCCCAGAATCCGAAGGAAGAGAAGCATCTACACTCCAAGAGAAGTAGATGGATCTGCCGCCGTTCAAAGCCTTGGCCTTCGCCATCTTGGCCTTCAACATCATCCCCTTCTAGTTCTTCTTCAGTTCTCGAGAACTCGGAATCGGAACCAGAAGAGTCGGTAGTATCAGGTTGTACCGGGAGACCCCTTCGTGCGGTTGACTCCAGCTCATGAGCCTTAGCGATTTCGGCATCACAGTTAATGACGCCCGTTTTGGCCTATTCCAAGGTTTTTCTCCTCATTTTGTACATAGAGTATGTTTTTTCAACAATGAGGGAAATCGCTCGGCGCTGAAGTTCTTCCTTAAGATGGCTAACCTCGGTCGAAAGTTTATCCCGCTCAGATCTAGCAACCGGGAAGCTGACATCAAGGTCATGGATAGCGAAGTTAAAAACTTTATTGCGCTCCGTGACTCTCATATGCCTCTTTGCCAACCCCACATACTTCTCCTCGGCAGCAACAACTTTTTCAGCTTTGGAGTTCAAGGATACCTCTAAATTATTCAATCTTTTAGTAGAGGCAACCTCGCAATTGGATGCAACAAGAACGACATTATGGACCTCAACCCACTTTGCCCTAGTTTCTTCAAATTTTACCCTTAATAGGGCGGCCTCTTAGCCAAGGGTCACTACCTTTTGCTCGCTTTGCTACAACCAGGCCTCCAACTCAGTAGCTTCAACAGCTTATGCTTCCAGTACCAAGAGACGAGCAACAATTTGATCCCGCTCGGCCAACAATTGATCATGCTTAGTGGTGAGTTCTTCCTTGTCAAGGATTAACCTCTGAAGGACCTGAGAACCAAGGAAGTTATCCTACAAAATAAAAGTACAAACTAAAAACCCTTCCATAACAAAGATAGAAAAACAACAAAGGAAACAAAGACTGTATCGCCGTTGCATTGTGCATGACATTGTTCAACAAACACTCTTTTGAGAGAGATTGTATTTTATTCATATCCTTTTCTGCATCAGAGGGTTTAGATAATTAGCAAGTTCCACCGGCCGAGACAACAGATGCCATCCGAAATAAATCGAGAGGCAAACACTCCTCCGCCTCTGAGGATCTTTGGAGGGGGCAAAATAATTATGCCCCAAATTCCCATGAACTGGCACTGGGAAGAGAGACATCCTCCTCTCGGACGGATGCGGCCGGTGGAGATGATGTATCAGTTGCTGGTGGCGAAGGCAAAGTTGGCGGAGAAGGAGATGAAGCTGTTGGCGTTGTAAGTTGAGAAGCAACTACGGCAAAAGCAGTGCTAGTTGTTGGTTGCTCATCAACTGAAGACCGGAGAAACCCGGTACCCAGCCTCACAGTACTAGGAACAACGACTGGGACTCGAAAGTGAGGGTTAGCATCTTCCACTACATCAAATTCCCCTAGAGTTCCAGGGGCATCGTGCTCGGCTGGCGTAACTATCTCAACAGATTCACCATTATGTTGAGTTGATGAAGGTCGTCATCTTCTATGTAGAGAAGCCCCTTCATCACTGGCTCCTCTATCATCGTCGATCACCACAATGTCTATGGCTGGCTCGGGCACGACGCTCATCACCACAGTGCCTGCGAATAGCTTAGGCGCGACCCTCTCCGCCTTTTTATTTTTGACCTCGATCGTGGAGGGATGTTGCCTTTTTTGTTGCTTGTTCTCTGGCCGGGGACTTCGAGAAGAAGCACTTGCACCGGAAGCATGCCCGGTGACATCTGTTCGGGTAAAAGCCTCCTATAACAACCTTGCCGCATCAGCCAGATCAGCCAAAACGTCCTTCTCGGGGACGGTAATAGAGCCTTACGAAAGACCTGAATTCAACAGGAAAGAAAGGTTAGCTAATTTTCCTATACGAGCAGAAAAGACAACATAAGTTCAACCTACCCTGATTTTTGTCCTTCGACCCATAGTTAAGGGCCAATTCTTTCTACTTGCAGGTCTCAGGCATAGTGACATCTAGAATCTTCTGAACCCACTTGTCCAAACCTTCAACCCTAGGTGGTGTCCACCGAGTTTCTGAGATAATAAAAGAAGAAGGATACACAACAAAAACCTATGTCCGGGGGTTAGCAGAAGGGTACCTCTCTTTGAAGTCCTTAGTATTAATAAGCTTTCTGAGAATGATGGTGCTTACCGTGGGAGGAGCAGCATCATAAGCACTTTCTTTGTTCTTCGAAGCACTGGAATTTTTGGAAGAGGAGGCCATTGTTATCAGAAGAAAATAAGGGTTTGTTTCTCCGGAAAAGAAGATTAAAGGAAGTAGAAAACAAGTGTGAGTTGAGTAAAGAGAGTTTGAGAGAGTTTGGAAAATTATGAATTGTAAAAGGAGAAGGTTGATGGATATAAGTAAAGAAATAGGCAGCTAAAATTGTGGCCATAATTATCTCGATAACTGACAAAAGTATTGCTGAATCATCGGCCGACGCATGTTCGCGGCATTAAATGTGGAGAGACGTGCGTCTAATCAACCGTCAAAAAATTTTCAGAGAGGGTTAGAGAATTTTTCGCCAAGAAAGGTATCTTTACCAACTTCACGGTAACACAAGGTTATGTCACTGAAAAGAAGGGGGACTATCTGTATAGGTTAAAATATGTTCATATTTAATGCTCGCATGACAAAGAGGCACGTGAAGCTGAAGACAGAAGGCAACCAGGACCGAAGGCAACAATCTCGTTTGTTCCCGAAGGGAATGGTGTTCATAAAGCCGGAATAAATGCCTGTCACCCGATAGTATTTAATGGAGAATATTCTATAGCATTAAGTACATAGTCTGTTGCACAGAATATGTCATTCACTACCTACTGTTACACATTCTTCAATGGCCCTCATAATTATCATTTAAGAGGAGCTTGATCCTAGGACCTTGTTCTCTATGTACAATTATAAATAGTAAGCTCAATAGCCATTGTAAGGGGACGAATTTTTCGACAAACTTATGCTATACATTGTTCAAAGCTCAATAATATTTTATCTTCTTGCTTATTAATATTGTTACTACTGCCTCCGGAAGCTCTGCTCCCGAAAACATGATTTTAGTTGTCTTATCTTGGTTTCAACGCTAAGTCTTACATTCTTGTTTAATTTATTCATTATTTTTGGGATCAAATCGATTCACTTGTCTATAAATCATGCATAAATTCAACTGCACTATTTTATGGGTAAACACTCCTAATGTTCAAGATTTTCCTATTTTGAGTTATTGAGTAAAACTCCAGCAGTGATTCCTGAAGTTCAAAATAATAAAGGTTCAAGCTCCATGAATTTTTCCTAGAGTTAACTTTACATTCAAACTCAAGAAATAATTTATGAAGTTTGAATTGAACGCTATCCTCTGTAATAACTTTGCTATTAGGATCACTGAAATTTGAACTAGTAAAGGTTCAAACAACAAGAATTGTTCCTGTTTAGAACTTCAGTATATTTTATTGGGGTTATACTTGCTAAAGCTCTAAAATACTACCGATTGTTTGAATTGTATTTTATGTTTTAGTTGGGGGAAAATATCAATTTGATCGGACCAATGGCTACTTTGCCATTACAATTAAAATATGACTAAACTCTAATAGCCGAGGCACAAAATGGCCAACCCATTTACAGCTTGTTTGGATGGTTGTTATGTATCATTTCATAACGTATCCTATAGTATTGTATTATATTATACTGTATTGTTTTGTTGTATATAATGTTTGGATGTATTGTATTATTTGTCGTTGTTTCATGATATCATGCACCAATAATATGAAGAATAAACTTGCAATATTATAAAAGAAAATAAGGTACGAGATAGAATTATTATATAAATAGGCAGAGTAAAGGATAAAATAGAATTATGTAATTACAGGAAGAGTAAAATAAGAGAGAAAAATAAGGTAACGACGCGACCACACTAAATCGGTTGTGCCATTAAATGACACTTTTCATAGTTACGTAACGATAATTTTAATAATGTAATATAATAAAATTTAAGTAACAATCAAAATAAATATTATATTTAAAGTTATAAGACAATACAATACGGTAACAACCCAAAAAAGGTGTTAGTGGGGATACTACTATTTCTTCACAAGCAAAAAGAATTGATGATGATTTACCTTTGGGGGGGAAAGTACTTTTATTAGAGACCAGAGCAAGAGAAAAACGCTAATAATACTTGTATTGAAGTTAGCGAGAAAAGAAGAATATATTTATTTCAACGTTGATGTCATTTTAACTCAAGATGTGACGACCAATAATGTTTTTAGGAAATAAAATCTGCAAAAGATTCTTCTGCAGATATTTTAATTTAATCTGTTGGGCAAGGAATATAAAAGATAGTACAAAAACTGAGAGTAAATAAGACTTGAGCATTATTGGTTTGAAACAAAAGTACATATTTATGTTAGGTATGACTAATTTTCTAGACTATTTTCTTTATTTATATTTGAATTGTTAGGTTTCAGATAATCAGAGAGAAAAAGAACCCTAGAATTGAGAAGAGCACATGCAGAGAGAAAGACTTGAAGAAGAAGAAATGTATTTTCTGTGTATTCAATGTAACAGTACATTGGTATTTATACATGAGAGATTAATTATCAACTTCCTAATTAATTGATGGACCCTACGGTGCTTTCAATAACTGACTGTAATGACTGTACACTAACTAACTAACTACCTTTCTCTCTACTATGTTACTTCTCTTGTTTCTACACTCATCCTCAAGTTAGGTGGTCTGAAGATATCAAGTAAGCGTAGCTTGAACAATAAGTACTCATGTTGTTCTCTAGGCAACCCTTTAGTTAGCACATCTGCCAACTATTTTTTGGTTCCCACATACTCTGTCTTAATTAACCCCTACTGTATTTTTTGTTGTATGAAGTGACAATCAATCTCTATATATTTGGTTCTTTCATGAAAGACATGGTTGGAAGCTATTTGTATGGATGCTTTACTGTCAGTGTAGATGGTTACATGCAATTCAAACACCACTCATATGTCCCTGAATATCCAAATATCCAAACTAATTCAGCTATTGTTGTTGCAATACTTCTATACTCTGATTCTGTAGAGCTTCTAGAAATGGTACTTTGCTTATTTGATATCCATAATATCAGTGAATCCCAATATTTTATGAAAAAACCAGACACAGACTTCCTAGTCAAAGGGCATGCTGCCCAATCAACATCACAGAAGGCTGAAATTACACCTTTCTTTTGACTTGATAGGACACTCCTTGCCCAGGATGATTCTTAACATACTTGATCACCCTAAGAGCTACCTCCATATGAGATTTCTTAGGATTTTGCATAAATTGACTGAGTGTTTAAACACTAAATGCAATATCTGGCCTTGTTAATGTCAAATATAAGAGTTTGCCCAGTATCCTTTGATAACTATTATTATCTGGTAACAATGCATCATCCAAGTTGTTGGTTGTGCCGGTGTGTTCATCATACTCCTGAGTAGTGAGCTTCACATTTACTTCAAGAGGTGTAGCAGCAGGCTTTGCAGCATCTAAGCTAAGTTCAGAAACAAGTTCTAATGCATACTTTCTTTGATGCATTAAAATGCCTTGTGATGACCTTGCAAAATCTATCCCAAGGAAGTATTTTAATTCCCCTAGTTCCTTCATCTTAAAGGTCTTCTATAGTGTTGTTTTGGTCTTTTCTACTAGACTCAAATCAGGTCCAGTGATGAGCATATCATTCACATAGACTAGTATAACCACAATGCAACTTCTAGTCCCTTGTACAAATAGAGAATGATCATGTTGACTTTGTATGAAACCAAAACTAATCAATGCTTCTGATATATTTGCATTCCATTGCCTGGGTGCTTGTTTAAGGCCATATAGGGATTTCAAGAGTCTGCAAGCTGGCCTGCTCTCCCCCTGACTCTGAAATCCCCGAGGAAGAGTCATATAAATATCATCAGGCGAATCAACATGTAGAAAGGCATTGTACACATCCATTTGATGGATATGCTAATGTTCTGAAGCTGCAACATAGAGGATGGTTCAAACAGTAACCATCTTAACAATCAGACTGAAAGTTTCTTGATAATAAATCCCTTCTTGCTGACTGAACCCCTTGACCACCAACCTGGCTTTAAATCTTTCAACCTCCCCTATAACTTTGTATTTTACCTTAAATATCCACTTGCAACCAATAGACATCTTTCCTGGAGGAAGTGATACAACCTCCCAGGTGTGATTAGCCTCCAAGACTGTTATTTCAGTTTTTATAGCCTCCGCCTACCTTGGGTCTTTGACAGCCTCTTCATAGGAGGAGGGCTCACAATAGTAGAGAAGACTACAATGTAAGACTGATAAGAAGGAGATAAACTTTCATAGGAGACATAGTTGGTCATGGAATATAGGGTATTAGAGTTTGTAGGCTGAGTGACAAATCCTTGAGCCATAAAGGAGGATGTTTGGTTCTGAGAGATCTCCTTAGAGTAGGACAGAGCTCAGGAGCATTAGACAAAGGACTATGCCTACCTTCTGATAAAGTAGGGAATAAGTGATAACCAAATGGTTAAATAAGTGAATTGGTATGAGAAGAAGGACTGATATCTGAGGACACTTCTTCAAAACTAGAAGGTGAAGAAGGGGGTATGAATATGGGATGAGAGACAGATAGAGAGTCTTTGAATGGAAATACATCATCTCTGAAAGAGTCATCTCTATTAACAAAGAAGTGTTGTGTAGGAATATCCAAGAGAATATAACCTTTTGAGTGTCTGACAATCCCATTAGCACAACAGGCTTAGCCCTAGGCATGAGCTTGTCTGTCTCTTGCACTTACCTGGCAAAGCATAAGCAGTCCAGAGTTCTAAGATGACCCAGCTGAGGCTTCCTGTTGAACAACAACTCAAAAGGTGAATAACCCTTCAAAACTGATGATGGCAGTATGTTAATCAGATATGCTAATGACATAGTGACCCCAGAACTTAATGGTAATATGGGCTTGAAATCTCAGAGCTCTGGTGATTTATAGGAGATGCCTATATTTCCTCTCAACATTTCCATTCTGCCGAGGAGTGTAGGCAGATGTAGTTTGATGAAGGATGCCAAGGTTATTGAACACAATTCCACATACTGAATTTAGAAATTTGTGCCATTGTCAAACCTTACCATTTTGACTGTTTTATTAAACTGTGTATGAACAAAGGCAATGAACTGTGGCAACACAACACACATATTAGATTTTAATTTCAGTAAAAAAAACCCAAGTCATTCTAGTGAAGTCATCAACCATTGTGAGAAAGTATCTATAGCCATCAAAGGTTGCAGTTTTATAAGGCCCTCAAATATCTACATGAATGAGATCAAATGTACTTGTACTCTTGATAATACTAGTAGGAAATGATGTCCTGGTGTATTTAGCACAAGGACAAACATACCATTTCTTGATAGTATTAGTAATACTAGCTAGTTTGACAGGAAATAGTTTCTTCAGAACAATAATGGACACATAGCTAAGTCTCATGTGCCACAAGGCTATATCAGTAAAACTGATTGAGAAGTTAGACTTTGAGCTAACAGCTTCCAAAGACACAACAATCAATATCTTATTTCCATATTGCTATAGGAAGTACAAGCCATCTATTTCTCTATCAATCTCCTTCATCCTGCCATTGAAAAGATTCTGAAACACACAAAAATCAGGATAGAAAGAGGCAAAACACCTTAAGTCTCTTGTCATTTTTGACACTGACAATAAGTTGAACTTCAATTGTGGTACATAGTATACTTCTTTTAGAATGTTGTTGTTTGATATTTGACTGTCTCTAACATGAGTTACTTGAGTGACATCTCCATTTGGCAAAATAACTTTTCTAGAGGAAGAGAGTTCCACTATAGAAGCTTTATTTAATAGATTGCCATTAGATACCATGTGGTTAGTTTCCCCTGTGTCAATGATCCACTCTTTTGGACTAGTGGAAGCTAGTAAAGCAATACTAGTACCTGCTGCATTAGCTTAAGAAGTAGGTGTAGGACTGTTGTTACATGCTGAAGAAGAGCTGACTGTGTTGCTGTTCAGAATATGCATAATCTGATCATATTGTTCCTCGATGAAAGGAAAGGCACTACCTCCTCTATGTTGTGATTGTTGTTCCATACTTGATGAGTGATTGTTGTTCTGCAAGGGTTAAATATGCCTTGACTGCATAGTAGTGGCCACTGAACCAGGGTTTGGCTGTCCACAAGGCTGTATGTAAGAGCCTAGCTCAGGTAGTGAATTATAACCACCAGAAGATGAGCCATATTGTGCTACTGCATTATAAGAACCAACTCCCCCTTTCTTCTTAAATTTGTAATATATTGGATAACCAACTATTTGATAGAAATTTTCCTTACTATGACCCTTTAGCTTGCAGAACTCACACTGTAGATTAAAGTTCTTTCTGTACCTTGGTCTGTTATAAGTCTTAGAACTATATAGTGCTGTAGATTCATAGTGTCCATCAGTGACATTAGGTGAAGGCCCTAAGATTCCAGCTGAATCTTCTATATTTCTCTCACTCTCCTCACTAATCAACATAGCATAGGCTTGATTTACAGAAGGAACAAGTTTCATCATTAGAATTTGACTACAAACTTGTGAGTATGAGTCATTTAAACCCATAAGGAATTGATACAGTTTTTGTTTGTGAAGGTGTTCAATGATTTTTTTTTAGTTTTAGGGCAGTCACAACCAGGATGTGGCATTAGGTCTTCAGTCTCATCCCATAGGTCCTTGAGTTTTGAATAATACACAGAGATAGAGGAGATACCTTGTGTTAGGGTTCCAATTTCCTTGTGTAGGTTGTAGTACCTAGTGTCATTCACCTTGTAAAAATGCTCTTGCAGGTCCATCCACACAGTGTGTGCGTTGGTCGCATATGCAATTCCACTGACCAAAGTCGGTGCTATAGCATTCATTAGCCATGATAAAACGATAGCATTGCACTTTTCCCATTGATACCAATATTTCTCTCGAAATTTCTCCTTTTTCCACCTTCCGTCTACCATACTAAGCTTATTTCGACCTAGAAAGGCAATTCTCGTAGATCGATAACACAGTGAGAAGTTATATATGCCTGTTAATTGAAATAAAATAAAAAAGATTTCACTCGTATTAGTAGGTGCCAGATACAGAGGATGAGTGACTGCAACTGAAATTCCTACTTCAAATTCATCCTCTGATGATACTTGAGAAGTTTCAGTCATAGTTGCAGCTGTTTCCTGCTCAGAGTTGTTGACCGCCATTGTTGACGATTTAGAGCTTCAGAATTGAGATGTGAAGAAGAGAATCAAAGAATGAAGAGAATTGAGGAGATGGTTACAGAGTCGAATCAATTTGTGAGCTTCAATTCATAGCTCGAAGCTCTGATACCATGTTAGATTTCAGAGAATCAGAGAGACGAAGAACCCTAGAATTGAGAAGAACATATGCAGAGAGAAAGACTTGAAGAAGAAGAAATGAGAGAAAAATATTTTCTGTGTATTCAATGTAACAGTAAATTGGTATTTATGCATGAGAGATTAATTATCAACTTCCTAATTAATTGATGGACCCTACAGTGCTTCCAATAACTGACTGTAATAAGTGCACACTAACTAACTAACTTTACTCTGTACTATGTTGTTTCTCTTGTTTTCACATGAAAGGATTTCTGGATTTACTTTTTTAGTTCAATATCCTTCTTTTACTAACTGAAATTAAAGAGTTAGTAAAACTCATTAGCCGATTAATTCAAATACATACAAAAATCCAAACTTTTGTTTAAAGATGAAGAAATTTAATTTATCTCATCGTACTTTATAATAATACTGATATAAAAGTAACTACCATATAATAATAATAGGTGAGAAGAAAACATTTTCCAGAAGAATCATTTCCGGCAGGTCAGTCATTTTTATTTGGAGATCAATAAGTCAGGACTAGCAAAACCTTGAAAAGAATTCATCGAGAAAAAACTTAACATCATACAAAATATAGCAATGTAAATAAATGAAAAAGCCTTAAGTCCGTCTCTTCAATGTCGGTTAGCAAGCATATAGCCATGAATTAAGGAAAGGAGATTCTAATTCCATTAATTTGTGTTACGTGATTCCTGCTTCTAATTTTTTTATTACTGCATATAATGTAATTACGTGTAGGATCGACATCCTTAAGCATTTCGAATAAAACGATTTTAATGAGGAAAACTATTGGCCCGTTTTGTTTGACAATTATATCTCAAATCTTTTGGAATCAGGACCTAAGTTACGGTTGTCTCCAAACCATTAAGACAACTTATGCTGTTTGTTGTTTAAAATATCAAACAAGATTGAAGGAACTGAACCCTACCAAACTTTAAAATTGAACAAAGTACGTGCATTCATTTAATATATATAGATTATGTATTAATAAATAATTACTATAAGCCTAATAAAATTAATTGACTCGTAATATTTCCTTCTGCGGTGAAAAACAACAACCGTTAATACACTAGTAGAGAGTATCGAACTATTCTTTTCTACTAAATTTTTTAAGCTAATGGATTTTTAACTTATTTATAGCCAATGTCATTTTAACAAGTAGCTACTTTAACTCAAAAAGATATTTCGTAGGCATTTGACATTATGGGATTGAAATAGAAAAGCTAATTTGAAGTTAAAATTGAGAATGAATATTTGAAACTCAGCTAGCGTTTGACCATAGATTTCCAAATTTATTTTGAAAAATATGATTTGAGCGAAGTTTGGTTTGAAGATGAAAATATGTTTGGATATACGTTTTCAAAACATATTTCCCAAATTTATTTTGGAAAAACATGCATATTATTAGTGTTTGTAAAGATTTTGGCCCAAAACAAGCTATTGAGCTGGTTTTGGAATTTGAGATTTGGGATTTAAGATTTTGCCAAAATATAGGCATAATCTATGGCCAAACCCAAACATGTATTTGCCAAATAAAACAAATTTATTTAGACAAAATCTATAGCGAAACGGATCCTTAACTTTCTGGAGATATCATAAAGTTTTTCATGATTCTCAAGAGGAAAATGCGTCGAGGAAGCAGCGAGAAAGAAAGCACAGTAGCCAAAATATTCAAAACAAAAAGGAACAGACGAATGAATAAATTGAACATTTGGTCTGTCAGCTGTGTGGGTGATGGCTTTAAAATGAACAATTCATAAAAAGAAATACTTCTGTGGGATTACGCGTATTGTCGTATGCATAATTTTCTCAAGGCAAGATGATGATACATTTGAATTCTTACTTGGCTACAACTGCTTGTGTAAAAGATGGGGCAGATCTGTCAAATGACATTTATACATCATGCATCTGTCATGTCAAATTTTCACAACCCTTTCTTCTAAAGCTGTCAAATTATCTCAGTTTATAAACTACAGTACGCCTTTCCCCGTTCCGGAACTAAAGTGTTGTAAAAATAGACTCAAAATATCAAAATAGGTGAAAAAAAGATTTGAGAACATTTTTATATATAGCGCATGAAATTGATGAATTATACCTTAACGGCAAGTTTGTTCGTTAAGGTATAGGGCATGAATTTCATGCGCTATGCCTGTTATTTATTCGCTTACTCCGCAAGGGGCTGCTTGTGTAACGACTTGACCGGTTGTTTTGAGAATTTGCACTTCGCTCGACAGTTTAGGGGCACAAGTAGCTTCCTATGATGTATTACAACTTGTGTGCAAAATTTGAGTTCATTCCGAGTTGATTTGATATGTTTCGGCGCGAGTTTTTGGAAGTCAAAAGTTCGAAAGTTCATTAAGTTTGATTTGCGGTGCATTTCGTAGTTTCGATATTCTTATGCGTGATTTAAGGCGTCGAGTAGGTCCGTATTTGTTATGGGACTTGCTGGTATGTTCGTACGGGCTCTCGAGGGGCTCGAGGTAGTTTCAGATAGATTTTGGTTGTGTTGCGTTCGTTTTTCTTATGTTTCGACGTCGTTTCTTCAAGCATAAATGGTACCACATTAAACAAATGAGCTCCGATTTCTGTTTTGATTGAAACATTAGTTTCGTATCTTAATTAAGGAGCCATAACAAAGAATCATCAAATTTGGACATCGTATGAGGACTTTATGTTCATTTTACTAAGAATTGGGCTGCCAGATTTTTCAGATTAGTTACTAAATTGCCACTGACTTCGTATTTAAAAATCTGCAATATTTTCAAATATTGAAACCAACATATCTCCTTCATTATAAGGTCAAATGAAGCGATTCAAAAGCCTAACTTGACTGAAATTTCACAAGGAATCCATTGGAAACATCAAAAGAGAGTTTTGGGATTTTTTGGCATGCAAAACGAGGCAGAACAGCTGAGTAAAAATACTTAATATTGAAAGTTTGTTCATTTGGTCATATTTTGAGTTGGGGAGCTCGGATTTGGACAATATTTGGAGGTGATTTTCACTATATGAATTGGGGTAAGTGTTCTATACGATTTTGGTTATATTTCATAAATCCATCTTCGTTTTAGGTATTTGATTGATGATTTCAAAGTAAAATTTGGGGGTTTTCTCTAAAATTTCATAAAGTGAATTTTTGAGTTTTGAATATCAATTCAGAGTCGGATTTGAGTAAAACTAGTATGGTTGGACTCGAATGAGTATTCGGGTTTTGTAAATTTTATCGGGTTCCGAGGTGCGGGCCCGGGGAGTTGACTTTTTACAAATTGTATAATGATCATAACTTTGTTAATTGAAATTGTTTTCTTTTGTATTGTTTGATGTATTTAACTCTTCTTTGGCTTGATTGGGCTGAGCGATGGTGAATTGAAAAAGAAAAAGCTAAATTGAGTATTGAGATGGCCGAATTGAGGTAAATATTTTGCCTAACCTTGTGTGGGGGAAATCACTCCTTAGGAATTGAGTCAATTGTGCTATCTCGATATGAAATCTATGTACGCAAGGTGATGAGTGGGTACACAGTTTATATGTGGTGCTGACCGGTTAGATTATCTAATCTTTTTTCATGCCTTTGATCAAATTGTCGTAATATGTGGTATCTTGTTGTTAGGCTACAATTACATGCTCTATATGATATTGTTAGCATTTATTTATCTCTTGCTCGTTGTTTGGCCTTATTTGCCTTAGTTGAAGTTATTGCCTTTCTTGTTGTTTGTTACTTCTTAATTGTGAGTTCCTCTATGACTCTGTGCATATATGCTACTTGTCTAAATTGTTGTGATTAGCTGTGTAGTTATCATGTGCCTTACATGTCTTGTTATTTTTGTAAAGGTTGTTGTATTTGATTTTTACATGATTGTCTTGTTGTCGTGTACTCATACTTTTGGTGGTCGAAATTCTTGTAATTGAGTTGTAGATTTGTTGTTTGTTGATTTAAATTATATATAGTGGGATCGGGTTGCACGCCGCAACAGGAGGAATAATGGTGATATATTGAGGAGGAATAAGGGTGAATTGATATTATATGGTGGGATAGGGTTGCGCGCCGCAACATATTATGTTTATTGTTATGATATTGTTATTGTACGGTAGGATCAGGTTGCACATCGCAACAGAAGGAATAAGGGTGATATATTGAAGAGGAATAAGGGTGAATTGATATTGTACGGTGGGATCGGGTTGCACGCCACAACATGAGGAATAATGGTGATATATTGAGGAGGAATAATCTTGAATTGATATTATATGGTGGGATCAGGTTGCGCGCTGCAACATATTATGTTTATTGTTATGATTTTGATTTTGTACGGTGGAATCGGGTTGCATGCCGCAACAGGAGGAATAAGGGTGATATATTGAGGAGGAATAAGGGTGAATTAATATTGTACGGTGGGATCGGGTTGCATGCCGCAACAAGGGAATAAGAGTGATATATTGAGGAGGAATAAGGGTGAATTGATATTATATGGTGGGATCAGGTTACGCGCCGCAACATATCTTGTATTTTGGTATCCCCTATTTTACTGTATTGACTTTAGTTCCTTCGTGCAAGAATTGAAATTTGTATTTCTGGTTCTCACTGAGTTTTGAGGATCGAGTTATTGTCATTGACTTATTGACTTGCCGTCATTTCCTGATTTCTTTTCCTAATACTATTATTCTGGTGAATTAATTTTCAAAGTAGAGTTATTACGTTGGGTCATTTCCTCCTGCCCTGCTGGGTCATTCGTAATATCGTGATTTAAAATGAAGGAATTAATATCATGTTTCCTTGTGTGCCTTTAAGTTAGAATTCGATGTATATTTTAGTATCCACTATTTCTAATAATTGCTATATTTTATTTCAACTAGTTTCTCAACTAAATTTCCTTAACCTGTTTGAGGTTATTGTAACGACCTGGCTAGTCGTTTCACGAGTTACCGCTCTGTTTCCCCCATTTCTGCTTCTTTATGTCTTGTCCAGCTGTATTATGTGGTATCGTGTTGGTTAGTTTTGGTTCGAAGAGGTTTTATAGAGAAATGAGACACTTAGTCTCTTTTGAGTATGCTTGAGTTGGAAAAGTCAACCAGATGTTGACTTATGTGAAAAAGGTCTCGGATGTGAATAACGATGGTTCAGATAGCTTCGCTAGGTGATTTGGGACTTAGGAGCGTGATCGGAATGTGTTTTGGAGGTCCGAGGTAGATTTAGGCTTGAATTGGCGAAATTGAAATTTTGGCATTTTCTGGTTGGTAGTGGAAATTTTGATATAAGGGGTCGGAATGGAATTTCGGAAATTGAAATAGGTCCATTCTTTCATTTCGGACGTGTGTACAAAATTTCATTCCATTCGGACGAGGTTTGATAGACTTTTTGATCGAAAGCGAAATTTGGAAGTTTTGGGATTTCTTAGGCTTGAATCCGATGATGATTTGATGTTTTGATATTGTTTTGAGCATTCTGAAGGTTGGAATAAGTTTGGATGATGTTATGGGATGTGTTGGCATATTTGGTTGAGGTCCCGAGGGCCTCAGGTGAGTTTCGGGTGGTTAACAGATCAAATTCTTATTTTTAGAAGTTGCAGATTTCTTTAGTTCTGTGTTGCAGAGATTTGTCCTTCGCATTTGCGAGGGGGCTCCCGCGTTCGCGAAGGGATGTAAAGTGATACAGGATAATTGCCCTTCACATTTGCGATGTTGGTCCCGTGTTCGCGAAGGGTGAGGCAGAGTGTGCATCGCGAACGCGAAATAGGTCCCGCGTTCGCGTAGAGTAATTAGAGCAGCTGGGTCCCCAGGATTTTGTGCTTCGCGTTCGCGTAGGTATAGTCGCGTTCGCGAAGGCTTGGATGGTTGAAGCATCGCGTTCACGTGGAGTATGTCGCGTTCGCGAAGGAGGAATATTTGGTCAATGGATTTTTGTGCTTCGCGAACGCAAGGCTTTGACCGCGTTCACGAAGAAGGAAATCACACCTGGGCAGAATGTTTAAATAGTTGCCTTCGCGATTTTTAGTCTATTTCCTCCATTGTTGAGCAGTTTTGGAGCTTTTTGAGAGGGATTGAAGAGGGAATCGAAGGGAAACACTTGGAGGTAAGATTTTTGAACTCAATACTCGATTATATGGTGATTTATACATAATTAGACATGAAATTAGTGAGATTTAAAGCCTAAAATTGGGGAATTATGGCTTGAAATTGGAGACTTTGATTTGAGGACTTGAGGGGCCGTTTGTGGTCGGATTTTGATATATTTGGTATGTATGAACTCGTAAGAGTGTAAGTATTCTAGTTTTGTGATTTTTATCAAAATCCGTAACGTGGGCTCGAGGGTTGGGTTTGGCAATTTCGGGATTCTTGATGTAATTTGATTATTTTCGCGTGGGGCTTCGTTCTCTTAGAATATATTGATGTTATAATTTTGATTTTGGATCGATTCGACGCGAGTTGAGGCCAAGTCGAGAGGCATGGGAATCGCAGAGTAGTATTTCATCCGGTTTGAGGTAAGTAATGATTGTAAATCTAAACCTGAAGGTATGAAACCCCGGAATTTCAAAATGTTTTGATAAATAGGGTGATGCACATGCTAGGTGACGGGCATGTGGGCGTGTAGCCGTAGGGATTGTCACTTGGTCCGTCCCGTGGCGACTGTATGGTTACATATCTTGATATACTGTATATGATATCCTTGGGTTTTAGAGATTGATTTGTTAACTTGGGCTGAATGCCATGTTTGGGGCCTTATGCCGACCTGTTTAAACTCTTAGAAGTATTTTACTACTTTCCTCTCTCTATTTGATTTGAAAGTATATCCTCAGTCATGTTTTACCTGTTTATTTTTTAAACCATTTTTATCACTCCACTTCTTAAAATATGAAAACTGTTTGGGTTGAGTTTCCCTGATTTCACTAATATGCCCGAGTGGCCGTGAGGTTAATGACTGAGAGAGATTGAGGACCTAATGGTGAGGAATATATATATAATGGATTTGGTTGCATGCCGTAGCGATATTATATAGATATTTATATGGATCGGGCAGCACGCCATAGCGATATGTATTGGATCGGGCTGCGCGCCACAGGGATATGATGCTTGGGCTTTAGGAGCCTCTCTGGAGTCTGTACACCCCCAGTGATCATAGTCGACTATATATTATGGATCGGGCTGCACGCCGCAACAATTGTTATTATTATTATGAAATATCTATTGAGCCAGAGTGCTGAGTGTGAGTACTATTTGACGAGAGTTGAGTCACGAATGACTGAGAGGCTTGCACGAGAGGCTATACTTATGAGTGATACCTTGTCCGAGGGGCTTGTTTATGATATTTTGCTACTTTCACTCTTCTTTTTATACTGAGCCTCTGTTGAAAATGTTGAATAAATGTTTTCAAAGGATTTTAATTGAAATTGGAGTTTTACGAGATAACTAGCTATTGAACTGCAGAATTTGACTTGATATTCCAGTTGAGACTTCTTATATGATTTTAAATGCTCGTCACTGTACTTAGACTTTATTTACTTTAGTTACTTACTAAGTTGGCGTACTCACGTTACTCCCTACACCTTATGTGCAGATCCAGGTGCCCGAGCATCATAGTGAGAGCTTCCAACACTCTCAAAGTCGTATCTGGGGATCGCAAGGTAGCTGCACGGTGTTCACAACCCTACCTTTCTCCTTCCTATTCTAGTACTTTGTATTTTCAGACTTATTATGTATTATTTAGAGAGTGTTTGGTTGTATTTAGAGGCTCATAACTAGTGACACCAGATTCGGGCTGTGTGATTGTATTTTGGTACCGGTTTCCGCATATTTCTGTTGACATATATATATATATATATATATATATATATATATATATATATATATATATATTACATATGAAAGATTTGAGACTTAAATCTGTTTTAGAAAAAAAAAGAATTATAAAAAAGAACTCGATGTTGTAAATGTTGGATTGGCTTGCCTAGCACTGTGATAGGCGCCATCACGACCGGGGCATTTAGGGTCGTGACAAGTTGGTATCAGAGCCTAGGTTACATAGGTCTCATGGGTCATGATCCGGTTTATTAGAGTCTCGCGGGTCGGTACGGAGACATTTGTACTTATCCTCGGGAGGCTGCAGAACCTTTAGGAAAAACTTCACATTCTTGAATTCCTGTCGTGCGAATCTGTTGATTCTAGTACTAAATTTCTGTTATTCTATTCTCTCACAATGGTGAGGATACGTGCTATCGGTCAGGACGGACGACCACCAGTACCACCAGTTGGGGCCACTAGAGGCCGAGGATGCGGTTGAGGCTGTGGTAGGGGCAGGGGTGTAGCCCGCACAACAGCTAGGGCAGCACTTGTAGATACACCAGTCGCCCCAGTGTTACACCCTATGTACATGGCGAAATCAGAAGACTTGATTCTCGCTATCGAGACATTTCGGGAGCATGCCCCGGGACCCTGAGGGCAGGGGGTCGCGACCGAATCCTCGACCTCAGGACTCGTCGAAGCCCGACTCGGAGAAAATGAAGAACGAAGCCCGGACAGAGGGGGAAGCCCTCTAGGCACATGGCTACGTCTGACAGGCCCGACCTATCCAGAGCCTATGCTGAAGCATCATGTCAAGCCATCCCATCACCGTACTTTGTAATTAACCCCCACATACTTGTAGACGAGTCTCCCCTCCTATATAAAGGGGACTCGCCCCACCTTGTAAAGGGCTGATGTTGCTCCATTTCTCCACAAGTGCAATAATATCTCTCTCTCTCTTTCCTTCTAAGTGGTTCATTCTCACTGGCCCGAGATCGCTTTGGCATTTATCATTCTCTTATCTGTTCTTCACTACTTTGCTTAATATTGGTAAAAGTGGGCCTTGCTCGATCATATCTCCGCCTGTTATCCCATTCCCAACTACTCTCGGTAGCTCGAGCTTGGCTTGAACCTTGGCCCCAAGGTCTTCATCAACCATCTCTGCACCCGGGTAACATACCCCTTTGGTTTGATTATTGCCCCGTCTTAGCTCGCATTTTATCATTATACTTCATCTTCTTAGCATTAACTGCTTTAACAACTAGCTCAGGAATAGATCACGTATTTTTAGAATCCCATTTACAAATTTAATTTTTGTCACCAATTTCATGGTAAACAGTTTGGCGCCCATGAATGTCCAGCTCACATTATCTTTTACACTTTTTCTTGTCCAAGATCCTTTGATTTCAGGCCAAAATGTCCAGCTCGGTAAACGGAGTTGAGAACGACAACCTCGAAAATCACGGGGAAAATGGCGTGGCTATCCCAGCCGCTGGAGCACCTCCGAAAAATCCTGATATCGCTCCCGGACCGATCCTAGCGGACGCAGATTCAGAGGACGCACAACAAGCCGATGAAACTTCTCACACCGACAGGAGCGTACGACACAACGACCAACATAAAGCACAAAAAACCTCAGCCCGGGTAGAACATGAAGTTAGTCTTCATGTTATTTTTAAAATGTTGCAGGCACGACAGTTGGCTATCGCTCGGCTGCAAAGTCGCCTGGGGACCCTAACGTAGTAGCGTCGGAGACTTCTCCTTACGATGAGCTAGTACCCGAGAGATCAAGTAATAACGGGTCGGTAACCGACCCCGCCGCAATGAGGATGCTTGGGAATCTCTTCAAAAGGATCGAATCGGGTTCGTGGAAGCTCCTACAACAACCATTTCCCGAGGAAACAATCCTGGAACTTGCTTCGCAGAAACCTGGAATGCCGGAACTCCCTAGATATGACAGGACCTCGGATCCCTACGGGCGCAGCACCGCTTGCGCGTGCTCATTCGGAGGCAGCGACACCCGAGATGATGAGTTCGAGCCAGTCTAGTTGAGAAAGTTCGAAGAAACTCTTTCGAGAGAAAACGTGACGCAGCGCCATTGCCTGGCACTGACCTCACAGACTCGCTTACTGTACCAGCGTGGTCCTCCGCAAACGCGCGCGCCAGTTCCATCAAAGCAGTACCAATAGGGCTCGATACACCTGAGGCCGAACGAAGAAGAAACGAAATACCGCGGGAAGCCGCACCCAATTGCCTAATAGTATGAATGAGATCGCTCCTGGTTTTGGATAATCGGCCAACACAGGCCTTCGCCCGAAGCCTAAGCAAAGCATGCCCAATGACTCCACGGCATTTCGAGCGAAGCCTGATCAGGTACCCAGCCGAGGTCCGGTTGGATGCCCACACCCGGCACCAGCCCCGAATCGGGGCCACAGACAACCCTCCAGGAACCTCCTCGGGTTCGGTATATCCAAGCAGACTCCCAACAAAGAAGCTGATACAAAGAAAATGGAGGTATCATCCATGCGCGGTGAATGGAAGGAACGACTTGATATGCAACCTACCTCGCAACAACAGGGTGATGGCCCAAGGATAGCACCCTCGAGGAACCTCTAATGGAACCAGATTCAACAAGGTCAACACTACCATACCAAACATCGTGATCATCATAAGCGAAGCCGGGAACGCCAGGCAGCTCAGACCTGTTCGAATAAGACCCATATGGCCCAGCGCAAGAACCGCAGGGCGCGCAGGGTCACTATATCAAAAGAACGACAATCGTGCTATTCAATAGAGATCGCCACCAAGTATCATTGAGCTGTCAGGCTCGAATCCAACTCCAAGGGAGGAAGAATATCGGGAAAAATGAAGCTGACAATCCACATCGTATTGCTACGACAGTAAGAGGGCGGCGACACCCTTCAAAGATCCATAAAATGCAGAGAGAAAGTGCTCATCGCCGGGAAAAGACGGGTCCGGGGAATATACCCAAAGGACACCCTTGCATCCAAGGAAAAGGTCGCCAAGACTTCGCCTCGGTCTCGTATTCATGCGTTAGTAATCCCCTCCCTCATTTAACCTATTCCAAATAAAGCATATGTTCATGAGTGCAGGTGGCTCGACCAACTATACCAACGACGTCTGGCCAAAGACAATAAGGCTGTTTGGACTAACGAACCAAATCACTCTCATACCGTGAATCTTTAGTGGATTCCAGACGCCGATTGCCACAACAATCAGGAAGGCCGCTCCTTCTATACAGCTCGCTTGAGCTCGGACTGGAACGCTGAGCCCACAAAGCACAGATGTTTTATTCAGATGACAACGGGCACATCGCCCATAGGCGATTTCGACCTCACTCCGCCAAAGGGATGAAAATCCCTGACAAAGGTAGGACTAAGGCATTTGACAAAAAGCTACACGCGATGAGAGGAAATCCCTTACCATATGACCCACCGCTGGCATCAACGCCTCCACCCTCGAAGGGATCAAAGGATAAGTAGAACCGCTTCTTCGGCCAAGCCTGGTTGAACACATCGGAAGGCTGCATTAGGGCTTGCGCCTCAAAACGGAAAGAACATACCAGACCTCAAAAACATCGCCTACACACCCCGCAACAGGGAAGGACTACTCTGCTCCTTTGATTGTTTCTTTCCTTTTGCCAACCTACATGCAGGCGGTCAGCCGAGGCGTTCAAAAATTCTAAACTCCACTTAGATATCCGAGGCCTCCATGGGACCTGCCAAGCTCTCTTTCTTCGACCGGGTTTCCAACCTAAAGGTCCCGCCAGCAAGATTATTAGCGGAGCAACGTACCCCCAAGAAAGGGATCTGACAAGATCGCAGTCCTTTCTTCTATAGTCGAACGACGTGCGATGACCTCCTCTTAAGGGCACCATCCCCTTGGAAAGGCCAATAAGTGGCAGGCTAAGTTCCAAAACGGAATCATGTAAACAGATAAGATAATCAGAGGAGCTGCACCCATGCGGGTCGAGCTCACAACAACAGGACAATATGTATTTTACAACATATATTTACGCCAAGCAATAAAGAATACCTTTTCGGCATTTCGTATTTCAGGAAAGGTGATTTCGACATACTCGCGGCAAATGTTTCTCCATCAAATGAGTCCTGATATACTCAGAGACTTAGCGTTAGCAATTCGACAACTTGCATGACCACAGGGTCGGAACTCCGGGCTCATCAAGCCCCTGGAAGGTAACTCCGAGCTCACGAGTAGCTGTCTTCAAGCTTAAACAAACTTGATGACTCAAAGACTGCTGTTAATCGCCATACAACTGGAAAACCCAAAACTGTAAGACCCCTAGCGGGCAGCCTCGACGTAACCAGATCTATTCTACAAACTATAAGACCTCAATAGGCATGACAAACTGTAAGACCTCAATAGGCATGGCAAACTGTAAGACCTCAATTGGCATGACAAACCGTAAGACCTCAACATGCATGAAAACCCCGAAGTTTAGACTATACATCACATTTGTAAGAATCCCTAAAGGGCATACCCTCGATGTAGAAGCCTAAACTATCACTAGGGATAAAAAATGGCTACGACCAAACGCATATGACTATGGTCAAAATGGTTGATACAGCCAAAATAATGTGACTCGGGGACGCACGACTGTCGCTAAAAAATCGCAGGCCACTACTCCGAATATACTTCGGAAAGAACCGGTTAAAACAGGTTTCCCTCAACAGGCAAAAACGAGCTCCGACCATGTCTGCTCCAAATCGCAAGAGCGTTGATCTACTCGACCTATGAGCTATGAACCTTACGAGGTGCTCGAAACATCGCCGACAATGACTTGAAATCGAGGTTCCTCTGGAACCGACGACAGGTCAGGCAACAATACTATAAAATGACCTTAACGAGCGGAAACAAAGCCTACAAAAAGCCCAAGGTCAAAAACAGCGTAAGAGCCATTGTCGCCAGCTAAGCAAGCCTACGGGCCTCATATTTAAAGGTCTCTATGACCAAATAGCGTAAGAGCCATTGTCGCCAGCTAAAAAATCTTGACAACTTGAGGATTAAAATGAGCTCGAATTGTAACCCGGTTTGGAGACCGAATCCAAAATAGTTAACTATGCAAGCCTACGGGCCACATACTAAAAGGCTCAACGACCAAATGGCATAAGTGCCACTGTTGCCGACCAGAAACTCAAGGAAATTTAAGGGTCGATTACAGCTCGAATCGCAATGCGACTCGGAGACTGGCCCCGAAAATTTCAATATGCCTAAAGGGGCGGCATAAATGCCGCTATCACCGGCTAGAGAATCGTGGAAATTTATGTCTCCATCACAGCTTGAATTGCAACGCGACTCGGAGAGTGGCTCCAAAAACTACAATATGCCCAATGGCGCGGCATAAATGCCGCTATCGCCGGCCAGAGAATCATGGTAATTTATGGGTCGATCACAGCTCGAATCACAATGAGACTCGGAGACTGGCCCCAAAAACTACAATATGCCCAATGGCACGACATAAATTCCACTATCGCCGGCCAGAGAATTATGGAAATTTATGGGTCGATTACAGCACGAATCACAACGCGACTCAGAGACTGGACCCAAAAGCTATAATATGCCTAAGGGCGCCACATGAATATCACTGTCACCAGCCAAGTAAATCTCCGGACCAAGCGCCCATAAGGTCACTTCGACTCAAAGCACAAAAGCCATCATCGTCCGCCCACGCAGGCAGGAAAGAGCCTGAGGATCAATTAAAGCACGAGTCACAATGTGACTCGGAGACTAAGCCTAAATGGCCAGGCCCGACACAGTGGCCCCAGCACCTGCTCGCATCAAGGATCGCTCTTAAGAGCCCCCGGATCTGTCCGATCCATTCCGGACATATGAGGATCACGCCAAACACAAAAACCGGCCTGACCGGTCGAAAGCAACAACAAAAAAAAAGAGAAAAAAAGGTACAGAAGAAATAAATCTTCAAACTTTTTCTTATATATTACACGTGCAAAAAGGGCGCATTCTCCATCTACAGGCATGTCCTACGTATATCAGAGACAAAGTGACAAAACAACAAAATCTACACTTTGCGTTAAAGGGCTACAGCTTGTCAAATTCGCCCTCCATAACGTTAACAAGAAGTGACCGAGCAACACGCTCGTCCGCCCTTGCTCGAGCCAATTACTCCGAGAGAACGAGGCCCCTTGCACCGACCTCCTCGAGTAACTCTCTCTAGGATCTACAACGAATATATTCCTTGATCCTCTTCTCCTGGTCGAGGGCTCACTTCAGTTCAGCTTGGGCATCAACAACATCTTTCATACGAATCGCCATCTCACGATCAGCCTTGGTTCGGCTTAATGCCGCTTCTGCCCGGGCATCGATTATCTCGACTCTAACTTTTAAGAGATCAGATTCAAGTTTTCCAATCATATCCGCTTGAACTTTGGCGTTGTCATGGGTCAAGCTAAGTTGGGCCTTGAAGGCAGAGACCTTAGCCGAGAGGCTCATCTCCTCTAAAGCTCGAGCCTGCACCTGAACCCTTAGCTCTTCGCAAGCAACTCTGACGCGATTGACGTCGCCCTTGAGGTACTCCAAGGCCTCCGCCTTTTTCTGCAACTGATACGGCAAAAGGAAATTAGCCTTAAGGTTAGAAAGGAGTGAAGCACGCACTATAGAAAGGTGCCTGCTCCATCAAATAGCTCTCATAGTTTGAGCTCCGGTACGCCTCATATCGCCAATGCTACAGCTCAACTTCCTTCTCCTTGCTAAGGAGCCTAAGAGATTCGCCCTCACCCAGAATTTTCTAAAGCTTGGCCCTTGACAAAACAGCTCAGACCTAAGCCCATCACAGGCCTGTACGAGGAAGATTCAATAGAGGGAGGAGGACACGGGATACATGGAAACTGTACATTAAACTCACCACAAAGTGAAGCCCCTGAGGCCCCAGAAGCCCCAGGAGCAGTAGACTCGGGCGAAGCCCTTTCCTAAAAAATGTGAGCCCAACCGGTGCCACTTAAGGCTCCGTCACACCACGGGTGCCGATCTCTCTTATCTCCATCGCCCCTCGCCCGAAAGCCAATGACTCCTTCCCCTCTTCGGAAGAAGATTGCCCCATCCCAGGGAACCACCCGATATCTGTAAACGACACAAATAGAAGGGGAAAGGGTTACCTCGGCTATACAAAGGCAAGGCAAAGGTAGCATACGCGCATACCTTGGTATTGCGCTCCCCACCTGGTACGATGTACAGCTTGCCATATGTGCTCGTCGTAGGATGAATGATTCACCAGCCTCCGGACCCAGCCGGGCAGGTCATAGACCTCACCCGACATCCACGAAGTTGTTGTAATAAGGGAAACAACATTATTACTCAGCTAATTTTCGCTATATGCAGAATCTGAAAAAGCGCCAAACACCTCACTCACGTGCATAATTCCACCCTTCGGGAAATGGCAAAAACTCCACAGGGATAATATCGGTCGTCCGGACCCGAATAAACCAACTGGCCCACTCTCGATCCCCACCGTCCTCGTCATCGACAACCAAGGGCGTAGATGAACGACACCTCATAGTTAGCATGCCTCGATGATGAAAGGGCCGATATAGCCTGACAAGGTGGTCAAACATGAATTCAAGCCCGGCCTTATCTGCGAAGAATCTTACCATCAGCGCCATTCGCCAAAACGACGGATGAATTTGTGCCAGGGTAACCCGATACTTCAAGCAAAAATCAAGCACAACCCTATCAGGGGGGCCAAATGCGTAAGGGTATAGGTACATGCTAAAGAACCCATCAGTGGAGTCCGCAATGCCCTCATCTGGGGAAAGAACCTGCAGTGTTACCCCTCGCTCCAGCCGTAGTAAATCCTCTCCATCTCTAGGTGTTCCTCTCTTATCAAGGACACCATTTCCAGAGCGAAATCCCTCGGTTCCTGAGCACCAGGAGCAGCGCCCCCATCGCCTGCCGGATCGGCCCCGAAGTGGTTCCCATGATTATGGTGAAACTAACAGGTCAAGGCAAGGGCGCGCACCAACACTTTTTGCGCCTAAAGAGAGGAAGTACCCCGTGCCAAAGTAGAAGGCAACTATCTAAAAGTGATGAAGTCTTGCCAAGGAGCTGAAGCCGCCCCACATATATGCGAAAAATAGCGACGATTCGCCTGCCCAAGGCAAGCCCCAGGAAGCCAACAGCCTCGATACAGATCGACAGGTCGATACCCGATCCAGAAAACATCCTCCAATGAGGAGCCAAGACTCAAGGGGCTGTTCGTATTATCTATATGCTCGGGGAAACACTCTACGTCAAGAACCCTCGACCCAAAAAAGTCGGACCTCGGTGAGCTTTAAACGCCGACACTCGACGCAAGGCAAGCACCTAGTCTTGTGATCCCCTCTTCCTGAAAAGAGGAAAGAACACAGGAAGCTCCGATCGCGAAAGCTCCACGAAGGTCCGAGGAAGAGCCCAAATACGAGCAAACTCCCCAGTGGAAGTCAATCCTATTCATTTTAAAAGGTTATCTACATCAAGATCAATAGGGACCCCCGGGTACCCGAAAATGACCTTCATCCAGGGTAACATTCCCGAAAGCCCCAGAATTCGACGCATGATCTCCAAACAACTCGAAGGGCCTCGGTAGCCCGGATCTAACAGAATCAATCGAAGATTAGTCCAAAGTACAACGACGGGTCGGAGGAAAGCCATGTCGATCAACATAAGATCAGAATGAGCGCTTTCGCTCAAGTCAGATATCAACATTCAGCAAATAAAGGAAGGCATGCGAAGAGGCTTGAAGGGTATGAGAGCATACCGAAACAAAGCAAAGTAAAGAAAGCAGAAATCAGCAAAATATATTCTTATTCATAAAAATTTGCGTACAAGTAGCTCTCAAGGGGTCGTTACATACAATTACAAAAGCCTACAGGAGTCCACGCCTAGAGAAAGAAGCAAAGGGATGCACGCGCTAGATGAAAGCCCGAAGACCAACCCACCTTCGAAAGTCCACAACAGGTTCCTCCGGACACTCGTCCTCGGAAGTTTCATCCCAACTTTCCACACTGATATCCCCAAGGGACAAGGCGAGTGGCAGGGAGGGATGAAAAAATGCCATAGCTATCCAAGGACCGAGGACCTTCTTTGGCCAAGGAAGCCTCGAAAAGACAGCGGACCAAATAATCCTCGGTCCCGCTTGCACGGCTACTTTGAATCCACTTCTTAGGACGTCCAGCCGTGCAAGCCCCCAACTTGGAGCAGAGCACCACATCGACCCGGGGTGTGAAGGTGAGTAGCGGTGCATAATCCAAGCCCCCTTTTGAGCAGTAGTGCATAATCCGAACGATTGTCTACATAAGGGAGGAGCTGAATCCCTAACTCTCATCACCTCAGGCCAGCAGCAGCAGCAAGGGCCAGCATACCGACGACCATAGAAATAGTGGTACATCACGCTTATGTTTGACGAAGGGAGACCTTGGCAAAAGCCACGATGTAGTCTAAGGGAACTCCTCCAAACGGCCTTAAGGTCATAAGCCCGTAACATGATGTTCAAGGGTGAGGCAAGCAAGCCAACAGAAACATTGAGATAAGAAAAACAAAGCCAAGGCACCCCCCATATATAGGGGATTACGACACGGTCATCTAGGCTTTGGAAGACTGACCGACGAGCGCAGTTAATGCATCTATGAAAAACTGAACCGTTGGTGGTACCTGTACCTTGGGAAGCAAAAATCAAGGAGTGCAATGAATGAGTCGAAAAGCATGAGCTAGGGGTCGCATCATCGATATGGAGTCGCCGAAAGAAGCTCGAGGAGTCAAGTGTCAGAATCATTTCCCATCACTTCGTTATGGGAAACGCGTAGACTATCTGTACGCGGCAAAATCAGAAGACTTGATTTCTCGCTGTTGAGACATTTTGGGAGCATACCCTGGGGCCCCGAGGGTAGGGGGGCACGACCGAATTCTCGATTTCAGGACTCGTCGAAACCTGACTCAGCGAAATTGAATAATGAAGCCAGGACAGAGGGGGAGGCCCTCTAGGAACATGGCTACATCTGACAGGCCCGGCCTATCCAGAGCCTATGCTGAAGTATCATGTCAAGCCATCCTATCACCATACTTTGTAATTAACCCCTACATACTTGTAGCCGAGTCTCCCCTCCTATATAAAGGGGACTCTCCCCACCTTGTAAAGGGCTGATGTTGCTCCATTTCTCCCTAAGTGCAATAATATCTCTCTCTCTCTTTTCTTCTAAGTGGTTCATTCTCACTGGCCCGAGATCGCTTTGGCATTTATCATTATCTTATCTGTTCTTCACTACTTTGCTTAATATTGGCAACATAGGGCCTTGCTCGATCATATCTCCGCCTGTTATCCCATTCCTGACTGCCCTTGGTAGCTCGAGCTTGGCTCAAACCTTGGCCCCGAGGTCTTCATCGACCATCTCTACACCCGGGAAATATGCCCCTTTGGTTTTATTACTGCCCCGTCTTAGCTTGCATTTTATCATTATACTTCACATTCTTAGCATTAACTACTTTAATAACTAGCTCGGGAATAGATCACGTATTTTTAGAATCCCATTTACAAATTTAATTATTGTTACCATTTTCACAGTAAACACCTCACAATATTACGATGATGTTACGTCCTGCAATATTATATTATGATGATGTTATGCCTTGTATTATTATATTACGATGATGTTATACTTTGCAGTATTTAGTTATGATAATGTTTCACCCTGCAGTATTACATTACGGTGATGTTACGCTTTGCAGTATTAAGTTACAATGATATTGCACCCTGTAGTATTGTACGTTGAATTTGTCGTAAGGTAATTGACATGAGTCCAAGGAAAAGATTATTTGGAGATTATAAGGATTATAAGTGATGAGTAAATTCGTAAAGATGAGAGGGGAAGCAAGTCGAAGAAAATGAATTTCGTTAAAATTTGGCATTTTGGGATAAAATACGGCCCGAGCTAAAATACCCAATTTTTATGGACTATTGCCAAACAAGGTATCACATGACCATAATAGTAAGGTGTATAAGGTATGTTAAAAGTGAGTAGTATTTTAAGTAAGTGGAGATAATTCTTAATTATGTGGATAATCGGATAATTATTGAATTTTGTGGGAGATTAATAATTTAAATAAGATGATTGGTGTTTGATTATAGGATAAGGATAAAGATCCCCAACTGCCACGAGAGGCATTTAAAAATGACTCTTAATTTTATATTCAAGTTGTCACTTTAAGAATCCATATATCATATGAGTCACTTTGGGTTCCTTTGTCCATTCTTTGGAAATTTGCCAAATTTTAACAAGAATATCAAATGTGTTTCCAGGCCCAAAAACGTGAAACTCCCTGGAGTATTACAATGTCCAAAAGGTGAAACTCTGTGCAATATTACAATGTCCAAAACGTGAAAATCTCTACAATGATACCATGTCCAAACGTGAGATTCTCTGAAATGCTAATTCAAAGAAAGCCCGGTACAATCTTTTTCAAGAATATCATACGGATGTTTCCCTACTTCGATTTTCCGTTACGTGTTTTCGTAAAAGAGAATCGGTTCAGGTATGTTAAGGCTATCCCTTCTTTCTTTTTGGCATGATCCGTACGATACAAACAAAACGAGTAAATGCACAACTTTCATAAATGACTATATTCATAGAAGTATTAGAGGTGCCTATATTCTTGAATTCCCATGTGTCCTATTATTTTATCATCTATTCATGGGTCTCCAAAAATATGTAAGTTGATGAAGTTTGTTTCGTGATATTACTCAGAAGTATAATGGTCTTATGACATTCTGAAAGATTCTATTAACGTACTTTTCATGCATTGCATTTATGTACATTGACCCATGACCAGATGATATTATATACGTGTATATATGTATGTATATATATATATATATATATATATATATATATATATATATATATATATATATATATATATATATATATATGTATATAGGATATGAAAAAGGTTATGGCGTTATATACGCACCACCACTTGATTAGCTGGTATACGTTGATGATTTTGCCCACAGTGGCCGAGATGATATGATGGGACACCCTCAGAGGTTGATGATGTTATGAAATATGTACCTATGAACGACATGACATTCATACACATATGCATGATACTATAATTATTTCATGATTTACAAAGTTATCCAGACTTATAGGTGGAGTCATTTACTCTATATTTCCTTTATGCCTGTTATGTACTTATTTATGTATCTTACATACTCAGTATATTATTCGTACTAATGTCTCTTTTTTCCTAGGGATACTGCGTTTCATGCCCGTAGGTCCCGATAGACAGATCGAGAGCCCTCCAAGTAGGCTATCAGCTCAGCGGAAGATGTTGGTGAGCTCTATTTGCTTCGGAGTTACTTGTTTGGTTAGTATGAGTTAGATGTGTATTGTTTCGAATGGCGGGACTTTGTCCCGACCTTTATAAAAATTATGTATTCTTAGAGGCTTGTAGACAGATGTCATGTACGCAAAAGATCGTATGGCCTTGTTAGCCTATGTTCAGTGTTCAAGTGGTTATTTTGGTCTTAGAGGCCCATATGTCTTATGTATAAGTTGGCATTACCTGTTGTATTTTATCTATTTTACGGCAGCCTCTTCGGCTCAGTTATTTATGATAGTATGACATGAAAAGATACATTATATTAGTACTCAGTTGAGTAAGGTACCTGGTGTCCATTGCGGCCCATCGGTTTGGATCGTGACAAAAGTGGTATCAAAGCAGTTCTGTCCTAGGGAGTCTACAAGCCATGTCTAGTAGAGTCTTATTTATGGGTGTGTCGTGCACCACACTTATAAACAGGAGGCTACAGGGCATTTAGGAATTGTCACTCTTTGTTCTTACTCTAAATCGTGTGGTAGAGCTCACTTATAAGAATTTAAATTCCAAAATTCTAGTTTATTTGTAATAAGATGATACCTACATCCTCAAAGAAGGTTGGAAAGAGAGATAGTTGTGGAAGAGCTGAGTTAGAGGAATTGGATTTTTGTATGATGCCTACGATAAGTAAATGTGAGGTCTTTGGTAGATCATGGGTGTACTGAAAGGTGTAAGCTTCCTGATAAGAAGCATTAAGGCAAGAATACCTATCCACCTTAATGGTGAAAGACAATGAGAGATTCAGAAGATAAATACAAGTTTCAACAAACAAAAGAAGTAAGAGGAAGAAGAGTACGAGGCGCTCAATTAATGAAGGTTAATAATTGTCACACCTCCTTTTTGCGCGCCCCGCCCCGAAGGGTTAAGTGCGCGGGTGGAGTTTTTCCAATTTAAGTGACAATATTCGAAATGGGATTATTTATTTAATTCAGAGTCGCCACTTGGGAAAGGTTTGGCTTTTGGTGTCCCAAGTCACCGGTTTATCTTGAATCCCAAATCGAGGAAATTTTCGACTTTTCCAAATGAAGTCTGCGAACCAGAAATTCTAAGTAAGGAATTCTGTTGACCCGAGGGAAGGTGTTAGGCACCCTCGAATCCCGTGGTTCTAGCACGGTCGCTTAAATTGTTATAATGGCTAAATATCTGATTTAAATACATGTTGTGACTTACGTGCTTTTATTAAGTTTAAACCGCTTTTATTATTATCATTTATTTTTATGGAATTGCAACGTCGTGGAAATGCATCTCGAACCACGTCACAATCAATGCACCCGTGATCGTCGACACATTCGGACTTCGTTGAGATTCGGATTTGGGTCACATCAATGTGCACCCGAATTTAAGAATATGATTTAATTAAGCCGCGCCTTCAGAGTCTAACGCGTTATTATCTTTGCAGAAGGCCATGAAATTTATTAAATGACCTGTCTTGAATTCTAAATAATTATCATGGTTATTTATTGAGGGCCCCGCAATTTGCATTTTTTATTTGACGAGACTCATCTCTATTTTAGAAAAAGGATATCCTAAAGTGGCTACATTTCTAACTATGTTCAATCAAAAATAGAAGAAAGAAGATACATATCAATTCAAGTATATGCTTTGGGCCTAAATCTTATCAATTTATGATTAGTTATTTGTGAAGTAAAAGACGTCCTACTTTATGAGAAATGTCCTACGTTGATAAAGAATTTACGTGACAAATGCTAGGCTCCTATCCAAAACATCTCTTGACTTGAATTCAAACTAGACTCATTTAGGCTAGGTTAAGGGAATTAACCCACTGAGCATTATTATCATTGGGGGTTCGAACGCGCTCCTATATGCTGCCTAGCGGGTTTTGACGAAAGGAACTAAAATAAAATGGAATATCGTTGTGTAAGGTGGAAGTATCCTATCATTATAGCTAAAACAAGAATCTGATCAGTCACTGTGTCAAATATTTGTACATCCTACGTACCACACCATTACTTAAACCATATCAACAAACAACTACAAACTAAGATACAAGAGGCTAAAACTCAGCTTAAGCATTAACTAAACTGGCATTTTACTATTGAATTATACACTGATCAATTCATACGAAAAGGGCAATAGACCACGAGTATTACAGACAGACATTTAAACTTCTCGGAATTCCCTTCATTTCAAGCTTTCGAACGGTTACAGTTTACACCCACATAGGATTTGAAATGTGTACCTGGAATGCTGAAATGCCAAGAGGAAGAAGAGAATGACAGGGGAAGGTCAGCAACAGCAGGAATCAAATAGCAGCAGCAACAAACAAGCAGGTAACCAAATAGAAACAGAACCCCAGTACGAGATGCAGTTATAGCCCAATGGGCGAAAGTGACAGCAACAAGCAGGGAAGTGGGCTCAGGATTCAAACGGTCCAATTCCAAAGAAGGCAAACCAATAAGAACCAAAACAAGCAGAAAACTAGCTGATACTTGGGGGAAATCAGCACTTATTTGAAACAGGTTAAGCAAACTGGGAATCGAACAATTAGCAAGAAGAAGAAGACAGTTTCTGCTTTTTTGTCTATCCACTCTCTATCTTCTTTCTTAAATATTCCTCACAGTGTTTGTATTTTCTTTTTTTCTCCTCCCCCTTCTGTTTTTTTTTCTATGCCTTTTCTTCTCTTTTTCCAGCCTCCTCCTATTCTCAGATGTTCCCTCTCTTTATAAGCCTCAAACTCAAACCTTTTACAGCCTGTTAGATTAATCAGACACCCCTCCCATGTGCCCATTACTTTTCAGTTTCCACTCAACTATTTAAGTATTAATCCCATGACATTCCCTTAGCAGGCTTTAACTTTTTACTTTATTATCAAAAAGCAAGTATGGGCAGTAAAATATATCTGACAGCATATACTGTCAGATTGTTTAAAACTTAAAAGCTTCGTAATGCAGAAAAACAGGCTGTGCACAAGGCACATGAGGTGCACCAATGCACATGCTGTGCACGAGTGCACATGCCTTCCAATTCAGGATTTAAACATAAACAATCCCTTTTTTACATTACTGATCAATTCAACAGCTATAAATGAACAAAATTGGTTCTTAATTGATTCAAAAATGTTTAACAGAAGCAAATCGATTTACTATGCTCAGACAGTTGAAAACTAATTGACGACTCATGTCGACTCGACTATATTAGCATTAACATACACAATCGTAGCCAAAAATCAGACATTCAGAAGTATGGGACACATGACTCAACTTATACTGATTAAAACAGAATTGTACTTTGAGGAATCAGTTAGTCAGTACAAATTCGGAATACCACCAATACACATGCCTTATCAGAATAGGAGGGGAGGGATTCAGACAAACACAGAGGTTCAAACAAAGTGGACAAACAAAAGTTGATAAAATTAAAACAAATACGAACAGTCTTTTAAAACAAATCACACGGACTAAAACAAATAAAGGAAAGAAAGCAGACTCACCTTAAACTTGAAAAGTTAAAAAGTTTGAACCCGGATTTGGACAGACCTTTCTTAAGGCTGAACGAACTTTAATCGAAGTGTTTCTCAGATGAGAAACACTTCGATTAAGGTCCATTAGACCTTAATCTCTTTGGCTCGGACTGGCATGGGCCAGCGATGAAGAACTACAAAGTTCTCAGAACTCAGATCTGGGATTCATGCTTCCCTGGTCAGATTCGGACCAAACCAAGTATGGTTCGGTCACGAGGGGGGTCTGGGGAGTATCTGGTGTGAAGCTGGGGTAAAACCGTGTAGATCGAGTTTGACTCGAATCTTCAAATGAAGATTCGAGGACCTGGGGGGTGATTCGAACCAAACGGCTAACAGGTCTATGTTCAGGGTGGTGAGGGGGTTCCATGGTGTTCAAGTGGAGGTCATCGGCGTTCAGGCCGCCGGGTTTTTGGTGAAGGTGTGCAGGGGCGGCTCTAGGGTTCGTGGGTTTGGGTGAAGACGACGAGGCTGGGGTATTGGATAGGGGGGGTAGGGTAAGGATTTGGGCTTATATAGTTAGTGGGTGGGTTGATCTCAACCGTTAGATCAATCTAGATCTACGGTTTGGATCTGATGGTCTTAAGTGAAACGGTGTCGTTTCAAGTGTTGAGGGTTTGGGTTTGGTCCGGGTGTAAACGGGTCGGGTTTGTTGATGGGTTATGGGGATTGATCTTGGCCGTTGATCACTCTGAGATCAACGGCCCAGATCAGGCACGACTCAAACGACGTCGTTTGGACGTCCTGGGCATCAGGTGACCTGGGCCGGGCAGGCCTGGGTCTTGGGCTGTTTGTTTGGGCCAATTTTGTTAAAATTGGCCCAAGTCCGGAAGGGGTCTTTTCTTTATTTTTTTATTTATTTTTTTTCTTTTTTTTATTTTAAAACAAAACTAAGCCAAAAAATCAAATTAAAATTAAATACACACTCAAATACAATTATTTGCACACATACTAAAATATTTCAAAACAGGTAAAGTCAAACCAAATAAAATCACGGACGAAAATGCCTATTCACGGTTTTCTATTTAAAGACCGAATTACGGTTTGAATTACGCAGGACACATATATATATTTTTTTTGAATTTCATTTTAATAAAGTAAATAAATAAGAATGGGCCAAAGTCACAAATAAATCCACAAGGTGCCGCACAGAAATCCGAAATTGTACAGCAGGGCGAATTATATTTGTTTTTATTTCTTTTTGGAGCGATTGTCGTGTGAAACAAAAATCACGTGCTCACAGCTGCCCCTCTTTGTTCGGAAACACGAAGGGTTTTCGTGCAAAGATCAAGTGAGCGTGTATGAGCGATTTTTGCCTATAGACCACTCCGTATGAAGCATTTTTTTGAAAGATCTGACCGAATCTTGCTTCAAAGATTTCCTACATATCCAGGGCTAAACAGGAATCAGGTCAATGTAGTTCGAGAGGTTTTGGTAGCTGGGACTACCATGGGATTGCAATGCTTGCTGCTACTGCTGCTGCTGTTGCCACTGCTATGTTACTGACCGCCTTATTACAACCAAATGGAAATTGGAAACTGAGCTAACTACTTATGTGTATGTCAACTGCTAGTTACAAGATTCCTATCTATGATTCTTTACGACTTGATCTTGGGTCTTAGCTGATCTTGCTTGTAGACTCTGATCTGAATCTTGATGCTTGCAAGTTGTGGCGACTTGCTTAATCTCCGGGATACTCAGTGAGACGCGACTGGCAGAGTTCTGGACCTTAATCAAATCTTGGAGCGATCCGCCTTGCATTTACTCCGATATCTCGGGACATCTTTTTTTTTTTTTCTTTGATTCCGAACTGGGATTCATCTCGTGGGTCATTTCGATTCATGTGGCTCGAGGTCAGACCTGCGGGAGAAAACAAACGAACGAAATTTTCTGCCCCAGTTTCACTAGGAAAATTTCGTTAATTAATCACCAGGAAGTTCATAAAATTGATGAAGGAGGATATACGTGCTCAGTTCAGGGTTGGAGCCCTAATATCGACTAGCTGGGGAAAGGTTCAGTGTAGGGTTTTAAAACCCTAACGCCGAACAAAGGAAGAATTCAGTTTAGGGTTTAAAACCCTAATGCTGACTAAAAGGAAAATTCAGTTTAGGGTTTAAAACCCTAATGCTGATTGGCTGGAAAAGCTTAGTTTAGAGTTTAAAACTCTAATGCTGGCTGAAAGGAAAAAGTTCAGTTTAGGGTTTAAAACCCGAATGCTGACTAAAGGGAAATTCAGTTTAGGGTTTAAAACCCTAATGCTGACTAAAAGGAAAATTCAGTTTAGGGTTTAAAACCCTAATGCTGATTGGCTGGAAAAGCTCAGTTTAGAGTTTAAAACTCTAATGCTGGCTGAAAGGAAAAAGTTCAGTTTAGGGTTTAAAACCCTAATGCTGACTAAAGGGAAATTCAGTTTAGGGTTTAAAACCCTAATGCTGATTAAAGGAAAATTCAGTTTAGGGTTTAAAACCCTAATGCTGATTGGCTGGAAAAGCTCAGTTTAGAGTTTAAAACTCTAATGCTGGCTGAAAGGAAAAAGTTCAGTTTAGGGTTTAAAACCCTAATGCTGACTAAAGGGAAATTCAGTTTAGGGTTTAAAACCCTAATGCTGATTGCATGAAAAAAGCTCAGTTTAGAGTTTAAAACTCTAATGCTGGCTGAAAGGAAAAGTTCAGTTTAGGGTTTAAAACCCTAATGCTGACTAAAAGAAAATTCAGTTTAGGGTTTAAAACCCTAATGCTGATTGCATGAAAAAGCTCAGTTTAGAGTTTAAAACTCTAATGCTGGCTGAAAGGAAAAGTTCAGTTTAGGGTTTAAAACCCTAATGCTGACTAAAAGAAAATTCAGTTTAGGGTTTAAAACCCTAATGCTGATTGCATGAAAAAGCTCAGTTTAGAGTTTAAAACTCTAATGCTGGCTGAAAGGAAAAGTTCAGTTTAGGGTTTAAAACCCTAATGCTGACTAAAAGAAAATTCAGTTTAGGGTTTAAAACCCTAATGCTGATTGCATGAAAACGCTCAGTTTAGAGTTTAAAACTCTAATGCTGGCTGAAAGGAAAAGTTCAGTTTAGGGTTTAAAACCCTAATGCTGACTAAAAGAAAATTCAGTTTAGGGTTTAAAACCCTAATGCTGATTGCATGAAAAAGCTCAGTTTAGAGTTTAAAACTCTAATGCTGGCTGAAAGGAAAAGTTCAGTTTAGGGTTTAAAACCCTAATGCTGACTAAAAGAAAATTCAGTTTAGGGTTTAAAACCCTAATGCTGATTGCATGAAAAAGCTCAGTTTAGAGTTTAAAACTCTAATGCTGGCTGAAAGGAAAAGTTCAGTTTAGGGTTTAAAACCCTAATGCTGACTAAAAGAAAATTCAGTTTAGGGTTTAAAACCCTAATGCTGATTGCATGAAAAAGCTCAGTTTAGAGTTTAAAACTCTAATGCTGGCTGAAAGGAAAAGTTCAGTTTAGGGTTTAAAACCCTAATGCTGACTAAAAGAAAATTCAGTTTAGGGTTTAAAACCCTAATGCTGATTGCATGAAAAAGCTCAGTTTAGAGTTTAAAACTCTAATGCTGGCTGAAAGGAAAAGTTCAGTTTAGGGTTTAAAACCCTAATGCTGACTAAAAGAAAATTCAGTTTAGGGTTTAAAAACCCTAATGCTGATTGGCTAGGGGCAAAGTTCGAGAATACTAAACGACCTCTTTTTTTCGAATTTTCTTGTTTTAGTAGAAGATACAAGGGAGTTTCGTGGAAACTTACCTTTCGAGTGAATTCCTTATTGCCAAAATATTTCTTGTACCCATGTACCTTCTTCTTTGGGCGACACCTGCTCCTTGCACGGTTGTCTTGGATTACACCTGTTTCAACTTTTCAGACAAAGGACAATTGTTAGTTCGGAAATGACGGTCGGTTTGGTGACCTTGATCGTTCCCGGTTGCTTTGTTGCGTCTTTATTCCTGTTGTGAAGTCCCGCCATTGATTTGATTCATATGCCGAAACCCTTTAGACCGCTCAGGCTTGTATTTCCAGATTCTGTGATGATTTGCCTCGTAAGGCTCTTTTTTTTTTCTTTTTTTTGTCCCGTTTTGCTTGGAGGTTCTCAACGGGGATTTTACTGGAGGTATTTTGTGGGGATTTGTACAAAAGGGAAGCTCTGTGAGGTATATTTACAAAGTGGATTCTTTGTGTGGATTTTTGTACAATGGGCATGCTGGGGATTTATTTCAAAGTGGGATTTCTAGGATTTGTTGGGGCAAGCTTGTTGGGGATGTCTACAAAAGGACTCGCTGGGATGTGCTGGGGAGATTCCATTTTTTTCTCTTTTTTTTTTTTTTTTTTTTTTAATTTGGGGAGATTCTGTGGGAGATTGTACAAGACTCTGTTGGGATTTGTACAGGGGGAGACTCTGTGGGGATTTGTCCGAAGGTGGACTTGCTGGGGAAGATTTCAAGATTTCTCTCTTTTCCTTTACTCCGGAACGCCATCAAACGTCATGATTCATCATGCTTGGGTAATCATATCAACGAGATGAGGTGCTTTCCTTCATGAGACGGGATTCCGTGCAAATAAACCATGCCACCTACTCTTTCCGGTGTGTCCTGAACTCGAGGTAAAAATGCAAAAGGGATTCGAAAAGAAACAAAGCAGGGGAAAACAAATCAGAAAAGGAATACCCTTTTCGGGACGAGAAAGACTTATCTGAGGAAGATAACGCTGGCTTTAAATGACATGACATGCTCTTTGGACTGGACGTCCGACCTTCCATGAACTTGCGTTTTCCTGAACCAGAACAGATCTGTGATTCCAAAACCGGTGGAACTTTGCCGAGACCTTCTTGGGGTGGCGTCATTCCTTTTCGGCCAACAGCGCCCTTTGCGGGTTTTCACTGGCTGACCTCTCTCATTTCTCTTCCTGTCATCGCTTGATAGCACTCTTTGCGAGTTTTTACTAAACAAGCTCTCTCATTTTGGTTTCTCTACTCCCGTCGCCTCGTGGTGCCCGAAGGTTTTCACCGCCGAGACTCTCTCATTTTATTTCTCTCAACTCAGGGTGTGCCGGTTTCCATTTGTGATGCTTATTGGTTTCCCACTATCTTTGGTAATTGATTTGAAGGCTTGTACTTGGTAAAGAGAGGTAGCTGATACTAAACTTCTCAAGTGTCCGACATGCCCCGGTTTTCGATTTCAGGGTGGATGGGATTTTATTGTTGGTGTGACTGAACCTCAGGGAGAGGCTGCCTACGTATCCTTTCGGAATCAAGTCAAACGTAGTTCAGGCCTCAATCAATGTTTGTTTTGGTTTTTTTTTTTTTTTTTTTTTTTTTAGCGGCTCGAAAGTTGTTAGAGAGAATTGGGTAGTGTTTGGGGAGTAGTGGGGAATAAACACCTTCGCCATTTTCAACGTGTCAGGACCACTTGGAGTATGACCTAGACGTAGTACCTCTTGACTGCATCTGCATTCACCGCTGTGTCAGGGTCATTTCCTTCGATATCACCTAAATACAATGCTCCTCTTGGCAATATTTTCCTTACGATGTATGGGCCTTTCCAATTTGGGGCAAACTTTCCTTTTGCTTCTTCATGATGCGGCAGAATACGCCTCAGTACTAGCTGACCTACTTCGAAATTCCGGGGTCGGACTTTCTTGTTGTAAGCACGGGCCATCCTTCGTTGGTATAACTGTCCGTGACAAACTGCAGCCATCCGCTTTTCATCAATCAACGTCAATTGCTCTAACCGAGTCTTAACCCACTCGCTGTCCTCGATTTCTGCTTCGACAATGATTCGAAGTGAAGGAATCTCTACCTCTGCCGGTATTACGGCCTCGGTCCCATAAACCAAAAGATAAGGAGTCGCTCCCACCGATGTGCGTACCGTAGTGCGGTACCCCAATAATGCAAAAGGTAACTGCTCATGCCACTGTCGGGAACTTTGTATTGTTTTCCTCAAAATCTTCTTGATGTTTTTATTTGCAGCTTCCACAGCACCATTGGCTTTTGGCCGATAAGGAGTGGAATTCCTGTGTGTTATCTTGAATTGCTCGCACACATCTCCCATCAAGTGACTGTTCAAGTTTGCTGCATTATCTGTAATGATAGTCGCAGGAATACCGAAGCGACAGATAAGATTTGAGTGTACAAAATCCACTACAGCTTTCTTGGTGACCGACTTGAGAGTGACAGCCTCTACCCATTTTGTGAAGTAATCGATGGCAACCAGTATAAACCTGTGTCCATTCGAAGCCTTTGGTTCAATTGGTCCAATGACGTCCATGCCCCAAGCGACAAATGGCCAAGGTGCGGACATGGGATGCAGTTCCGTGGGAGGTGCATGAATCAAATTACCGTGCACCTGACACTGATGACACTTCCGAACGAAACTAAAGCAATCCTTTTCCATGGTCATCCAGTAATAACCTGCTCGAAGGATTTTCTTTGCCAAGACATACCCGTTCATGTGAGGTCCACACACACCTGCGTGTACTTCGTGCATGATCTTTCTCGCTTCCTCGATATCGACACATCTTAAGAGATTGAGGTCCGGAGTCCTCTTATATAACAATTCACTGCTCAAAAAGAAACCACTTGCATGTCGCCTAATGGTCCTCTTTTGATCTCCAGTTGCATGCTCGGGGTATTCTTGTGTCTTCAGGAATTTCTTGATGTCATGGTACCAAGGCTGCGTATTTGATCCCGCCTCGATTACACTGCAGTAACCGTGTCTTTCCTTGATTTGGATTTCCAAAGGATCGACGTGGGCGTCGCCCGGGTAGGGTAGCATAGAAGCCAGAGTAGCAAGTGCATCTGCCAGTTCATTGTGACACCTCGGAATATACCTGAATTCTATTGAGGTAAAGCGCTTGCTGAGGTCCTCCACATGTTGTCGGTATGGGATAAGTTTGACATCCCGAGTTTCCCATTCGCCTTGAACTTGCCGGATGATCAGGTCAGAATCTCCCATAATCAGTAAGTCTTTGACATCCTGATCGATTGCCATATGTATGCCCATAATGCAGGCTTCATATTCAGCTGTATTATTTGTGCAGAAGAAACGAAGTCTAGCTGTGGCGGGATAATGCTGACCGGCAGGTGAGATCAAAATTGCCCCAATCCCTATACCCTTGGCGTTCACGGCTCCGTCAAAGAACATCTTCCAAACATGAGCTTCCTCTGAGATCACTTCTACGGTGTTTACCTCTTCATCTGGAAAGTAGGTATCCAAAGGCTGGTATTCCTCATCGACCGGGTTTTCGGCCAAATGATCTGCTAACGCCTGGGCTTTCATTGCCGTGCGAGTGACATAAACTATGTCGAATTCCGTAAGCAAGATTTGCCATTTAGCCAGTCTCCCAGTAGGCATTGGTTTCTGAAATATATATTTCAAGGGATCCAACCTGCTTATGAGGAATGTAGTGTGGGCTTGGAGATAATGCCTCAGCTTTTGAGCAACCCATGTGAGAGCGCAGCATGTCTTTTCCAACAGAGTGTATTTGGCCTCGTAGCTGGTGAATTTCTTGCTCAGGTAGTAGATCGCCTGCTCCTTTTTCCCGGTCACATCGTGTTGCCCGAGGACGCAGCCAAAAGAGTTCTCCAAGACTGTCAGATACAAGAAAAGTGGCCTCCCTGGTTCGGGAGGGACCAAGACTGGGGGATTCGAAAGGTACTCTTTGACTTTATCAAAGGCTTCTTGACACTCCGTTGTCCACTTAATCGCCGCATCTTTTCTTAACAACTTGAATATGGGCTCACACGTGCTTGTCAGCTGGGCAATAAACCGACTGATGTAGTTCAGCCTGCCCAAAAGACTCATCACGTCTTTCTTCGTTCTTGGGGGAGGTAGATCTTTGATAGATTTTATCTTAGTCGGATCTAGCTCGATACCTCTCCTGCTTACGATGAAACCCAAAAGTTTACCTGACGGAACTCCGAAAGCGCATTTGGCTGGATTTAGCTTCAAGTCATACTTCCTTAGCCTTCTCGAAGAATTTCCTCAAGTCTTGGATGTGATTATCCTGTGTCCTGGACTTGACTATTACATCGTCCACGTACACCTCTATTTCCTGATGCATCATGTCATGGAAAATGGCGGTCATGGCCCTCATGTAAGTAGCCCCAGCATTCTTTAGACCAAATGGCATGACCCGATAACAGTAGGTGCCCCAAGGCGTGGTGAAAGCGGTTTTCTCGGCGTCCTCTTCATCCATCAGCACCTGATGATATCCAGCGTAACAATCTACGAAGGATTGTATCTCGTGTTTGGCGCAATTATCAACGAGGATGTGGATGTTGGGCAGCGGGAAATTATCTTTGGGACTTGCTCTGTTCAGATCTCGGTAATCTACACATACCCGAGTTTTCCCGTCCTTTTTCGGTACTGGAACCACATTCGCCAACCATGTTGTATATTGGACTACCCGGATCACTCCTGTTTTCAGTTGCTTGGTGATCTCCTCTTTAATTTTGTCACTGACCTCGGTTTTGAACTTTCGTTGCTTTTGTTGAACCGGAGGACAATCAGGATGAATCGGCAATTTGTGAACCACTAGATCGACACCTAGTCCCGGCATGTCATCATATGACCAAGCAAACACGTCTTTAAATTCAAGAAGAAGTTGAATTATCGCCTCTCGCGTTTTCTTGTCCGTGTGAATGCTTATCTTGGTCTCCCGGATTTCTTCCGGGGTTCCTAAATTTACCGGTTCAGTGTCATTCAGATTTGGCTTAGGTTTATTCTCGAAATATTCCAACTCTCGGTTTATCTCCCTAAAAGCCTCTTCCGCATCATATTCTGGTTCTGGGTTCATTAATTCGCAGTTAAATAGCTCATTGTGATCTGGGCGTGAAGTCCGCAAGCATGTCATATTTAAAGCCGCATTATTAGGACTGAAAAGGAAGATAAGAGGAAAAGTAATAAAATCAGAACAAAAGAAAGAATAGGAAAGCAATGATGATTTTTTTTTATTTTCTTTGGAAAATTGGAAGACAACAACGTTTACAACTAGGAATTCGGAACAACAATTGAAAAGAAGAAAACGTTCAAGTTATGTCCCGGAGATAACTTGTGATACAGGAAAGGTGGCAGGACAGGTCTACCCGGACTTCCGTCTAGTTGGGAATGGCGTGATCTCCCAGTTTTGGAGCTTGGCGTTTGGCCCCATGTACATCATCTCAGCAGTGCTCGTGCCTTCGCCTGGTTGAACCATGTGGACCTCGTAGAGCATTTCCCTCATTGCCCCACATATTTCCTCGATTTCCTCAGCTGTGAAGACCTCATCTTCTTCTTCTTCAGCGTACCTTGGCCTGACGAAAGTCGCATATAAATCCGGCAGCAGTTGAGGCAGCTTCCAGCCCTCATTTCTCCTTTTCTTTGCCCATTTTTCGTCTGTTGGAGTAGGTTTGAAACCTAGCCCAAAAGGTTTCTTGATGACTGGCAAGGTAACAGGTTCTGTTATTCCCTGAAGGGTTCGTCCAAGCCCCTTCCCCGGCCTGAATCCGTGTCGGATCATCTCTTTGGCCACCATAACCGAAGCGTTAGACAAGAAAGGCTGGGGGCAAGGTACTCCCTCTTCGTGTTGCTCTGCCAATACCACCTCGAAAGCTTGATAGACCGTATGCTCGCTCCCTTCTCTTGGTTCAAGATACGGGATAGATGGGTCCCGATAAATGGCATGTTCGTCTTCCCCATGGACCACGATCTCTTGGTCTTCATACTCGAACTTCACCATCTGGTGAAGAGTAGAAGGCACGGCTCCTGCCGCATGGATCCAAGGCCTGCCAAGGAGGAAATTGTAAGATGTGTCCATGTCGATCACTTGGAAAGTGACTCGAAATTCGACTGGTCCTATGACCAGCAGCAGGTCTATTTCTCCCATGGTGTCTCTCTTGATACCATCGAAAGCTCTTACGCAGACGTTGTTGGGTCGGATTCTTCCGGTCTCAATTTCCATTCTTTGCAGCGTGGAGAGCGGGCAAATGTCAACACCTGATCCCCCATCCAGCATTACCCGCTTGACATAGTAGTCCTCACATTTGACTGTTAAATGCAATGCCTTGTTGTGTGCTGCTCCTTCCGGGGGTAGATCGTTCTTGCTGAAGGAGATTTGGTTGACGGCGAAGAATCTTTCTGTCATCCGCTCTAATTGCTCCACCGAGGTTTCAACCGGCACATATGCCTCATTCAGGGTCTTCAGTAAGATCTTTTGATGCTCGGCCGACCTTGTCAATAATGATAGCATGGACACCTGCTCAGGGTGCTTGCGCAACTGATCTATCACTTCGTAATCCGGCATCTTCATTCGTTGGAAGAACACTTCCGCTTCTTCAACACTCACGGGCTCCTTTGGAGGGAAGCGCCTTTGTGTGGCGTTGTTCAGTTCTTGGGCATTTGAGTACCCTCCAACGAAAGTATTTTCTGGAAGTTCTTCCATGACCTCCTTACCTTTGTATGTTACCAAAGTCTTTTGATAATTCCACGGCACCGTGGACGGGTTGGTCATTGGCTTTTGTGGCACGCGTCCGATAACCACTGGCTCCTTCAGCCGAGGTGGTTGAATCGTCCCCCGGACCACATAGGCCCCTTTTGGCACGTACATAGGTTTTGTCTTTTTGATCCCGAAGTTCTGCGTCTTCCTGGCTTGACCTCGCGGTATGTAAAGAACTCCACCCTTTGCCGGTACCACTTTCTTCTCCACTTTCTTTTCAGGCTTGCTTTCCGCAGCCTTGACCTCCTCCCCCCTTTCTGATTTCTGGTCTATTTCAGGCCGCTTCCCTGTGTCGACGATGGCAATTATGGCTTTCAAAGCAGGGTCGAACTCTTTGTCTTCACAAATCATGCCGATCAATGGCCCATTATTGTGAGCGGGCAATGGGTTGTTTGTTACATTCGGGATCTCCTCGTCCCTTAGCACTATTTTCCCCTGCTCTATCAAATTTTCGACCACTCTTTTCAATGACCAGCAGTCGTTTGTATCATGCCCCTCGGCCCCTGAATGATAGGCGCATCTGACTCCGGCTTTGTAAGAAGGAGATGTCGGGTTTTGCCTTGTTTGAGGGATGGGTTGCAGGAAACCCAACTGAACCAACTTTGGGAACAAAGTTGAGTATGGCTCACCGATGGGCGTGAAAGTCCGCCGTCGAGGCGGCTCTTGGGGGCGGTAGTTATTTTGCGGGGGTTGTGGGTTATAGTGGTTGCGGTAAGGAGGCTGATTTCTGGGAGGTGGAGCTGGGCCTCGGTTGGCTTGTTGTGGTGAATGGTTATAAGGTTGGGCATTCATGACCATATAAGGTTGATGAGCATATGCCACATTTGAGTGGGGGTAGTAGTGTTGTGGGGCCCTTTCCGGAAAATGGGGCCTGGGATGACGATACTCCCTTGCTTCAGAGGCTGCCATAGCCGTTTCTTCCTTCTTCTTCCCCCTTGTCGTCCCTCCAGACCCGCTTTGGACGGCCTGGGAGGTTGCCCTTATGGCTGCTTGACTCAATATCCGACCCGTTTTCAGCCCATTCTCTACCATCTCTCCTATCTTGATTGCTTCCGCGAATGGCTTACCCATGGCTGACATCATGTTTTGGAAATAGTCAGACTCTTGAGCCTGGAGAAAGGTAGTGACCATTTCCACTTCATCCATGGGAGGCTTCACTCTCGACGCCTGTTCACGCCACTTAATAGCATACTCTCTAAAGCTTTCCGAAGGCTTCTTCTTCAAATTCGACAGAGAGTTTCGGTCTGGCGCAATGTCGATGTTATACTGGAATTGCTTTACAAAATCTCTGGCGAGATCATCCCATATATGCCATCGGGACATTTCCTGATCCATATACCATTCCGAAGCTATCCCTACTAAGCTTTCCCCAAAATACGCCATTAGCAGTTCTTCTTTTCCGCCGGCTCCCCGCAATTGGTTGCAGTATTTCTTAAGATGTGCAATGGGGTCACCGTGCCCATCGTATTTCTCGAACTTGGGGGTCTTGAAACCCGTTGGCAGGTGCACGTGAGGGAACATGCACAGGTCGGCGTAAGAGACGCTCTTTTGTCCGCTCAATCCTTGCATATTCTTCAAACTTTGTTCAAGGCTTCTCATTCTCTTGGCAATCTCATTTTGTTCTGCAATTCTGGGGTTCTGATCCTGCCCGGGTGCAAGCTCGCACTGAGGCGGTAGAGGATTAGTGCTGGTAGCGAACCTAGTTGGTTCCATTGAGAACGAGGGTGCTTGGAATGTAAAAGAGGATGAGTCAAAGCTTGGCTTGTATGTGGCAGGCTGTGTCGTAGCTGGGCAAGGCGATGCAGTAAAGATGTTCATGCTTGCATCAGTGGCCGACGTTCGGGGATGAGGCTCAGAAGGTGATCCTGCGGAGAAAGCGGAGTTGGCTGGGTACCCGAATGGGGTAGCAGGGTAATTTATGGGGACATTAGAAGTCCCACCTGACCTGGAGAATAATTCAGGGAATCCGGGGACGACACTTGGCGGCTCTTTCCCATTGTTCCAGTCATCCAGCATTTCCAACATGCGGAGCCGTAGGATTCTATTTTCTTCCGCAGTTGCGGATTCAGGCGTGAGGACGGCTGAGATTGAGCTCTCCTCAGAGACGGGGACTGTTTGCAATGGAATTTCCGAAGACATTTCCACACTTCCTTTTGACCTGGTGAAGTAAGTGTGAGTACTGCTTCTAGTCCTAACAACAGGTAGTTGAACACCTCTCCTTGATCTCGTGAAGTATGAATGCGAGGCCAGACTTTCACCAAACCAACCGTCTTTTCAAAAACCCTGGAAAAATGCTCAATGACAAGTGCACGGTTAATTTGCAGCAAATGACGGATAGTTAATCTCACGTTGGGCATGATGCACCTATACAGTTAAGTGGATTGCTATATGTTCGCTACGAGAGCATGCGTCATTCCGGTATTTTCCTCTTATTTCCCACCCCTTTTTTTCTTTTGTTTTATTTACAATTATTTTTCTTTTATATTATTTTTTGTAGCAAAAGAAAATGCGATCGGATCCGATGAGGATTGCCTACGTATCACGATACTCACGTGAATCAGATCATTACGTAGTTCGAAAACACAAATGAGCGTGAAAGAAAGCAAACTCTTTATTATTGAAGCAGTCTATTACAAACTACATTTTGCAAAAGAAAAAGCAAACTTTGAAAATAAACCTAGACTCAAAAAATAGACTAAAAATCACCCTGATGAAAAAACAGGCAGAAGATGCTAAGATACAGATTTGACCTATGAATGCATTATGGTTTTAAAAATTGGTTTCCGCGGGGCGTCGTTCGGCCTCGCCGCGGTCCTAGGCGTGAGATCCCTCTCAAGTTGCTCTAGCTCGTGCATAGTCTGCTTGACATAAACCATTACTGCCGAGAGGAAGGTAACACTAGACATGTTCTCACATCGTAGACATCGTCTGGTGATGGCGTGGGCAACGGCTTTGATCCTATCTCTGGTTTGCTTCTTCTCTACAAGCAGGTGCTTTATCTGATCGCTGCATATCTTGAAGACTTGAACATCTTGCACGTGTTGATGCTTCAATCGCCGTACTTCCAATTTCATATGGGCTATTGTGTCATACCAGTATCTGCTTTCCATTTGGAAATCCTTGGCCTGACTAGCTGCTTTGATTTCAAGTGCTGCCATCTCTCTCTTTATTTTAGCAACAGTCTTCTCGTGGTCGCCTTCCAATTGATTCAGGTGCCTGCGATGCTTATCTGCTCTTGTATCCCACTGTGCCTTGAACTCTGCTATGATGTTTTCAGATTTCTCCAAACCATCTCGCCATTCCCTGATTTCACCTTTTAGACCTTTTATCAGCTGCTCGTCCGATCGACGCCTTGGTTGTCTATCTGCGTCCAACCTTATTTGTTTGATCTGAGCTCTGAGCATCTCATTTTCTTGAGTTAACCTGTTCCGCTCTCCCAGATCGGTAGCAATTTGCACGCTGTGCTCGTATTTCATGCCTTCTACTTGTTGTTTTAATCTGCTGATTTCGGCACAATAACCTCTTTCCTTTGCTAACCAATCCCAATGCCTTTTCGATGACTCGGTGAAATCCCGGATGTGGGGTCTCTTAGCTGGCCTTTCATGCTCGAGTTCCCTTCTATACCATGCAAGGTAACCTGGCGCCGTTTCTCCCTTGGCTCGATCCCGCACGCAAGTATCTGATTTCAAATATTGACCCTCATTCCAGATTTGGCGAATCTTCGCTTCTGGGAATTGTCCGTTAGGACTTATCTCAACTGTTTGAGTGCTAAGATCTTCCTCATGAGGTACTGTCTGGCACCTTCCGAATTGTCTCAAAACTCGGCAGGGTGCGTAGGGTTGAATGCTCTTAAGCCCCATGAGTAAGAAATGAGTTTTAGCCGCCGACATATATAAGATCTCATCAACAGGTAACCACCCCAACGCCCATTGTATTTGGCTGGCAGTAAGAGCTTGCAAGAACGAGGTCCATGCCAGGACTCCTTTAGGCCAAGTGATCTCTCTGGCTCTCGTGTAAGATTCTTCTATGCGGGTTTTTTCCGGGGAACCATGGCTCAATACCTCGGAATGATGGCAGAGGTGCTCGGTCATCCATATCTGTAGGAGCAAGTTACAACCTTCGAAGAAGTTTCCCCCAGCTTTACAAGTTGTGAGAGCTCGAAAGATGTCAGATACCACCATTGGCGCGAGAGTGCTGCCACTTTGCGTGAGTAAAGTGCTGGCGACCCCAGATATCTTCAAATCAATGTTTCCATCTTTTCTCGGAAATACCAGAAGACCCAGAAACGTTATTCATGAACGCCACCCGTCTGTGCTCGTCCCACTTCTGACGAACTCCTTTGCTGCACAGTTTGTTGATTGGATTATTGAATCCCCCCTCGTGACCGTATCTATCATATATGAAGCATGGAGTACAGAATCCGGCTGCTAGATCCGGGTTGTGGACTGTTCTAGGTATTTTCAATGAATCCAGGAACCGATGTACCGTGACGACTCTTGGGGCGACCAAGTATTTTTCCTTCAACGGGAGTTCAGTATTCCCGATGTATCCGGCCATTTCTTCCAAAGTTGGGGTGAGCTCAAAATCAGAGAAATGGAAAACATTGTGCGCCGGGTCCCAATAGGTAACCAAAGCTCTTATGATATCTCCCCGAGGCTGGACTTCCAACAGACCCACAAGACCTTTCAAATATTTCTTAACCTCATTTTGTCCTTCAACACCTAGATCTTTCCACCATAGCCGTAACTTGACAGGGATTTTGGTCATTATTGAAAAATGTTCATTTTGCACCGTGCTCATCCTGCACATTTATTAAGGTGATTTTAACAAAATTGACTGACTTAAAAATATATATATATATTTTTTAGAGAGGATAAAGCTTTGCCCACGACCTTTAAACACTTCAGAGACAAAGATTTTAAGGCTGTGCGGGTTTTTTTTTAAAAAAAAAAAAATGCTAAACAAGACCCAAAGGTGGCTGTTTATGCAAAGTCAGCCTTCCGGCGTCCCTTTCGGGAACATTTGGCTATTTATGATAAAACAATGTCACCTGACTTATTTATGACTCTATTAAAAATTTAACACATCTTTTATTTATTTATTTACTGATTTTTGGCTATTTAGAAAAAAAAAAATGGGGTTGGACCCGACGAGGGTTGCCTACGTATCCCACATCCGGTGAGAATCAAACCGGCGTAGTTCGGGCATACCGTGAATAGAGAAAATTAAATAAACCTAAAAATCAGAAATAAGTATTTTTATTATTTTTGAAGAAAGATAAAGACTAAAAAAAAAAAAAAATATATTTTTTGCAATATTTGGACTATCAGTCTGAATTTATAAAAAGGGTATTACAAAGGAAAGAATTTTTTTTTTTGAATTATGAGTTTTCCATTTTTTTTTAAAATAAATACCATTTCTTTTTTTGATTTTGAAAGTGAAAGAATTTTTTTTTTTTTATATATACCCCTTTTTTTTAATAATTCAAACTAAGAAGACAAATTTTGTTTTTATTCTTTTTTCTTTTTTCTTTAGAAAAATTCCGGTGAGGTTTTGACAATACTTGAACATTGGTTTTATTTTTCCAAAATAAGTAATTATCTCCCCACGTTGCTATTTTCCTCTTTTTTTAGAAACCGGTCAGCATGCGGAACCGAAGCAAATAAATGCACAAAACAAATAGGATGCAGCAGGGTGGTCTTTTCAATTCAGGTTGCCTGTCCTAGACGGACCCAACCCCTGTGTTGAGCCCCCTAAGTCAAATGCAACATGATGCAAATAAACGTTCCTACTAGGGATCCGGCATGAAGTTTCGTTATACTAGGTTTAAACCTTGGTATTTGTTCTAGACTGTGTACCCGAGCGGACCACTCGAGTCGAGGAGGGGGCTACGTACCGGGGACCCGCGAGATCGTCCGGCTTTGTAACTTGTCCGACCTCTTTCTTATTTCAGGTATTGACACTAACAGAATAGGGAGTCTCGACCAGCGAGCTTCTCCCCGGAGGTAAGAAGAGAAGGGTTTCGGCACAGTTTATATACAGTTCAGATAATATCAAAGCGGTAAAAGACAACATTTAGCACGTTATGCAAAAACATGTAATAAAGATCAGATAATAAAGCCAAATATAACAATTATTCTAAGCTCGAATTCTTGAACCCTGAACCAGTGGTTCTGGGTTCACGTCCCCAGCAGAGTCGCCAGAGCTGTCACACCTCCTTTTTGCGCGCCCCGCCCCGAAGGGTTAAGTGCGCGGGTGGAGTTTTTCCAATTTAAGTGACAATATTCGAAGTAGGATTATTTATTTAATTCAGAGTCGCCACTTGGGAAAGGTTTGGCTTTTGGTGTCCCAAGTCACCGGTTTATCTTGAATCCCAAATCGAGGAAATTTTCGACTTTTCCAAATGAAGTCTGCGAACCAGAAATTCTAAGTAAGGAATTTTGTTGACCCGAGGGAAGGTGTTAGGCACCCTCGAATCCCGTGGTTCTAGCACGGTCGCTTAAATTGTTATAATGGCTAAATATCTGATTTAAATACATGTTGTGACTTACGTGCTTTTATTAAGTTTAAACCGCTTTTATTATTATCATTTATTTTTATGGAATTGCAACGTCGTGGAAATGCATCTCGAACCACGTCACAATCAATGCACCCGTGATCGTCGACACATTCGGACTTCGTTGAGATTCGGATTTGGGTCACATCAATGTGCACCCGAATTTAAGAATATGATTTAATTAAGCCGCGCCTTCAGAGTCTAACGCGTTATTATCTTTGCAGAAGGCCATGAAATTTATTAAATGACCTGTCTTGAATTCTAAATAATTATCATGGTTATTTATTGAGGGCCCCGCAATTTGCATTTTTTATTTGACGAGACTCATCTCTATTTTAGAAAAAGGATATCCTAAAGTGGCTACATTTCTAACTATGTTCAATCAAAAATAGAAGAAAGAAGATACATATCAATTCAAGTATATGCTTTGGGCCTAAATCTTATCAATTTATGATTAGTTATTTGTGAAGTAAAAGACGTCCTACTTTATGAGAAATGTCCTACGTTGATAAAGAATTTACGTGACAAATGCTAGGCTCCTATCCAAAACATCTCTTGACTTGAATTCAAACTAGACTCATTTAGGCTAGGTTAAGGGAATTAACCCACTGAGCATTATTATCATTGGGGGTTCGAACGCGCTCCTATATGCTGCCTAGCGGGTTTTGACGAAAGGAACTAAAATAAAATGGAATATCGTTGTGTAAGGTGGAAGTATCCTATCATTATAGCTAAAACAAGAATCTGATCAGTCACTGTGTCAAATATTTGTACATCCTACGTACCACACCATTACTTAAACCATATCAACAAACAACTACAAACTAAGATACAAGAGGCTAAAACTCAGCTTAAGCATTAACTAAACTGGCATTTTACTATTGAATTATACACTGATCAATTCATACGAAAAGGGCAATAGACCACGAGCATTACAGACAGACATTTAAACTTCTCGGAATTCCCTTCATTTCAAGCTTTCGAACGGTTACAGTTTACACCCACATAGGATTTGAAATGTGTACCTGGAATGCTGAAATGCCAAGAGGAAGAAGAGAATGACAGGGGAAGGTCAGCAGCAGCAGGAATCAAATAGCAGCAGCAACAAACAAGCAGGTAACCAAATAGAAACAGAACCCCAGTACGAGATGCAGTTATAGCCCAATGGGCGAAAGTGACAGCAACAAGCAGGGAAGTGGGCTCAGGATTCAAACGGTCCAATTCCAAAGAAGGCAAACCAATAAGAACCAAAACAAGCATAAAACTAGCTGATACTTGGGGGAAATCAGCACTTATTTGAAACAGGTTAAGCAAACTGGGAATCGAACAATTAGCAAGAAGAAGAAGACAGTTTCTGCTTTTTTGTCTATCCACTCTCTATCTTCTTTCTTAAATATTCCTCACAGTGTTTGTATTTTCTTTTTTTCTCCTCCCCCTTCTGTTTTTTTTTCTATGCCTTTTCTTCTCTTTTTCCAGCCTCCTCCTAGTCTCAGATGTTCCCTCTCTTTATAAGCCTCAAACTCAAACCTTTTACAGCCTGTTAGATTAATCAGACACCCCTCCCATGTGCCCATTACTTTTCAGTTTCCACTCAGCTATTTAAGTATTAATCCCATGACATTCCCTTAGCAGGCTTTAACCTTTTACTTTATTATCTAAGAGCAAGTATGGGCAGTAAAATATATCTGACATCATATACTGTCAGATTGTTTAAAACTTAAAAGCTTCGTAATGCAGAAAAATAGGCTGTGCACAAGGCACATGAGGTGCACCAATGCACATGCTGTGCACGAGTGCACATGCCTTCCAATTCAGGATTTAAACATAGACAATCCCTTTTTTACATTACTGATCAATTCAACAGCTATAAATGAACAAAATTGGTTCTTAATTGATTCAAAAATGTTTAACAGAAGCAAATCGATTTACTATGCTCAGACAGTTGAAACTAATTGACGACTCATGTCGACTCGACTATATTAGCATTAACATACACAATCGTAGCCAAAAATCAGACATTCAGAAGTATGGGACACATGACTCAACTTATACTGATTAAAACAGAATTGTACTTTGAGGAATCAGTTAGTCAGTACAAATTCGGAATACCACCAATACACATGCCTTATCAGAATAGGAGGGGAGGGATTCAGACAAACACAGAGGTTCAAACAAAGTGGACAAACAAAAGTTGATAAAATTAAAACAAATATGAACAGTCTTTTAAAACAAATCACACGGACTAAAACAAATAAAGGAAAGAAAGCAGACTCACCTTAAACTTGAAAAGTTAAAAAGTTTGAACCCGGATTTGGACAGACCTTTCTTAAGGCTGAACGAACTTTAATCGAAGTGTTTCTCAGATGAGAAACACTTCGATTAAGGTCCATTAGACCTTAATCTCTTTGGCTCGGACTGGCATGGGCCAGCGATGAAGAACTACAAAGTTCTCAGAACTCAGATCTGGGATTCATGCTTCCCTGGTCAGATTCGGACCAAACCAAGTATGGTTCGGTCACGAGGGGGGTCTGGGGAGTATCTGGTGTGAAGCTGGGGTAAAACCGTGTAGATCGAGTTTGACTCGAATCTTCAAATGAAGATTCGAGGACCTGGGGGGTGATTCGAACCAAACGGCTAACAGGTCTATGTTCAGGGTGGTGAGGGGGTTCCATGGTGTTCAAGTGGAGGTCATCGGCGTTCAGGCCGCCGGGTTTTTGGTGAAGGTGTGCAGGGGCGGCTCTAGGGTTCGTGGGTTTGGGTGAAGACGACGAGGCTGGGGTATTGGATAGGGGGGGTAGGGTAAGGATTTGGGCTTATATAGTTAGTGGGTGGGTTGATCTCAACCGTTAGATCAATCTAGATCTACGGTTTGGATCTGATGGTCTTAAGTGAAACGGTGTCGTTTCAAGTGTTGAGGGTTTGGGTTTGGTCCGGGTGTAAACGGGTCGGGTTTGTTGATGGGTTATGGGGATTGATCTTGGCCGTTGATCACTCTGAGATCAACGGCCCAGATCAGGCACGACTCAAACGACGTCGTTTGGACGTCCTGGGCATCAGGTGACCTGGGCCGGGCAGGCCTGGGTCTTGGGCTGTTTGTTTGGGCCAATTTTGTTAAAATTGGCCCAAGTCCGAAGGGGTCTTTTCTTTATTTTTTTATTTATTTTTTTTCTTTTTTTTTTATTTTAAAACAAAACTAAACCAAAAAATCAAATTAAAATTAAATACACACTCAAATACAATTATTTGCACACATACTAAAATATTTCAAAACAGGTAAAGTCAAACCAAATAAAATCACGGATGAAAATGCCTATTCACGGTTTTCTATTTAAAGACCGAATTACGGTTTGAATTACGCAGGACACATATATATATTTTTTTTGAATTTCATTTTAATAAAGTAAATAAATAAGAATGGGCCAAAGTCACAAATAAATCCACAAGGTGCCGCACAGAAATCCGAAATTGTACAGCAGGGCGAATTATATTTGTTTTTATTTCTTTTTGGAGCGATTGTCGTGTGAAACAAAAATCACGTGCTCACAATAATGTTTATAATTCAGGCAGAGGAACATATGATTTTTGAGTTATATTCAACAGTAACAGAGGTATGTACAATTGATCACACCCATTTTAGGTATGCCTTGTAGGGGCTAACATCTATAGTTAAGAGAAAGAAGGGATATCAAGATCCAGCCGGGGTTAGGGTAACCAAATTGGTGAATGGATTGCTTGCGTTAGTTGACATTGCCGAATGATATTACAAATGTGCCAATGTGCACTCTAGAATATTACAATTAGATGTGAGTACTAGTATGATCAATATTTTTCCAGATGATAGGCACTGAAAGCTTGGAAGGGATAAATATTACCTTAGGGTGACTCTCGACCCTAGTAGAGTGAGGATGTTGAGCAACCCGAAGAGCCGATGAATGAAGCAAGGAGAGCTAAAAGCGAAAGAATGTCGTGTTGAAGTTTTCACAAGAAAGGAGATATGCAAAAATATTAGCAGAGTAATGAAAAGAGAGATAAGGAAGCATTATGAATAAGGTGTGATACATGGATAACGACGGTAGGAAAAAAAAGAGAGAAGAATGATAGTATTACAGAGTCTAGTCAAATGAATGAAGAGACGAGAGGTGATGGGCCTTAGGACAACAAAAGAGTATAGACCATGAAGTCATATCCTCATTTTAAGAAGTAAGTTCGTGACTCTAACGTGATTACCAATATTAAAAGCTAGACCCTAGAATAATAGAGATCAGTATGGGCTGATGAACAAGATAAAGTAAACATGAATTAGGGATTTAGTGATTTGATAATGGTCGACATCATGAGAATTTCAGATTTCGTGCCGGCAATAATAGAATGGACAACAGAAGAAGATTCATGAGAAATTCAGAGAACGGTCATTCAGGAAGACGCTTCCCTAAAGCAAACAATGTGAGCAAAGTTACGCTTAAGCGACTGTATGTGCCAGTTACACTAAATGTCACCATAGCGAGTGAGGAATTTTGTTATCCTTGGTACAAAAGGATTACCGTAAGTGAGTAAGGGTGATCGATGATGTGAAAAGACACCAAAGATGAAGAGGAAAAACATCTATAGGCAGGTTGTCATAGCTCCAAGTTTTAGTACTCCCCTAAAGGAGAGGGATATGGAATGATAAATGAAGAATGCGATAAAAATGAGAAAGGGATAAGATTGCACTTATCCAAATGTTACAGATATGCTATGATTCTAGAATGTTATGTAAGCATGACAAGGAGCCTGCATGGGAGTAAGGCTTCCTGCAAAAAAAAAAAAACAAAAAAAGGAAGTGAGGGTTCCTGCACGGGATGTTATTGATAGATAAGGAGCCAATACGTAAGGTAAGTTAAGACATGGAAATAACCCAAGAAAGATTACACAGAATATGGATATGAGAATGGGCCGATGAGCAATTAGTAGTTGATTCAGGAAGAGCCTAGTCATGATTAGACAAGAAGTTATCGACAAATCAGAAGATCATGCAGGACGAATGTAGTAAACCCCAACATGGATAATTCAGCCTCGTAGTAATGTCATTATAATACTTAAGATATATTCAAATAGGAGTCGAGGTAGTTAAAGGTACCGTATAAGTGTTACGGGGATAAAAGAAAGTGCCACTGGGAAGGCAATCAAATGTCAATTCAGAAGCAACCCTACAAGCACAGGGGCACGGAGGTAAGAAACTATGAATAATTATATGCAAGGAAGAACATAAAAAGGTCTGTAATAAGCTGATAAATTTACGAGGGTCAATGGTTCTCCCTAAGTACTACACCGAAAGACTAGTTGAGGAAATAAGGAAAGGCTTCAACTTAAGCACAACGATCTAAAGAGGAAATGGTCGTGTAATAATGGTATCACAACAACATTGTAAGCACTCCAAAGGAAAGTGGCACCCACCGTGGTTAATGAATGAGAAGTAAAATTAAAAGTAATATTCGAGATCATATGAGTTGCACGAAAACTCTGGCATGTGTGGGCACCAAGATGAGCTAAGTTTGGACGCAACAGTGGGGCATAAAGACCAGGAAAAGTAATAGCTTACGTTGAAAGAAAGCTAAAATGGAACGAAAGAAATTATTCGATCAATGATCTAGAGTTGGTTATGTTATGAACGCGCGTAAGGGTTAGGAGTTTTATACATACAACATATACAGCCATAGAAGATTATGGTATATGTTAAAAGAAAGAAATGAGCCCAGGTCAAAGATGAAGGATTAAGTTGTTAAAGGATTGTATCATGCATATCCCATAGCGCCATGAAAGGCTTAAAAGTAATAACTAACACTATGAACCGTAAATCGGAAGATAACTTAAGCCTACATAAAGGTTGACAAGAGGAAAGAGAAAACTAAATAATTACATCACCCAAGTAAATTAGGAGTTTGATTATTGGACCCAGAAAATAGAAACATTGTGATCGAGAACATTGCAGGATCTCTCTTAAAAATCAGAGCTACGAGAGAGATAGTACAACAACTATAGTCTATAACTGCTCTACATAAGAAGTCAGTATGAAGCTCCCACTGGATTATAGTATTATAATAGAGCTTCAAGTTATGGTGTGGATCATACCTATGTGGAAGAGAGGTTATAAAAGATATAAAAGATAGGATACGAGATTTTAGGTAAGTAAGATAAAGGTGAAAAATGTATGAGATACTCAAATGCAGAAAGTTGTGAATAGTCCATACTTCGGATAGAAGGCTAGAAGCGTGGGGATCCAATAACTGGGAATGTTAGCGATATCGTCAGCGGCATGTCTTCCAGCCTATGGTTTCTAAGTGTTGAGAAATCTAGTTAAGAGAATAGAGAAGGGTTAGAGATGATGTGATGTCACGCTTGACATTCCAGAATAACATAAGGAAATCTATGGTGCAAACAAGTTGAAGAAATGTTGCGAGTAGTATAAATGGATATGTATAGGTCGCAAGCTAAAATATGGTAGAGCAACAAAGTTTTAAGAAAACAAGAGAGATAATGGTTTCTCTAAGTTATTGAAAGTTCAGTATATCATGAATGAACTCAAATGAGTCTAAGATTAATAGCATTTAGAAAGAATGAAATGCTGACCCGGTGATAAAATGATGGTGTAATTGTTTTAGATAAAGGATGACATTTGGGCCTTCGCGTGAATAATGATTTGAAAAAAAAAAGAAGAATAAGAAGAGAAGGAGAAAAGATTTCACTGACGGCACGAGATTAGGATACCCCCCATAAGGTGAATCATATTGAGACACTATGAAATACGATTATGGAAATCACTTCAAATATTCCTCAATGCAACGTAAGCCCTAGCGGCAACGTATTACGTAAAAAGTTTCAAGTCTTCAAGTGGAGGATTGTAGATCAACATTGAGGTGAATCAACAATGGACTGATACAAGTTACAAAGTATGACATGAGATTACGCCATCCCTCTTAAGACGAACAGTAATGAAGGAGCATTAAAGGACTGAGATTTATACCTAAAGGATAGACAACAAAAGTAACTGGGAGTTTGGTAAGCATAGCTCAATAATGATAAATTGAAGTAAAAAAATAATTATGGTATAGTATGACCCATGTAGATGTAGTAAAGCCATACGAATGGATGACCAGATCTATAAAATAAGAAATGGCCATATTCTCAAGTTCTACAAAGTATCGAGCGAAGAACTTCAGGCACCTATAGATGCCTAGAGAGGCATCCTAATAAGAATTGTATATGTTTACAAAGTAAGGCCTGGAGATTGACTAAAAGCTAAAAGGAAAAAGGAAAGATGAATCGCATAAGCGCACTTACAAAGCCAAGGTCATACAGGCTGCATGACAGGAGGTAGCAATAGTTGCGAGATTAGAAAGATTTCGACCATAAGTCATGATATGAGCAAAAAGACTAAAGGGGGGAATACCCTAGACTTTGGATTTATTCATAGAGCAACTGCTTAAATGGTAAGAAGAGTATTAAGGTATTCACAAAAGCTATGAGTTATGAAAATGATAAGAGCATCAGTCAACATTCGAGGACGAATGTTCCAAAGGGGAAATGATGTTACACCCCACAATATTACGATGATGTTACGTATTGCAATATTATATTACGATGATGTTACACCTTGCAGTATTACATTATGATGAAGTTACGCTTCACAGTATTTAGTTACGACAATGTTGTACCCTACAATATTACATTACGGTGATGTTACGCTTTGCAGTATTAAGTTACAATGATATTGCACCCTGTAGTATTGTACGTTGAATTTGTCGTAAGGTAATTGGAATCAGTCCAAGGAAAAGATTATTTGGAGATTATAAGGATTATAAGTGATGAGTAAATTCGTAAAGCTGAGAGGGGAAGCAAGTCGAAGAAAATGAATTTCGTTAAAATTTGGCATTTTGGGATAAAATATGGCCCGAGCTAAAATACCCAATTTTTATGGACTATTGCCAAACAAGGTATCACATGACCATAATAGTAAGGTGTATAAGGTATGTTAAAAGTGAATAATATTTTAAGTAAGTGGAGATAATTCTTAATTATGTGGATAATCAGATAATTATTGAATTTTATGGGAGATTAACAATTTAATTAAGATGATTGGTGTTTGATTATAGGATAAGGATAAAGATCCCCAACGTGGTAGCCCAAGAGGCATTTAAAAAGGACTCTTAATTTTATATTCAAGTTGTCACTTTAAGAATCCACATATCATATGAGTCACTTTGGGTTCCTTTGTCCATTCTTTGGAAATTTGCCAAATTTTAACAAGAATATCAAATGTGTTTCCAGGCCCAAAAACGTGAAACTCCCTGGAGTATTACAATGTCCAAAAGGTGAAACTCTGTGCAATATTACAATGTCCAAAACGTGAAAATCTCTACAATGATACCATGTCCAAACGTGAGATTCTCTGAAATGCTAATTCAAAGAAAGCCCGGTACAATATTTTTCAAGAATATCATACGGATTTTCCCTATTTCGATCTGCCGTTACGTGTTTTCGCAAAAGAGAATCGGTTCAGGTATGTTAAGGCTATCCCTTCTTTCTTTTTGGCATGATCCGTATGATACAAACAAAACGAAAAAATACACAACTTCCATAAATGACTATATTCATAGAACTATTAAAGGTGCCTATATTCTTGAATTCCCATGTATCCTATTATTTTATCATATGTTCATGGATCTCAGAAAATATGTAAGTTGATGAAGTTTGTTTCATGATATTACTCAGAGGTATAATGGTCTTATGACATTCTGAAAGATTTTATTAATGTACTTTTCATGCATTGTATTTATGTACATTGACCCATGATTAGATGACGTTATATACACGTATATATGTATCAGTCACTTGTTTTATCTATTCGTGTATCTACTCCGGTGGGAGATACTATATTTATGGACCGTGTATACCGGTCGTGTGTGGTGACTATTGGGGGTCTGAAGACCCGAGTGTACCTTTTGTTGCTTTGTATGGTGGACTTTGATGTGATATTAGGCATGGATTGGCTATCTCCTTGTCGTGCTATATTGGATTGTCATGCTAAGATAGTGACATTGGCTATGCTGGGTATGCCACAGATTGTGTGGCGAGGTTCGACTGATTTTGTCCCCAGTAGGGTGATTTCATTTTTGAAGGCCTAGCGGATGATTGGGAATGGTTGTCTTTCATACTTAGCCTTTGTGAGGGATGTCAGTGCAAAGACTCCTAGTATTGATTCTATTCCTGTAGTGAGGGATTTTCCCGATGTGTTTCCTGCAGACCTACCGGGAATGCCATCGGACAGGGATATTGACTTTGGTATTGTTCTGGTGTCGGGCACTCAACCTATTTCTATTCCATCGTATCGTATGGCACCGGTGGAGTTGAAAGAATTGAAGGAGCAGCTTCAGGAACTCTATAATAAGGGGTTTATTCGGCCTAGTGTGTCGCCTTGGGGTGCGCCTATTCTATTTGTGAAGAAGAAGGATGGCACGATGAGAATATGCATTGACTACAGGCAGTTGAACAAAGTTACAACCAAGAACAAGTATACTTTTGCACGTATTGATGACTTATTTGACCAGCTTCAGGGAGCGGGGAGCGAGAGTGTTCTCAAAGATTGATCTTCGTTTAGGGTATCACCAGCTGAAGATCAGGGACTCAGATATTCTTAAGACAGCTTTTAGGACCTGATATTGTCATTATGAGTTCCTTGTGATGTCTTTTGGGCTGACCAATGCTCTAGTAGCATTCATGCATTTGATGAACAACGTGTTTAGACCTTATCTTGACTTGTTCGTTATTGTATTTATTGATGATATTATGGTATACTCGCGTAGTTAAGAGGAGCACGCGAAGCTTTTGAGAGTTATGTTGCAGAGATTGAGGGAGGAGAAACTTTATGCAAAGTTCTCTAAATGTGAGTTTTGGCTTAGTTCAGTGGCTTTCTTGGGGCACATGGTGTCCAGTGAGGGTATTCAGGTTGATCTAAAGAAGATAGAGGTGGTTCAGAGTTGGCCTAGGCTGTCCTCAGCCATAGAGATTTGCAGCTTTCTTGGATTGGTGGGTTATTACCATCGGTTCGTTTAGGGATTTTTATCTATTGCATCACCCTTGACCAAATTAACTCAAAAGTGTGCTCCATTCAGTTGGTCGGATGAGCGTGAGGCGAGCTTTCAGAAGCTCAAGACTGCCTTGACTACAACACCAATGTTAGTTTTGCCATCAGCTTCAGGTTCATATGCAGTGCATTGTGATGCTTCAAGAGTTGGTATTGGGTGTGTGTTGATGGAGGAGGGTCGAGTTATTGCTTATGCTTCTCGTTAGTTGAAGCCCTATGAGAAAAACTACCATATTCATTATCTAGAGTTGGTTGCCATTGTTCACGCGTTGAAGATTTGGAGGCATTATTTGTATGGTGTGTATTGTGAGGTGTTTACTCATCATCGTAGCCTCCAGCACTTGTTCAAGCAGAAGGATCTCAATTTGAGGCAGCGGAGATGGTTGGAGCAACTAAAGGATTATGATATTACTATCTTGTACCATCCGGGGACGACCAATGTAGTGGCCGATGCTTTGAGTAGGAAGGTGGTTAGTATGGGGAGTTTGGCGTATATTCTTGTTGGGGAAAGACCTCTTGCAGTTGATGTTTACGCCTTGGCCAATCGGTTCGTGAGGTTAGATATTTCGGAGCCTAGTCGGGTTTTAGCTTGTGTGATTTCTTGGTCTTCCTTATTTGATCACATCAGAGAGCGCCAATATGATGATCCTCATTTGCTTGTCCTTAAGGACAAAGTTCAGCAGGATGATGCCAGAGATGTGACTATTGGTGATGATGGGGTATTGAGGATGCAGGGCCGGATATGTGTGCCCAATATAGATGGGCTTCGGGAGTTGATCTTAGAGGAGGCCCATAGCTCGCAGTATTCCATCCATCCGGGTGCCACAAAGATGTATCCGGATTTGAGACAACACTATCGATGTTGGAGAACGAAGAAGGAAATTATGGAATTTGTATCTCAATGTCTCAATTGTTAGCAGGTGAAATATAAGCATTAGAGACCGGGTGGCTTGCTTCAGCAGTTAGATATTCCAGAGTGGAAGTGGGAGAGGATCACCAAGGACTTCGTAGTTGGGCTCCCACGGACTTTGAAGAATTTCGATGCTATTTGGGTGATTGTGGATCGGCTGACCAAGTTCACGCACTTCATTCCTGTGTGTACTACCTATACTTCAGAGCGGTTGGTAGAGATCTATATTCGAGAGATTGTTCGATTGCATGGTGTCCCAGTTTCTATCATTTTAGATATAGGTACGCAGTTTACTTCACAATTTAGAAGGGTCGTGCAGCGAGAGTTGGGTACTCAGGTTGAGTTAAGCACAAGTTTTTACACTCAGATAGACGGGCAGTCCGAGCGCAGTATTCAAATATTGGAGGATATGTTGTGCACTTGTTTCATTGATTTGGAGGGTCATGGGATCAGTTTCTACCACTCGCGGAGTTTGCTTATAACAACGGTTATTAGTCAAGTATTCAGATGGCTCTATATGAGGCTTTGTATGCGAGGCGGTTTAGATCTCCAGTTGGTTCGTTTGAGCCGGGCGAGGCTAGGCTATTGGGTACAAACTTGGTGCAGGGTGCTTTAGACAAGGTGAAGGTGATTCAGGAACGGCTTCATACAGCGCAGTTGAGACAAAAGAGTTATGCTGACAGGAAGGTCCGTGATGTGTCTTACATGGTTGGGAAGAAGGTTCTACTGAAGGTTTCACCCATGAAGGGTGTTATAAGATTTGGGAAGAAGGGTAAATTGAGTCCTCGATTCATTGGCCCTTTTGAGGTGCTTCGGAGGATTGGGGAGGTGGCTTATGAGCTTGCTTTGCCACCCAGCTTGTCGAGTGTGCATCCAGTATTTCATGTTTCTATGCTTCTGAAGTATATTGGTGATCCGTCTAATGTTTTGGATTTCAGCACGGTTCACTTAGATGATGATTTGACTTACGATGTAGAGCTAGTGGCTATTTTGGAGCGTCAGGTTCAAAAGCTGAGATCAAAGGATATAGCTTCAATAAAAGTGCAGTGGAGAGGTCGACTCGTGGAGGAGGCTTCCCGGGAAACCGAGCGGGAGATGCGGAGCAGATATCCTCACCTATTTGAGGCTTTAGGTATGTTTCTTGACTCGTTCGAGGACAAACGTTTGTTTAAGAGGGGGAGGATGTAATGACCCGGCCAGTCGTTTCATGAGTTACAGCTCTGTTTCCCCTATTTCTGCTTCTTTATGTCTTGTTCAACTGTATTATGTGGTATCGTGTTGGTTAGTTTGGGTTTGAAGTGGCTTTGTACAGAAATGAGACACTTAGTCTCTTTCGAGTAAACTTGAGTTGGGACTTAAGAGTGTGATCGGAATGTGTTTTGGAGGTCCGGGGTAGATTTAGGCTTGAAATGACGAAATTGGAATTTTGACGATTTCCGGTTGGTAGTGGAAATTTTGATATAGGGGTCAGAATGGAATTCTGGAAATTGGAGTAGGACCGTTGTGTCATTTGGGACCTGTGTGCAAAATTTTAGGTCATTCGGACGAGGTTTAATAGACTTTTTAATCGAAAGTTGAATTTGGATGTTTTGGGATTTCTTAGGCTTGAATCCGATGATGATTTGATGTTGTTTTGAGCATTCCGATGGTTAGAACAAGTTTGGATGATGTTATGGGATGTGTTGGCATGTTTAGTTGAGGTCCCGAGGGTCTCGGGTGAGTTTCGGTTGGTTAACGGGTCAAATTCTTGTTTTTAGAAGTTGCAGATTTCTTCATTTCTGTGTTGCAGATATTTGTCCATCGTGTTCGCGAGCAAGCTCTCACGTTCGTGAAGGGATGTGAAGTGAGGCAGGAGAATTTCCCTTCATGTTCACGAAGGGTGAGGCAGAGTGTGCATCGCGAACGCGAAGTAGGTCCCGCATTGGCGTAGAGTAATTGGAGCAGCTGGGTCCCCAGGATTTTGTGCCTCGCATTCGCGTAGGTATAGTTGTGTTCACGAAGGCTTGGTTAGTTGAAGCATCGCATTCACGTGGAGTATGTCGCGTTCGTGAAGGAGGAATAATTGGTCAATGAACTTTTGTGCTTCGCAAACGCGAGGCTTTGACCGCGTTCGCGAATAAGGAAATCAAACCTGGGCAGAATGTTTAAATAGTTGCTTTCGCTATTTTTGGTTTATTTCCTCCATTGTTGAGCAGTTTTGGAGCCTTTTGATAGGGATTGAAGAGGGAATTGAAGGGAAACACTTGGAGGTAAGATTTTTGAACTCAATACTCGATTCTATGGTGAGTTCTACCTAATTAGACATGTAATTAGTGGGATTTAAAGCTTAAAATTGGGGAATTAGGGCTTTATATGTATGAACTCATGAGAGTGTAAGGATTCCAGTTTTATGATTTTTATTGGAATCTGAAATGTGTGCCCGGGGTCGGGTTTGGCCAATTTCGGGATTCTTGATGTAATTTAAATTTTTTTTGCGTGGGCTTCGTTCCCTTAGCATATACTGATGTTATAATTCTGATTTTGGATAGATTTGACACGAGTTGAGTCCGAGTCGAGAGGCAAGGGCGTCGCAGAGTAGCATTTCATTCAGTTTGAGGTAAGTAACGATTGTAAATCTAGACCTAACGGTATGAAACCCCGAAATTTCGAAATATTTTGATAAATGGGGTGACACACATGCTAGGTGACGGGCGTGTGGGTGTGTACCTATAGGGATTGTGACTTGGTCCATCCTGTGGCGACTGTATGGATGCATATCTTGATATACTGTATATAATATCCATGAGTTTTAGAAATTGGTTTGTTAACTTGGACTGAATGCCAAGTTTGGGGCCTTGTGCTGACCTGTTTAGACTCTTAGGGGTATTTTACTACTTTCCTCACTCTATTTGATTTGAAAGCATATCCTCAGTCATGTTTTACCTGTTTATTGTTTAAACCGCTTTCATCACTCTACTTCTTAAAATATGAAAACTGTTTGGGTTGAGTTTCCCTGATTTCACTTATATGACCGAGTGGCCGCGAGGTTAATGACTGAGAGTGATTGAGGACCTAATGGTGAGGAGTATATATATATATATAAGGGGCTTATAATTAATAACTAATCTTGGAACTCCTCGTTCCTCTTCAGCATGCTTATTAACATAAAAAGCAGTACAAGACCATTTGGACTTTGAGGGTCTAATTAAACCCCTTTGTTGTAAGGAATCAATTTCCTTTTTGCATAACTCCAAATACTCAGAGTTAACCTGACATGGTCGAGCCTTGGTAGGGATATTATCCTCAGAAAACTCGTTCCTGTTCAGCATCCTTATTAACATAAAAAGCAATACAAGACCATTTGGACTTTGAGGGTCTAATTAAACCCTTTTGCTGTAAGGAATCAATTTCCTTTTTGCATAATTCCAAATACATAGAGTTCATCTGTAGGCTTAATACAAGTCGCCTTTAAGCCACTTACTTTAAGAGGCTTATCTGAAAGCTTTATAGCAGCTCTCAGAGATGGCAGAAACCAGAACTAGAAGAAGTCTCTCATAGGGATTGTGCAAACCAGTTTGGCTTATGACCCTGTTTATTTTAATGCTTATCCTAATCTGCAGATTTCTCTTTATGATGAGAATTATTTGAATGCTTTAATACTTAGTATTAAATTACATGGATATGATTATTTTCCTGGTATAGAAGTCATATGCATCTGTTATAGGATTTATTTCAAACCGTTATATACTTTGAATCCTATATGTAAAATTATGGATTTCAAAAATGAAACTATTCTTATGGAAACCAACTTTGGTAGATCCAAAGTAACCACCAGAAGACCTATCAAATGGGATGAAATTGATTTCCCTAAAGAATAGGTCATAGAGGAAGCTGTTGCCCCTCAAAACACTGGTAATACTGAGGTTACATAAATAGAACAAACTCAGATGACACTGTTAAAATTAGGCTCAATGAAGCCGATCAAACTGATAATATCAGTTTATCATCTAGACTAACTAGATCATATTCTTCATATATTTCTCCAATTAATTATGTGGTAGATTTTCCATCTAGAGCATCCACATCTCAAATTAGAGAAAATAATAGAATTAATGACATTAGCATTAGTAGTTATAATATTGTCAAGATTAATAATACTGCAGATCTTGAACCTACTCCATCCGATATGGATTTTTCAATGGGTTTAAAAATAATTGAAAACCAAATAGATTTTAGTCCGGGTTCACCGGTAAGAAAAATGATTTTAGAAGAATTTCTAAAACCCAGATGGACTATTTTTAGAAAATGGTTTCATAAAAACTTGACTCCTGAATTGGTACAAATTTTTAGACATGACTTTATGCAGACATTAGCAAGAAAAATAAAATTATTGCTTTTGTTCCATGGTTTATGTCTAAGCATGTTTATAACTATATTTCTGTGTTAGAAAGAGATTATACGCTAACAAATGGAAATATTGTTAATTCTATTTTTCCACCCCAACAATCTTTTCATATAGGAGAAAAAGATAAAATTATTTACTACACTTCTTTTTCAAAAATATTTGAAAATGATGTTGCTACTATAACCGCTAAGAATTTGAATATTATGCTTACTTAGAATAATTATACTAATATATATGTGAGTATTCTAGGTGAACAGATTATTAAGATCCATGAGAAATTGGACAAGCTTATAGCTGAGGTCCAAAAAATCCAACAGAAGGATACTAAAGGTAAAGAGAAAATCGCTACTGCAAGTATCCAACCGCCTTCTGAGGTAAAAGACTTTAAATTTAAAAGTCTGGATGACGTAAGTCTAGAAAATATTGAAGAACTTCTTGTTAAAAAGCTAGGTTAATTTAGAGCTAGTCCTCTAAGTTTAGAGAATGCATCTACTAGCAACCTGAAAGTAGATGACGATATTAATAAAATCTCTGAAAAGTATGCTTGAAAACCATACCAAAGAATGTTTTACTATCCAAGACCAACTCCTCAAGATGTCCTAATAGAAGAACAAGACAATGACCACTACCACCAGGGTTATAGTGGGTTAGATATACGTGAGTGGAATATAGATGGTCTTGCTGAAAGACAGATCTACACGACAATACATAGAATGCTTATGTACAGTACTATCTGTAAAGTTAATAAGACTACAGATAGGGAAATTGTAGAAATGATTATTGCCGAATTTACTGGGCAGCTAAAAGGCTGGTGGGATAATTATCTCACTCATGACCAACACTTTCAAATAATGAACGCAACCAAGACTGAAGACGATAAGACTGTTCAAAACTCAGTCTATTCTTTAGTATTGAATATCATCGAACACTTTTCTGGAAGATGGTCTTATAATAGTGAGACCATTAGAACGATGCTCCAGAATTTTAGGTGTAAAACCCTCACATCTTTTCGATGGTATAAAGATTTTTTCTTATCCAGAGTGATGAAATTACTAGAGAGTAATAGTACTCACTAGAAGTCTAAATTCAAAGATGGACTCCTGCCCTTATTTGCTAAAAGGATTCGAAAAGTCCTTAGAGGCACAAGAATGAGTATTGATTATAATAATTACTCATATGATAAACTATTTAGTGTATGCACTCATGAAGGTTTGGCTCTGTGTAATGAGATCAAGCTAAACCAACAAATTAAGAAACATCGTCTCACTGAGAGACATTAATTAGGTGAAATCTGTGAACAGTTCGCCATTGATATACCTTCCAAGAAGAAGAAATCCCATAAAAAGGATTTCAAAAAGAAAAAGGGTTCGCCGGAGAAATGGTATGAAAAGACCCAAAGAAGAAAGGCTTTTCATAAAGCTAGAAAGGGTTTTACTAAATCCAAAAACCTTTAGGACTGTTATAAATGTGGTTGAGTAGGCCATTACGCTAAGGATTGTAAAATCAAAGACAAGATCAAGGAACTTGATTTAGATGATCATATCAAAGATTCTTTTAAATTATTCTCCAGAAATATCTGACACTGATGAAGGTTCTTCATCAACAAGTGAAGACCTAAGGGTCCTTCATGAAGAAAGTTATACTTCATCTTCTGAAGAAGAGCAAGAGTCCTGTAATAAGGGACAATGCTCAAATCATTGTTGTAATACCGACGATGAACTTTTTAATATTTACTCTCAATTTAGAGAATTAAAGATCAATGTTCTATCTAACGAAAATTTGATTGATCTTTTAAGGGTTATTAAAGACCCTGAATTAAGGTCCCAACTAATAGACAAGATTCCTACTAGTGCAGAAGTAGGAACAAATGTGGAAGAAATTCCATCTCAAAAAGGACCTTACACCATGTCTGAAATAAAAAAAATGGTGAAAAACAAGTCTCAGCCTGAAAGGCTTGCTACTGTCCAAGATTTAAGTATTGAGATAAATTATCTCAAGAAAGAAATCTCGGAATTAAAGGCTTCAAATGTAGCCTTAGATGAAAGGATTTTCAGATTAGAATATTCTGTGGTGATTAATACAGATCCAAGTGTCAAGATTACTTAGGTAGATAATATTGCTAGTTCTTCAGAAAAAAAACTGCTAATACTTTACAGGCAGTAATGGACTTTTCTGAAGATGAATTTTTAGAAAAGTTGCAATATTTTATCATCCAAAAGTTTTTAATAAAAATAACTCTTATAATTGACTACAATTTCAAAAAAGAGTTTGTTGCTTTATTTGGTAGTGGATCAGATTTAATTTGTGTAAAAAAAGGAGTAATATCCTCCAGATATTTTCATAAAACTACTCATCGTTTAAAAAATGCTAGTGGTGGTGCAATGGGTATTTCATATAAATTACTTAGGGCTTATATTTGCCAACATGACACATGCATTCCTGAAAGTTTTGTTTTCGTAAAAGACATTGATAGGGATGTAATACTTGGTGTCCCATTTTTTATTAAATTAATGCCTTTTTTATATTGGAATACAAAAAAGTTTTACTAGTACTTACAATGGTAAAAGTATCACTTTTGAGTTTATAACTGAGCCAGTCCAAAGATTTTTGAGTGAGATTATTTCTAATAATATTTCTTCAAAAGTCAATCAAACTGAATTTTTGAAAAATGAAATTTGTTCCATTAAGATTGAACAAGATTTAAAAAATCCTAAGTTAGTAGAAAAAATTAATTTTCTCAAAAACCAATTTTCTACTTCTATTTGCGGTGACCATCCGAATCAATTTTGGAGTAGAAAAAAATTATATTATAAATTTTCCTTATGAAGAAGACTTTTATGAGGATAATATCCCTACCAAGGCTCGACCTTGTCAGATGAACTCTGAGTATTTGGAGTTATGCAAAAAGGAAAATGATTCCTTACAGCAAAAGGGTTTAATTAGACTCTCAAAGTCCAAATGGTCTTGTATTGCTTTTTATATTAATAAGCATGCTGAACAGGAACGGGGAGTTCCTAGATTAGTCATTAATTACAAACCCCTTAATAAGTTGTTAAAATGGATTAGATATCCTATTCCTAATAAAATGGATTTATTAGATAGATTACATGATACCATTATATTTTCCAAATTTGATTTAAAATCAAGTTATTGGCAAATTCAGATATCTGAATCAGATAAATATAAAACTGCTTTCAATGTGCCAATGAGTCAATATAAATGGAATGTTATGCCCTTTGGTTTGAAAAATGCTCTCTCTGAATTTCAAAAAATTATGAATGATATTTTCCTTCCTTATACGAACTTCATAATTGTTTATATTGATGATATTCTAGTATTTTCAAAAAATATAGAATCTTATTTCAAACATTTAGATTTGTTCAAAAAGATTATTATTCAAAATGGTTTAGTTATAGCAAAACCAAAAATGATGATTTTTCAAACTTCTGTAAGATTTTTGGGACATAACATTGAGAAGGGTAGGATTATTCCTATTAGTAGGAGTATTGAATTTGCTTCTAAGTTCCCTGATATAATTACGGATAAAACCCAGCTTCAGAGATTTCTAGGAAGCTTAAATTATATTTCTCCTTTTATAAAGGATCTTGCTAAAGATACTGCTCTTCTTTATGAAAGATTAAAGAAGAACCCTAAAGCTTGGACTGACAGTCATACTGAAGCAGTCAAGAGAATTAAACAAAAGGTTAATAACCTTCCCTGTTTGACTCTCACCAATCCCACTTGGTCAAAGATTGTGAAAACTGATGCCTCTGATATTGGTTATGGCGGGATATTGAAACAATGTTCTCCAGTAGATAAACAAGAATATCTTGTTCAGTTTTATTCTGGTAAATGGAATGACTCCCAGAAAAAATATGCGAATTGTAGCTAAAGAAATTCTTGCTATTGTCAAATGTGTTATGAAATTTCAGAATGATTTATATAATAAAAAATTTCTTAATAAAACTGATTGCCAAGCAACAAAGTTTATCTTTAATAAAGATTTTAAACATGATGTTTCTAAACAAATGTTTGCAAGGTGGAAAGCTTTATTAGCCCCTTTTGATTTCGAAATTATATACAAAAAAGGGTCTGATAATACCCTTACTGATTTTCTTACAAGAGAATATTTGAACTAATAGTTCTCCATTTGTCTCTACAGATTATGAGGCCGATATACAGACCTCCTCGGCAACGAGGAAGAGGAAGGGCATCTACTAATAATAGAGAGAGTAATACTCTCGCCCAATGGGTAGATATATCTCCCAAAATTATTTCATTACAAAAAAATAATATCTTTTATGAGGGCATTGCTGCCATGCACTTTTTCATAGAATTTTCTATCCCGTGGATAATGAAATGGGATGTACAAGTTAGTTATACCAGTGAAGGAATTCCCTGTTTAAATAGAATCTTTTATCATAAGTTTTGGACAAAATTACTCCAGTCCAACCAGCAAGGGAAGTTATATGGTGAAGAGTTAATCCAACAAATATAGGCTAAAATAGCGGCCTATGTCAAATTAGACAAAACACAGGTTGCAGAGGAAAAATTAAGTCCGTCCATTTGAAATGATCATAAGGAGGCTCCAAATGAAAAAAAGGGCTATATCGAAGAAAGAGATCATTGCTTCATACTTCAAAGAAATAAAAAAGGATCTAGCAAGAAATTTTGAAACAACAATCAGAGATGATATCTCTATGGCCTCCATTTGAAGCACTTCAAATGAAGAAGTATGTGTAGCAGGTGAAACGCAGAGCCCCTCGGACACAGAAATCAATATTGAAGAAATTGAAGATTTCCTTGAAAAGCGAAGGAAAATACCGAAGAATCTTCAGAGAAAAACGACAAAGGGAAAAGCAAAGTCTGAATTATTGAATGCCCCATCAGATAAATTATTGGGGTAATAAAGACAACTTTAATAAAGTAAAGGGTCCCTCCATTATTGAAGGGAATCTGCTTTTATAAAGAAATTTGTCTGTGTGTAATTATAGGACTTTATCTTTTTTTCTTGTCGGCCACACCTGTAATTATTCTGTCGGCCATTTCTACTTTTTAGTTTTGTTTGTTTGTAGACTGATCCATTATATAAGGATCATTTTCCATTCTTTAGAGGTAGGAGTTAGCCAAAGCATTAGCTCTGTCTTCTCTCAAGTTCCTCTCTCCACTTGTAAAGAACCCCTTCTGTAATATTTTCCATTTTGAAATAAAATCAAAAAGGTCGCTTGGCCACAACTAAGGATCTCTGGTCTGGTATTGTTCTTCTCCTTCCCTCTTCCATTTTTGCAGTACTGTTAGCCTAAATGATAGGCAAAATAGGTAAGTGTTAAACTTAGTTCTCGAAGGTTATTTACTATACAAGTTTGGTAGTTAGGAGTTTACTGTGTCAACCCGATGGGGTTTTGGTTAAGAACTATATAGACCAGGCAGTTACTAGTTTCGACAGTAAACCTTGGTGGTGCTCGTAAACCCGTTTAGGCAGGTGGCCATTGAAGGGTTGTGAGGAGCATCGTGGTTTAAGGTTTGCCCAGAGGTTGGTAATTGTCCAGGCTTCATAATTGTTTATATTGATGATATTCTAGTATTTTCAAAAAATATAGAATCTCATTTCGAACATTTAGATTTATTCAAAAAGATTATTATTCAAAATGGTTTAATTATATCAAAACCAAAAATGATTATTTTCCAAACTTCTGTTAGAGTTTTGGGACATAACATTGAGAAGGGTAGGATTATTCCTATTAGTAGGAGTATTGAATTTGCTTCTAAGTTCCTTGATATAATTACAGATAAATCCTAGCTTCAGAGATTTCTAGGAAGCTTAAATTATATTTCTCCTTTTATAAAGGACATTGCTAAAGATACTGCTCTTCTTTATGAAAGATTAAAGAAGAACCCTAAAGCATGGACTGACAGTCATACTGAAGCAGTAAAGAGAATTAAACAAAAGGTTAATAACCTTCCCTGTTTGACTCTCGCCAATCCCACTTGGGCAAAGGTTGTGGAAACTGATGCCTCTAATATTAGTTATGGCGGGATATTGAAACAATGTTCTCCAGTAGATAAACAAGAATATCTTGTTCAGTTTTATTCTGGTAAATGGAATGACTCCCAGAAAAAATATGCGACTGTAGCTAAAGAAATTCTTGCTATTGTCAAATGTGTTATGAAATTTCAGAATGATTTATATAATAAAAAATTTCTGATTAAAACTGATTGCCAAGCAGCAAAGTTTATCTTTAATAAAGATTTGGAACATGATGTTTCTAAACAAATGTTTGCAAGGTTGCAAGCTTTATTAGCCCCTTTTGATTTCGAAATTATATACAAAAAAGGGTCTGATAATACCCTTCCTGATTTTCTTACAAGATAATATCTGAACTAATAGTTCTCCATTTGTCTCTACAGCTTATGAGGCCGGTACATAGACCTCCTCGGCAACGAGGAAGAGGAAGGGCATCTACTAATAATAGAGACAGTAATACTCTCGCCCAAATCGGAAATCAAAGGCTAATAGCCGCTAATCTGACACAAGGTAATACCGAACATCCGTTATACAAGGAATTCATGGATATTATACAATCCAAGAAAGATGAAGGTACATAATCTAATGTACCAACCTATTCCTCAGTTATATCAGAGGATAGTAATGAAAATTTTGAGTTTTATACTCAAAAAGAAACAAAAGAGTTAATAATTCTTTTGGAACAATCCGACCTTAAATGGAAGGATAACCCTTGGCAAATAATGGCCAGTATTTTGATACAGTGTCATACGCTACTCCTGCTTTTAAATACAGGATGCACTATGAGATTATACTCTCAACAACAGGATCTGCTGAAATTCAACATTTTATCCTGCTAATACCAGAAAAACTTATAGTTTTTCAAAGATCATTATTAAAAAGATTATACCTTCTGATGAATGGGGTATCAACACCCTCAAGGATCGTGAATATACACATCCTGACCAAAATATTTAGGTCAAATTTAATTATTGGGACTATGTAGAGAGTTTTAATAAAACTTTCCTTTATGAAAATCCTAATAGAAAACATTCTTGGTTTATTAAACTCTGTCCTAATATGTTCGGACAACAAATTCCAAATTGGTTCTTCAAATGGTGGAAGTTATACGGTCCATCATTAGAAATTCTTCCAAGCCTATTTAAAATCTTATATTCTCAATGGGTAGATATATCTCCCAAAATTATTTCACTACAAAAAGATAATATCTTTTTTGAGGGCATTTCTGCTATGTACTTTTTCATAGAATTTTCTATCCCGTGGATAATGAAATGGGATGTACAAGTTTGTTATACCAGTGAAGGAATTCCCTGTCACGACCCAAATCCCGGTCGTGATGGTGCCCAGCACACTACTAGGCAAGCCTGACCATTATTCAATACTGAACCCAATTTATCAAAAATAGCGGAAAAAAATATCAATTAAGCAAGATTAAAGTACTGAAGATTTTAACAAAATACACAATATAATCTCACTAGGACCCGGTGTCACGAATCTGAGCCTCTAGAATACAGAATATCATCCTAATACATAGTGTATCCAAAGTCTGATAATGCGGAAATAAAAAAGGATAGGATAGGAGGGAGAAGATCAATGGCTGCGAACGCCGTGCAGCTACCTCGATACTCCCAGTAGCTAGATCTGCTGATCAACTGGATCTACTGAGCTTGAGACTGCCCTGGATCTGCACACAAGGTGCAGGGAGTAAAGTGAGTACTCCGGGCCAGTGAGTAATAAAAGTAACTACAGTCCGAAGATAAGAAAATCCAGTAAATACACAAAGTAAACTAAAATCCAAATATATAGCAACATATGGAACTGAGCAGCTAAACAACAGTATAAATACAAATACATGAATGCAATGCAATGCATATGATGGTACATTCCAGTACCCACTACGGCGTGCAGCCCGAGCCATCCATATTTATTTATCATCGACGGCGCTCACTAGGGGTGTGTACAGACTCCGGAGGGGCTCCTACAGCCCAAGCGCAATATCTTGGTCAGTCATTGTTACCTGACCGGTCAGCCATTGTTACCTGACCAATTTATATCATATAGTGCCATTGTTACCACTGTTCAAGTATATCATCCAGTGTCATTGTTACCACTATTTCAAGTATATCACACAGTGTCATTGTTACCACTGTTTCAAGTATATCACACAGTATCATTGTTACCACTGTTTCAAGTATATCACACAGTGTCATTGTTACCACTGTTTCAAGTCACTTTATAATCAGTCCAGAAAATAATATAATAAGCCCCTTGGGCATTTACAAAACAGAAGTTCCTAGCCCGGAATACATTTAAAAATATCATTTAAGTTTTCAACACTTAGAATTATGGTTGAGTTTGCAAAACAACATTTAAAACCTTGGACTGAAATTAAATGATATGCAAATCATGCTAAGCAGTAATATCAATCCTCGAAGGATTTTACAAATCGGCACAAGGCCCCAAACATGGCATCAAGCCCAGTAATATCAATGAAGTATGTGTATCAATCACCCGTATAGTATAAACATCACACGGGGTGGACCAAGTCACAATCCCCAGTAGTATCCGACCCCGCACTCGCCATGGAGTGCGTGTCACGCCTCAATATAGCGTTACGATGTGAAAGTCTGGGGTTTCAAACCCTCAGAATAGCATTTACATCTATTACTCACCTCTAATCGGCCGTAGACTAGTCCGCAATGCCCTTTCCTCTTGAATAGACCTCTTCGCGCGTCAAATCTAGTCAAAAACACAATGAATACGTTACAATAGGCTAAGGGAATATAACCCAATCGAAAAGACTCGAAAAATGTCGAAAATCCCGAAATTAGCAAAACCCGAGCCCCAGGCCCACGTCTCGAAATTCAGAAATTTTTACATCAATACGACCCTTATCTCGCCACGAGTCTATACATACCAAATTCACAAAAATCGGAGTTCATTTTGACCCCTCAAATCACCATTTAATTCTCTTAAGTTTCAAGCCCTAAACCACCATTTTTGTCCATAAATTACTTGAGTTTTCAGCTCTAATCCATGTATTTAACTTGGAAATAAGTAGAAACAACTCACCTTTGATGCTTGATGAAATCCCCCTTGAAATTCTCTCCAAAATAATCCAAGCCAAATGAAAGAAATGAAAGAAATAAGCCAAATCCGTGTTTAAAAGAATCTGCCCGTGCTTCGTCGAGTTGTACCTTGCACTTGTGCTATACAGGTTGTACATCCTATTAAAATTGTTCCTTGTCGGACACCTTCTGTTTAAACACCCATAACGTCTTGTATAAATATCCAAATGATAAACGGTTTGAAGATTTAGAAACTAGACTCAAAGATCTTTAATTTGATAGGTTTTACACCATATAACTCTTTATATATCCCTAAATATGAGCTTCTAAATCGGCTCCATGAAATCAGAAAATTTCTGGAGAAACTGCTCCACGAGTCATCTCAATCAATCATAACTTTCTCTACAAATGTACAAATTACAATTTCTTTAGATTTATGGAATCTAGATACGAAGTTCTACAACTTTCATTTTTGAATCATCTCAAAATTCCTTCTAGATCAAAAGATATAGGTCTCCGAAGTACGCTCCACGACTGCACATTGCTGTCCAAAGACAGCTTAGCAGCAGAATTTGTAGCAGCTTTTATTTTCACTAAAAAAGCTCTAACTCCATCATACGAACTTGGAATTAGATGATTCTTATTCCTATGAGTCACAAATAATAATACGAACACAACCCTTCAATCGAAACTCAATTCGGAGCTCGTTTGCCCAGTTCAATACCCATTTCGCTCGTTAAACAATTAACTCACATTTCACGTCAAAAACCCAATCGCGACTTGATGAAATTAAACCAAAATTTCCAGATCAGTCCTATAATTCATGATTTAAATTCTGGAAGTCTCGAAATCAAATTTGGATCTCTAGAACTAAAAATGAACCTTTAGATCATTACATTTATGCTCAAAACGGCAAAAATCTTCCAAAAATGACCCGTTGGGCATCCGAAACACACCCGAGGCCCCCGGGACCCCGACCAATAATACCAACCAGTCCCAAAATACATTACGGACTTGCTCGAGGCCTCAAATCACATCAAACAACGCTAAAATCATGAATCAACCTCCAAGTTTCCAAAAACTTCCGAAAATACACTTTCGATCAAAAACCCGATCAAACGATGTCCGAATGACCTGAAATTTTGCACACACATCACAAATGACATAACAAAGCTACAACAATTCTCAGAATTCCATTCCGACTCTCGGATCAAAATCTCACTTATCAACCGGAATTCGCCAAAATACTAACTTCGCCAATTCAAGCCTAATTCTACACCGGACCTCCAAAATTACTTCTGATCACACTCCTAAGTCACAAATCATACCCCGAAGCTAACCGAATCATCAAAATTCAAATCCGAGCCCTCTAACATATAAGTTAATGTTCGGTTGACTTTTCCAACTTAAACCTCCTTAAAAGAGACTAAGAGTCTCAAACCTTACCAAAATCATTCCGGAATGACTTCAAATTTTGCACACAAGTTACATTCGACATTACGGACTTGCCCCATCTTTCGGAACTGCATTTCGACCCCGATATCAAAATTTCCACTTCCGGTCGAATTTTCTCAAAAACCTTCAAATTTCTATATTTAGCAAATGACTTCAAAATGACCTCCGGACATCCGAATTCACTTCTGATCGCGCTCCCAACTCCAGAATCACCATACGGATCTATTCGCAGACTCAGAATCCCAAACAGACATCTATAACACTGAAATGCCTTCCAACCCAAATTTATGAAAATCTTCTAAAGTACTAACTTTCACAATATAAGCCGAAATACTCACGGGTTACCCAAAACCAAATCCGGACATACGCCCAAGTCCGAAATCATCATACGAACATGCTGGAACTTTCAGATCCCAATTCCGAGGTCGTTTACTTAAAATTCTAATCCTAGTTCATTTCTTTAATTTTAAGCTTTCAAAATGAGAATTTCCATTTAGATTTGACTCCAAACTTCCTGAATTTTAATTCTGATCATACACACAAGTCAATATACCTGAGATGAAGCCGCTCATGGCCTCAAACTGCTGAATGATGCGCCGGAGCTCAAAACGACCGGTCTGGTCGTTACATTCCCTGTTTAAATAGAATCTTTTATCATAATTTTTGGACAAAATTACTCTAGTCCAACCAGCAAGGGAAGTTATATGGTGAAGAGTTAATCCAACAAATACAGGCTAAAATAGAGGCCTATGTCAAATTAGATAGAACACAGGTTGCAGAGGAAAAATTAAGCCCGTGCTTTTGAAATGATCACAAAGAGGCTCCAAATGAAGAAAGGGGCTATATTAGATAAAGAGATCATTGCTTCGTACTTCGAAGAAATAAAAAACGATCTAGCAAGAAATTTTGAAACAACAATCAGAGATGATATCTCTATGGCCTCCATTGGAAGCACTTCAAATGAAGAAGTATGTGTAGCAGGTGAAGCGCAGAGCCCCTCGGACACAGAAATCAATATTGAAGAAATTGAAGATTTCCTTGCATAGCTGAAGGAAAATGCCGAAGAATCTTCGGAGAAAAACGACAAAGGGAAAAGCAAAGTCTGAATTATTGAAGGCCCCATCAGATAAATTATTGGGGTAATAAAGACAACTTGAATAAAGTAAAGGGTCCCTCCATTATTGAAGGAAATCTGCTTTTATAAAGCAATTTGTCTGTTTGTAATTATAGGACTTTATATTTTTTTCTTGTTGGCCACACCTGTAATTATTCTATCGGCCATTTCTACTTTTTAGTTTTGTTTGTTTGTAGGCTGATCCATTATATAAGGATCATTTTCCATTCTTTAGAGGCAGGCGTTAGCCAAAGCATTAGCCCTGTCTTCTCTGTAGTTCCTCTCTCCACTTGTAAAGAACCCCTTCTGTAATATTTTCCATTTTGAAATAAAATCAAAAAGGTCGCTTGGCCACAACTAAGGGTCTCTGGTCTGGTACTGTTCTTCTCCTTACCTCTTCCATTTTACAATACTGTTAGCCTAAATGATAGGCTAAATAGGTAAGTGTTAAACTTAGTTCTCGAAGGTTATTTACTATACAAGTTTGGTAGTTAGGAGTTTACTGTGTCAACCCGATGGGGTTTTGGTTAAGAACTATATAGACCAGGCAGTTACTAGTTTCGACAGTAAACCTTGGTGGTCCTCGTAAACCCGTTTAGGCAGGTGGCCGTTGAAGGATTGTGAGGAGCATTGTGGTTTAAGGTTTGCCTAGAGGTTGGTAATTGGCCAGGCTTAATAATTGTTTATATTGATGATATTCTAGTATTTTCAAAAAATATAGAATCTCATTTCGAACATTTAGATTTGTTCAAAAAGATTATTATTCAAATGGTTTAGTTATGTCAAAACCAAAAATGATGATTTTCCAAACTTCTGTTAGATTTTTGGGACATATCATTGAGAAGGGTAGGATTATTCCTATTAGTAGGAGTATTGAATTTGCTTCTAAGTTCCCTGATATAATTACGGATAAATCCTAGCTTCAGAGATTTCTAGGAAGCTTAAATTATATTTCTCCTTTTATAAAGGACCTTGGTAAAGATACTGCTCTTCTTTATGAAAGACTAAAGAAGAATCCTAAAGCTTGGACTGACAGTCATACTGAAGCAGTCAAGAGAATTAAACAAAAGATTAATAACCTTCCCTGTTTGACTCTCGCCAATCCCACTTGGGCAAAGGTTGTGGAAACTGATGCCTCTGATATTAGTTATGGCGGGATATTGAAACAATGTTCTCCAGTAGATAAACAAGAATATCTTGTTCAGTTTTATTCTGGTAAATGGAATGACTCCCAGAAAAAATATGCGACTGTAGCTAAAGAAATTCTTGCTATTGTCAAATGTGTTATGAAATTTCAGAATGATTTATATAATAAAAAATTTCTGATTAAAACTGATTGCCAAGCAGCAAAGTTTATCTTTAATAAAGACTTTAAACATGATGTTTCTAAACAAATGTTTGCAAGGTGGCAAGCTTTATTAGCCCCTTTTGATTTCAAAATTATATACAAAAAAGGGTCTGATAATACCCTTCCTGATTTTCTTACAAGAGAATATCTGAACTAATAGTTCTCCATTTGTCTCTACAGCTTATGAGGCCGGTATACAGACCTCCTCGGCAATGAGGAAGAGGAAGGGCATCTACTAATAATATAGAGAGTAATACTCTCGCCCAAATCGGAAATCAAAGGCTAATAGCCGCTAATCTAACACAAGGTAATACCGAACATCCGTTATACAAGAAATTCATGGATTTTATACAATCCAAGAAAGATGAAGGTACATCATCTAATGTACCAACCTATTCCTCAGTTATATCAGAGGATAGTAATGAAAATTTTGAGTTTTATACTCAAAAAGAAACAAAAGAGTTAATAATTCTTTTGGAACAATCCGACCTTAAATGGAAGGATAACCCTTGGCAAATAATGGCCAGTATTTTGATACAGTGTCATACGCTACTCCTGCTTTTAAATACAGGATGCACTATGAGATTATACTCTCAACAACAGGATCTTCTGAAATTCAACACTTTTATCCCGCTAATACCAGAAAAACTTATAGTTTTTCAAAGATCATTATTAAAAGGGTTATACCTTCTGATGAATGGGGTATCAGTTCCCTCAAGGATCGTGAATATACACATCCTGACCAAAATATTAAGGTCAAATTTAATTATTGGGACTGTGTAGAGAGTTTTAATAAAATTTCTTTTATGAAAATCCTAATAGAAAACATTCTTGGTTTATTAAACTCTGTCCTAATATGTTCGGATAACAAATTCCAAATTGGTTCTTCCAATGGTGGAAGTTATACGGTCCATCATTAGAAATTCTTCCAAGCCTATTTAAAAGCTTATATTCTCAATGGGTAGATATATCTCCCAAAATTATTTCACTACAAAAAGATAATATCTTTTATGAGGGCATTGCTGCCATGTACATTTTCATAGAATTTTCTATCCCGTGGATAATGAAATGGGATGTACAAGTTGGTTATACCAGTGAAGGAATTCCCTGTTTAAATAGAATCTTTTATCATAAGTTTTGGACAAAATTACTCCAGTCCAACCCGCAAGGGAAGTTATATGGTGAAGAGTTAATCTGACAAATACAGGCTAAAATAGAGACCTATGTCAAATTAGACAAAACACAGGTTGCAGAGGAAAAATTAAGCCTGTACTTTTGAAATGATCACAAAGAGGCTCCAAATGAAGAAAGGGGCTATATCAAAAAAAGAGATCATTGCTTCGTACTTTGAAGAAATAAAAAAGGATCTAGCAAGAAATTTTGAAACAACAATCAGAGATGATATCTCTATGGCCTCCATTGGAAACACTTCAAATGAAGAAGTATGTGTAGCAGGTGAAGCGCAGAGCCCCTTAGACACAGAAATCAATATTGAAGAAATTGAAGATTTCCTTATATAGCTGAAGGAAAATGCCAAAGAATCTTCGAAGAAAAACGACAAAGGGAAAATCAAAGTCTGAATTATTGAAGGCCCCATCAGATGGAGATAGAGCTTAGTATCGGAAGGAAGAATGGTAGCCTTATGCAATGCAGAAATACAGATGGAGACAGTGCTTAGTCTTGGAAGACAGAATGGTAGCCTTATGCAGGAAGTAAAAAGGGCAAACAACAATAGAGTTTTCTTAGCTGATATCGGATTGTAGTATCGTGATTGCTGGGTATATCGTGCCTGCTGGGGACACTGTTGTGTGTAGATAACATTTGCGAGCAAGTGTAATGGTTTAGAGAGTTGTATTCTTGAACTTTGTGAGTGAGCATATGGTATATTTGATGATTTTGCAACTCATGTGCCTGCATCCAAAGAAAATTGTGAGTTTTGTAAAGGGGGAGGTTAGTTCGTATCCCCGTTGGCTTTGCTTGACCTGCTCGATTTTGATCTGGTGATACTGCCCATATCATTGGGGTAGCGTTACTAAACAGAGCGATTTCAGAAATAAACATGCATGATTTTAGTAAAGAAAATGTAACATAAATACATAATTAGGAATAGTTTTCTTTAGATGAACCGATGACTGCGACGTGGTTCAAGACATTGCAACTTCTCTTGCTTCGGAACTTTGAGGGTCCTCCTCAAAATTCTGCCCCAGTTTACTGGGCTGCTGCTTCTGATGGCTGCTTGCAGCGAATGGCTGAAATCACTTCAGAATTTTGAGGGTCCTACTCAAAATTCTGCCCCGGTTTCCAATTGCGTCGGGAAATGAAAATTTTATTAAATTGTGACCCAACCTATAGGGCTGCCTACGTATCCCCTCTTAAACGGGAATCAGGTCAGGCGTAGTTCAAATTCCATCATGAAAGAAAGCATAAAGGTTACACATAGTATCGTTTGACTGCATCTGAATTGATCGGCTTTGGCCAAACTTCCCCGTCCATTTCTGCAATTATGAGGGCTCCTCCTGTTAGAACCCGGTGAACAATGTACGGACCCTTCCAGTTGGGAGAGAATTTCCCTTTGGTTTTATATTGATACGGGAAAATCTTCTTTAATACTAGCTGCCCTGGTGTAAATTGTCTTGGCCTGACTCTTTTGTTGAAGGCTCTGGACATTCTGTTATGATAAAGCTGACCATGGTAAACTGCATTCATTCTCTTGCCATCTATAAGAGCTAGGTGCTCGTAACGACTCTTCACCCACTCTGCATCGTCGAGTTCTGCTTCTTGTATGATCCTCAAGGAAGGGATTTCTACTTCGGTGGGAATGACTGCTTCCATACAATAAACCAACATGTAGGGGGTTTCCCCAGTTGATGTGCAGACTGCGGTGCGGTACCCCAATAAAGAAAATGATAGCTTCTCGTGCCACTACTTATGCTTCTCTATCATTTTCCTTAGTATCTTCTTGATATTCTTGTTGGCGGCCTCTACGGCTCCGTTCATCTGAGGTCTGTAGGCTGTAGAATTTTTGTGTTTGATCTTAAAGGTTTCACACATGGCTTTCATCAGGTCACTGTTGAGGTTGGAACCATTATCAGTGATAATTGACTCCGAGATCTCGAATCGACAAACGATATCGATCATGGACGAAGTCTGTCACGACTTTCTTAGTTACTACTCAGTAAGATGCTGCTTCAACTCATTTGGTGAAATAATCAATTGTTATTGGATGAACCTGTTCCCGTTTGATGTGGCGGGTTCGATTGGTCTAATAACATCCATTCCCCATGCGGCAAACGGCCACGACGAGCTTGTCGTATTAAGCTCGTTTGGAGGCACCTTTATCATGTCTGCGTGTATCTGGCAGCGGTGACACTTTCGGATATACTGGATGCAGTCTGTTTCCATAGTCCTCCAAAAGTAACCAGATCGGAGTATTTTCTTTGCTAAGACAAAACCATTCATATGTGGACCGCAGATCCCTGCATGGATTTCCTGTAATAGCCTAGATGCTTCCTTTGCGTCGATACACCTTAGTAATTCCAAATCAGGAGTCCTCCTGTACAGGATTCCTCCGCTGTGAAACAAATTATTGGATAACCTCTGAAGCATGCGCTTATGAGTAGCGTTTGCGAGTTCTGGGTATTCTTCTTTTGCCAAGTATTCCTTAATATCATGAAGCCAAGGCTTTCCGTTTGCTTTTTCTTTGACATGAGCACAGTAAGCTGGCTGATCATGGATTTTTACCGGAATGGGATCAATGAAATTCTTGTCTGGATGCTGTATCATGGATGATAGGGTAGCCAGTGCATCAGCGAATTCATTCTGGACTCTGGGAACATGCTGGAACTCTGTCTTTGCGAACCTCTTTTTTAATTCTTGTACGTGATGCAGATAAGAGAGTATTTTGGAGTTCTTGGTTGCCCATTCTTCTCGAACCTGATGTATAAGCAAATCTGAATTCCTAATCACTAGGAACTCTTGAATGTTCATGTCAATAGCCATCTTGATCCCTAAGATGCAGGCTTCATATTCGGTCATGTTGTTGGTACACGGGAATCTGAGTTTGGCAGAGACCGGATAATGCTGACTGGTTTCTAATACCAGTACTGCTCCTATGCCAACTCCTTTGAAATTTGCTGCTCTATCTAAAAACATCCTCCAACCACCATAGGATTCTGCAATGTCTTCTCCTATGAATAATACCTCTTCGTCGGGAAAATACGTTTTTAGGGGTTCGTATTCTCTGTCCACGGGATTTTCAGCAAGGTGATCTGCTAGTGCCTGTCCCTTGATCGCCTTCTAAGTCACGTAGACAATGTCAAATTCACTCAACAAGATTTGCAACTTGGCTAGCTTGCCAGTGGGCATGGGCTTCTGAAATATGTACTTCAAAAGGATCCATCCTTGATATGAGATATGTAGTATAGGCGCAGAAATAGTGCCTCAGCTTCCGCGCCACCCAAGTCAAAGCACAACAGGTGCGCTCTAATAGAGAATACTGAGCCTCATACGGGGTGAACTTTTTACTGAGGTAATATATGGCTTGCTCCTTCCTCCCCGTTTCATCATGCTGACCCAAAACACAACCGAACGCTCCATCCAATACTGCAAGGTAGAGTAATAGAGGTCTACCTAGCTTGGGAGGGACCAAAACTTGTGGTGTTGATAGGTACTCCTTGATTCTATTGAAGGTCTTTTGGCAGTCATCAGTCCATTTGATAGCGGCGTCCTTCTTCAACATCTTAAAAATGGGCTCACAGATAACTATAGATTGTGCTATGAACCGGCTGATGTAGTTGAATCTCCCCAGGAAACTCATTACGTCCTTCTTGTTCTTTGGCGGTGGAAGTTCTTGAATAGATTTGACCTTTGATGGATCCAATTCTATCCCTCGGCGACTCACAATGAACCCAAGTAGTTTTCCGGTAGGAACCCCAAATGCACATTTCGCGGGATTCAGTTTCAGGTTGTACCTTCTCAGTCTGTTGAAGAACTTCCTCAAATCTTCCATGTGATCAGTGGCTTTCTTGGACTTTATGATGACATCATCTACATACACCTCAATCTCCTTATGTATCATATCATGGAAAATAGTAGTCATGGCCCTCATGTAGGTGGCCCCTGCATTCTTCAACCCGAATGGCATCATCTTGTAGAAGTACATCCCCCATGGTGTAATGAAAGCCGTTTTGTCAACATCTTCTTCATCCATCCAGATGTGATGATAACCAGCAAAACAATCTACAAATGATTGCAACTCGTGCTTGGCGCAATTGTCAATCAGGATATGTATGTTCGGCAAGGTGAAGTCGTCTTTTAGACTGGCTCGATTGAGATCTCGGTAGTCGACACAGACTCTGACCTTACCATCCTTCTTCGACACCGGCACAATATTGGCTAACCATGTCGGATATTCTACTACCTTGAGAACCTTAGCTTTGACCTGTTTAGTGACTTCTTCTTTGATCTTCAAACTCATATCAGGCTTGAACTTTCTGAGCTTCTGCTTTACCGGTAGAAATGTCGGATTAGTTGGCAGTTTGTGGGCCATAATAGATGTGCTCAGACCAGTTATGTCATCATATGACCAGGCGAATATGTCCTCGTATTCTCTTAGAAATTCTGTGTACCCTTCTTTTTCTAACGGTGATAAGGGAACCCTGATTCGTGTTTCCTTGACATTTTCTGCATCTCCCAGGTTAACAATCTTAGTCTCGTCCAAGTTGGACTTCAGCCTGTTCTCAAAATTCTCAACCTCTTTAACAATTTCTTTCGGTATGTCATCTTCCTATGAATCTATGTCCGTTTGTTGCGTTGTCTCGTTGCATGTCACAGTCATTGGTTCATCAAGATAGGTAATAGTAATGTTGTATAAATAAAGTAATGAGAGAAAATAATAAGAGTAAGATTTGTAAGGAAACCGAAATACTTTGATAAATTTCATAACTGTTTTGAACATTGGAAGATCTTATTGCGAAAATTCAAAATGCGAAAGGAAAATCAATTAGTTAAAGATAGTGCATGATGCTTTGTTTAGCCTTGCTACCCCGAGGCTTTCCTAGATTTGGTAGTTCTGATGGTCCAATTGTTGAGGTATGCTCCTCGGCTTACGACCTGTATGGAAGGGCCTTGCTCCCCCTCCTCCTTGAAGATGACACATCAATCCATGTTATCATCTTCTAGGAACAAATTCCTCACTGCTGCCAGTGCTTCCTCTTCTTCTGACCCATAGATAACATCGGCTGGCTGGAAAGTCTACTCCAAATGTGGTATTGGCTGCTCCAGTGGGTAGTATGGACCGCGCCATAGTGGTGACCAGTTGTTGAATTCTTCCCAAGTGTACTCATATCCCAAACTAAAGGTGGTGCCATGTTTCTTCAGTTTGATAGGCTTGGCGATTCCTTGGAGGTTTATATCCGCTCCAGTTCAATATGCTTTAAATTTTGTTGTCCCTCCATTTGTCTTTATCAACGGCATTGACTCGCTTTATGTGGTGATAGGTTTCCCCGACTATCTTTCTTCTTCCTCCGATCACTGGGATGGTTTGGCGATTGTATATGGGATTGCTACCGTCGCCGTGAATGATCACCTCTTGGTGATTCAACTCAAACTTCACTGCCTGATGTAGTGTTGACGCTACAGCCCTATCGGCTTGAATCCATGGTCTCCCAACAGCAAGTTGTAAGATGGCGGCACATCTATTACTTGGAAATCGACATCGAACCAAGTAGGACCCATTTGAAAGCACAAACTAATTTCCCCAATAGTGGACCTTTGGGAACCGTCGAAAGCGGTGACATTGATAGACCCGTCCTAGATCTCATATAGCCCATTTTCCAATGTTCTGAGTGTTACTAACGGACAAATATTGAGGCTGAACCCTCCATCAATCAGGATCCTAGTGATAAAATAATCTTCGCATTGCACGATGATGTGCAATGCTTTGTTGTACTCAACCCTTCTGGTAGTAGCTCATCTTCATGAAAAGTAATCTTGTGACTTTCCAATACCTGCCCTACCATGTTTGCCATTTCTCCTCCGGTGATGTTGCTTGGTACATATGCCTCACTCATTACCTTCAACAAGGCATTCTTATGTGCATCGGAACTTTGCAGCAAAGCTAGGATAGAAATCTGTGCCGGTGTTTTGTTCAGCTGATCAATGACTGAGTATTCCTTGGCTTTTATCCTTCTCCAGAGATCATCGGGCCTAGTTTCAGTGATGGTCGGCCGACCAGAGGCTTACTTACTCAACTCAGCTAAATGCTCCGAGTATAAACCCTGCCAGTTCTTGTCATACCCTGTGCCGCAACTGTTTCCCCAAACATGGATTTCCCTTTCCTTCTCGCCTTGGTTGTGTAATCCCAAGGTATGACATTTGTATGGAATGGTGTTATAGCCAAGATTGCTACCGGAATCAGCACGAGCACCTTTACTCCGAACAGAGCATGTACTTTTGAAGGTAACACAACAACTTCAAATGGTACAGGTGCATTTGCTGGAGACCCAAACTCGACCTCAATCGGTGTTGACGTATTTGCCGAGGATGGTGATTCAAACTCAAGTGATATGGACATGTTTACCTCGGCATCCCGAGAAGGCTGAGTCTGGACTACAATCGGATTAAGGGTGACTATTGGCTTTTTTGGTTCATCACCTTCTGTGATTAAACCGATCGATCCTTTTGGGGTCCCAATCATCCTCTATTTCAATCATGTAGACACCTCCACCCTTGTGTCCAGCAGAGGGTTGTTACGGACATTCGGAGTAGGCTCCTTTGCCACAATGATCTTGTTATCATTCAGAGTCTGGATCTTATATTTCAGAGAGCGGCATTCATCAATGGTATGCACATGATTTATTTGGATTGACCCATTGAGGAGGGTTTTTAGGGGTTATAGCAGGGACAAGGGTGACATAACCAACAGCTTTGAGTCTTTCATACAACTGGTCAATTGGTTCAGCAATGGCGGTATACTGTTTGGGAGGTCTGCGGTCAAAATTTGGTCGAGGTATGGGAAAGTTTTGATGTGTGGGAGGTGATTAATAGTGGGATGGCTGAGCATTGTAGGCTTGGTAGACATGTGCAGGTTGGGAATATTTGGGTGAAGTAGGTTGATATGTGGGAGGTGGGGGTAATTGGTAATTCGGGGTATATTGATATGCGAGTGGAGGTATTGGATAGGCTTGGTATTTGATAGGGGATTTGGATCTTTGTGCAACCATTATGGCACCTACGTCCCTTTTCTTGGACGTACCACCAGACTTTAAAGCTTTATTGGTAGCTTGTAAAGCTTCAAAGTTTGTAACCATACCACTTTTTATGCCTTCCTCGATCTTTTCCCCTAACTTGATGATGTCAGAAAATTTCTGGCTCTCAATCAACATCATCCTTTCATAGTAATGCGAGTCTTGAGCCCGGGCGAAAAACTTTTTCATTTGTGCTTCTTCTAAAACCGGTCTGACCTTAGCGGCTTCTGATCTCCAACGAGTAGCGTACTCGCAGAATATTTCTGTGGGCTTCATCTTTAAATTCTGGATGTAGAACACATATGGCACATTTTCTGTGTTGAACCTGAACCTGTACATAAAGTCGGACGCCATACTCACCTAATTCGACCATTTCTTTGGGTCTTGGCTAATGTACCAAGACAGAGCATCTCCTCTTAGACTCCTCATAAAAAGTTTCATGCAAATCCTTTCGTCCTTCCCTACTCCGATCATCTTGTCGCAGTATGTTCTCAAGTGGACTCTCGAATCCCCTGTACCATCAAACATCTCGAACTTAGGAGGTTTGTACCTGTCGGGCAGTTCGAAATCTGGTTGTATGCAAAGATCTTCGTAGTTAAACCCTTCAATCCCCTTACTTCTTTCGACACCCTAAATTCGGCTAGTCAATTTCTTGATTTCTTTATCCAGGTTCCTGATGAGCGAGTCTTTATCATCAGACTCGGGTGTGCTTGAGATGGGTTGGGTGGAGTGTGGCATGATCTCCACATAGATTGGGGTGTTATGGTAGGCGTGGAAATGGTCATTTATGGAGTTCAAAGGTTCAGAGATGAGCAGTGGAGTATTGTTGGATGTGTGGCAAGTATTGCGGTGATGGTGAGGAGTGGGATGGTTTTGTGGTTTTGGGGTATTTTGTGGAGGCGTGGGGTTTTGAGTGTTCGAAAAATTGATATCTAGAGTGGTGAGGGAAAATGACAAGTTTGCCAAATTCCGAACCTGATCAAGTTCCTTTTGAAATTTCAACAGTTTTTGCTTGAGTTGGGATGCACTTTCTTTGGAGGCCTGAGCATCATGAGTGACCTGTACCCGTTCAGTTGAGTTTTCCTTTCTGGCGTTGTTCAAATATTCCATCTTTCCTTTGTTCCTACTTCTGATACGATTAGGAGGAGGAGTGGGTGGAGGGCCCTTTGATCTCGTGGAATATGATAACGATGCCAGAGTGCACGAACTAACCTTTGGAGAGGGGAATAAAAATGAAAAATAAAACAAAAGGTAATAAGTTAGTGAGGATTATAAGGAAAAGATGTTGCGATATTTAAACACATAGTGCAAGAATGTAAATCATGTCCTAATTTGGGAGCCTCGTTGTGCCCGAGGTAGACCTAGCGACAAATTGATTTGGAGAACTTAGAATGCTAAATGCCTCATTTTATTGATAAAAGTAGACGAATCCCAATACGACACTAAATAAAATGTCACTAGTGGCCATTGGCCTTATTACATTACTTAAAGCAAAAGAAAACTCCTATCTATTTGGTCCCAAAAGGACCTTTCTCATGTTGAATGCTCTCGTTGATCAGATCCTCCAGTTCGCGTAGGTTCACCAGTGAAAATTCCTTTGCCAGGTGTTCTCCTTCGTTTCCCTCAGCGTTCTGGTAGTCGGTAACTCTCTTCCTCACTTTCCCTTCTAATTCCAACAGACTGTATTCTAGAATTCCAACTTTTCGCTAGCTCTGGAGGCCATCTCTTTCCACTTGTTGATTTGGTCATTTGATGGAAAACTCATCCACCAGTCTAGCAAGAGTGAGGGTATGCTAACTATACCGAAGTTGGGGACCTCATTCTTCATTTTCGGCAAAACAAAAGGGTTAAGACCCTACCCCCACCAAACTTGACTATTTAAATATCAATAATTAGAATAAAAACATTTAGTTCTCCACATAAATGCACATAACGTGATAGTATCCATTTGGGTTTTAGGGAAACCCAGTGGACTTTGGACAAGGCTATTTTAAAGAGCCATTATGCGGACAACATAACTGACTCGGCTAGGTTTGACCATGATGGATGCACAATTTAAACAGAGTAAGGTTTCTATATGGTTTTAGACTAGTATCCTTGAGCGGACAACTCAAGAGGGAAAGGTCCTCTTTGCTGAAACGTCGAGTTTCTTTTGAAGAGTGAAGTGCTTTGATGAAAAGTATTCTTTGATTACTTGGAACAAGTACACATGTTTTTGCCGCTAAAAGCTTGGCTGCTATATATGGGCATGGTTCATTCGACCGTTTGGCCCGGTACATTTCTTTCCCTATCGAGGTCCCATTTGGGGTGCCTTGACTTTCCCGATGAGATGATCTTCCAGGGGTGCCCCCAGTATTTGAAGTGGATTGTAAAAGAAATCTTGAATAATTTTTGGGTCTCCTTTAGGTGCCGCATGGCCATTGCCTCGTTAAAAACCTTGCCAATAAAACCTTTCTAGGGACAAAATCCGACTGAAGTAAAAGAGTGCAACTGGTGCTCGAGGATGTTCTCGTAATTTTCCATTGGATGCCCTAGCAATAATATCGTTTTAGCATTGATATGTTCCAGTTGCTTGGAAGTTGTTAGCCCTCCATGGTGCCGAGCTTATAAGACCCTTTGCTGACTACTCAAAGGACGCAGTACGGTCCTTTCCAATTTTGGCCTAGCTTTCCTTCATTAGGGTTTTGGGTGTTAAGGGTGACTTTCCTTAGAGCCAAGTCCCCGAATCCGAAATGTCGGAGGTTTATTCTCCTGTTATAGTATCTTTCGATCCTTTGCTTTTGGGTGGCCATTCGGACCAGCGAGGTTTCTCGTCTTTCATCTAGTAATTTGAGGGCCGTTGTTATGGCCTCGTTGTTCATGCTCTCAGTGGCATGTTGGAATCTGGCGCTCGGCTCCCCAACCTCCACTGGTATCAAAGCCTCGGCACCGTTTACTAGAGAGAAAGGAGTTTCTCTTGTGCTTGATTTTGCAGTTGTTCGGTATGCCTACAACACCTATGGTAACATTTCTCTCCACTTTCCCTTGGCGCTTTCCAGTTTTTTTTTAAAGTTTTGGATGATGGTTTTATTTGTGGACTCAGCCTGGCTGTTCGCACACGGGTGGTAGGGCGTCGATAGGATTCTCTTGATTTTGTGATCCTCAAGGAATTGTGTTACCTTGCTCACGATGAATTGCTTCCCATTATCACATGTTATCTCGGAAGGAATCCCGAATCGGCATATGATGTGGTCCCAAATGAAGCTGATGACTTCTTTTTCTCTCATATTTTCGAAAGCCTGTGCTTCCACCCATTTGGAGAAATAGTTAGTCATAAACAAAATAAATCTAGCCTTACCTGGTGCCGTTGGTAGGGATCCGACAATGTCCATCCCCCACTTCATGAACGGCCATGGTGATAAGACTGAATGCAGGTGTTCAACGAGTTGGTGGATCATTTGGGCAAATCTCTGGCATTTGTCTCACTTACGGACGAATTCTTTGGTGTCTTTTTCCATGTTGTCCCAATAGTATCCTGCACTGATTACCTTTTGGACTAAGAAATCTTCACCGGAATGATTTTCGCAGATGCCCTCGTGAATTTCTCGGAGTACATAATCTGTATCCCTTGGCCCCAGACATACTGCTAGGGGGACATCGAAAGTTCTTCTGTACAAAGTCTTGTTTTCATCGAGCAAGAATCGGGCTTCTTTGGTTCGCAGGGCCCTCGATTCCTTTGGATCCTCGGGCAATTTTCCGTCTTTCATATAATCAATATATTTATTTCTCCAATACTATGTTAGGCTGGTAAAATTAATCTTCGCATGGCCTTCCTCGATTACTGATTTAGCTAGCTGAATGACAGCCCCAGGGAGTAGGTCATCTTCTTCAACAGATGATCCTAGGTTTGCGAGGTCATCGACCTCGCTATTCTTCTCTCGAGGTACATGGACTAAAGTCCATTCTTTGAAGCGACGTAATGCGACTTGGAGTTTGTCCAAATATTTCTGCATCCTGTCTTCTCGGACCTCGTAGCTCCCATTCACTTGGCTCACTAACAGGAGTGAGTCACATTTTGCTTCGATGGTCTCAGCTCCCTAGCTTTGGGCCAGCTCTGGACCTGCAATCATAGCCTCGTACTCGGCCTCATTGTTAGTCAGTTTTGCAGTTTTTGTGGATTGCCTGATTACGCAGCCTGTAGGTGGCTTTAGGATTATACCTAGTCCAGAACCTCTCATGTTTGTGGAGTCATCAGTGAGAAGGGTCCATACCCTAGAAAACGCACCTAATTTCAGTAAAAGTTTCTTTTCTACCTCGGGTACGAGGGAGGGCAAGAAATCGGCCACAAAGTCTGCTTGGATCTGAGACTTGATGGCCTATTTGGGGTTGATACTTGATATCATACCCCCTAGTTCGTTGGCCCATTTGGCCAATCGACCCGATAGTTCTGGTTTGTGTAATATACTTCGGATGGGGTATGTCGTTAGAACACAAATAGGATGGCATTGAAAATATGGTTTTGACTTTCGCGATGCACTTATTAACGCAAGAGCCAATTTTTCAAGGTGTGGGTACCTAGTTTTAGCATCCCCTTTGGTTCGACTTACGTAATAAATAGGGAATTGCGTACCTTGCTCTTCTTGAACTAGCATGTCACTTACCAATATATCGGATACAACCACGTATAGATATAGTGTTTCACTCTCCTTCAGCGTGTGGAGTAGAGGTGGGCTAGTCAGATATCACTTCAGCTCTTCTAAGGCGCGTTGGCATTCTGGATTCCAATCGAAGTTGTTCTTTCTTTTGAGTAAGGAGAAGAAATGATGGCTCCTGTCGGATGACCTAGATATGAATCTGCCCAGAGCCGCTATCCGACCCGTTAGCCATTGCATGGCCTTTACATTGTTCACCACCGTGATTTCTTTGATTGCCTTGATTTTATCGTGGTTAATCTCGGTCCCCCTGTTTGATACCATGAAGCCTAAGAATTTTCCCGAACCCACTCCGTAGGCACATTTCTCGGGGTTGAGCTTCATGTTGTAACTTCTGAGGATGTCAAATATTTCCTGCAAATGAGTTAAATGGTCCTCTGCACAGGGTCTTAACTAGCATGTTGTCAATATAAACTTCCATGTATTTGCCTATTTGACTCTCAAACATTTTATTAACTAGACGCTGGTATGTAGCCCCTGCATTTTTCAGTCCGAAAGGCATTACATTGTAACAGTAGGTACCATACTTTGTGATGAGCGAGGTCTTCTCCCTGTCTTTAGGTTCATCTAAATTTGATTGTACCCCGAATAGGCATCGATAAAGGTGAGGGTCTCGTGGCCAGCCGTAGCATCGATCAGACGATCGATGTTAGGCAATAGGATCGAATCCTTGGGACACGCCATATTTAAGTCTTTATAGTCTACGCACATTCTTAGCTTATTTCCCTTTTTGGGTACCACTACTAAGTTGGCCAGCTACTCGGGGTACTTTACTTCTTTAATGGACCCTAATTTAAGGAGTTTCGTTAACTCATCCTTGATGAATGCATGTTTTATCTCGGACTGGAGTCTTCTTTTTTGCTTCACCGTTTTGAACATGGGGTAGACACTCAGTCGGTGGGAGGTTATTTCCGGCGGGATACTAGTCATATCTATGTGGGACCAAGCAAAATAGTCGATAATATCGATAAGATATTGAATGAATTTTTTCCTGAGTTCGGGGGTTAATCCTGTTCCCAGGTATACCTTATAGTCGGGGAGGTGTTCGACCAAAACAGCTTGCTACAGATCTTCGATCGTCGATTTCGTTCCATCCGACTCTTCAGGTTCAACGAAAGTTCGAGGAGCGAGGAAATCTTCTTCGTCATCATTGGGGGTATGTGTGTTCCTAGACATGTCCGAGGTCGGGAGTACGGGGGTCGACTCCTCTTGGTAAACCGCAAAAATTTCTTTCGCTGCACGCTATTCTCCATATACGGTCGTTATGCCATCCTTTGTCGGAAATTTAATCATTTGGTGCAAGGTTGACGGTACTCCCCTCATGCTGTGTATCCACGGCCTGCTATGTAATGCATTATACCTTATGTCACCGTTGTTGACTTGAAAGTTTGTGTTCTGAACCGTGACAGACGTGTCGACTGGGAGGGTGATTTCTCCCTTTGTTACTTCGCCGGTCATGTTGAAGCCGTGAGGACCCGGGGGGTGGGTATGATTTGGTCGAGCAACCCATGTTGTTCTACTACCTATGACCTGATTACGTTGGTTGAGCTGCCCGGATCCACGAGCACACGTTTAACTCAGACGTTTTTTAAAAGAAATGAGATTACCAACGCATCGTTGTGCGGTTCTGTCAAGGTCTCGAGATCTTCCTCGTTGAATGCGAGGGTATCTTCGGCCACGCGGTCTCGGATAGGCCCTTCTATAGTGGCAGATATTTTTGTCCGCTTGATCATGGGCCTTTGGGAATGTCAAACCATCCAATAATCATATGAACAACATGCCGAGGGATCTCTTTTTGTGCCCGGGCTGGAACAACCATACATTTTCTCCCCGGTTCTCCAGGTAGTTGTTTTCATCTCTATCTGATGAGTTAGGCATTTCAACCTGAAATTTTAAGATCTTGGATAAGAACTGGTGTGAAAGATAACTTGTGTTACGTGACAAAACCAGCAAGAAAATAATCACTATTATTTTTAGCCCCACGGTGGGCGCCAAACTGTTTATCGTAAAAATGGTAATAATAATTGAATTTGTTGATGGGACTTTAAAAATACGTGATCTATTTTTATGCTAGTTTGTTAAGGAGTTGATGCTATGTGTGAAGTTTAGAAACAAAATAAAGTTAAGAAGAGAGCTATAATCAAACCGATAGGTCAGTTATTCGGAGCCTCGAGCTTGTCAATTCAAAACTTCAAGGTCGATCCTGGGGCTCGGCTACAAACTATCAAGGGTAATCGGGGTAGGGCTAACAGTTATAAAATAATCAACGAAGGCTCTTTATGGCCAATAATAAGCAATAAATAATGAACAAATGTGAAGATATTAAATGAAAGCAATAATATCAAGAGAGTATATGAGAGAGCAAAGAGAATGTTCTTCTATATTTCTTATGGAGCAGCTGGAGTAATAGACCCTATAAAATGGTAGGAATGCTCTTTATATAGATATGATGTCCTGACGCCCTGAATTGAGTTTAGAATAGTCTGTTAGGCTCTGTCAGTCTTAGCCAAGCGCCTTGGGAACTCCCTTCTACCCTAATATAGCCGTTGGTCTGCACCACCCCAAGGTGCAGCCTATGAGTGGTGGCATACATATGAGTTTGATAGCCCGGATGAGGCAGCTTCACTAACCTGGACTCGGATTTCGGATATGTTCCCGAGAGAGTTTATTCCTCAAAGCCTTAGGGATGCATGGCGCGTACAGTTTGAGAATTTGTGCCAGGGTACTATGACTGTCTCGGAGTATGCTGTCCGTTACACTAGCTTAGATAGACATGCTCCAAACTTGGTTTCTACTGTTCATGAGAGGGTTCGCCGGTTCATTGAGGGGCTTATTCCTAGCATCAAGTCTAGCATGGCTCGTGAGTTGGAGATGAATATTTCTTACCAGCAGGTGGTGAGCATTGCTAGGACGATAGAGGGTATGCATGCTAGGGAGAGAGAGGAGAGTGAGTCCAAGAGGTCTCGAGAGTCGGGCCATTATTCTGGTACCCGTGCGCCAGCTGCAGTCTGTCATGATAGGGGTTATATGAGTCGCCCCGTTCATTTAGCTCTTCCAGCAACCAGTGTTATTCCAGCTCCTCTTAGGCCTCAGGAGCCTTATTATGCACCGCCAGTATCTAGTGCGCCTCCTGTGCGGGGTGCTTTCAGAGGACAGTCCAACAGACTTGGCCCGAGCAAGCCACAACCACCACGTCCTCCCAGAGCTTGTTTTAAGTATGGTGACACATGCCATGTGGTGAGGGATTGCCCTAGACTTGGGAGGGGTGCACCTCCACAGACTTCTCAGCCACAACGTGCCACGCAGAGTTCTCAGGCTATGGTTATAGCTCCAGTTGCTACCCCACCTGCTCAGCCAGCTAGAGGTGGAGGCTGGGGAGGTAGAGGTCTCCTTAGAGGGGGAGGCTAGGCCAGATATTATGCACTTCATGCCCGTACCGAGGCTGTCACCTCTAATTTTGTTATCACAGGTATTTTCTTGGTTTGTCATAGAGATGCATCGGTATTATTCGATCTAGGCTCCACCTATTCTTATGTGTCTTCTTGTTTTGCCCCGCATTTGGGTGTATCTCGGGATTCTTTGAGTTTCCCTATTTATGTTTCTACTCCTATGGGAGATTCTCTTTTTGTGGACCGCGTTTATCAGTTGTGTTTGATTTTTCTTAGTGGTTTTGAGACCAGAGCCGATTTGTTATTGCTCAGCATGGTAGATTTTGTTGTTATTTTAGGCATGGACTGGTTGTCGCTCCATTATGCTATTCTTGATTGTCACGCCCAAATCGTGACGCAGGCTATGCTAGGTATACCACGCGTAGAGTGGAGGGGTACCTTAGATCATACTTCCAGTAGAGTTATTTCATTCCTTAAGGCTCAGTGTATGGTTGAGAAGGGGTGTGATGCATATCTAGCTTATGTGAGAGATGTCAGTATTGATACCCTTACAGTTGATTTAGTCCCAGTAGTACGGAATTTTCCCGATATGTTTCCAGCTGATCTTCCAGGCATGCCGCCCGATAAAGATATTGATTTTGGCATTGATCTGATGTCGGGTGCTCAGCCCATTTCTTTTCCTCCGTATCGTATGGCCCCTCCTGAGTTGAAGGAGTTGAAGGATCAGTTACAAGAATTGCTTGATAAAGGTTTCATTCGGTCCAGTGTATCACCTTGGGGTGCTCCTGTCTTGTTTGTGAAGAAAAAGGATGGTTCTATGCGTATACGCATTGATTATCGCTAGTTGAACAAAGTTACAGTGAAGAACCGATATCCTTTACTGCGTATTGATGATTTGTTTGACCAGCTTCAGGGTGCACGAGTGTTTTCTAAGATTGACTTGCGTTCAGGTTACCATCAGTTAAAGATTCGGGAGCTCGATATCCTGAAGAGTGCCTTCAGGTCTCGGTATGGTCATTACGAGTTTCTTGTTAGGTCAGTTGGGCTGACCAATGCCCCAACATCCTTCATGCATTTGATTCACAGTGTGTTCCGGCCGTATCTTGACTCGTTCGTCATTGTCTTTATTGATGATATTCTGGTGTATTCCTGGATTCGGGAAGATCATGAGCAGCACCTAATGACAGTGCTTCAGACTTTAAGGGAAAAGAAGTTATATGCAAAGTTCTCGAAATGTGAGTTTTGGTTGGATTTTATGGCCTTCTTGGGTTACGTGGTATCGAGTGAGGGTATACGGGTGGATTCAAATAAAGTGGAACCAATGCAGAGTTCGACCAAACCATCCTCAACCAGAGAGATCTGCAGTTTTCTTGGATTGGCGGGTTATTATCGTCGATTTTGTTGAGAGGTTTTCATATATTGCAGCACCTATGATCAGGCTGACCCAGAAGGGTGCTCTGTTCCAGCGGATGGAAGAGTGTGAGGCGAGCTTTCATAAGCTCAAAACAGCTTTGACTACAACGCCATTTTTGATATTGCCTATAGGTTCGGGGTCTTATGCTGTCTATTGTGATGCCTCGAGGACTGGCCTTGGAGTGGTATTGATGCAGGATGGTAGGGTGATTGCCTACGTGTCCAGACAGTTGAAGGTACATGAGAAGAATTATCCTATCCATGATCTCGAGTTAGCTGCTATTGTTCACGCCTTAAAGATCTGACATCATTATTTGTACGGTGTTCCTTGTGAGATTTATACTCATCACCGGAGCTTGCGACACCTGTTCAAGCAAAATAACCTTAATTTGCACCAAAAAAGGTGGTTAGAGTTGCTGAACGACTGTGATATCACTATTTTGTATCACCCGGGCAAGGCTAATATGGTGGCCGATGCTTTGAGTCGGCGGGCAGAGAGTTTGGAGTTTGGCTTAGTTACCAGCAGCAGAGAGGCCCATGGCAATGGACGTTCAGGCCTTAGCCAGCCAGTTTGTGAGATTGGATCTTTCGGAGCCCAGTTGGGTTCTAGCCTGTGTGGTTTCTCGGTCTTCCTTATTTGATCGTATCAGGAAGGGTCAGTTGGATGACCCCCATTTGCTTGTCCTCAAGGACAAGGTTCAGCACGGTGATGCCAGAGATATGACTATTGGAGGTGATGGGGTATTGAGGATGCAGGATCTAGAGAAGGCCCATAGTTTGCAGTATTCCATTCATCTGGGTGCCATAAAGATGTACCAGGATTTGAGGCAACATTATTGGTGGAGACAGATGAAGAAGGATATAGTTGGGTTTGTAGCTCGGTGCCTTAATTGTCAGCGGGTGAAGTATGAGCACCAGAGACCAGGTGGGTTGCTTCAGCAGATAGAGATTCCGAAGTGAAAGTGGGAGAGGATCACCACGGACTTCATAGCTGGAATCCTACGGACTTTGAAGAAGTTTGATGCCATTTGGGTGACTGTGGATCGGCATAACAGGTTCGTGCACTTCATTCCTATGTGTACTACTTATTCTTTGGAGCAATTAGCAGAGATTTATATCCGGGAGATTGTCCGTCTACATGGTATTCCAGTTTCCATCATTTTAGACAGAGGTACTTAGTTTACATCACAGTTCTGGAGGGCTGTACAGCATGAGTTGGGTACTCGGGTGGAGTTGAGTACAACATTTCACCCTTAAACGGACGGACAGTCCGAGCACACTATTCAGATTCTTGAGGATATGCTCCGTGCATGTGTTATTGATTTGGAGGGTCTTGGGATCAGTTCTTTCCATTGGCAGAGTTTGCCTACAACAACAACTATCAGTCCAACATTCAGATGGCACCGTATGAGACTTTATATGGTAGGTGGTGTAGATCCCTGGTGGGTTGGTTTAAGCCGAGTGAGGCTAGATTACTAGGTACATACTTGGTTTAGGATGCTTTGGAGACGGTTAAGGTGATCCAGGATAGACTCCGTGCAGTCCAGTCCAGATAGAAGAGTTACGCAAACTGGAAGCTTCGTGATGTTTCCTATATGGTTGGAGAGCGGGTTCTAGTTCGGGTTTTGCCTATGAAGGGCGTTATGAGATTTGGGAAGAAATGGAAGTTGAGTTCGAGGTTTATTGGTCCCTTTGAGATATTGCGGCGTTCTAGGGAGGTTGCTTATGAGCTTGCCTTACCTCCCAGCTTGGCAGGAGTTCACCCGGTATTTCATGTTTCAATGCTTCGGAGGTATCACGGTGATTCAGCACACGTGTTGGATTTTAGTTTAGTCCAGTTTGACAAGGATCTATCTTATGTTGAGGAGCCAGTGGAAATATTGGATAGGTAGGTTCAAAAGCTGAGGTCAAAGAATATTGCATCAGTAAAGGTTCAGTGGCGGGGTCAGCCGGTCGAGGAGGCAACCTGGGAGACCGAGCAGGATATGTGCAGTCGTTACCCTCATCTTTTCGCCACTTCATGTATGTCTCTATGCTCGTTCGAGGATGAACAAATATTTAAGTGTAGGAGGATATAACGACCCCGCCAGTCGTTTTAAGAATATATGCCCCAATCCTCTATTAACTACTTTCCCCGTGTTTGTTTCTGCTATTTTGACTCGCCGCGATGTTTGGTTTTGAGTTTCGGAGTGTTTTGGGACACTTAGTCCCTAACTGAGAGTTTAAGTTGTAGAATTCGGGCCGTAGTCGGAGAACTATGAAGACGACCTCGGAATTGAATTTCAACGGTTCTGTTAGCTCCGTTGGGTGATTTCGGGTTTAGTGGCGTGTTCGGATTGTGTTTTGGAGGTCCGTAGCTAATTTAGGCTTGAAATGCCGAAAGTTAAATTTTTTAAGTTTCGGGTTCGATAGTGAGATTTTGATCTAAGGGTTGGAATGGAATTCTGGATGTTGGAGTAGCTCCGTAGTGTTGAATGTGACGTGTGTGCAAAATTGCAGGTCATTCAGACGAGGTTTGATAGACTTTTTGATCGAAAGCGTAAATTGAGAGTTTTTGGAGTTATTAGGTTTGAATCCATTGTTAATTCTATGTTTCGATGTTATTTTAGGTGTTTTAAGTATTGATATAAGTTTGGATAGTAGTATATGACTTGTTTGTTCTTTTGATTGAGGTCCTGGGGGCCTCGAGATGATTTCAGATGATTGACGAAAAGTTAGTAATTTGGAGTTTGCAGCTGAAGTTTTGGCTACCGTCATAACCGCATCTGCGATTGAGAGGCCAAAGGTGCAACTTCCGCAAATGCAAAATTACGCCACAGAAGCGGCCAAGAGGAATAAGAGTTGAAACCGCAGAAGCGGAAGGTGTACCGCACCTGCGGGACCGCAGATGCGGATTTTGGGTCACAGGTGCAGCGAAGGGGATTTAAGTGGAAACCGCAGAAGGGGTTCCCTTGACCGTAGAAGCGGTCTCACAGATGCGGAAATTGGACCGCAGATGCGGATTTGCTGGGCAGAAAATAAGAATTTCGTAGGTTTAGTTTCAAAAGTTAGAAAATTGATTTGGAGCTCGGGAGAGGGCGATTTTGGGAGGATTTTGAAGAGAGAATCTGTGTGTAACGATTCCTAATCCCTTTATAGTTGTATCCCTATAATCTAATGTTAGTTTTGTCATTTAATTTTGGATTTGGGATGAAAATTGGGGGAAATTTTGGAGAAAGTTCTTAGACCTAAACTTCGAGTTTTGATTGGGAATTTGATATCGGATTTGGATAATTTTGGTATGACTGAACTCGTGAGAGTATGAGGATTTTGAAAATGTAAATTTTATCCGATTCCGAGATGTGGGACTGAGGGGCGTTTTGGTTATTTTACTTAATTTCGCGTATTAGCTTAGAATTTATTTGTGGAATCAGTTACTTGAGGTTATATTTATATTATGCAATTTAATTGAATAGATTTAGGCCATTAGGAGTCGAGTACTCGTGGCAAGAATGTGGTTTCGGGTTGATTTTGAGTCGGTACGAGGTAAGTGGCTTGCCTAACCTTGTATAGGGGAACTCCCCTTAGGATTTGGTATTGTTGATATTTGAAATGCCTTGTACGTAAGGTGACGAGTGCGTACTCGTGCTAATTGCTGAAAAACCTATTTTCATTAAGTAACTTTAATCGTGTTTTCCCTTCCCGTTTATTCTACTTGCAATCAATTCTACTGTTAGCTTAGGGAATCATGTCTAATTGCCTTAATTGTTTTAATTGCTCAACCTGCCTTATTTGGACTACGTGAAGCATGTTCAGTTAGAAATATTTGTTTTACCTTGGTATGAAATTGAATTTAATTGAGTATTCTTCGTGTTGTTGTTGCGTGTTTACTTTGGGACTACGGGACGGTATCCTGGGAGATCCCCTAGACATATATATCGAATTGGACTGTAGTGTGGGATACCAAGAGATCCCCAGCACATATTGAGGATACTAAGAGATCCTTAGGATACCGAGAGATCCCCAACATACATATTGAGGATACTAAGAGATCCCCGGCACACATGTTGAGGATACTAAGAGATACTCGGGATACTGAGAGATCCCCTGATGTTATCTCTGTGTGGAGTTGTACTGCTTTCCATGATTATTTTGTCTTTGTTATAGTTGTTGTTGTTCTTTCTATTCCATGTTATTTCTTACTGTTGCACTTAATTTTACTGCCTTATTATATACCGTCATACCTTATATTTCATTTAATCTCAGTAGGGCCCTGACTTTCCTCGTTATTACCCGACCGAGGTTAGGCTTGACACTTACTGAGTACCGCTGTGGTGTACTCATGCCCTTTCTGCGCATATTTTTCAAGCGCAGAACTAGGTACTTCCACTCAGTCTTATCATCCTTGAGGCGTGGCACTTTTGTAGAGACTTCGAGGTATATTTTCCACGTCCGCAAACCGAAGAGTCCCTTTCTGTTCTCAGTACTAGTATAGCCCTTCTGTATTTTCCTTGTTGATAGACATTTCTGGAGCTAGAGCTTTTTATGTAATATTTTAGATTGTGATTCATGGGGTTCCAGATTTTGGGAGTGTTAGGTTGAGATTCTTGTACTGTTGTATGTCGGGCAGCATCTTAAACACTGTTTCATTTTGTTATCTCGGTTTTTAATTATTTTCTTTTCCGCAAATATTTCTTTTCCGGATTGTTAGGCTTACCTAGTTGTAGAGACTAGGTACCGTCACGATAATTCATGGAGGGCGAACTGGGGCCGTAACATTCATTAAGTTTGATTTGAGGTGCATTTCTTCATTTCGATGTTGTTATGCGTGATTTAAGGCCTCGAGTAGGTCTGTGTTTTGTTATGGGACGTGTTGGTATGTTCGTAAGAGGTCCCAAGGGGCTTTGGGTGAGTTTCGAATAGGTTTAGTTTGTGTTGCACTTGTTTTTCTTATGTTTCGACGTAATTTCTTCAAGCATAAAAGGTACCACATTAAACAAATGAGCTCTGATTTCTGTTTTGATTGAAGCATTAGATCCATATCATAATTAAGGAGCCATAGCAAAAAGAATCGTCAAATTTGTACATCGTATGAGGATTTTATGGTCATTTTACTAAGAATTGGGCTGCCAGATTTTTTAGATTAATTACGAAATTGCTATTTACTTCGTATTTAAAAATCTGTACTATTTTCAAATATTGAAACCAACATATCTCTTTTATTATAAGGTCAAATGAAGTGATTGACTAAAATTTCATATGGAATTCATTAGAGGCATCAAAAGCGAGTTTCGGGATTGTTTGGCATGTAAATGAGGCAAAACAGCTGGGCAAAAATACTTAATATCGAAAGTTTGTTCATTTGGTCATATTTTGAGTTGGGGAGCTCGGATTTGGACAATTTTTGAAGGTGATTTTCACTATATGGATTGGGGTAAGTGTTTTATACTCGATTTTGGTTATATTTCATAAATTCATCTTCGTTTTGGGCATTTGATTGATCATTTCAAAGTGAAATTTGGGAGTTTTGTCTAAAATTTTATAAAGTGAATTTTTGAGTTTTGAATATCAATTCAGAGTCGGATTATAGTGAAACTAGTATGGTTGAACTCGTAACTAAATGTGTGTTTGAGTTTTGTAAATTTTGTCGGGTTCCGAGGTGCGGACCTGGGGAGTTAACTTTTATTGACTTTTTACAAATTGTATAAGGATCAGTGCTTTGTTAATTGAAATTGTTTTCTTTTGCATTGTTTGATGTACTTAAGTCTTCTTTGGCTAGATTGGGTAGAGCGATGGTGAATTGGTAAAGGAAAAACTAAATTGAGTATTGAGTTGGCCGAATTGAGGTAAGTATCTTGCCTAACCTTGTGTGGGGGAACCACGCCTTAGGAATTGAGTCAATTGTGCTATCTCGATATGTGAAAGTTGTGTACGCAAGGTGACGAGTGGGTACACAATTTATATGTGGTGCTAGCCGGTTAGATTGTCTAGTTTTTTTTAATGCCTTTGATTAAATTGTCATAATAAATGGTATCTTGTTGTTAGGCTACACTTAAATGCTCTATATGAAGTTGTTAGCATTTATTTATCTCTTGCTCGTTGTTTGGCTTTATTTGCCTTAGTTGAAGTTATTTCCTTTCTTGTTGTTTTGTTACTTCTTAATTGTGAGTTCCTCTATGACTCTGTGCATATATGCTACTTGTCTAAATTGTTATGATTACCTGTGTAGTTATCACGTACCTTACATGTCTTGTTATTTTTGTAAAGGTTATTGTATTCCTTTGATTTTTACGTGATTCTCTTGTTGTCGTGTACTCATACTCTTGGTGGTAGAAACTTTTATAATTGAGTTGTAGATTTATTGTTATTTATTTAAATTATATACAGTAGGATCGAGTTGTACACTACAACATGAGGAATAAGGGTGATATATTAAGGAGGAATAAGGGTGAATTGATCTTATATGATGGGATCGGGTTGTGCGCCTCAACATATTATGTTTATTGTTATGATATTGATATTGTACCGTGGGATCGGGTTGCACGCCGCAACAGGAGGAATAAGGGTGATATATTGAGGAGGAATAAGGGTGATATATTGATGAGTAATAAGGGTGAATTGATATTATATGGTGGGATCGGGTTGCGCGCCGCAAAATATTATGTTTATTTTTATGATATTGATATTTTACGGTGGGATCGGATTGCACGCCACAACAAGAGAAATAATGGTGGTATATTGAGGAGGAATAAGGGTGAATTAATATTGTACGGTAGGATCGGGTTGCACGTTGCAACGGGAGGAATAAGGGTGATATATTGAGGAGGAATAAGGGTGAATTGATATTACATGGTGGGATCGGGTTCCGCACCGCAACATATCTTGTATTTTGGTATCCCCTGTTTTATTGTATTGACTTTAGTTCCTTCGTTCAAGACTTGATAATTTGTATTTTTGGTTTTCACTGAGCTTTAAGGATCGAGTTATTGTCATTGACTTATTGATTTGCCGTCATTTCCTGATTTTGTTTCCTAATACTATTATTCTGGTGAATTAATTTTCAAAGTAGAGTTACTACATTTAGTCATTTCCTCCTGCCCTGCTGGGTCGTTCATAATATCGTAATTTAAAATGAAGGAATTAATACCATATTTCCTTGTGTGCCTTTAAGTTAGAATTCGCTGTATATTTTAGTATCCACTATTTCTAATAATTGTTATATTTTATTTCAACTGATTTCTCAACTAAATCTCCTTAACCTGTCTGATGTTATATTTTCTTAAAAAGGAATTTATGTTAAGTTTTAATTTAATGAATCCTATATTAAAGGCAATAGCTTATCCGATGTTGTATCTCTATTTGAAAAATATTATTTTCTTCACTCATATGATTTCTAAAAATAACTTCATATTTTCTCGCTGGTTTTTCAATTTGGTCTAGAAACTGTAAATTTACCTTATGATATATAAATGGGACTTCTTGAACATCTTAATTAGCATTTGTCACGGATATTATGTACTGAGTAGCACATGGATCATTGACATGCAAATTGAAAGGGAAATATGTGGGCAAAAGGTGCCATGTGTGATAAAGGTTTGGAAGTTGTGATTGTGATTTGAGACTTCGAGGATTGGGATGGTCGGAATTGTGTATTAGGAATGATGCGATTGGTTGAGTTAACATTGCTTTCCTTATTTGAGAACAATTTTACTTGTCTGTATCCCAACTATGTTGGTGTAAATTTACTTGGTTACTTCTCGGTACCATCCGTGTTTTCCCCCATATCGTCTCTACTGTTTGTAATTTGATTTCTTGCTGCTATTGGCATTACTTTGTTATATTTATCTTGTTAGTTTATTATCATATCTTGTTCAGCTTATTAGATCAGCAGGTGTCTTGACTGTTTTTCGCCACTACTCTACCGAGGTTAGTCTTGATACTTACTGGGCACCATTGTGATGTGCTCATACTACAGTTCTGTACATTTTGGTATAGATTCAGGTATGTGATCGTTAGTAGATGTGCGGATCGTTGCTATAGAGACTCAAGGTAAACCTGCTGTTGCATTTGCAGGCCTTAGAGTCTCCTTCTATTATACCTATTTCCATTATTTCCTTTTGTTTTGGAATAGTGATGTAATCATTTTGTATAACTACTCCTAGAAAGGTTTATGACTTGTACTACCGGTTTTGGAAATTATAAGTTGTTTAGATATATCTAATTTGAAGTTAGTGAATATTGTCATTAATATGTTAATGTTAGGTTTACCTAGTTTTAGAGACTAGGTGCCATCACGACCCCCTTTCGGAGGGATTTTGGGTCGTGACAGCTTGTTATGCTGAGTTAAAATCGAAGACGATGAAACTCTAAAAGATTTTTTGAGGACTCCGAATGAACACCGGGATCTTCTTGTGATAAAAATGCTGGAAATGTACGTCATGTTTGAAGACGCCAACTATATTGAGGTTCCGCAAAATATGGATAACCCTCAATCATCTGGTGGTGTTTTTGGAGTAGTTTTATCCGAACAGGTTCCGTTTGAAAGAGTCTGTCCAAATCTAAACTTATCTCCACGGGCGAATGAGGAGTGAGGACATATTTTCTCCCTAATTTTACATAATTCACACGCCGAGTAGTAAATTTTAATTTTTCTTGTTGTAGTATGATTATTTTTTTATATCATATTCGTACTAACACTTATATCTTCCAAAGGGGGTACCGACCACATATGAATTTTACAAGTTATGAACCAACCAACATTTGGAATATACCTAATTTTGGAGGTCATGCTGGTCCATCTGTGAGTCATCAACAAGTTGATAATGTGCATCATGGGCTATCTATGGATTATGAATTGTTAGTTAAGAGATAAAGTTAATATATTATGTTGGTATGACTTTGAGAAACTTATTATTTTATTGGTTGTACAGTAAAAACGAGCAACATGATGGTCCTTTCCTTACTTAGTTGTCCGAAGAAGATATATTTAATTAGGACCTGGCAGATGTACAGAGTGGGGAAGATAACAGTAATTATGACAACACCACTAATGAGTTTGGAGATGATACACCCTTCCCTAATAAGGGCGACGATAATGAGGAATCACACTTTGTTGGCGAGAATGAGAATGAGCAACCTGATTTGACGAGGGATCATGGTGCCATAAATGAGCATGCTCTATATATGCAGACTCAACCTACCGTTAGACCTACAATCTATGAGTCCCATTTTCACTTTCATTCAATGGAAATTCCCTACCTTAATCAGTTGCCCAGTATGCTGGATGTGGATGTCCTTACCAGGGATCTTGATGGCATTCGTACAATAATGTAGAATGAATCTAGACCAACATAGCTCTCTAATAATATGCTTTTTGCTGATAAAACGCGCCTTAGCAGGACGGTGTGAATTTACAGCATAAATAACTTTTGTGAAATAGAGGTTAATGAGTCATATAAGCAAATATATAAGGTTATTTGTCGTAGATGGGATCAAGGTTGTAAGTGGATACTGCGTGCAAGAAAGTTGAAAACTAATATGTGGATGGTGGGGAAATACATCGAAAAGCACACTTGTGATATGGACACATTCAATGGGAATCATTTTAACTTGAATGTTGACTTGATTTCCCTTGTATTGATTCCACACATTGAATCATCCATAAGGTACAAGGTGAACGGGTGTATAACATCAGTTGCGTAGGTATATGGGTGTACCATTACCAAAAGAAAGGAATTTCTTGGGCATAAACGTGTGTTTGAGATTGTTTATAGTAATTGGGATAAGTTATTTGTCGTTCTATCGAGGTACATGGATGCTTTGCAATACTTTAACCCTGAGACAGTTGTTGAATGGAAGCTTGAAGGTATTTCGGGAATACTAGAATACATATTTAGATATGTGTTCTGGCCATTTAAACCAGCCATTGATGGTTTTTGTGTATTGTCGGCTGGTAATCTCCAGAGATGACACGCATGTATACGGAAAGTATGATATAAAGATGTTGATTACCATTGCTGTAAATGTTAATGGAAGCATACTTCCCCTCGCATTTGCTATTTGTGCCAATGAAAGTCAAGAGACTTGGGCATGGTTTTTAAACCACTTAAAAGAGCACATTGTGAGACAACGTTCAGGTATTTGTCTAATATCTGATTAGTATAGTGGTATTTTAAGTTTTGTGCATACTTTGGATGCATGGAAGGAGCCGTATGCCTACCATTGTTGCAGTGTTAGGCACATGAAGGCCAACTTCCAGCAGGCTTATCTGACCAATAGCTTACATGATTTATTGTGAATGGCTGCAACAAGCCATCAAGAGTGTAAATTCAGGATGCGAATGGAATTGATTAAGAAGGAAAACCTAGGAGCTTATCATTGTTTGATGAAACATGAGCTTGATAAGTAGACTGTGCATAAAGATGGTAGCAGAAGATAGGATTCTTTTTACTACAAATGTGTTAGAGTCTTTCAATGGGTTGTTGAAGTCTTGTGATGACCCAACCAGTCATTTTGAGTATTGTAGCCCCATTCCCCCATTTATTGCTTATTTTATGTTCGCTTTTTGTTATGTTACTTTCCTGGGTGGTTGGTTTGGTTCTGGAGATGTTTCAGAATGGATTGGAAACTTAGTCCCAAGGTTGGAAACCTAAGTTGGAAGAGTTGACCGGATGCTGACTTATGTGTAAATGACTCCGTAATGGAGTTTTGATGGTTCCGATAGCTCCGTATGGTGATTTTGGCTTGAGTTGGTGAAAGTTGGAAAAAGTTGAAGTTTGGAGAATTGAGAAGTTTGACCAAGAGTTGATTTTGTTGTTACCGGGCTCGGATTTCAGTTTCGGACATTGGAATAGGTCCGTTGCATCATTTATGACTTGTATGCAAAATTTTAGGTCAATCACAGTTGGTTTGATTGGTTTCAGCATCATTTGAAGAAGTTGGAAATCCATTAGTTTCATTAGGCTTAAATTGTGGTGTGATTCGTGTTTTTGATATTGTTTGATGTGATTTGAGGCCACAACTAAGTTCGTATTGTGTTTTAGGATTTGTTGGTATATTTGGATGGGGCCCTCGGGTGTGAATCAGATTGAAATGGGGATCAAATTTGGACTTAGAGGATTGCTGAAGTAGTTGAAGTCTGGTGTCATCGCACATGCAGTAGGAGTGGCCGCAGGTGCAGGGTGAGTCATCGCAGGTGCGAGATGGAGTTGGGTGAGTTGAGTCCGCTGGTGAGGAGGGCCTCGCGCAAATGTGGATTTCTTTCCGCAGAAGTGGAGTATGTCTTGTTGACTTGGGACTGCAGGTGCGGCCGTTGCTTGCAGAAGCGGACGCGTAGAAGCTCCTTGTGTCCGCAGAAGCGGAAGCGCATATGTGCTTGGTGGACGATAGAAGTGAGATTTGATGGGCTTTAATGAAGCCTCATCTGCGATGGTTTATTCGCAGATACAGACTTGCAGAAGTGACCTATTTTCCGTAGAAGCGGACATCGCTGGGCAGAAAAGGGTGAGTTCGAGGGTTTTAATTCATTCTTCGTCTTTTGGCTTGAAGTGCTCGGTTTGGGGTGACTTTGAGAGAGATTTTAAAGGAATTGACTGAAGTAAGTGATTCTAACTTGGATTTAGTTAATATACATGAATCTATCATTGTTTTTACCATTTAATTGGTGTTTTGGGATGGAAAAATTGGGAAAAAGTGTAGATACTTCATAAACTATATTTTGAGGATTTGAAAGGCAATTTGAGGTTAGAATTGGATGATTTTGGTATGGTTGGACTTGTTATTGAATAGGTGTCCAGATTTTGAAAATATTGTCGGATTCCGAGATGTAGGCCCGAAGTTGACTTTTTGACATTGGTTAAAGAACTTAGCTTTATTGTATTGAATCGATTCATATACCTTGTATTGATTGTATTAAGTTGTTTGTGGCTAGATTCGAGTCGTTCAGAGGCTGATTCGCGAGGCAAAGACTTGTTGGAGTGGGGATTTACGCGGTTTGAGGTAAGTAACACTTCTAAACTTGACACTAAGGGTAGAATCCCTAGATTTCGTGTTATGTGATTGGTGTTGAGGTGACGCACATGCTAGGTGAATACGTGTGGGCATGCACCGTAGTAATTGTGACTTGGTTGAATTCGTGGTACCGTGTAGTTATATAAACTTATTGTTATTCATTTAATCCCTACGTGTCAGAGTAATTGAGCTGAAATCCATGTTAGAAATCTTGTTTAGGTTGTATAGTTATTCCATTGGGACCCGTTGAGGTCATCTCTGCGGTTGAATTATTTGCTTAATCTGAAATTTTATACTCAGTCATATTAATCATTTGCATATCATATATTAGTCTTTGTTGTCATTTATTATTACATCATGTTATCATTGTTTGGGTTGATTGGCATGAGATTTGTAAGCTTGAGAGACTGGAGACATTGATGATTGAGTTAGGGCCTGAAGGCCGTATTGAGTTAGTGCTTGGACAGGATCTACCCCTACGGAGTATGACATACCAGCAGTGAGCACATGTACCGTACAATACTGAGTGATTGAGTGTGCTGAGTGACTGAGAGTGATAAGTCGAGAGTGTTAGACATTAAGATTGAGTACTCTGAGAGTGTGAGTACACAAGTTTATCACCGTGATTCATTAAATGTGACATACACATTTGCCATGTAGACATAGAGATGTAACATTTTTTATATTAGGTATACTTGGCATATTATAACAATGTTTAGCTTAAACTTTTAAACTTGGAAGCATATCTATATTTCTGTACTGTGTACGAATTGATTATGGGATTTCATTGAGTTATTACTATCATTTTCCCTGTTTTATCTGCACTATTATTATTTGGATAGGGACTGTATCTTTCTGGGCTCGTTACTACTTTCAGCCCAAGTTTAGTCCTGTTACTTATTGAGTATATGGGTCAGTTGTACTCATACTATACTCTACACTTTATGTGCTGATCCAGGTACATCTGGAACCAGTGGTTGCTAGACTCAAAGCAGTATCTGCTAGGAGATATTTGAGGTAGCTGCTTGACGCCTGTAGACCTCGACTCTCCTACTTTTTCAATTTTATTCTGTACTAGTCTATCTTTCAGATAGTTGTGTTAGAGATTTACACTGTGTTGATACTTAGTTGCTCATGTACTCGGTGACACCGAATTTTGGGAGATTTTGTAGTTGTGTCGCAGTTGTGTTTATTAGTTATTTATAAGATTTTTACTGTTAAACTTATTACATCATGTTTTTAATTTAAAATGCGTAGTTGTTTGTGATTGTCGGCTTACCTAGTACTGTGATAGGTGTTATCATGACTTGTTGAGATTTGGGTCGTCACAAGTCTGCCAGTGGATTGTCTGTCACTGCCATGGTACAAATGCCATTCATGCATATGATAGAGAGGTTTGTTGAAGGATCCTGAAGTGCATCGTCCTTGTCGGAAATGGGTGTTAAATTTATGCCACAACTGATGAAACGACTTGAGAAATGTAAGAAGAGGGCACAATAGCATACATATTTAGAATATTTCAATGATCGAAATATTTTTGAGGTTCGCACCAGTTTGGATTAAAATCGCGATAATAATACTCACACCATCAATGAATCCAAATGATTATGTTCATGTGGGAAATGGACGATTTATCACTTGCCATGAAGTGCTTTCAACATGCTGGGTTTACAGCGACGAGGTATGGTGATAAAGAATATAGTGTTGCTGCATACGTAAACACCTATATCGGCCACTTCCAACCAGTGGGTTCTGAGCATTATTGGCCACCGAAACCATTTAAATGGTGTGTAACAAGGATTTTGTGCGTCATCGCCAAGTAAAAAAATGCGGATACAGAACCAAATGGATATCTGTGATATCGTTTATGCGCGTAAATATGGTATATGTTCCCTAACATGACACGATCATCGTAAATGTCCTTCAGTAGGTTTGGGAATCGGTGGTAATTCAACTCCCAGTGGCAGTTCATCCAATGTTGGCAATTTTCAAGCATAAAATAATTTATTCGTAGCAGTATATTTTGTTGTACTAAATGTCTATAATGGTGCTTCTTGCAATATTTATGAAATAAAATTATATTTCCAATAGTCTTAAATCTAATTGACAATTGGCATTGAAGATTCAATACAATAATTAAAAATAACTTGAAGAAATAAATAATGATTTTCATTTACCATTATCGTCACTATTGAGCATTGTTTCTTCTTGGTACGTTAAACATTGCGCATCAACAATATGTGTTATGTGTCTTGTCTTGTCGACTTGAAAAAGCCTGCACACACTTGTACTGTAAAAATCCTTCGTACGTGAAATATAGCACATCAACAATATGCGTTATGTAACCTAAAATCACTCATTGTAAACTATAAAAATCCCCCCGTATTTTACATTACTATTTGCGGCTTAACCAAACAAAGAACACAATTTTCCATAAAATTTTCAAGTTCAAGCAATAGGATATGTCTGGACGCAATGACTTACCTAGATGTTACTGTAGCAAACGTGCGACTTTGAATCCATGTTGGTCAACATGCAATCTAGGTCGCGGACGTTGGATGTGTAAACAAGTTGTGAGTTATTAATATTCAAAGTTATGCTAGTTAACAGATTATTTATAACATACTCATTAATATTCTTTTGTTATTATCATCATTTATAGGATAAAAATTAATGTTATTTTGAAGAATGGTATGATCCACCCTTTAACCAGAAATACTACAAATCTTGTTTGATAAACCTTTGAAATAGTACTGGTGAGTATGAAATACAGATCTAGAAACTCGAAGAAAAACTTGAGGCAATGAAGGAGTAGCTGAAGAGGCAAAAGAAGAAAATAATAGGTTGCAAGAAAATTTTATTGGTCGAAGCGGAGAATAATGGGCAATAGAGACTAAAATACACATGACCATTTTTAGTGTAGTTTTTATTTTTATGTTGTAGGTTTCATGTATTATGTGTATTTTTAACGTATTTTAATTTATGTTAATCTGCCTTAGTTTTTGTGTTCTAGTTTTAAGCTAATCATAAGACAAACTAAAACCACATGCGCTTATAATGTAAAACATCAATAGTATTAACAAAAATATTTAATATCATATATACAAATCAAAATACAAATTAATGTGTCTACAACCTGTATGCTTTAAAGTATTGGCTAGCCTAAAGTGCATACCATCCCGACCGGCTATGCAATCGGGATCATCTTCATCTCGTCGCCTCTTTATTTGAGGATGTGTTGCAGCACGATCGTTTGGAAGGCTAGCAGGATCAGTAGAGGTGCCCATTGTGCCATCAGTAACCTACAAAATATTAACATATTTTAGTATATGAAATATAGAATAATAACATAATAGTTAAAAAAATATTTAATAGTCAAACCAGTGTCTCAATTGGCTCTTCAATAAGATCATGCATCTCCGGCAATGCTGTATCACACACTGTGACCTCTGTGATAGTTGATGGCAAAATCTTTAAAAATATATAAACAATTTAGATATAGCTGACTAATAATTAAGGTAAACAAAAATTAAAGTAGTAGTAATACAAACAAACCTATGTCTGAATAGGTGCACAATGCTCTAGGGAAACTCCAAGGTGCACTGGACTAGATGAAGGTTGTGACGTCTCCAGCAGATGTGATGTCTCCCTCTCTGTGCCTGGAGTATCCTCAGCATCCCTTGATGAAGAGACATAACTCAGTCGTCTACCACTATGCACATCTCGCACCAGACGATTTATGTCTTAATTTTATAAAAGTCACTATTAAGTTTTTATTGCGTTCATAACGATTTATATCTTAATTTAATACTTTTAAATAAACAAAATGGCACCATCTCTTTTACTTACTGTTAATGTTTTAACAATCTTATTCCTCATTAAGATAATACTAAATACTTAATTTGCTTAACTAATTGATATTATTTTTTAAAAATTACTTATAAGCATTTATTTCATTTATAATAATTTGTATGTTAATTTATTATATTTTACACAAAAATCCGGCAACATCTCTTTTGTATTGCAACCTAATTATTTTATGATTTATAGATAATTTTAGATTCATATCTAATAATACATTTACTATGCACTTAATAGTGATTAATATTTGATCCGTAACTGAGTACTCTAACCGGGTTCCTTAATGAGGACACGTAATTATTATTCTACACTAAAGGATACTAAAGAGCACTAAAAGAACATTACTCTAAATGGCCATAAATAACATTAATTAACATAAATTAAAATTTATTATCAGCTCTACTATACTAAAGATCACTACATAACACTAAATAACACTAAATTCACATATTATTGTTGTACAACTGTAAAAATAGTAAATATGTAGTACAAATTATTTTAACAAAGGAACAATACACAGTTTTCATGCATATTTACTAAACAATAAACTAATCCAGATAAAAAAATAAAAAATTCAAAAAAATTCACAAAAGAATCACAAATACATACAAAACAGTAATAACAACTAATTACTCAATTATATAGCATTTATACTAAAAAAGTGATTCGAAATACCTCTTTTTGGATTTTTTTGAATGGAGAAACAATGAAGCTTTGACCATCGAATTAGACAATAAACGAGTTTCACTTTACGACAGGCCTTGGATCGGGTGTTAGATCGATAAAATAATAATGGGACAAGATTTCGGTGAAGGTGTGGGGTCAATGGAGTATTTCACTTTTAAAAATATTGGGGGAGGGGCTATTTTTGTTCTATCGTGAAGAAGACGACTAGCTTATTTAAATGGGTATAGCACATGAATTACATGCGATATACCAGACTGTCTTTTCATATTCATGTATAACACATGTATTTGATGCTCTATACGAAGTCTTTGACTGCCTTTTCAAAATTAGGCATAACGCATGAATTATATGCGCTATACCTTAGCAGACAAACTTGCCATTAAGGTATAGTGCATGAAATTCATGCACTATATATAAAAGTTTTCTCAGTTCTTTTTTCAGCTATTTTGATATTTTGAGTTCATTTTATCAACACTTTAGTTCCAGACTCGCCTTTCCCTCTCTGTCGTTGAAGTCCGAGTACTCTGCAGTTTCGTACACATATACTTCATCCACTTAAGTTGGAGGGTGACGATCTGATTAGTCATTTTATGTATTTTAGTCATATTCTTCTATTTGATGATTTCATATGTTTATTACATATTTTATGACTAGCGGGGATGATTTGTTGGTTTCAGAAAGATTTGAGAGTGATTTGGAAAATTTAATCTCATTTTGGAAACTTAAGTTGTTAGAGTTGCACAAGGTTTGATATTTGAGAAGACGATCTCGAGTTGGTGATTTGATGGTTCCTCTAGGTTTTTATAGTTATTTCGGACTTGGTCTTATGTTCGGATTCAATTTTTGATGGTCCTAGAAGATTTTGACTATATTTGTCAAAAGTTGATAATTGATGAATTAGAGAGTTCATAAGTTTGACCGATATTTGATTTTGATGTTATCAGATAACGATTGGTGTTTCAGTGCTTTTGATAGTTTCATTTAGTTGATTAAAATCTGTGTGCAAAGTTTGGTTGTGATATGAAATGTCTAAGCATCATTCAGACGCATTTGGCGAAGTTGGAATGTTTGAAAGTTAAGAGAAGAATTCTGATATTCGAATCTTGGTTTGATGTGGTTTGTAGTGTTTTGAGCCTTTGGATTAGTTTGAATTAGGTCTATGAACTTTTTGGTATAATTGGATAGAGTCCAGAGGCCTCGGGTGAGTTTCAGACCACCCCGATCATGTTTGGAAATTGTTGATTTTCTAGTGTCTGGTGTTCATCACATTCACGAGGGGTGTCATGCATTTGCGATGAAGGAATTGGGGCTGGGGGTTGTTGTGCTTCACGTTCTCAGAAGGGGAGACGCGTTTACCAAGAAGGAGGTAAGGCTGGGTGAAGAGCCTTCGCATTCGCGAAGAGGATGGTCGCATTCGCAAAGAGGAGAGGCAGATGGCTAGGTGAAAAGCCTTCACATTCGCGAAGAGGATAGGTCGCATCCTGTCACGTTCACGGGACTTCTGTCATATTCGTGGAGGAGGATTTGTGGGCTGAGGCAGGTTGTGCTTCACCTATACGAGGAAGTGGTCGTATTCGCGGAAGATAGTGCTGGGCAAACTACTTAAGTTTGGAATTGTGGATCTTACCCATTTTTCATATTTTGAACCCTAAACTATGAGAGGAGGAGATTTTGAAGAGGGATTTCACTACTACATTGGAGGTAAATAATTTTCACTTGGATTTAGTTATATATCTTAATTTCTCATGGATTTTTACAACTAAAATATGAAATTGTAAAGAAAATTTTGGGTTTTGTCTACGATATAAGAGGGTATATTTTGGGGATTTGAGGGCCGATTTGGACTCTCTTATGAAATCTAATTATATATTTGGACTCGTAAGATTATGAAAAGTCGGGATCTACCCCTATACTCTGGTTTTGATCATGTGGGCCAGGATTGACTTTTATTGATTTTTTGGATTTGATTGAACATTAAAGCTTTATTGTTTGGACTTGATTCTTATGGCTTTGTTTGATTTTTTTGAGTTATATTAAACTAGATTGGAGTCGTTTGGAGGTAAATTTCTTTTCTACCCTTGTAAGAGCGAATTCTCCCCCATAGGTGATATGTTTACTACTTTGTCATGACCAAAATTCCCTCCTTATGAGTTGTGATAGCACCTAGTCTCTAAGACTAGGTAAGCCTAACACTTACCGAATTAATAACAGATTTAAACCAACCAACTATTAATCATGAACCAGAAATTTCTATATAAAGCCAACAAACCAAAATAGATATATGACATCCAAAATACTGGTAATACAAGTCATATGCTCTACTGATTTCACTAGAAAATCTCTAAATACAACTATTCCATAATAGAAATAAACAGTACAAAGTAAAACTTCAGAAGGTGATTCTGAGGCCTGCAAATGCGACGACAGATATACCTTGAAATCTCCATCGCAACTCACAATCAGCTAACTAATGACCAACACGCTCCGAGGTACTTGGATCTGCACAAAAATGTACAGCAAGCGTATCATGAGTACACCACATCGTACCTAGTAAGAATCAAGACTAATCTCAGTGGAGTAGTGACGAGGGCATGAATAAAACTAATTCCACCCGATGACACATCCGTAGTAAATGCGGTAACATGCAAGCGAATCCAACCCCGCATAGAACACACATTCTCAATTGGGATATTCTTAGGCCCCCAGAAATGATTCAAACAATTCCAAAACAGGTAAATAGTCTTCCAAAAGTCCAAAATGACCCTTTCTAACTTCTACGCGAGGAAACCCCAAATAGATCTTAATCTTCTAATCTCGACTGCTGATTTCTGACCAACACCAACTCAAATTCTAAAAAGCAACATCTCGAATGCTCTACCCTTCATGTTCTTCCAATTACACAAATACACCAATTATCTATGATCTGTTACAACCTTGTGCGACCCAATGTGTTGAACACAAATCCTCTCAAATAGCACATCTATGATTCGTACAATCAGTTGTCTAACTAATAACACACTTCATACGTCCGCAATCAAAAGGATAGTTTGCCTCTAAGAAAATTCAATCTTTAAACCTCAAGAATATAAGAACCTACATACCTAATCTCTGACTCTTCCAATTACGACTGATACGTCACGCATATACAATCACCTCATGAGAAATACTCCCATCAATATTCTGCATCAGGTAGTAAAAATCTTAATACCAATGGTTACCAATCATGTGATTCCTCTAGTACTTAATCAAAACATCCATAAATCAATACACAATATGTCTTCTAAAACATACACCTTTTTCAAGTGATACAAGATAATACTAACATTCTCTTAAACATCTAAAATTACTTATGATTCCTAGAACTCATGAACTTCCTTTCAAAACTGAAAACAACCATGTCCTTCAATCACAAGTTCCATACGGCTCACCGCATATACCATGATATTATATAAAAATATGAGAATCTCATTATCAACTCTGAATCCCATGTTAGGATGGTCCTCCCCATAGGCACTCCATCAACCAGAAGCATGCCGCTAAACTCAATACATGAAATAATCATAACATGCAATAAACTTCTCATGCTCGTAGAAGACATCAACCTCAACATTGTAGTCAAAACCATCACATTCTCTGCGAAACTTATTTACACATAATCAAACCATCAAAACTAAATCTCTTAAAATCAACCAAGTCTCGCATGCCCAAACCCAAAATTCTAATCGCAAAAAAGCGTCTGAAATTCCTGATCATGCTGAACAAATCGATAAATGTTATTACGATGTTGACCCAAGCTACCGCTATATGATCCATATTCCTCAAATTACTTTAGATTACATCATTATTGATACAGAATTGCTCCAAGTCCTCATTATAATTCCGTGCCGATCACAATTCCAAAAGGAAAGAAAGCATTTGGTAAGTCCTCAAGCATGGCATCTTGAAACTCAAACCCGCTGGCACCATGCTCCGGAATTCAACTACTCTGCTCTAATGCCCCAATAAATAACTTAAAATACCAAACAATCTATGCCCCATTGCACGTCATCCCATTCAGAATAAATAACCTTGCCCATAGACAATAGAGTAAAATCTTCCCATTTTATAATGTGACCACGATGAATGTCGAACCTAAGTTATTCAACAATCCCCTTGTGTCATTCAAGCCTAGCACATCACATATCTGATAAATCTCTATCCAAGCCAACCTCGATGCCACTCCCCTCAAGTTACAACAAGCCCATAATTCCACCTCAACCTAGAAACTATAATAACACATGCCCACAGGCCTAATCATCAACGGTAAGCTCACCCACTTGGCCTAAATCCATATTCACATCATCCGGGAATACCCAATAACCTCATAAGGAATACCATACAACATCGAAACTTTTAATGAAAAATAACCCACATGTTAAACCTCAACGGGACATCTAACTGTGACTTTACTATGATTAAAACCTCTATATGATCAATTGTTTCTCTCGATTCTACACACATTAACTAGGTGCAAGAAGCTGTTCTACCCCCGAGTGAACTACTAAAGATCTATCAGTACACCCGTACCTTAAGACTGAACCACACTCTAAGACAAAAATCAAGTGTCCACACCCCGTGGCATCACAAAAAACCATCCTTCTCTTTCGACGCATAATACCTATCACATTGTTGCCTGGTCACTCTTCCACAATATCAACACAAGCCGTTGATACTCAACTAATAACACGCTCACAACAATGCACATGCATGGATAGAGAGAAATCGATGATTAGACTTCAAATTGAATCATTGCTGCACGATACAAAGAGAAAGAAGGGGAAGTTTACCTAGATGCCATGTAGCATCTCGAAGATAAGTATGGATATCATACCACAAGACTCTACTTAATACTTGCTCATGACTCGTAGAATATATGAGCCTAGGGGTCTGATAAGAACTTGTCACGATCTAAAATCCCACCAAGTGGTGATGGTGCCTAACCCAACTGGCTAGATAAGCCAACTAATACATTCTATTACTCAAACTGAATATCATCAATATAATAAATAAGAATGCGGAAATTAACTCAACTAATCCGAAGAACTAGTGGCACAAGACATGAGCAACTAAGATTTGAATTATAACATTGGCAAGAAGACATACATCATTTGTTTGAAAGTTACAGAAATAGAAATACAAGTCTTATACTACCATGAACAAGATGATATGAGATCGCTGGAATGTTGTAGTCTTCAATGCTTGACCTCGAACTCCACATCTGCTTAGCTCCAAATATCTACACGTAGGATGCAAAAGAGTAATTGAGTACAACTGACCTCATGTACTTAGTAAGTATTTTGATAAACCTTGGTAAAGTAGTGGCGAGGTTTTTAAGTCAAAAGGTACTCACAAATATGGCATGTGCAGTTCATAAGCAAGAGAAATAACAAGAGAAAACACAAGTAATAGTAAAATGATAGAATAAGAGAAATCACGAGAATGTTTGACAAACATAACAACTAAACCTTTCTCAATAAAGCAAGTCTATGAGGAAGAAACTGTCACGACCCAAATCTTACCACGAGGGTCTTGATGTTACCTAGTCTATAAAACTAAGTAAGCCAACCACTTAACAAGACTAAAACACCTAAAACATGATATAATAAGACTGAACAGTGACAGTAATGATAATATAAGACTAGAAATAGCCAAAATGCAACTAGGTAGTATAGAGTCATGCACTCTAAACTATGTACATAAGAAGTCTCAAAATACAATACTATTTGAAAATAAAAATAGCAGTATCATCATAGGGTTGGGACTCCAAGGGACTGTGATGGTCATACAGCTCTAGCTTGAATCCTCGCAACTAATGTATGCTCTCACTCCCTAGGATAGTTGCGTCCAACACCTGGATCTTCACAAAAATATGTAGGAATCTAGTATGAGTTCACCACAATCAATACCTAGTAAGTATCAAGACTAACCTCGCTGAAGCAGTAACGAGGTTGAAGTCATACGATACTCAATAGTCAAATAACTTGTAAAATATATCAATAATTGGTAATAGAATGTATAACAAAAAAAACAATATCAACATTCTCTTTAGAACATGTGATAGCAACTCAACGCAATAGTTTTGACAACAAGTCATCAAATAAAAACACAGATATATGACAAGTCATACCTATATTTTTTCACAATAACAATATCCACCCTTATCACTTATAGCAATATACACCCTTATCGTTCTGCACCTGACACAATAGCAATATACATCCTTAACACTCCTCACCTAACACAATAGCAATATCTGCATTTATTGCTCCGCAACTGACACAATAGCAATATCTACTCTTATCACTCTACACCTGTCACAATAGCAATATCAATCACAATTGCAAGGCAATAACCTCGTGCCAACGCCCAAACAATTGGCCACAATATGTCCACATGTGCCATAATCACAACAATGTAATAAGTCAAATCATTATCAAATACCTACGCTCACAATTTGTCAACAATGTTCACAAGGACATGGAAATAAATAAATGTGGATGAGATTTCATCATATAAACCATGACTATGTCTAAATCAATTTGGAAATGATCCCATAAATTCCCAACTTGGCCAATTTAGGAAATGATAATCCTAAAACATGATCTCTAGCATGAAAAGGGTAAGCTCGTGTCACGACCCAAACCGATGGGCCGCGACGGGTGCCTGAGTCCTACTTGTCAAACACCCTAGGCATGCGTCTAAGGTATGAACTTGAATAACATCTGCTGAATTACGAAAATAACATACACATAGGAAATCTGCCAATAAGGCATATGTACGTATACATGTAAAATACAGTGAGCGAGCTGGCAAGGCTACTATAGACAACTATACATCCAAAATTGAAAGCCGACAAGGCCACATACAACCCAACTAGACATGCTGTATATAGACCTCTAATAGAAACATGACTGTACAAAGACGGAACTGAGCCACGTCATATCCATATATATATTTATATATATATATAGACACACACACACAAATGTATCGTACCAAAATCAAAAGCAACTCTGGATCAAGTGGAACACGCTAACTCTCGCTGATCAGGGATCCTAAGAAGGGGACCGTCAACTTGCCTACCTGCACCTATGGGCATGAAACGCAAACCCCGTACAATAGGGCATCAGTACGAAAAATGTACTTAGTATGTAAGGCATGAAAATTAGTATATAAAAGATATAAATGAAACATGGAATAAAGAAACACATCATTAAATCTAAATATCTTTGTAAATTCTTAAACGTTTATAATGTCATGCACGTGCGTATAAATGTAGTTTCATTCATAGGTATGGGCGTTGTCATGACCCCGGTTCGCCCTCCGTGAACCATCGTTACTACACCTAGTCTCTACGACTAGGTAAGCCTAATTTGCGGAAGAAAAACCAAAATTTTCGGAAGTAAAACAATTTAAAACAGAAATAAAGTAGTAACAATGTTTAAATGTGCCGCTCGACTCATACCATGTTTAACTCTCAATACCAATACATAAATCCAAGACCTGAAAACCCACGAATCACAAGCTAAGATCAATACTACATAGCTCTAACTCCGGAATGTCTAATAAGAATACAAAAAAATATAGAAGGGCTAAATACTAAAAAGCAGGAATAGAAAGGGACTTCTCGGTCTACGGACAAGGCAGATGCACCTCGAAGTCTCTAGAGCAGTCGCCTCCTTAAGGATGATAGTCCTGAGTAGCGGTACCTGGATCTGCACATGAAAAACATGCACAGAAGCGGCATGAGTACACTAGAGCAATACACAGTAAGTGCCAAGACTAACTTCGTTTGGGTAGTGACGAGGAAGGTCAGGGCCCTACTGAGATTAAATAAATATAAAGATGACAAGATAAGATAAGTCGTACAATTGAAAATCTACAGTAAGAATCTACATAGGATATAAGAGTACAATAATGGAAGTAGAGATGAAGGCAAACCACAAGGAAGTACCACTCATAACAAGGATGATAACTGGGGATCTCTTGGTATCCTCAATATATGCTAGGAATATCTTGGTATCCTGAGGATATCCTGGTATCCTTAATATATGCTAGAGATCCCTTGGTATCCCGAGGATCTCTCGATATCCTCAATATATGCTAGGGATCTCTCGGTATCCCAAGGATCTCTCGGTATCCTCAATATATGCTAGGGATCTTTTGGTATCCCGAGAATCTCTTGGTATCCTCAATATATGCTAGGGATATCTTGGTATCCCGCACCTCAATTCAGATCATAAATACGTACATGGGATCTCCCGGGATGTCGTCCTATAGTTCCAAAGTAAAAACACACAGCAGCAACACAAGAATACCCAATTAAGCTAAATTTCGTACCAAGTAAACAGTTAATTCTAGCCTAACATGCTTCACGTAATGCAGTTAAGGCAGTTTAAGCAAATAGGCTATTAAGTCAACTAAACATGCTTTTCTAAACTAGCAACAGGCTAAATTCACAAGTACAATAAAACAGGAAAAAAGAACTCAATTTAAATACTTAAGGGAAAAACGGATTTTCAACAATTAGCTCAAGTATGCGCTCGTCGCCTCACGTACAATGCATTTCAATTATCAAATATATCATATCCTAAGGGGAAGGTCCCCCATAAAAGGTTAGACAATCCACTTACCTCGAACCGCCTCAAAATCAATCCGAAACCACGCTCTTGCCACGAGTACTCGACTCCAAATGACCCAAATCTATTCAATTCAATTTCATAATGTAAATAACACTTCAAGTAACTGATTCTACAATTAAATTCTAAGCTAATATGCGAAATTAGGTAAAATGACCAAAATGCCCCTGGGGCCCACGTCTCGGAATCGGGTAAAATTTATAGTTTCAGAATTCTCACACTCTCATGGGTCTAACCATACCAAAATTATCCAAATCCGATGTCAAATCCCCAATCAAAACTCAATTTCTTGGTCTAAGAACTTTTCCCCCAATTTCCACCAAAATTTCGAAATTAAAGGATGGATTTAAGTATAGATTCATGGAAATTAGTCTAAACCAAGTAGGAATCACTTACCCAAATTGCCCAGGTGAAAATCTCTTCAATAATCGCAATCTCCCGAGCTCCCAAGTCCAAAATATGAATTATTGTATAAACCCTCGATTTTGGGTTTTAAATTCTGCCTAGGTGTTTTGTTCAACGCAATAGCGAAGAGTAAAAATTGATGTCTCCTGAACTGGGCTACGCGTACGTGAGATGGGGCATGCGAACGTGAAGAAGAAAAGGGCAGGCTTACGCATTCGCGGAAAAATCAATGTGGATGCGAAGGGAAAAAAGGTCACTGTACCCCTGGCTCCTAGTTCTACTACGCGAACGCAGAAAGGGGGAAGCGAACCCGAAGGAGGAGGGGGTAGAATTCCGCGATCGCGAGCCAAATGATGCAATCATGAAGAACGATTTAATCACCCTCCGAAATTACACTACGCGAACGCGAAGGGAAGGTCGCAAATGCGATTAAGGAAACCTGATACCAGATTTTTCTGCAATTCTACAAGTTCCAAAACGACCCGTTGAGCATCCGAAACACACCTGAGGCCCCCGGGACCTCAACCAGACCTGCAAACCAATCCTAAAACATCATTCAAACTTGTTCCAACCTTCGGAATGCTCAAAACAACATCAAAACTCCTACTTTTCATCGGATTCAAGCTTAAGAATTCTAAAAACTCTAGAAACACGCTTTCGATCAAAAAGTATATCAAACCTCGTCCAAACGACCTGCAATTTTGCACACACATCCCAAATGACACAACGGAACTACTGCAACTCTCGGAATTCCATTCCGATGCTCGGAATTCCATGAATAGAGTAATTTATGAAAACTATGAGTTTGTTCGTTTCTTCTGTATAATTTGGACCATGCCAAAAGAAATAAGGGATGGCCTAAGAATACCTGGAGTAGGGAAAACACCGTATAATATTCCGTTTGAAAACCTTCGTTGATTGAACTTAGAACCCAAAAAAATCGGATTAAGATTATGCTTTTTGAATTCTTTGAACGAAATCTGCTTCTGCTTCTTTGAAATTACTTGAATAAAATTTGCATATTTTGAAGCTTTCTATACATCAAACCAAGATGCTTCTGTTCACTTCTTTGATGCTTTCTGGACATCAAGCAAGAATATAGGTTTACCTTTTACTTGATAACGTTTTTTTGTTCTCTTTTGTCTAATATGCCAATGTAACAAGACTTTGTTAGAAGTCTTGTTTTGTTACTCATTAATTTCCATTTAATGCTTAGGTAACCACCTAGGCATAAATGACTACTTAGTCATTTCCAATTTTATGGCTTCTTGCCACATGTAATTCATTAATTTCTATCCACTTATTAGTTAACTAGGTAATATCACGTTATCCTGTAATTAACCAATTACTTGTATTATTTAAAAATTATCTCAAATTACCTAAAAATACTACTTATTTTTTAATATACTTTATACATTACACTACCATGGTCATGTGGTACCTTGCATGGTACTAGTTCCTAATTATCGGGTATTATCGCTCGAGACGTATTTTATCCCAAATTGGCCACTTTCAATGAAACTCATTTTCTTTAATTCAGGTACCATTTATCCTTCATGACACTTACTTATCGCTTGTTATAAATAGTATAAATATGTTAACCGCAAGTTAATCTCACCCCCGAGTCTGCGTCAATTAACTGAAGACGAAACGTTTAGTGTACGATAACGCGAGATGTAACATCCTTCCCCCTTAGAAATATTCGTCCTCTAATGTTTAACTCTCCGGGATCTATATAACCCTGGGCAGAGTTGCCTTTGTAACAATACTACTACTAGCTCGTCCTGTAGAAACTTAATAATTCAACGCCACATAGGATCACAATCATCAATAACGACAATGGCCTCATGCGACCAATGATAATAACTGACACCAGAATCCATACACGTACCTTAAGGTTATGACATCTCGGTCGGACCCTTCTTTAGAAGAGGAAATTAGTAGGTATATCTAGACTTCATGTCTTCCTCAACCTCCCAAGTCATTTCTTCCATATTATTGTTCCTCCAAACTATTTTCACGAAGGCTACCTCCTTATTCCGTAGCTTGCGGATTTGCCGGTCTATGATGGCAACCGGAATTTCCTCGTATGACAAGTCCTCTATAATCTGTACATCATCCGTGGGCACCACTCAGGTAGGATCGCCAATACACTTCTGTAACATAGATACGTGAAAAACCAGATGGACAGACTTCAATTCCGAGGGCAATTCTAACTCATAAGCTACTTGGCCCACTATCTGAATGATCCTATAAGGTCCAATATACCGTGGGCTAAGTTTCCCTTTCTTGCCAAATATCATCACACCCTTTATAGGTGACACCTTTAAGAATACCTAGTCATCAACCCCGAACTCTAAATCTCGTCGCTGCACGTCAGAAACTCTGAGCTATCAATAGTCGATCCTGGATTAACTTCACTTTTTCTATGGCTCGCTAAACCAGGTCTAGCCCATGTAATTCAGATTCTCAAATATCGAACCACCCTATAGGCAACCTACACTTTCGTCCGTAAAGAGCTTCGTATGGAGCCATCTGAATGATGGAATGGTAGCTATTATTATACGCGAACTCAATAAGCGGCAGATGATCATCCCAGCTACCTTTGAAGTCGATTACACAAGCTCGTAACATGTCTTCCAGAGTCTGAATAGTACGTTCAGCCTGTCTGTCTGTCTGGGGATGAAATGTTGTACTAAGACTTACTTGAGTCCCCAATCCTTTTTGGAAGGACCTACAGAAGTTAGCTGTAAATTGAGCTCCTCTATCCGAGATAATAGATGCGGGGACACCATACAGTCGTACTATCTCCTTAATATAAAGTCTTGCATAATCCTCTGAGGAATATGTTGTCCTAACGAGCAGAAAATGGGCTGACTTTGTAAGCCTATCAACAATCACCCATATCGAGTCGAACTTACGCTGGGTACGAGGTAAACCTACGATGATGTACTTATTGATTACTTCCATTTCCAAGTCGGAATCTCCATAGCTTGCAATAACCCATCAGGTTTTTGATGCTCAATCTTAACCTGCTGATAGTTAGGACACTGGGCAACAAATTCTGCTATATCCTTTTTCATTCCATCCCACCAATATACTTCCTTGATATCATGATACATCTTTGTTGCTCCTGGATGGATAGAATAACGAGAATAATGGGTTTCTCCCATAACCTGCCGATACAGCCCTACAACATTAGGCACACATAATCGCCCTTGATATCTGAGGACTCCATCTTCTGTAATTTCAAACGGTGTCTTCTCCTTATGAAGAATGGTATCCCTATAATGAACTAACATAGGATCCTCGTACTGGCGTTCCTTTACTTCAATTACGAAAGAGGATGTTGTCGTATCCTGAAGAGTAATTCCAATATCACCTGAGTCCAGTAACCGAACTCCAAGACTAGCTAGCTGATGAACCCCATAGGCTATTCCCCTCTTTCTGGCTGTAAATACGATAGGCTACCTATATATCTACGGCTGAGGGCGTCGGCTACTATGTTCGCCTTCAAAGGATGGTACAAAATATCAACGTCATAGTCTTTAAGTAGCTCCAACCATCTCCTTTGATGTAGATTCAATTCCTTTTTCTTGAAGATGTACTGGAGGCTTTTATGATCCATAGAAATATCAACATGAATGCCATATAAGTAGTGCCTCCACATTTTTAGTGCATGAATCACCGCGGCTAACTCTAGATCGTGGGTCAGGTAGTTCTTCTCGTGCTCTCTTAGTTGTCTAGAAGCATAAGCCACAACCTTACCATGATGCATCATCACACAACCCAATCCAACGCCGAAAGCGTCACAATAGATCACATAACCATCGGTCCCTTCTGGGAGCGTTAAAACTGGTGCTGAAGTTAATCTGTCCTTTAAGGCCTGAAAACTCCATTCGCAAGCGTCAGTCCATTGAAACTTTGCTCCCTTATGAATCAACTTTGTTAAAGCTGCTGAAAGGGAAGAAAATCCTTCTACAAATTTCCTGTAACTACCTGCCAAACTGTCACGACCCCGGTTTGCCCTCTCTGAACCATTGTGACGGCACCTAGTCTCTACGACTAGGTACGCCTAACAATGCGGAAAATAAACCAATTTGCGGAAGAAATAATTAAAAACTGAAATAGTGAAATAAAACAGTATTTAAAGTGCCGCTCGACATTCACAATACCAGCTCTCGAAAACTAATAAGATTTCCCAAAAACCGGAATCTCATGATCACAAGCCTTTGAATGTCTACAAGCATCTAACTCTAGAATATCTAACAAAGGAACGAAAATACAGAAGGGCTAATACAAAAAGGGAGAGTAGAAAGGGACTCTTCAGTCTGCGGACACGGCAGATATACCTCGGAGTCTCTACAAACGCCTCGTCTCACAAGTGATAAGTCTGAATGGAGGTACCTGGATATGCATATGAAAAACATGCGTAGAAAGGGCATGAGTACACCGCAACGGTACTCAGTAAGTGCCAAGCCTAACCTCGGTCGGGTAGTGATGAGGAAGGTCAGGGCCCACTGAGATTAAATGAAATATAAGGTATAACAGAATAAGATAGGCAGTACAGTTGAAATGTAATAGTAAGAATTAATACAGGATAATAAGGATAACAACAACTGAAATAGAGACAAAAACAATCACATGGAAATACCACTCTTCACAAATATAACAACCGGGGATCTCTCAGTATCCCAGGGATCTCTCAGTATCCCGAGGATCTCTTAGTACCCTCAATATATGTTAGGAATCTCTTGGTATTCTCAATGTATGCTAGGGATCTCTTCGTATCTTCAATATATGCTAGGGATATCTTGGTATCCTCAATATATGTGCTGGGGATCTCTCGGTATCCCGCACTTCAGTTCAAATTATAAATACGTACAGGGGATCTCCCCTGATGTCGTCCCGTAGTCCCAAAGTAAAATACACAACAATAGCACAAGGAATACTTAATTAAACTCAACTTTATACCAAAGTAACACAAGCAATTCTAACCTAGCATGCTTCATGTAAATACAAATAAGGCAGTTAAAGCAAATAAAGCAATTAAGTCAATTAGACATGCTTCTCTACACTAACAACAATCTTAAATTCCAAGTAGGACAAGCAGGCAAGGAAAGACACAATTTAAGCTATTTTAGTGAAAACATGATTTTCAATAATTAGCACAAGTACACACTCGTCACCTCACGTACAAGGCATTTCAATTATCATAATACCAATCCTAAGGGAAAGTCCCCCACATAAGGTTAGGCAAGCCACTTACCTCGAACCTACTCAAAATCAATCCGAAACCACGTTCTTGCCATGAGTACTCGACTCCAAATGGCCCAAATCTATTCAAATCAATTGCATAATGTAAATAACACTTCAAGTAACTGATTCTACAAATAAACTCTAAGCTAATACGCGAAATTAGGTAAAAATGACCAAAATGCCCCTCGGGCCCACGTCTCGGAATCGGGTAAAATTTATATTTTCAGAATCCTCATCCTCTCACGAGTTCATGCATACCAAAATTATCCAAATCCAAGGTCAAATTCGCAATCAAAATTCGAATTATAGGTCTAAGAACTTTCTTCCAATTTTTCCTAAATGTTCACTTCCAATCCGAAATTAAATGACAAAAACTAACAATAGATTAATGGAATACAACTAGAAAGGGTTAAGGAATTGCTACCCACTATTTCCTCTTCAAATTCCTCCCAAAATCGCCCTCTCCCGAGCTCCAAATCAATTTTCCAACTTTTAAAACTAAATCCTCGAAGATCCTATTTTCTGCCCAGCAATTTCGCTTCTACAGTCAAGGGACCGCACCTATGGTCCTGCTTCTGCGGAAGAATGACCGCACCTGCGAAAACTCATTAATTTCTCTAAGTTCGCACCTGTGACCTACTTACCGCATCTGCAGTCACGCATGTGCGTGAACTCATCCGCACCTGCGGCTCTTTGCCTTTCCTCATCTGGCCGCTTCTGCGGCTTAATTCCGCATCTGCAAGAGTCGCATTTGCAGCCTATCAACCGCATATGCGGTTATGACAGCAGCCCAAAGAACTTAAGCTGCAAACTCCAAATTTCCATCTTCCCGTTAACCACCCGAAATCATCACGAGGCCTCTGGGACCTCAACCAAAAGCACAGACAAGTCATATACCACTATCCAAACTTATACCAATCTCCAAAACACCTCAAACAATATCGAATCAACAAATTAGCATCGGATTCACGCCTAAGAACTTAAAAAACTCACAAATACACTTTCGATCAAAAAGTCTATCAAACCTCGTCCGAATGACCTAAAATTTTGCACACACGTCACGTTCAACACTACGGAGCTACTCCAACTTCCGGAATCCCGTTCCAAACCTTAGATCAAAATCTCACTATCGAATCGTAAACTTCCAAAAAAACTCAACTTTCGGCATTTCAAGCCTAAATTAGCTACGGACCTCCAAAACATAATCCGAACACACCCCTAAGCCCGAAATCACCCAACGGAGCTAACAAAACTATCAAAGTTCCATTCCGAGCCGTCTTCACACTGTTCCAACTACGATCAAATTTCCAAAACATAAGCTCTCATTTAGGGACTAAGTGTCCCAAAACTCTTCGAAACTCCAAATAATTCTTCCTGGCAACTCACAATAGCAGAAACAAACACGGGGAAAGCAGTTAATAGGGGATCTGGGCGTAAATTCTTAAAACGACCGACCGGGTCATTACATCCTCCCATACTTAAACATTTGTTCGTCCTCGAACGAGCATAGAGACATACCTGAAATAGAGAAAAGATGAGGATAACGGCTGCGCATATCCTGCTCAGTCTCCCAAGACACCTCCTCGACCGGCTGACCCCGCCACTGAACCTTTACTGATGCAATGCTCTTTGACCTCAGCTTTCGAACCTGCCTGTCCAATATCGTCACTGGCTCCTCAATATAAGATAGATCCTTGTCCAACTGGACTGAACTGAAATCCAACACGTACGACGGATCATCGTGATACCTCCGGAGCATCGAAACATGAAATACCGAATGAACTCCTGCCAAGCTGGGAGGTAGGGCATTCTTATAAGCAACCTCCCCAACACACCTCAATATCTCAAAAGGGCCAATAAACCTCGGAATCAACTTCCCTTTCTAACCAAATCTCATAACACCCTTCATAAGCGAAACCCAAAGCAGAACCCGCTCTCCAACCATATAGGAAACATCACGAACCTTCCGGTCCGCGTAACTCTTCTGTCTGGACTGGGCTGTATGGAGTCTATCCTGAATCACTTTAACTTTCTCCAAAGCATCCTGAACTAAGTCTATGCTCAATAATCTAGCTCACCCCGCTCAAACCAACCCACCGGGGATCTACACCGCCTACCATATCAAGACTGATAGCTGTTGTTGTAGGCAAACTCCACCAATGGAAAGAACTGATCCTACGACCCTCCAAACTCAATCACACACGCATAGAGCATATCATCAAGAATCTGAATAGTGCACTCGGACTACCCGTCCGTCTGAGGGTGAAATGATGTACTCAACTCCACCTGAGTGCCTAACTCATGCTGAACGGCCCTCCAGAACCGTGATGTGAATTGAGTACCTCTATCTGAAATGATGGAAACTGGAATACCATGCAGACGAACAATCTCCTGAGATATAAATCTCCACCAATCGCTCTGAAGAATAAGTAGTACACACATGAATGAAATGCGCGGACATGGTCAGTTGATCCACAATCACCCAAATGGCATCGAACTTCCTCAAAGTCCGTGGGAGCCCAACTACAAAGTCCATGGTGATCCTCTCCCACTTCCACTCTAGAATCTCTATCTACTGAAGCAACTCACCTGGTCTTTGGTTCTCATACTTCACCTGTTGACAGTTGACGCACCGAGCTACAAACCCAACTGTGTCTTTCTTCATCCGCCTCCACCAATAGTGCTGTCTTAAATCCTGATACATCTTCGCAGCACCCGAATGAATGCAATATCCTGAGCTGTGGGCCTCCTCTAAAATCAACTCATGAAGCCCATCAACATTGGGTCACAAATCTGACCCTGTATCCTTAATACCCCATTATCACCAATCGTCACATCTCTGGCATCACCATGCTGAACCTTGTCCTTGAGGACAAGCAAATGAGGGTCATAATACTGACGCTCCCTGATACGATCAAATAAGGAAGACCGAGAAACCACGCAAGCTAGAACTCGACTAGGCTTCGAAAGATCCATTCTCACAAATTAGCTGGCTAAGGCATGAACATCCATCGCCATAGGCCTCTCCAATGCTGGTAAATAAGCCAAACTCCCCAAACTCTCTGCCCGGCGACTCAAAGCATCGGCCACCACATTGGCCTTGCCGGGTGATACAAAATAGTGATATCATAGTCCTTCAGCAACTCTAACCACCTCCTCTGGCGCAAATTTAGATCCTTTTGGTTGAATAGGTGCTGCAAGCTCCGATGGTCAGTATAAATCTCACAAGGCATACCGTAAAAATAATGACACCAGATCTTTAGGGCGCGAACAATGGCAACTAACTCGAGATCATGGACATGATAATTCTTTTATGCACCTTCAACTGTCTGGACGTGTAGCCAATCACCCTACCGTCCTGCATCAAAACCTCTCCAAGGCCAATCCTAGAGGCATCACAATAGACAGTGTAAGACCCCGAACCTGTAGGCAATATCAAAATTGGGGCTGTAGTCAAAACTGCCTTGAGCTTCTGAAAGCTCGCTTCACACTCTTCCGTCCACTGAAATGGAGCACCCTTCTAGATCAGTCTGGTTATAGGGGCTACAATGGATGAAAACCACTCAACAAAACGACGGTAGAAACCCACCAGGCCAAGAAATTTACGGATCTCTGTAGTTAAGGATGGTCTGGGCCAACTCTGCACTACCTCTACTTCCTTTGGATCCACCTGAATACCCTCACTCTACACCACGTGGCCTAAGAATGCCACAGAATCCAACCAAATCTCACATTTTGAGAATTTAGCATATAACTTCTTTTCTCTCAAGGTCTGAAGCACTATCCTCAAGTACTGCTCATGATCTTCCCGACTCCGGGAATATACCAGAATATCATCAATAAAGACAAATGATGAACGTGTTAAGATATGGCCGGAACACACTGTGCATCAAATGCATAAAGGCTGCTGGGGCATTCGTCAGCCCAAATGACATAACAAGGAACTCGTAATGACCGTACCAAGTCCTGAAAGTAGTCTTCGGGTTATCTGGCTCCCGAATCTTCAACTGATGGTACCCTGAACGTAAGTCAATCTTAGAAAACACTCGTGCACCCTATAGTTGGTCAAACAAATCATCAATACGAGGCAAAGGATAACGGTATCAGTGTAACTTTGTTCAACTGGCGATAATCAATACACATACACATAGAACCATCCTTCTTCTTCATAAACAAGACAGGAGCACCCCAAGGTGATACACTGGGCCGAATAAAACCCTTATTAAGAAATTCCTCCTTCAAATCCTTCAACTTCTTCAACTCAGGAGAGGCCATACGATACGGAGGGATAGAAATGGGCTGAGTGCCCAGCAACAGATCAATGCCAAAATCAATATCTCTATCAGTCAGCATACCCGGAAGGTAAACTGGAAACCCATCAGAATAATTCCGTACTACTGGGACTGAATCAACAGAAGGGGTATCAATACGGACATCTCTCACATAAACTAGATACGCGTCACACCCCTTCTCAACCATACACTGAGCCTTATGGATAGAAATAACTCTACTGGAAGTGTGATCTAAAGCACCCCTCTACTCAACACGCGGTACACCTAGCATAGCCAGTGTCACGGTTTTGCCGTGACAATCAAGAATATCATAATGGGGAAACAACTAACCCATGCCCAAGATAATATCAAAATCTACCACGCTGAGCAACAATAAATCAGTTATGGTCTCAAAACCACTAAGAGCAACCAAACACGACCGATAAACATGGTCCACAACAAGATAATCACCCACAGGAGTAGAAACATAAACATGGTAACTCAAAGAATCCCGAGGTACACTCAAATGCGGAGCAAAATAAGAAGACACATAAGAATTAATGGAGCCTGGATCGAATAGAACCAATGCATCTCTATGACAAACCATGACAATACCTGTGATGAGAGAATCAGAGGCAACAGCCTCGCTACGGGCAAGAAGGGCATCGTATCTGGTCTGGCCTCCCATTCTAGGGCGACCTCTACCTCCCCGACCTCCCCCTCTAGCTGGCTGAGTAGGTGGGGTAGTAACTGGTGCTGTGATCATAGCTTGAGAACTCTGCGGGGCACGCTATGGTTGAGAAGTATGTAGAGGTGCACTCCTCCCAAGTCTAAGGCAATACCTCACCACATGATGTATGTTGCCACACTCAAAAAAAACCTCGCAGATGACGTGGTAGTGGAAGCTATGCGGTACAGGTATTCTGAGAGCCCTGAACACCTGAAACATTGTGTGAATCCTAAGACGCAAACTGAGCTAGTTGACCCACAAAACCTCTACCATGCCGTACTCTTCTTCCAAAATAAGGACCAGTGGGTCTCTCTAGTCTACAAGGTCTCCTCGCTTCCCTATACTCTCTCTCCTGACCTCATCAGTCCTCTCTCTCCTGGACCTACCTGTCCTCTACTCCGAGAGAGGTCCCCACCACCCGCTGAACTAGGACCATAGGCTGTGTCACCATGACACCTGGATCCTAACCAATGAGAACTCACTGCTCTGGGGTGGGGATGTCAAAAGTCTAGGTCCCTTCCCCGATTTGAAAAGTAGTTGGTACAACATAAATCAATCTCGCCTGAACCATATTGATACCCATTTCCCTATATATTTTCAATATGCAAAATAACTTCAAAATGGCATATATATGCATATATAAGCATATCCAAATATTTTATTATTTTTCCATGATTTCTAAAGGCTTTTAAATCAATTTGTTTCCCTCTTTTATCAATAAAAATTCAATAATTATTTTTAAATTTATTATTTTGGTAATTCATCTATTGTATTTTAATCTTTATGCCAAAGTATGGCTAAGGTAATTTTTACATATTTTTACAATTTTTATTTAGTATTTTTTAAAGCTAATTGCACATAATTACAATATTAGCCTTGTTAAGATTTAATTGTGTTTTATATTCATAAAATTAAGCCCTATATTTTTAAATTATTATTTATATGCTGTGAATCATTTTAGTGCTTTCAGTTTACTTCCAGAAATTTATTTACTATATTTATAATTTAAAAAGTGGAAAATTGGCTATTTAAATAACAGTCCATTTCTATTTAATTTTTAGCCTAAATTTAACCCCAAATCAGACCCAATTTCCCCAGCCCAATTCTAATTAAACCCGACCCCAACCCAATTTCAACCTACCCAAACTCGGATTCCCCACCTACCCGTTTAATCCAGGCCGTTGATCATTCAGATCAATGGCCACCGTTCACCCTTCCTAAAATAAACCTAAATGACCCCTTACCCTAAATCATTTTCCACCAAACGCAGCCCTTGAATCCCTCTTCTTTCAATTCTCTCTGCAGCCTCACGTGAACCCTAGCCGCCGCCATCTAATTCCACCCTAATCCACCTCAACCCCTGCCTAATCCATGGCGTTTCATGGCCATTTGAGATGTGTATCAGCCTCCTATGGCTCCTGGGTGTTTGTTTCCATGATTTTATGGCCAGATCTCAAAGAGATCTGGTCCAGTCCTTGCTCAACCTCTATCTCCGGTCTTTCTCCGGCCAGCCATGGCCGTTCAAGTAAGATCCTTGACTTTTCTGGTTAGATCGGTAACTTTCAAAGCCTTTCTCACCTTTTCTAGGTTCTCTGAAACCCTATATTTAAGGTCTTTTAATTTTCTTTCAGATCTATCTTAGATCTGTGCTTATTACGAACATCTTAAGTGTTTTCTTGAAGGTTCTTTGATTTTCTTTCAAAAGTACTTTTCATTTTTAACGATTAGGGTTTCTCTTAACTTCTTTAAAAGATCACTTCTCTGATTTTTGGTGTTGTTTTACGATTTTGCTATGTTCAAACAACTTGTTATGTTTTCCTTCTACTTGATTCATCTTGTTGAAAACCCTAGTTCCTCTTTGGTCTCATTCGAGTTCTAAAACTATTTGTTTAAATTAAGTTCTTTGTTTTTGACTTTCTTTTCCTTGTTTGACTTACCTGATTTGAGTTCTTATTGTCTCTTAAAATCGACTACTATCGAAGCCCTAATTTATTAAAAGAGTTTTCCTCACATGTTACTGTGAGACCTTTAGTTGCTTCTGACTCTCTTACCTGTTACTATGTTCTTCTTCACTATTGATTCTATGTGACTACTTGACCTGCTTGACTACTGTGCTTCGAATATTTTTCTTACTACTGAATCCTAGCTTTCCCCTACTGCTACTGTATGTTTGTGTTGCTTCTTTTTGTCAACATGTTTGACCCTGCATTCCTGTTCATTCCTTGCTATTTATATGTTGAGGTGCAGAATCAAGACCTTTTCTTGATTGATTCTGACTCCCTCAATGTTACGACTGATTGCAAAGTGTTCACTTATAAACCCTAATTTTTTACTCATTTATTTAAAATTAATTGATTCCTTTCCTTTACCGTGATGTTTGATCTTGCTGAATCCTTTCCCAAAACTGAGCATATTTTTGTACTTAGTCTCAATTATTTATTTCTTGCTTTAACTGCCCCCTTATATGGCAATAATCAATCTGTCCCAAACTGATTTCTTTTCTTAATTAAACCTGCCAGTATCCGTTAAGCAGTGATTCCTTAATTAAAGGGAATCACTTGTGTTAATTAATTCTGATTGTGATTATTTCCATGTTTGTGTTAAGATTTTACTTATTACCTTATTCTTCACTTATTTTAAAAGCTATAAATATCCACCCTCTCTTCTTTCAAACACACGAACAATTTGAGTTTAGAACACACACTTACACTCAAAAAATTCTCTCTTTCTTTACTACTACTTGTGCTACTACTTTGTCTAGCCGGCTAAAAGCCAAGGCTAGATTGTGGAATCTTGCTTACTTTTCCTTTATGCACTTTGCCTCTCTACTGGTATGTCCTAGTTAGTTTTTTAAAGCCCCAACAACAACATGTTTCTTTGATTGTTCCAATTTCTTTCATTCTTGTCTACTTCTGCTTATGTTTCTGTAGTTAAGTTATATTACTATCATGTTGTAATATGTTCCCTTCCCCTTTAAATTAATGCTTCCCTATATGTGTACTCTGTCAGTCACTTGTTATGTGTTTGCTGACTTATGAATCCCAAACCCCCATATCCCCTTTATGTGTTTGTGTTCTCTGGCTAGTTTATGGGCATGCCAGCATCAGCTATTGCTGTGCATGACCAAACCTGACCCCTACCGGGGTCATATGCTTCATACAATGTATTCCCAAAACCCCTTGACCCCTTTGTGTGACTACTGATTCTGTGTGTTTGAGTTGTGTTCATTACCCCAACTGATTTCAAACACTTATGCTATTGATTACTTTCAAAATGGACTTGCCAGTACAATTTTAAACAAACTCTTTTTTTAACTATGTTCTGAACTTTCACTATATTCCTAGAATTTAGGTTTTGCCCCTCTTTTTTGACCCCTGAGCTCCCTCTAAACTTGGACACACAAGGGTTGGCCCTTCCACACTGCACTCATTTCTGTCTGGTTATGAAAACCTGGATGTGAGCACTGCCCGGGATCCCATGAGGTCCTTAGGGAACTTTGACATACCCACGTATAAGAAAGGCTTTGAAACATCATTGGCATTTGAGGTGGTTTATTCCATAACTCAGAGAGGAAGTCAGAATAAGACCTCCTATGGTTGTAACTTCTTATTTTTCACCTTTTCTGATGTAATTCAATCATTTGGTCTGTAATAGTTTGTAACAAATATTGGGGTTGGCTAGTGAAAAGGGATAAGTGTGATTATGCATGCTTTAGCTATTAGAAGGGTAGATAACATGTCTATAGGGTGTATCTCGATATGATCTGTTAGAGAACATGCCTATAGGATCTGCTTTGGTTGAATGAAATTCTGCATTCTTTACTTTCACACAAATAGAGATCATGCCTATATGATTAAAAGTCACTTTTAATAGAAATCATGCCTATATGAATTTCGCTTTGATTAAATAAATCCTGCCTACTTCACTTCGTGTTCAATTAGATATCGTGCCTATAGGACTAAAATCAGCCTTTAATAATTAGATACCATGTCTATAGGAATTAAAATCATTTATAATAGAGATCATGCCTATAGGATCTAAAACCAGCTTAGTTAATACTCCGTTTGACTCATGTCCGTCTGCATCAGATTAATAACCTACTCATCTTCATTAATACGATTAGAAAGCATTCCTATAGGATCCAAATCGCTCGTTTAAAAATTGATCTCTGTCTTATTGTACTCTTAATCAGCGATGGATATCATGCTTATAAGGCATCACCATTACACGCATAGGCAAGCTTTAGGTAATAATGATAAAACTGAATCTGCTTTTGTTAATTAGCAACTGCTACAACCAGCAGACATACCTGATTCGGACTTCTTATCTGAGTTATGTAATAAATTTGGTATGCTTCAACAATTTAAACACCCTTCTTTAGTACTTTAAATTCTGACCCTAACTGTGTTTAAGTCATGCTATTTATATGCTTTATTTGCGGAGGTATACATGAGCCTTTAAATTGTTTATATGTTTCCCCTAAAAATGCAGTCCTACATGTTTTGTATGTCGCTATAGCCTTTTACCTTTAAACCTAAGAGTCAACCTAAAATCCTCCCTCTTATAGGAATAGTAGTCCTAAATCCCTCCGGGACTGATAGGAATGGACCGGGTAATAGCATAAAATAGAGGTCGAGACCAGTCCGTGCTTTAATACCTTAATAGGGTGGGAAGGGTAGATATGGATCTGATAACCGGTGCGCTAATACTACGTGTATCCCCTCTTCTGAGGAGTGTCATACCGGGTATTGCATTGATATGATCCACATTATAAACAAACCTAGGACCCCTCCCTTCTTTTTATATTCTCAAGTATGTGTAAACTATAACTCATTCTCAAAATTCGTATTTTAATAGTTGTTTTCAAACCCTTATGTGTTCAAACCTAAATCTCCTACTATTTGAGCCTATACTTGTCTATTTGCTAATTGTACAAAATTCACAAACTGTCTGGCCGGGAACCACACTAGTGGATCCTGAGGGGTGCGTAACACCTTCCCCTTAGGATAATATCAAGCCCTTACCCTATCTCCGGTTATCAAACAAACTTAGAAATGAACCCTATAGGTATCCTAATGCGCCTTAATCATTAGGTGATGACTATTCAAATGCGAACCCAGTTCCCAAAAGGAATGAGTTGTCCCATACCCAAAATATCATAAACCCAATTTTTCGATGTGACGAGGGAAAAAGGGGGCGCGACAAACCAATGTACCAAACAGGCTCAGGAACTATGTTAAGGTCTCCTGAAGTGCTGGAGTAGTAGTAGCAGTAGGCATATCAGGTGCCTGGACTCCAGCTGGAACTACTGGTGGAACCTTGGTGGCAGCTCGCGTGGGTGCTCTGGCTGCACCACGTGTGCGTCTTCGGCATCTACCCCGACCCCGACTTTTGACGGCTCCAGTAGGGGGCGCAGGTACCTGATCATCTCTGGTAGCACGTGTCCTCACCATCTGTGAGAGAATGGAAGATAGAGATTTTGGATTGTGATGTCCAAAATCTCGCACAACAGGGAAATCAAATGAAGTGGAATTTTCCTAATAGTTACATAGCCTCTCATAGAAAAGTACAGACTTTTCCGTACCGATCCGCTAGACTCTAATAAATCGGCTTGTGATTCATGACTCCTATGAACCTAGAGCTCTGATAACAACTTGTCACGACCCCGGTTCGCCCTCCATGAACCATCGTGACGACACCTAATCTCTATGACTAGGTAAGCCTAATAATGCGGAAAATAAACCAATTTGCGGAAGAAATAATTTAAAACCAAAATATTGAAATAAAATAGTATTTAAAGTGTCGTTCGCCATACACAATACCAACTCTCAAAAACTAATAACATTTCCCAAAACCCGGAATCTCATGATCACAAGCCTTTGAATGTCTACAAGCATCTAACTCCAGAATATCTAACAAGGGAACGAAAGTACAGAAAGGCTAATACAAAAAAGAAGAGTAGAAAGGGACTCTTCGGTCTGCGAACATGGCAGATATACCTCGGAGTCTCTACAAGCACCTCGTCTCACGAGTGACAAGTCTGAATGGAGGTACCTAGATCTGTACATGAAAACATGCGCAGAAAGGGCATGAATACACCGCAATGGTACTTAGTAAGTGCCAAGCCTAACCTCGGTCGGGTAGGAACGAGGAAGGTCAGGGCCCTACTAAGATTAAATGAAATATAAGGTATAAAAGAATCAGATAAGCAGTACAGTTGAAATGTAACAGTAAGAATTAATACAAGATAATAAGGATAACAACAACTGAAACAGAGACAAAAACAATCACAAGGAAATACCACTCTTCACAAAGATAACAACCGGGGATCTCTCAGTAACCCGAGGATCTCTTATTACCCTCAATATATGCCAGAGATCTCTTGGTATCCGAAGCATCTCTTGGTATCCTCAATGAATGCTAGGGATCTCTTGGTATCCCAAGGATCTCTTGGTATCCTCAATATACGTGCTAGGGATATCTCGGTATCCCGCACTTCAGCTCAAATCATAAATACGTACAAGGTATCTCCCGGGATGTCGTCCCGTAGTCCCAAAGTAAAACACACAACAATAGCACAAGTAATACTCAATTAAACTCAACTTCATACCAAAGTAACACATGCAATTCTAACCTAGCATGCTTTACATAATACAAATAAGGCAGTTAAAGCAAATAAAGCAATTAAGTTAATTAGACATGCTTCTCTACACTAACAACATGCTTAAATTTCAAATAGTACAAGCAGGCAAGGAAAGACACAATCTTAGCTATTTTAGTGAAAACATGATTTTCAACAATTAGCACAAGTACGCACTCGTCACCTCACGTACAAGGCATTTCAATTATCACAACACCAATCCTAAGGGGAAAATCCCCCACACAAGGTTAGACAAGCCCCTTACCTCGAACCAGCTCAAAATTAATCTGAAACCACGTTCTTGCCACAAGTACTCGACTTCAAATGTCCCAAATCTATCAGATCAATTGCATAATGTAAATAACACTTCAAGTAACTGATTATACAAATAAACTCTAAACTATTACGCGAAATTAGGTAAAAAATAACCAAAATTCCCCTCGGGCCTACGTCTCGGAATCGAGTAAAATTTTTATTTTCAGAATCCTCATCCTCTGACGAGTTCATGCATACCAAAATTATCCAAATTCAAGGTCAAATTCCCAATCAAAATTCAAATTCTAGGTATAAGAACTTTCTTCCAATTTTTCCCAAATTTTCACTTTCAATCAGAAATTAAATGACAAAACTAACAATAGATTAATGGAATACAACTAGAAAAGGTTAAGGACCCACTGATTTCCTCTTCAAATTCCTCCCAAAATCGGCCTCTCCCGAGCTCCAAATCAATTTTCCTACTTTTGAAACTAAACCCTCGAAGTTCCTATTTTCTGCCCAGCAATTTCGCTTCTGCGGTCAAGGGACCGCACCTACGGTCCCGCTTCTACGGAAGAATGACCGCACCTGCGAAAACTCATTAATTTCCCCAAGTCCGCACCTGCGACCTGCTTACCGCATCTGCGGTCACGTAGGTGCGTGAACTCATTCGCACCTGCGGCTCCTTGCCTTTCCTCATCTGGCCGCTTTTGCAGCTTAATTCCACATCAGCAAGAGTCGCATCTGCGGCCTCTCAACCGCAGATGCGGTTGTGATAGCAGCCCAAAGAACTTCAGCTACAAATTCCAAATTTCCAACTTTCCGTTAACCACCCGAAATCATCCCGAGGCCTCAAGGACATCAACCAAAAGCACGGACAAGTCATATACCACTATCCAAACTTATACCAATCTCCGAAACACCTCAAACAACATCGAATCAACCAATTAGCATCGGATTCAAGCCTAAGAACTTAAAAAAAACTCACAAATACGCTTTCAATCAAAAAGTCTATCAAACCTCGTCCGAATGACCTAAAATTTTGCACACACGTCACATTCAACACTGTAGAGCTACTCCAACTACCGGAATCTTGTTCCGACCCTTAGATCAAAATCTCACTATCGAACCAGAAACTTCCAAAAAAGCTCAACTTTCGGCATTTCAAGCCTAAATTAGCTACGGACCTCCAAAACACAATCCGAACACACCCCTAAGCCCGAAATCACCTAACGGAGCTAACGAAACCATCAGAATTCCATTCCGAGACGTCTTCACACTGTTCTGACTACGGTCAAATTTCCAAATCTTAAGCTCTCATTTAGGGACTAAGTGTCCCAAAACTCTTCGAAACTCCAAATAATTCCTCCCGACAACTCACAATAGCAGAAATAAACACAGTGAAAGCAGTTAATAGGGGATCAAGGCATAAATTCTTAAACCGACCGGCCGGGTCGTTACACAAATCGAGAAAGCCACGAACCTCCATCAGTGTTGTGGGTCTAGGCCAAGTCTTTACTGCCTCAAACTTTTGTGTATCCACCCGGATGCTTTCACCTGAAATAACATGCCCAAGGAAATCTACATAGTTCAACCAGAATTTATATTTAGAAAATTTTGCATACAACTTCCCTTCTTGTAGAACTCTGAGCACAGTACGCAGATGATTTGCATGCTCAGCCTCTGAACGAGAATACACCAATATATCATCGATAAATACAATTACGAATAGATCTAAAAAAGGCATGAACACATAGTTCATCAAATCCATGAATACTGATGGGGTATTGGTCAGACCGAACGACATAACGAGAAACTCAAAATGGCCATATCTAGTCCTGAATGTTGTCTTCGGAATATCTTCATCCTTATCCCTTACCTGATGGTACCCGGACCTCAAGTCTGTCTTTGAAAAAACACTTGGCACCTTGCAACTGATCAAATAAATCATCAATTCTCGGGAGCGGGTACTTATTCTTTATTGTTACATTATTCAACTACCTATAATCAATACACATTCATAAGGAACCATCTTTATTTCTCACAAACAACACAGGTACTCCCAATGGTAACGTACTAGGCCTGATAAAGCCTTTTTCAAGTGAGTCCTTTTATTGTTCTTTCAACTCTTTCAGCTATAGGGGGGCCATTCTATATGGAGGGATAGATATTGGGTGAGTATCTGGTATTAGGTCAATATCAAACTCAATTTCTCGCTCTGGCGGGAGACCCGGAAGCTCATCGGGAAAAGCATCAGGAAACTCATTCACCACAGGGATGGGCTGAATGGTTGGTGACTCCACTTCCATATCCTGAACCCAAACTAAGTGATAAATACAACCCTTATTGACCATCTTCCTTGCCTAGAGATATGAAATGAATCTTCCTCTCGGAGATGCCGTATTGCCTTTCCACTCCAAAACAGGTTCCCTTGGAAATTGAAATCGGACTATCATTGATCTACAATCAACGTTGGCATGACAGGAAGCCAACCAATCCATACCCATTATAACATCAAATTCTACCATATCCAACTCAATTAGGTCTGCTACGGTAGATCGAGTATGAACTACTACTATGTAACCCTTATATACTCGCTTAGCTATCACTGAGTCCCCAACAAGTGTAGATACCTCAAAAGGTTTAACCAATTTAGGTTTCATTCCAAATTTACTAGCAACTAACAGAGTAACGTATGATAAGGTGGAACCTGGGTCAATCAATGCATATACATCATATGAGGAGACTGATAATATACCTGTAACAACATCAGGCGATGGCTCCTGGTCCTGTTATCCTGTCAACGCATAAATGTGGTTCTGAGGATTGCTCGAGTTAGATGCTCCACCTCTGCCTCTACCACGACTCATTGGTGCTTGTGGACCTTGCCTAGGGGGGTGTACTGATGATGACAAACTAGCTATAGATCCCGCTGGCTGAGCTATGCTTGCATCACCTCTCATCGGACAATCCCTCAAACGTGGCCTGGATAACCACAAGTATAAAAAACACCTAGTCCCATACGACACTGCCCGATATGTTGGTTACCATATAGAGCACATCGTGGAAAGGGCGGTCTCATCTGATTTGACTCACCCCTATACTGTGAACCTGAGGCCCTAAAATTCTGACCAGACCTTGAATATGAGGAATGATCAAATCTCTTACCGCCAAACTAAGGGGGCGCGCTAGCCGATGGCTGGGCCAAATACCTCGGGTACTACTGCCTCTTACCACCTCAAAACTCACCTGAAGGACCCGAAGACCTTGCTCTCTTATTCTGGGCCCTATTATTCTCACGATCGGCCCTTTGATTCTATTTATTCTCTTCTGCACACTGAGCGTATGCATGAATACGAGAAATATCCATGTCTGGCTGAAGTGAGACCGACATACAATCGTTAAGCAAGTGAGGCTCTAATCCCATCACGAACCGGTGAACCCGATCCTCCATCTTAGATACAATAGTGGGAGCATACCTAGCCAATGAATCAAACTGAAGGCTGTACTCCCGAATACTCGTATTACCCTGCCGAAGGGTCAAAAACCTATCAACTCTGGCTCGTCTAAACTCTGGTGGCAGATAATTATGAAGAAAAGCTTCTGTAAACTCCTGCCATACTGCTGGAGGGGCATCCTCACCTATGGACAATTCCCAAGACTCGTACCAATTAACTGCAACATCTCGGAGTCTATAAGAAGCTAGCTCGACTGACTTAGTCGTTGTGGCCTTTATTACCCTTAACGTCCTCTGCATTCTATCAATAAATACTTGAGGGTCGTCGTTTGGATCTGCTCCAATGAATATATGAGGGTCTAAATTAATAAAGTCACAAACCCTCGCGCTGATGGACCTATCTGCATGACCAATACCTACTTCTTGACGTCGAGCCTGTGCGTCTACTAATCTGGTCAATAACTGAATAACATCTCTCACCTCCTAACCTGGTGTATTTGGCTGAGGTGCTAAATGTACAAGGGCGGCTGCTGGAGCTGGTGCCCCTCAGAGCTCTTTTAGAAAGGGCGGGGTATGTGAAGTCTGAGTTGGAACCTCACCATGAGACTCTCCCCGAGCCCTAGTAAATTGTGGCACTCGACTAGTAGTCTCACCAGCCATTGACTTTCCCTTCTGGGTGGCCGTACTCTTTAGAGGCATCGTTGAAAATATAACATTTCGTTAGGAACATGAATTCTTGTATCGCACGATCAAAGATAAAAAAGAGGATAACATCCTATATATCTTGTAGCCTCCTGTTTATAAGTGTGGTGCAAAACACACCCCATAAATAAGAATCTACTAGACACAGTCTATAGACAACCCTAGGACAGAACTGCTCTAATACCACTTTTATCACGACCCAAACCGATGGGCCGCGATGGGTGCCTGAGTCCTACCTGTCAAACACCCCTAGGCATGCGTCTAAGATATGAACCTGAATAACATATGCTGAATTACGAAAATAACATTCATGTAGGAAACCTGCCAACAAGGCATATGTACGTATACATGCAGAATACAGTGAGCGAGCCGGCAAGGCAGCTATAGACAACTATACATCTAAAACTGAATGCCGATAAGGCAACATACAACCCAACTAGACATACTTTATATAGACCTCTAATAGAAACATGATTGTACAAAGACGGGACTGAGCCACGTCATACCCATATATATATATATATATATATATATATATATATATATATATATATACACAAACGTATCATACCAAAAGCAAAAGCAGCTCCGGATTAAGTGGAGCATGCTAACTCTCGCTGATCTAGGATCCTAAGAAGGGGGACCGTCAGTGTAAGGCCCCGTGAAATTTTTACTCAAAAACCCGAAATCTCATAGTCCCAAGTTAAGAATATGAGTTAGAAATTTATAAAATTATTCGACCTTTTGGACTAATCTGTGCATTAAAAGTTAAGGAAAATGTTTTTCAGAAGAGCACGTTTCTGCGGCTCATTATGCGATCGCATAACAACAATGCGGGCCGCATACCTGCCGCAGAGTGAGTCAGAATGTTGGTCAATTTTGAGGTCAATTGTGCGGTCAATTATGCGATTACATAATCGATATACGGGCCGCATAGTCGCATGACCTCCTTCTGATTTTTGCAAAGGGCAGTTCTACAGTGCATTATGCTACCGCAGAATAAGTATGCGGAACGCATATTGGTCGCTTACCCGGGCAGCATATTCAAATATTGAGGGCCACTTTTGCGGTCCCTTTTGCGGGCCGCATGTCAGTTATGCGATCGCAGACTGAGTCGGGGCTCCTATTTTCTAACTTTTAAAACCTGACCCCATTCCGTTAAAAACACCCCATTGGACCCTTTTGTGCTATTTTCTACTACATCTAAGGTGAGAGGAAGTGTTATAGAGGGAGAGAGTGATCCTCACCAAGTCCCTACTCAATCCTTGCCCAAACCTTTGAAGATTATCAAGTAAAGCTACTAGGCCTTCACCCTAAGAAGTAAGAACTTGAGCCCTTATCTTTGATTTTAAAATTTCAACTAGAATAAGTAATTAACAAGTGGGTTCATGGGTATAAGAATGGATTTTCTTGCATGCATATATGATAAAAAGGGTAAGGGGAGACTATGCGCTAAATGGGGTATAGGATGATAGAATGTCTCACAAAAAGGTCTAAAAATCATTTTAGTGCTTGATAATGTGCTCTAATGAGCTAAAATCTTTATTATCCCTCTAATTCTTGATTCAACTTGTAACTCTTATAAAATAGATCGAAGTTGATAGGAGTTCCGGAATTGTTCTTATTGTAAGAATTTAAGAAAAGCTCTATTGAGGTATATATGGTTAAAACACCCTCTTCTTAGAAATTGAGCTCCCATGGTGTCCATGCAAATATTGTTAGTCCGGGATTTGATTGATGTAGTATTTGTTATTTCAAAGGAATTGGTGTTGCAAGAATATATGTGAAAGGTGTGTCTCAATGTGTTCAATATGCTCTTCTTGGTAAATTGGGGATATGTGAAGAATGTGAACTATATGCTAAATTGTCTAGATTTCAAGTCAAGTTTAAATTGTGATTATTATGCCGAACTATGTGAATTCCTCTCTATGCTTACAACTTGAATTGCTCTTATATGTGCCCATTATCTTAAATTGCAAGTTTGATGTTGAAAGTGAAAGTGATGTGGAATGTGAGTTATGAAATGTGGCCTAGTGCCAAGTATGATGTGATACTTGTGGCCGAAGTGCCGATAACTGATATATGTAAAATAAAGATTGAAATGAGATGATTGATGGAAACGGAAAAATGTCTTGGTAAGACGGCCTAGCCGATCAGGCCGTGATCGGACGCCATGCCGCACGCATGGTGGTATTGTGCTGATATTGAAACTAAAGTGAGAATGAAATGGTGGCTAAGGTATATGTCTCAAATGAGGCAACCTGGCGGATCAGGTCATGGTCGGACTCCGCGCAAAAAAGTGATGGTATTGTGAATGATGTTGCAACAGTATGAAGTGTCCCAATCTAAAGCTATGTGATTCCTTTTACTTGATGATGTGGTGATTATTTAAAGCTTGTGTTAGTCCTTATGATTTCTTTGTTCTTATATGGTTTTTCTTTCTAATAAGATGGTGTTTAGTTATACATACTAGTACTATTCCATGGTACTAATGTCCCTTTTGCCGGGGGCACTACATATTTTAAATGGATGCAGGTGGTTACATAGCAGACAGTGCCGATCGCGGGTAGTAGAGCATCCTCCTCTCAGAAATCTTGGTAAGCCCCTTTTCTTTCGGGGTTAGGTTGTACATGTTTTGTTATGAATTACCACTTTTGAGGTATAGCCGGGGCCTTGTTACCGGCATTATCATAACAGTCTTATGTATCCTTAGAGGCTCCGTAGACATTTTGTGTGGGTTTTGTACGGGTATTGGATGGGTCACTAGACTATGTTGTAATTCTAAACTCTTGTTTCCTCTAAACTGTAACTGTATGAAATTTTGGAAACTTAACTATGGCTTGAGGATTGTAATATAAATTGAACTAGAAATGTTTCATGTACGATCTTTCCTACTATCTAATTTAAATGAAAGGATGGTTTCTTGATCATAGTGAGTCGGGTAGAAGGTGTCTAAAAGGCTTGCTCAGTTGGGTTCACTCGATTGAGCGCCGGTTGTGCTTCCCGAGGTTGGGGCATGACAATCAGCTTTCCTACCTACACCTGTGGGTATGAAACACAGGCCCCATGAAATATGGCATCAGTACGAAAAATGTACTGAGTATGCAAGACATGAAAATTAGTACGTAAAAGACATATATAAAACATGGAATAAAGAAACACATTTTCAAATCTGAATAACTTTATAAATTTTGAAATGTTTATAATGTCATGCACGTGCGTATATATGTCGTGTCATGCATAGGTATGGGTGTACATAATATCATCAAGCCACTAAGGGCATCCCATCATATCGTCTCGGCCACTGTGGGCAACATCATCAATATATACCAGCTGATCATGTGCTGGTGCGTATATAACACCGTAACCTTTTCCCATATCCCATATACATATATTTACATATATACGCGTATGTAACGCCATCTGGTCATGGGTCAATGAACATGTATAAATGGGCAAAATGCATGAAAAATACATAATAATCTCAATATTCCTTCCGGATAAACTTTTCCAACTATGTATTATTCTGAGACCCATGAACAGAAGATAATAATAATAATTCTCATGGGGAATCAAGAATATAAACACCCCTACTATTTCTATAAATAGAGTAATTTATTGAAACTGTGCATTTGCTCATTTCTTCTGTATAATTTGGACCATGCCAAAAGAAAGAAGGGATAGACTAAACATACCTAGAGTAGGGAAAACCCCGTATAATATTCCATTGGAAAACCTTCATTGCTTGAACTTAGAACCCAAAAAAAAATTGAATTAAGCTTATGCTTTTTGAATTTTTTGAACGAAATCTGCTTCTGCTTCTTTGAAATTACTTGAACGAAATTTGCATATTTGAAGCTTTCTGCACATCAAACCAAGATGCTTCTATTCACTTCTTTGAAGCATTCTGGACATTAACCAAGAAGATAGGTTTGCCTTTTTAATTGATAACGTTTTTTTGTTGTCTTTGTCTAATATGCCAATGTAACAAGACTTTGTTAGAAGTCTTGTTTTGTTATTCATTAATTTCCATTTAATGCTTAGGTAGCCACCTAGGTATAAATGACTACTTAGTCATTTCCAATTTTGTGGCTTCTTGCCACATGTAATTCATTAGTTTCTATCCACTTATTAGTTAACTGGGTAATTTTCCATTACCCGGTAATTAATCAATTACCCGTATTATTTAAAAATTATCTCAAATTACCTAAAAATACTACTCATTTTTAATATACTTTATATATTACACTACCGTGGTCATATGGTACCTTGCATGGTACTAGTTCCAAATTATCAGGTATTATCGCTCGACCCATATTTTATTCCAAATTGGCCACTTTCAATGAAACTTGTTTTCTTTAATTCATGTACCCTTTATCCTTCATGACACTTACTTCTCGCTTGTTATAAACAGCGTAAATACATTAACCTCAAGATAATCTCACCCCCGAGTCTGCATCAATTAATTGAAGACGAAACTTTTAGCGTACGAAAATGCGAGATGTATTAACTCATATAGTCATACAATTAATTATACATGTATTAAGGAGACTGTACAATCAAATCAAGCCATAGTAGACACCTGGAGTCTAATCTGATCATTATTCATCCATAGCACCCGTAAATGAGCTTGTCACCTCGCATATATGTCGCATCACAACATCACAATTAGAAAAATATGGTACAAGCCTAAGGGTTATTCCCTCACACAATATTAGGCAAGATACTTACCTCAAACAAGCTATGAGAATTAATAACTCAGAAAATTATATTATTGTTGTACATTAACTATAATACAAGTACCCCCTATTTATGACAAACACAATACCTACACTACTCTTATTCCATGTAGGACTATGATTATTTACATTAACAACTAACTAACACCCCCCCTCAAGTCGGTGCATACAAATCATATGTACCGAGATTGTTACATATATAACTAATAAGAGGACCGGTGAGGGACTTGGTTAAAGTATCTACGAGCTAATCATTCGACTTCACAAATTTGTAGCAATATCTCTTGAGATTATCCTTTCTTTGATAAAGGGACAGTCAATCTCAACATGTTTAGTTCTCTCATGGAACACCAAATTTGATGCAATATGAGGGGCACCTTGATTATCACACACAAGTTCCATCTGGCCGATTCCACCAAATTTCAACTCTTTGAGTAGTTTTTGATCCATACTAGCTCACATGTTGCTGTCGCGCCCCCTTTTTCTCGCGAAATTGGGTTTATGACATTTGGAAAGACAACTCATTCCTTTTGGGAACTAGGTTTTATGTTTGAAGAGTCGCCACCTAATGATTAAGGTGCATTAGGACACCAATAGAAATTCAATTCTAAACCATTTGAATAACCAAAGATTGGGTAAGGGCTTGAAATTATCCTAAGGGGAAGGTGTTAGGCACCCCTCAGGATCCACTAGTGTGGTTCCCAACCAGACAATTATTGTGAATTTGGGGTGGAATTAACATATAAGCAAATAAGGCTCAAATAAGAGGGGATTTCAACATATAAAAGGAAGAACATTTTAAAGAAGCGTTTTTTAAAAAAAGAGTTTGCAAATAAAAGAAAGGGGTCCTAGGTTTATATTTAATACAGATCACCCCACACAATGTCCGGTAATCACTCCTCAATGAGGGGCTACACGTGACATTATCGTGTGGTCATCATATCCATATCTATCCTTTCCCACCCAGTTTAAGGTACTAAAGCACGGATTTGTCTCGAACACTTTTGCATGCTATTACCCGTCCCATTTCTATCAGTCCTGGAGGCACTTGAGACTACTAATCCTAAAGGGGAAGGATATTAGGATTATTTGGAAGTTTCAAAGGTAAAAATTCTAAGGCGATATACAAAATAGATAATATGGCATATAAGGGGAAACATGTAAATAGACAAAGGCTCAAATACACATCTTTGAACAGAAGCACATAACTAGCATGACTTATACATACTTTTTAGGTCTGATTAAATACTAAAGACGAGGGGAGCCCGGTTATTGAAGCAGTTTAGTTTATTACATAACTTAGGTAAGAAATCTGAATCAGGCTTGCCTGCTGGTTGTAGCAATTAGCAAAAGCGGATCCAGCTTACAATTATTACTCTAAGGCTTGCCTAAGTGTATATTGATGATACCCTATAAGCATGATATCTACTGAGTTCAGAAGGTGATGGGACAGTAAAGCTCGAAATGAATTGTTTGAAATCCTATAGGCATGCTTTGAATGTAAATTAAATAGACTGGTTATAGATTCTGCAAGTGATGGTATCTACTATTACTGATTTTAATCCCTATGAACATGATATCTAACATTGAATGTAAATGAAGCAGATCAGGCTTATTTAAGAATCCCTACAGGCATGATTTCTACATGTTACTAATTTTAACATGTTACTGGGCTATACCCATTTTGGACCTAAAATAGGATATCTAAATGGTGATAAACATGCAGAACTTTAGAATGAAATCCTATAGGCGGGTTATCTAGATGTGAAGTTGAACAAGAAGTCCTATAGACATGGTTTCTAAATGTAGTTTGCAGAATTAAAATACCCTATAGGCATGATTTCTAAATGTAGTTTGTAGAACTAAAATGCCCTATAAGCATGATTTCTAAATGCAGTTGAATATGCAAAATTTAAAGTAATCTTATAGGCATATTTTCTACCCTTGCATGCATAGTTATCCAACCCTTTTCACTAGCCAGCCCTAAATGTTTGGTACAACTTATTACAAACCAGGAATACTAAATACATCAGAAAATGCAAAGAAAAGAATTACAACCAGAGGAAGCCTGATTCTTGACTTCCTCACTGAGTTATGAGACGAACCAACTCAAAATACCATTGATCCAAAGCCTTTCTTAGCCTTGAGTGTGTCAGAGTACCCTAAGAGCTTCAATAGGACCCCAGGCAGTACTCACACTCAAGTTTCATAACCAGAATAGGGTCAAGTGCAATGTGGAAATGCCAGCCCTCATGTGTCCAAGTTCAGAGGGAGCTCATGGGTCCCAAGGCAAGGCTCACATGAGGTGGGGCAGAACTTAAGTCAAAGAGGAGAGTGCAAGTGTAGTAACAGAGCTTTAAAAACTAAGGAAGTAAAGAAGGGGGACAGAGGTGCTGGGAAACAGCCATTAACACTTCACACAAGTCGATAATTTCACACCAAGGGGGCAGGGGTTTGGGAATCCATTGCAAGGAGCCTATATACTTAGGCATGGGTCGATTCTAGGCATGGACAACAATAGGGAGTGCTGTCATGCTTGCAAAGTCAACCAAAACATACAACATAAAAGGGAAACATAGAGGTTATGATCCTATGAGGATCAAGTTTGGGTCATGCTCAGCAATGTTCAATGTTGTCATGCCCCAAACAAACCATAGGTATTAAACATACTGGGGTAGGGATTTAGGATTCATAATACATTAATTCAGAATAGGAGAAAGATTACAACATGCAAAATAAGGATACTAAATTAAATATAAGTAGTAGGCAGACAAGAATGCAAGAATCATTAAGTAACTATGTTGTGGTTGATGTTGAAAACTTAATTAGAACATACCAGTCAAAGAAGCAAAGTGCAGTAAAGAAAAGTAGCAGGACTTCAAAATATAGCTTTGGCTTTCAGCCAGCTAAACAGGCCACAGTACCAGTAACAAAGCAAGAGAGAGTATTTTGAGTGTAAGTGTGAGTTCAGAACTAAATGTGTTCGTGTCTTTGTGTTAATGAGGGACTATATATATATATAATAGTTCGAAACCATGCAAAATAAGGCAAGAATTATAATTGTATGGTAATTATGGAACCAAGTATTAATCAGAATCAAATCAATGCAGGTACTCCTTTAATTAAGGGACAATCAACCAACGGTAGTGGGCAGAAAATGTTTAAGGAAAGAAATCAAGTAGAGTATCATGTATAGAGTAGACAATGAGGGGTAATTACATAGGGGTTAAATTAAGGAAACAACCAATGATGAATCCGTAAAATAATCGGTTAACCAAATATGGTAAGAAAATAAAATAAAGTTGCAAAATATGGAGATAGTCGAAATCAACATATAGTAAATCATGGAATCAAGGATTCGAAATTACTAATTTAAGGAGAGTAACATGGGTTCCCATGAATAATCAATAAACCAAGTTAAAATAGGAGAATTAGAAGTCTAAAGGGAAATTTTCAAATCAAGCCAAGAAACAGGGAGCTTAGAGTCAATCAAAGAGAGAGTCATGAATCATGTTTTAGCATATAAATAGAATAAGATATTAGTAACCAAACATAGAAAACAAAGAGGCAAGTCTTGATCAGTCAAGACGAACACAAGCACATAGAGCTGATGTAAGTTAGGCATAAGAAACTCAGTAGAAACATATTCGAATCGAGATAGTCACAGAGACTCAAACAAGAACAGGCCAGTCACAAAATCAAATGAAGAAACCTAGGAAAACTAAGGTTTTCCACATAGGCGAGTTAAAGAGAAGATAGAAACACAAAGAGATTTTGAAAAGGAACTTCTGCACTTACACGAACAGTCTCAAACCCAAAGCCATAAGATTTTCAACAATAGAAGGGTTTATTTTTGAAAAAAACAAGATAAATAGACAGATCGGACAAACACGCAGGCAAACAAATATTCATTTAATAAATAGTTAAAAGAAATTAGGGGTTTTAACATGCAAACTCAGGTAGAAGGATAATACAAGCAAACACCGCAAAACATATCAAAAATCAAATAAGGGTTGCGAAATAACTTAACAGAACCTTAATCAGAAAGATAAGGGGTTTTGATGGTAGAGTTTTAAAATAACTTTGAGAGAACGTTTAGAAGTTTAGAGTAAACACAGATCTGAAATAGATCTAGAAGAAATCGGAAGAACCTTAGAGGCTAGGGTTTCAGAAGAACCCCAAGTGGTGAGAAAGGCTTTGAAAATCATCGATCTGTGCAGGAGAGTTAAGAGTCGGACTCGAATAGCAATGGCTGGCCGGAGAAAGTTCAAAGACGACCGGAGAACGGCCATAAAATGATATCGACCAATGTCTGGACCAAGCTTTCTCAAGATCTAGCCTCAAAATCATGATAATCGAGCACGCAGGAGCCATGGGAGGTGGATACAGGTCTCCGATGACCTTGGAAGCCATGAATTTGGAAGATTTTAGGGTTTGTAGTTGATGTCGATGGCTAGGGTTGGAGAGGGTTTCGGAGAGGATTGAGAGAGAAGGGGATTCAGAGGCGGATGGGTGTGTGAAATGGTTAGGGTTAGGGGGATCTTTGGGTTTAATTAGGAAAGGAGGTCTCGTGACCGTTGATCAAAATGATCAACGGCCTGGATCAAACTGGTAGGTAGGGGATCCAGGTGGGTTATTTAAATTGGGTCGGGGGTCGGGTACGATTAGGATTTCGGCTTGGTAATTGGGTTTAAATTAGGGGTTCAATTCAGGCTACAATTGTAACACAATTGGGCTAGATTTTAAATAGCCACTTTCCCTTATTTATTTTATAAAAATAGCAAATTAATTTCTGAAAACAAATTAAAAGTATTGAAATGATTTAAATCTATAATTATCACTTTACAAATATTGGGATTACTTTTATAAATATAAACGCAGTTAAATCTTAAAAGAGGCTAATATTGCAATTATATGCAATTTAGCTTAAAAAAATACTGAATAAATTTGTAAAAGTATGCAGAAATTATATTAGAGATATTTTAGCATAAATATGAATGTCCAATAAAAGAATCACCAAAATGATAAGTTTGGGAATAATTATTGGGTTTTTTCTATATAAAACAGGGCAATAAATTGATTTAAAAATCTTTTAAAAAATTAAGAAAAAATAATAAAATATTTGGACATGCTTATATATACATACATATGCTATTTTGAAAGTATTTTGCATATTAAAAAATATACAGGAAAAAATTGGGTATGAACAGTTTCCATAGCCATTGCTCGATATTCTGCTTCTGCACTAGACCGAGCAACTAAATTCTATTTCTTGCTCTTCCAAGACACTAATTTTGCTCATACTAAAATACAATATCCAGATGTAGAACGTCTAAAAGAAGGTGATCTTACCCAATCAACATTTGAGTATCCAACGATTTGCTCATGGCCTCGATCTTCAAACAATAACCCTTTGCCGGAGCCGATTTTAGATACCAAAGAATGCGGACCACTATATCCCAATGAATATCATAGGGAGAATCCATAAACTAACTTACAACACTCACAGAAAAGCAAATGTCAGATTTAGTCACTGTGAGATAATTTAATTTACCAACCAACCACCTATATTGTGCAGGATCGCTTAGTGGCTCCCTCTGTCCTAGTAGAAGTTTAGAATTTAAATCCATTAGAGTGTCAACAGGGCTACAAACTATCATTCCTGTTTCCTTTAAGAATGTCTAAGGTATACTTGCATTGTGAGATCACAATACCCGAGGTAGACCGAGCAACCTCAATACCCAAAAAGTACTTTAATCTGCCCAGATCCGTAGTCTGAATGTTTTGAAAGAGATATTGCTTCAATTTAGTAATACCAAGCATTATGAGGTGATAACAGATGATGATAACATAAATCGACATAATGGGGATTATGATTAAGTGTGGTTTTTATATTCTGAGTGCAATTGATGTACTAGAAAGAGACAACTTCGTAGTAGGAGCAGGGTCAGGAGCAGGTCGTGAATCAGCTGGGCCTGATGTTGGGCACGAACAATGATGATAAGTCAAGAATGGTGTACCTGTGGCTGTGGATCTAGGAGGAGCAACACTAGACTCCTTAATGGTTAGTATGGGTAAAACTTCTATGGCTAAAGGCGGAGGAAGAGCTATAGTAAACTCCTTAAAGGACCGTATAGACAAGACCGCAGATATATCATGATGGTCAGAAGAGGTAAAGAATGACTTAGACACAAAAAATCTAACATCAGCAGACATAAGGTACGTACGAAGATCAAGTGAGTAATAACGGCATCCCTTTTGAACACGAGTATAATGAAGGAAGACACACTTGAGAGCACGAGGAGCTAACTTATCTTTCCCAAGGGCTAAGTTATGAACGAAACATGTGCTCCTAAGAACACGAGGGGGAAGAGAGTATAAGGGTGATTGGGGAAACAATATGGAAACAAAATTTGATTCTAAATGGGAGATAAAGGCATCCGATTAATCAAATAACAAACTATGAGAAATGCATTGCCCCAAAAACGTAATGGAAGACGAGATTTAGTGAGAAGTGTGCAAGCAGTCTCAATAAGGTGCCTATTGTTTCTCTCTGTGACTCCATTTTGTTGAGGGGTATAAGCACAAAATGTTTGATGAATAATTTCTTAAGAAGTCATAAACTGCTGAAACTAAGAGGATAAATATTTTAAGGCATTATCACTGGGGAAAGTGCGAGAAACAACAAATTGATTTTTGATTTCAGCACAAAAATTCTGGAATATAGAAAACAACTCAGAGCAATCTTTCATTAAGAAAAGCCAAGTACATCTTGAATAATCATCAATAAAACTAACAAAATTACAAAATCCTAAGGTTGAACTAACTCTACTAGGACCCCATATACCACAATGAACTGAAGAGAAATAGACTCTGCATGACTTTCAACACTACGCGAAAGGAGGCTCGGGTATGTTTTCTAAGATGACACGACTCACAATCTAATGTAGACAAACTAGACAAACTAGGCACCATCTTCTGAATCTTGGATAAACGCGGATGTCCTAAATGTCTGTGAATTAGTTCTAGAGGATCGTTAACTAGACATGCTGTGGAGGGATTGAGTGAGTTAAGGTAGTAAAGACCTTCTGATTCATGCCCTACGCCAATCATCTGTCATGTACTGCAGTTGATGTTCGACCTTCACTTGCTGACCATTCGGACACCATGCCACAAAGTGTGCCATATTCCTTTTCATATCATTTCACTAATAGACTTCCTTGAGATCATGATACATCTTTATAGAACCTGGGTGCACGGAATACCTAGAAGTATGAGCCACGGTCATGATCCTTTCCTGGAGACCATCTACATTCGGAGAACATAGCCGCCCTTGGTACCTTAGTGTACCATCATACATTCCAAGAGTAAATGCCATATGAATCCTCTCTTTATGTTGTACCAACAATGGATCATTGTATTGCTTCTCCTTGACCTCTACCACAAGCGATGATTCAGCCCTATTCTATAGAATTTACCCTCTTTCATTAGAGTTCGTAAGACGAACTCTCAAAATAGCCAACTGGTGAACCTCCTTGATCAACGGCCTTTGACGTGCCTTCAGGTGAGCCAAACTACATAAAGATTATCTCTCTCCGAATCGAGAGCTCAAAATATGAGAAAATTGGTCTAAATCCTGAAATACACAACTTATAAGTAGCTTTAGATGTCGCATTTGCGACTAGAGGTTTGTAAATACGACCATCGCAAAAGCAACCTCAGTCTTGCAAATGCGAACCCAAGTCCACCCCGCAAATGCAACTTAAATATTCGGAAATGTGAAGTAGTCCAAGTTCCAGTTGCAAAGCGAACATTCCAGTTGTCGCAAATGTCACACAAATCCTTCCAAAAGCGAAGCCCTCAAACCTACCAATCTTCGAAGCCCAAAGTTGCAATTGCGACTCATTCCCTCGCAAATGCAAGGTCCGCCAGTGACCCCCAGTTCACAAGAGTGACAAAGCCCTCACAAATGTGGTGGTCGCATTTGCAACCCACTTATCGCAATTGCGAAGAACCAGAATCAGCAATAAAAGATTCATTTGACATCATCTCAAACCACCCCGAATCTCACCCCGGAGCCCTCGGGACCCCGTCCAAACATATCAACAAGTCCAAATACATAATTATAATTTATACAAAGGCTCGAAACATCATTAATAACATCAAAACCAAGAAGCGAACATCAAAATCATCATGAAACCTTCAAATTCAATAACTTCAAATGCTGACAACCAAGTGTACGATTCATATCAAATCAATCTAGAATGAACCAAACTTTGCACATAAGTTCCAAATGACAAAATAGGTCTGTTTACCGTGAAAATAGTAATAACAATTAAATTTAATATAGTAGTTCTAAAATTACGTGATCTATTTTTATGCTAGTTGTTAGACATTTGATTCTATGTGAAAGACTTAGAATCAAGAAAAGAACTTAGAAACGAGTCTAAAGCTCGGCTGGGAGCTATCGAGGGTGTTCGATGGAGACTAACAACTATAAACAAATCAATGACTGCTCTTTATGGCCAATAATAGGCAATAAATGATGAACTTTAAGTAGAACACAATAAATACGAGCAATAAATGAAGTAATGAGATCAAGAGAATATGTTAGAAAGCAGAGCGAATGTTTTGTGTCTTTAGTATTGAGCAACAGATATTTACAAAATGACAAGGATACCCTTTATATCAGAGGGGGAATCTCAACATAGTACAAGTGCATTTATTACAAAGATATGGAGATGGGACAGCTAGTTAATGCCATGATACAGGCTCAAACTAGCCTGACAGACTTTGTCAGCTCTAGCTTCACACCTTAGGAACTCCCCATTTTCTTTCTGTAACCATTGGTCTCATACTGCCCCGATGTCGAGCGTTGATAGCCCCCAAGGGATGAAACTCAACTGTGGTTTCGAGCCTTCAAGATATGCCTACGAGGTGTCGTAACGATGGAAAATCAGACCCTCTGATTTTACCGTATATAGATAGTCCCCACGTTTCTTAGAGTAGAATGATAAGAAACGACCTTGATACCCATCATTTCGAATTTCCTTTGTGGCAACCGAGGCATCCTGCTGACTCGTCTTTTCAGCGCCTTTCAATGCACTACTGATTCTCGCCCTTCTAAGTGATAATATCGCCGCCGATTCAGTTCCAAAAATGCATTAATTGCGCCTGCCAATACATCTTTCTAGGACATTGATGGCACCGTCGGTTGCATTTTTCAAAGAGTATTTATTGTTCCTGCCGGTTACTCTTCCCTTTCTCTATAAATGTTTAGGGATAGCGGCCTTAAGGTTATATGGCAGCATTTTCTTCAGCCACACCATGGCGGTTTTCCTGGGCTTTCCCTTGCCGAACAAGATTATTCTGACTTGTCGTTGTTGTTGTTATTGTTGTTGCTGTTATTACTACTGTCATTGTTGGCTCGAGATGATGAGACAGGGGGGTCGATTTCTTCCGACTTGGGAAGATATTTGGACTCTACAGCGCTGCTCACGAGGGTATTCGGACTATACACTGCTGCTCACCTTTCTACCCCAGCTTGGTATGGCACTTCATCCCTTTTGCTTTCCGTGGGGTGAAGTGGCACCTCTGGCCGGTAGCTTGAAAGGCACAATGTCCCAATAAGTGGACTCAAAGTAGCCATGCAAGTGAGGCCGACGCCCACCAAGTCTTCTACCGGGCCGTGATCTTCCTGGCCTGGTGAAAGCCTTTTCTCTTTGGCGGGCTATGGAGTTTTTTCATCCTTTTCTGCTTTTTCACTTTCCTCTTCTCCATCTTCCCACTTTCCTCTTCTTCATCTTCTCCCTTGGAGATACCATTTTGGAAGATCGAGACAAGTCCCCTGAGGAGATGGAGCTCGAAGATACTGCCACTGAGGATGTATCCTCGAGGAGAGATTAGACTCTAGGCTTTTTCTATATGTATACTTTTGCTTCTTCGTTTCTGTGTAAGGACCCCTCATGGGCTTTTGTAATCAAGTGATTATGAATAAAAATGTTTCTTCAATTTGTCTCTGATGTATGCTATTTTTACTTTATCCATGCTTATGAAGGATCTGAGTGCATGACTCCATCGATTGGTGCAAATATCGAGACCAAGTGTGAGTATTTTTTCTGACCTTTGACTAATTAACACGGCTCCCTGCGGAACCCTTTACCATTCCTTGGACCGAGCCCGGGTTGGACTGATAAACTCGGGTTGTCGGGACCCTGACTTCGAGTTGAACAAGAGTAGGGCTTTTAACCCTTAGGCCGAGACATAGCCTTTAGACCTTGCGATAATCTTTGAGGGTGAATTTGCTCGGAAGCCCAAAAATAGAGACTGCCTTTAGGCTTTCAAGAACAGTCCTCGAGTGGGGGTTTGCTCAAACTCGGGCCACCTGGAAACTTGTTTTGAACTTATTGTAGAGATCCTTAAGGCGTTATGGATAGATCCTAGATGAGGGTTTACCCGGGTTTAGATGGTACCCCGAGGCCAAGCCCATATGAGTGGAGTTTTAAGCGCTTATTTTCTTCTTGAGAGGAGCCTTCGAAACCGGGTACCATCTCGAGTCTTGTAATGATATTGATGGCCTCTTGAAGAGGTCCTCGAGATCTGGTACCATCTCGGGATTGGCGATGATGCTAATGGCTTCCTAGAGCCTAACTTCTTTTTGATGGAGGTCCTCGAGATCGGGTACCAACTCAAGACTTGCGATGATGCCAAAGGCTTCCTGGAGCCTAACTTCTTTTTGATGGAGGTCCTCGAGATCGGGTACCATATCAGGACTTGCGATCATGCCAAAGGCTTCCTGGAACCTAACTTCTTCTTGATGCAGGTCCCCGAGATCGGGTACCATCTCGAGTCTTGGTTGGTGATGCCAAAGGCTTCTTGGAGCCTAACTTCTTTTTGATGGAGATCCTTGAGATCGGGTACTATCTCAGGACTTGTAGTGATATTAATGGCTTCTTGGAGCCTTTCTTCTTTTTGGTGGAGGTCCTCAAGATCGGGTATCATCTCAGGACTTGTTTGGTGTGGAGGTCTTCGACCCCAAAACGTCACACAGCGTTCGTCAAATGGACGATACAGCTGCAAAGTGACTGAGGTGATCCCGCCAGCACATCTTCCCAAAGTGATTCCGGCTAGCATTTTAATCGGCCTATGAGCTAGGCAGATCATTGCCGCTTTTTCCATATATAGGGTTGTTTCTGCCCTTTTGGAGATTCCACCATTGTGAATAGTTACCTTTTTTCCTTGAAGTTTACTTCTTCGATACGAGAGGGACACCTTGAGTTGGTAAGGAAAGACTGCGGATGGGGGGGGGGAAGGTAGTACTGCAGGTACCTTCCCCAGATGAGAGCATTACGGATAGTGCCGAGGGATTTTTGAATGTGTACATATATCCTTTCATGCTGGGCCCCCTTGATAGGGTTGTTCTTGACTTTTGTTAAATGTATCATGTTAACTTGGTGCAGATTCACCCGTCATTTTGGTGGATAGTGTTGATGATGAGGTTCTTTGCGGAGAAGGTAGGGCTTGAATTTACGCTGAGTCATCTTATCAGGCTATACCAGCCTTTTCATCATCGAGGTCTGCTAACCTTATGATGCCGGTCAACCATGCCTTTCATTGTTGATGATGAAAAAGATGGAGGTCGAGAGTGGATGAGTCGATTCGTTCGAGTACGGACTGTTGATATTATCCCCATGGAGTTTATGCCATTCCCTGAGGAATGGAATTATACACGTAAGTGGTACAATCGTGCCTTCAAAGTTTTTTAATTATGGTGAAGCAGTGTTTCGTAAATGTGCTTTGTTTCACTCTTCTGCAACAATATCATGGACGCCGCGCGAGGTCCCTGATCTGCCAGATTGGGCTCGGGAGTTGGCAACCCACTCGACTTGCGATAAGCGTAAGTGGCGAGCTTTGTCTAGGGGCAGATGGGAAACACAACATCATGGTATGCGCTGTGCGATTTGTTCCCTTCCCTTCTTTTAGTTGGAAAAACACTTTCTCTTTCTACGTACTAACCCTGTTATTGTACGCATCGAGGATCCTTTTGAGGCAAGGTCGTTCCCCCTTGGAGACGGAGAAGGATTGCTAGCTTCTAGGCTAAAGAATGATAATAATAAGCAAGATACACCTTTACAGGGCGATGACGCTCAAAGCAAGGCAAACCTGGACCGAGGGCTCGGAGTGGAAGTATTGACTAAGCCTGCCGTGCCCGTGATTTTTGATTTTGGAAAGGTGGTTTATCCTCCATTGTCATCTTCTTTTTCCGTCGGAGGTACTTCAAGGGATACTCAAAACCCGGGATCATATGCACCGAGCGACCGTGCCCCAACTGGGGTTGACTCTTTCGGAGCTGAGTGAGCTAGTCTAGTAGATGTGCGGTCGACCTTCGAGGAAGCTCAGTGGCTTCACTCTATAGTGAATTTTGGCACATGCCTTTCGAGTTTCGCGCCTTCCCTTCCTTATTGAGTTTTCTTTTGTAGGCTTTCGACAAGCTTAAGTCCGAGCTGCTTCACCATAAGGCCAGGCTGAGGAAAGCTTTGGATGAAGAGAAATCCCTTAGGCTCCTTTGCGATAAAAGGGAAATCGAGTTAGCACGCTTACAGTATGAGGCGAGTCAGAGCTTGAATTATGAGATCTATTTGAAGGAGCAGGTAGTTTTTGTTCCGAGTGAGTGTGCATTCCTCCTTCTATCTCCTGAGGCTAATGTTTCGTTTATTTCAGTTTTAGAAAAAGATGGAGGACTTGGAGAACCTTCGAGACGAGGTTGGCCTAGCCAAGCACGAGTATGGTGAGTTAAAGGCTCAGGCGGACACTCAGGCTTCGACGGAGAAGGGTGCTCTAGCTAAAGTTTCTACCCTTGAGGTTCAAGTTTGCTTAACTCATGATAATAGCTTGGTTCGATCAGATATGATTACGAAGCTCGAGTCTGAGCTCTTGAAGATAAAGGCCGAGGTTATGGATGCCCGGGTTGAAACTGTAATGAGCAAAACTAAGGTTGACTAGAAAGTGGCGATCTATTTGAAGGATGCTGCTGATGCTGAAGCTGAGTTGAGAATGACTCTTGACCGCTAGGGTAGGAGCAAGGAATATGCTCGATGTTAGTCTCGAAGGGAAACCTTCGAGGAGATCCATGATAGGGGCTTTGATCTTTCGGAAGAGGTAAAGCAGGTGAGGGCGGACGAACGTGGCGCTAAGTCACTTCCGCCCGACGCCGAGGATAGAGAGGATGAGGCTGACGGTCTAGAGTCCCCAAGGAGGACGTAGATTTCCTTTTCTGATTCTGTACATAGTGCTTTCAAAGTATGTTATAAATAGAGCTTGTATTTTTTCGCATATATGTATAAAGAGGAAACCTCACAGTTTTGTCTCTCCTACATTTATTTTGACCTTGATTTTATCCAGATGAACTGGTTTTCGTAGGAATCCTTAGATTCGTGATATGGCCCCGAGGATCATTAAGCCAAACCATAGGCTCTTACGCGCTTGGTCGATATGACCTTTGGTTTTAGTGCTGGAGATAGTGGCTCTTACGCTTTTGCTCTTAGTCATATTCAGATAACTATTTTGGGTTTAGTTTCCAAATCGGATTTTGACTCGAGCTCTTTCGACCCTTAAGTTTTTGAATTTTAGGATGGCCTTTAGGCTCTTACGCGTTGGGTCGGTACGACCTTTTGGGTGGGCTAGCGAAAATGGCTCTTACACCTTGGGTCGATGCGACCTTTTAGTTTAAGCTGGCGACAATGGCTCTTACGCTTTAGGTCGGTGCAACTTTTTGTGTGAGCTGGCGACAGTGGATCTTACGCCTTGGGTCAATGCGACTTTTTATGTTGGCTGGCGATAATGGCTCTTACGCCTTGGCTCGATGCGACCTTTTATGTGGGCTGGCGACAATGGCTCTTGTGCCTTGGGTCGATGCGACCTCTAATATAGGCTTTAATTTTCCCTCGTTAAGGAATTTTTGTAATAATGTTTTCCTGACTCTTCAACGGTTTAATAAAAAACCTCAATTGTGAGTCATTATATGGCGATGATCGAGCACCTCAGGAGGTTTGGCTCAGAGGCTGAGTATCTCGAAGCCAGTGTTTAGGAGACGACGTGGTCGAAGCTCTTTTGCCTATGTCGAGGGTAACCTGTTTAACCGGTTCTTTCCCAATTATATTCGAAGTAATTGAAGGCTTGTGATTTATAGCGACGGCTGGGCGTCCCCGAGTCGTGTTAGTTTGGCTTGTACAACCTTGTGCCTAGAGTCATTTGTGTTTGGCCGGAGCCTTTAAGTCCCGAGTGAACTAGATTCGGCGTCTATATCGAAGTTATGCCTTTTAGGGGTTTTACATGTTCGATATATAGCCTAAACTTTGAGATTGGGTTTATGCCTTTAGTAAGGTATTATAAGTTTTACATGGCTTTGAGGTCTTACAGTTTTGGATACTTGGTACAAGTATGGTTCATGCCTTGCTTGAGGTCTTACAGATATTGTTGTTGCCTAATATAGATCTTACGAAACCGAGGTTGCCCGCATGTGGCCTTACGGCCTCAGGTTTTGATGTTGATGGAGATGGTGATTGACGGCAGTCCCCGAGTCATCAGGGATTCCTTGGCTCGGGAGCCATTACTTTTGAACTTGGTATTACCTCATCGAGGGCTTATGATTTTATAGTTTCTGACCCAGAGGTCATGTGGCCTTGAGGTTTCGATGCCAGTCCCCGAGTGTTTAGGGACATTTTTGGCTCTGGGGTTGTTTTGTGATCTCATTGTTGCCTCATCGAGGGCTTACGAGTTTGAAGCTCCAACCTAGGTGTTATACTATTTCGAGTTGTTGACGCCAGTCCCCGAGTATTCGGGACATTTTTTGGCTCTAGGGCTGGTTTTTTCAAAAAGTGCCAAGCTTCTTTGACACGTAAGATGCTTTTGGGAAATATTCTTTGATTACTTGGTACAAGTATACATGTCTTTGTTGTTTAAGGTCCCGATTTATACGGACACGGTTCGTTCGATCGTTTGGCCTGGTATATCATTTTCCTATCGAGCCCTCGTTTGGTATATCTTGGCTTCTCCGAGTAGGTGACCTTCCAAGGGGATGCCCCCCAGTATTTGAGGTTGATCGCAAAAGAAACCTTGAATACTTGTTGAGTTTTTCTTAGGTACCATATGGATGTTTCCTCGTTAAAAACCTTGTTGGCAAAACCCTTTTTGGGATAAAAACCCGGTCGAAGGAAAAGAGTGCAATGCATGCCTTTTGAAACCTAAGGCGTTCGAGTTGGAGAGTGCTTTGGCCATTTTGATTGGATACCTGCGCTTAGATCAGTGTAGAATGTAATTGAAATAGAAAGGAGATGGTCATACCTTAGTATAGAATGTGTCGGCGATGTTTCGAGCCCTGATATGTTTGAGTCGTTTGTGATGAGGACGCGGTACAGTCCCCTACTTTGTTTAGTTGAGGATAGCCAAGAATGTAGCTTGTTATTGCTATTTTACTGTTTGCTTATCTTTTGGCTCCTTCGAAGTTGGAGGTACTGGTGTCGGGGCCACATCGTGCACCGCGAATAATTCTCTCGCCGCATGCTATTCCCTATGGATGGTCTTAATCCCATCCTTTGTGGGGAATTTCATCATTTGATGGATGGTGGATGGTACTGCTCTCATGAAGTGTATCCATGGCCTTCCGAGCAAGGCATTGTACCTCATGTCTCCCTCGATGACATGGAATTTAGCATTTTGGGTTATGCCAGCCACGTTGACTGGGAGGGTGATTTCCCCTTTTGTTGTTTTGCTCGCCATGTTGAATCTGTTGAGGCCTCGAGAGGTGGGTACAATTTGGTCAAGCAGTCAAAGCTGCTCTACCACCCTCGACCTGATAATGTTGGCCGAGCTACCTGGATGCACAAGTACACGTTTAATTTGAAATGTATTTACAAGAAAAAAGGATTACCAGTGTGTCGTTTTGAGGCTGAGACAAGGTCCTCGTCGCTGAATGCGAGGGCATCCTAGGGTATGTAATCCCGAGTTCACTTTTCTCTAGTGATGGATATTTTTGTTCTTCTCATCATGGGCTCATGTGGGGCATCGATGCCTCCCAAGATCATATGGATGACAGTTGTGGCTCATTAATTTCATTCTTCTTGGCCGCCTTTCTTTCTTGGAACTGATTTTTGGCCCAGTCGTTAAGGAACTCTCGGAGGTGACCTTTACTGAGTAATCTGGCTACTTCTTCTCAGAGTTGGTGGCAATACTCGGTCCTGTGACTGTGCGTGTTGTGGAACTCACACACTAAGTTATGATTTCTTTGCGAAGGATCTGATTGTACAGGCCTGGGCCACCTGGCGTCTCTGATTTTACTGATGGCGAACATGATGTCTGATACATCGACATTGAAGTTGTATTCCGACAAGCGAGGTACCTCTATCGGCCCTGTGTACCTATCGAACCTGGCTCTACCGACAAGTCCCTAAGGATTCTTGCCTCGGTATATCCTTCGATCGTTGCGGGGTATGTTGCGTTTCAGGGCATTTCTTCTATCATCGGTGTATGGCTGGTACCTTTCCTTGTTTGGCTTTAGCTCCTTCGCCCGAAGCCAAATTAGGTATACCAAGCCCGAGGGGGCTCTTAGTTTGTCATCCTCGACCCTGATTTTCGTTTGATGTTGGTTGTGAATGTTCGACCAGGTCACGGCGGATATTCAACCAGGTTTTGTTTTAGCTGCTTTGAAGCCACCGAGCTTCGTTCTTTCAGACCTTGAGTGAAGGCCTGTGCTGCCCAGTTGTTAGAGACTGGTGGTAGTTCAATTTGTTCCATTTGAAAGCGAGATACGAACTCACATAGCATCTCATTCTCCCTCTCCTTGATCTTGAAGACGTCAGATTTCCTTGTTGCTACTTTGATGGCACCGACATGTGCCTTTATGAAAGAATCTGCCAGCATGGCAAATGAATCTATAGAGTTAGGAGTTAGGTTGTGATACCACATCATGGCCCCTTTTGAGAGTGTTTCCCCGAACTTCTTTAGTAAGACAGAATCGATCTCGCCGTCCTCTAGGTCATTGCCCTTCACAACATAGATGTAAACAGTAACATGCTCATTGGGTTCTAAGGTTCCATTGCATTTCGGAAGGTCGGGCATTTCGAACTTCTTTGGAATGGGTTTTGGAGCCGCTTCCTCTAGGATCGACCTTTGTATGAACTTCTTTGAATCCATACCTTTCAGGATCAAGGGTGCGCCCGGAATTTGATCGACCCTGGAGTTGTAGGTCTCGACCTTTTCGTCATTGGCTTCTATTTTCTTCTCGCCCGATTCAATCCTCTTTGTGAGGTCCTCGAGCATCTTTACAATGGCGAGATCGGCTACAGACCCGTTGTTGCTTGATCTCTCTGGTACCTGCTCGTTTTGGGGAGCCGTCCCCGGTGCTACCGTGTTGGGAGTTTTCTGGTGACTTTGCAGCCGAGCAATCACTAGCTGTTGTGCCTGCAACATTTCAAAAATAACGTGAAGGCTAACCTCTCGTTCTTCCATAGCCGGGGTTTCCTGAGCTTCTTGTTGGTCTCCTTGGTGCACTCTCCTGTTAGTGTGGGAGATTACATCGACGTGTTGATCATCGCATGAGACCGCATCCATGGGAATCGGTTCTGGTGTGTTCTCAGGGTTTCGTGGTGGTACACCAACACCTGGAACATCCACACCATTTTCTCTATGGTTCTCAAGATTGTTGTTCACTGAATCAGACATTTTGACCTGAAATCAAAGATCTTGGGGAAGAAAAAGTGTGAAAGATAACTTGTGTTGCATAGTTAATCCAGCAAGAAAATAATCACTATTATTTTTAGCCCCACGGTGGGCGCGAAACTGTTTACCGTGAAAATGGTAATAACAATTAAATTTGATTTAGTGGTTCTAAAAATACGTGATCTATTTTTATGCTAGTTGTTAGACAGTTGATGCTATGTGAAATATTTAGAATCCAGAAAAGAACTTAGAAACGAGATGTAAACAAAACCGAATCACTGTCAATCGGGGCCTCGAGCTTGCCTACTCGAGGGCCTCGGGGTAGAGTCTGAAGCTCGGCTGGGAGCTATCGAGGTGGTTGATGTATACTAACAGTTATAAACAAATTAATGATGGCTCTTTATGACCAATAATAGGCAACAAATGATGAACTTTAAGTAGAAAACAATAAATAGGAGCAATTACTGAAGCAATGAGATCAAGAGAATATGTTAGAGAACAGAGAGAATGTTCTTGTGTCTTTAGTATTGAGCAACAAATATTTACAAAATGAAAAGGATCCCCTTTACATAAGAGGGGGAATCCCAAAATAGTACAAGTACATTTATTACAAATATATGGAGATGGGACAACTTTTTAATGCCATAATACGGGCTCAGACAAGCCTGGCAGACTTTGTCGCCTGTAGCTTCATGCCTTGGGAACTCCCCACTTTCTTTCCGTAACTACCGGTCTTATACTGCCTCGAGGTCGAGCATCAATGGCCCCGAGGGATGAAACTCAACCGTTGTCTTGAGCCTTTGAGACGTGCCTACGAGGCGTCGTATCGATGAAAAATCGGATCTTCCGATTTTACCATATACATGGTCTATTATAAGTCCTGGAATCACAATACAAACTAGATAGCCTCAAAGTAAACTCATGGTCAAACTTATAAAATTTCTAAGCCTTGAAATTGCTAACTTTCGACAAAAAGAGCCAAATCATCATAGGAACTGATACACTCAAATTACACTCAAATAAATAGTGTAAGGCGGCCGGATCCCATAGGGAATAGGTGTGAAAAGGTTACTTGAATAGTGTGAAACAAAGTCATAATTTAATTCCTTTAGCTTAAAAAGAGAATGATATAATTGTGAATTAATAAGAGAACTATATTGTTGTGAGAATTTAATTAATTTGATTAAAGAAATCAAGGTTGTGTCCCCATCAATGAAATGTAATGCTATCAGTGTTAATGTGATATATTTCTAATGGAAGATCCTTCGATATGCATATAGTTTCTAAATGACTACCCAATATTTCCCAATAGTTGAGTAGTAATTTCTCTTTATGATTTTCCCAAATATAAAAGTGTTGCAATTAAGAATAACAAATTTATGCCAACTAGAACCCAATTATTCCTAAGCGATTTTATTAAACAAGGTTTAAAGCCTTGAGTTCTTGATATTCACTTCTACCAAACCCTAACCCAAGATAGAGTAAAATAGAATCAGTCAATGTTTGCAACCACCAACAATAAATAAAGCATAAGAAATGAATAAATATCAACCAACCAATATATATATATATTCAATGTTAAATACTCATTAACATTACACCAATTTAGGGTCCACAACCTTAGTATTTAAAACTAGCTACTCATACTAGAATACAAAAACAAAGCAATAAATAAAGTCATAAAGCTTACAAAAGTACAAGATTCTCTCTTCAAAAGCTTCCAAAATAATGGTGTATTCAGTGCCTTCAACGTGGTCTCTTTTTCAGACTCAATGACCCACAAAAACCCTAGTAAATCTATTTATAGTGGACTAAAAGTTGGAGTCAACATTGGACAAAGTTGCCCATGCAGAGCCCTTCTGCGGCAGCATAATGGTCACAGAAAATGTATGCGGTCCACATAATTGAAACAAGCATCGCATATTTGTAGGTCTTGAAGCCCTGTTCTCTATCACATTCCGATTCTGCGGTTAACATAGCAATTATGCGACTGCAGGCTTCATTGCAAAAGTGTTAGGCCTGACTTCTAGTTTGCATTATGTGCGGTCATTATGGGTCCGTAGAAGTGTTATGTGACCGAATAATGGACCGCATAGTCTTCCCTCCAGTTCCCAAAAGACTGCTTCTGCCTGCGTTGGTTTTGCGGTCCGCACACCACTTCTGCGGTCGCAGACCTGCCACATTTTTGCCCTTTTAAGGATTTTTGACTTCTTTTCCATATTTTTGGTTCTTCAAGTCTCGTGCACTAGAGAACACCAAAACTTCATAAGAATTAACTAAAGATGCTTTGAAAGACATACTAAAGTCTATGTAATTGGTATCAAAAGTGCCGAAAATCTACGGCACATCAACACCCCCAACATAGACTCTTGCTTGCCCTCAATCAACTAAAAAAAATTATCCTATCCTATACTACTTCTATTTCCGGCATAGCACAAAACAACAATGACTTTAGATTGTTTTGACTATCAGCTAACAAGCATGTAAATTCTTTTATTAACCCTTAATGGAAAATAATGATCATTTATCAATTCAACTAATCAACTTGTGAACTTCGAGCCTCAACCAAAATGATAGAATGCCACCCACAGCTAAGTATGCACATGTATTCTACTTCAAGAACCTAACTTCTGCTAAATTTTGCAATTCATGCGTGCTCACAACAAAGAAAATCCCCAACTCACACATATTTACAGGGGATGCAATCAAACACTCTTGCACCCAGAACGAAAGCTACATGCTACAAGTATTAGTCCATATGCTTGCCCTTATTTTAACTCGTTGCTATCTTAGGAATGATTGGATGTGGATCACCAAGGACTTTTCAAGGGTTGTAATGTAAGCTTCGGGATGGGTATGATTAATATTTGAGAATGTAGCGGCTATATCCTCCTTGAACTCTACTTACTTTTTGCTTCTTTACTATATAACACTTATTGACCTCAAGTTACCGATGTAGAACCACCTCAAAGTATTTTTTAAGTTTCTACAAGACTCCACTCCTTTTATCGAGTTACATAGCACTTATTACAATTGGCTTTCTTTTTGGAGCTTGAGTTTCTTCATATATACAACTTTGAGGTTTTTGTTGTTTTTTTTACTTCTACACACAGTAGTTCTATTCAACATAGTTTCATCCCTCAAGGGAATGCAAGGCAACTCAAAGCTTTCATCACATGATATGTAAGATTCTGAGTAAGCATAAAGTCAAAGAGCGAGCCTCAAGTTCACAAGAATGACTAACCATTTTTTATTTTATTTTATAAATATACAAAAGAAAGAAGGGTACCATTTATTCACAAAGATTCATTACATGCTTGAAGCTAGAACAATCAACACCAAACAAGTCAAAACATTCGATGCTACTTCCATGGTTCTACTATTATACCCTTGGAAAAGAACCTGGCTAAGAAAAACCAAAGGGAATTCATTGTTAACTACCAATCTATACTACTATAGTAAAGAGTTTATGTACAATTTTCACACAAAATATGACCACCCCATCCCCAACCAAAAAGCATGCATTATCCCTAATGAATAGAGAATGTAAAAGCGAAGGTTAGGGGCTTCCTGGGGTGCACTAGGCGCTCAGAGGGGCTGAAGTATCTGGGGTAGCTATGGGGTCAACTACTGGCACTGTGGCAGCAACAGGTCAAACCTCAGACTGTGTGGTAGTCTCTGTGGTTGGAGCAGGAAGCTCCAACTTATGTAAGGCTGGGTCTGGGACCTGGGAGTTGCTAGCCTCTCCTAAAGACGGCTGTGTGGTCGATGGATGTGCCTTGGCGACCATGTCTGCAAGATAATGTGCAACTGTTGTCGGCACATCTGCTTCCTCTTCGTCCTGTGCCTTTGTAGAAATAGCCACTTGCTTGCCCCTGTTGTCCTATTGACCCTCAGCCTCCTTAACCAATGCCTCTTCATCAATTTACTCATCCTTACTATCTCCCTCATCAATCTCCCCCTCAGACTTTTCGGACCCCTCCTCTGAAGGGATGTCAATTTGTACAACAGAATCCGAAGCCCTTGAAGTCTCAGAACCCTAGGATTTTGGAACTGTCATAAGGTTTGTGAAATCAAGGTACAAGCTCGGAATATGGGAAGTACCAGTGCCCTGCTCACCTTCCTACGAGAGAAAGGAGGTCAAGTCAAGCTCCAAATTCTGCATCTTGTGCAGCTCTGATTTCAGCTCAGCAGCATCCTTCTGAGGTTGAGGCATATCTCCAGCTTTGCCTCTCTCAACCCTCTCAAGTCACACTTCAACGTGCTTGAGTCGATCTTCATAGGAATGATGTTGTTGTTGAAGAGCACTGACTAATGCTTGGATAGGGGCCCGTGCTTACCTGATGAGAGTTGGGAGTTCCTTCGTCAGTCTGTCTACCTTAACATTGGCATGTTGGGCTATTAGACCCAGCTTTGATAGAGATAGTAAGGCAGCAGGTGGCAGTGCAGTGGTTTACTTAGGAGTTGATATGGATGTAGCTTGTGTGAAAGGAGTGCCAGCCAGTGAGGGAGAAACAGGTGCTGCTGAATCTAGAGAAGGGGTGAGTGAAGGCTCTGCTGGATCGACGACCATTGTATCTCCAACTTTACTTATCCACGTGATGTCGATATCCTGAAGAGCATTTGCTATGAGATCATGTTTGGGAATAGGAGGAATCGTTACAGCTTTACACAAGGCACGAATTAGGCATAGAAAATAGAGCGAGGTTACTGTCTGTTTTGCCCGGATCCCAGTCTCCCGGTATATAATCTTGCCCACATCAATCCTAATGCCTGTCATGATGCATGCAATGAGGATTGCCTTATCAATGCTCATATTCGTTTCATTCTTGAAGGGCATTTAACATGAACACACAAAACCTGGCCAATACGGGCCTTCTTGGGTAAGATCCCTCTTGTGGATCCTTTGTTTAGGTGCAATCCAAGGCAGAGTACCCTTTGCTATGACAGAAGCTACCCAAGCACGCTCGGATTCTTTGTTTTTAATCTTTTCGTCATATTCTACGGTGCCTGGTGCCCACTCCTCAAAATATACATCATTGATTGATCGTATATTACAGAGGACTTCAACTCCGCGGACTAAAACTATGTGCTGGAACCTATGATTTCTCTTTTGTTCAGCATTCCTGGATGCAGTATAGGCATCATAGGATTCCCGCGTGAGTGTCTCATTATACTCACCCGAGACCTGACAGAATGACTCCCACCTCCTCTTTTTGATTTTTTTTCTTGGACGTGATGGTAATATTACTTTAAACTGTTCAAGCTGAGCTGCTTTTCTTCAAAGATTTTTCTTTTTTCTAAGCCCTCCCTGTACAGGGTCCGAGAGCCAACAACCCCAAACCTAAGGTCTTTCATATTCTTCCGGCGTGCTTCAGCATGAAGATCAACAGGTGGCACAATATCAGTATATGATTCCTCCTCTTCAGACTGGGAGAAATGTTCAGATGTCCTTCTAGTTGTGTCAGGTTGGGAGCGTTTGGATTGCTACGTTTATTAGCTCATAGCAGCAGCTCGCTTGTTTGCTTGAACGGGAGGTGATCGCGCTGCAAGAGACTTCTTAGGTGCCATCCCTGTTAATAAACCAATGTGTGAGTAAGTGATATAGCATAGGAATCACATTGAGAGAAAATGAATGAAGAAAATAGCTTTTGCGATGGGTTATACAAAATGCAAACCCTTTGCAGAATTACGCAACTCAGGAGGCAAACAATTATGCGATAGCAAAAAGGCCCGCAAAATATTTTATGCGGCCTCATAGTGGTCACATTTCAGCTCACCAGATGGGCAATTTTTTTGACCCTGTTTGCGGCCACTTTGCAGTCCGTGAAACTTGTTTGCGATAGCAAACACCATCGTAGAGCCGCTTTTCATCAAGCCACCTAGGGTTCCAAAGCAACGACTTTACGGATTGCAAACCAATTTTGAGAACCACAATGATCGTCTTCTTCAGTTAAAAAGGCTCACTTACTCACGCACAGAGTTCCTAACACTCAATTTTGAGATATGTCCCACAAATTACTCACCCAGATCCCCAAATCAACGGTTTGAGAAGAAGGGGAAAGAGGGGGTTCAAGTACATGAGAGTATTCATTTAATTATGAAAGAGAGGGAGGAAAATGACATACCAGAGGTCTGAGCAATTTAAGAATCGATTTTGAGATGCGAACGACGTGAGTTCTCTATGCAATCCCGATCCTCTTTGTGTGATTGTGTGTGGTTTTGGTCGTTTCTTTTTCTTCTATTTTTTAGTGAGTGTTGTACAGTGCTCGTGTATGAATGAGAGTGAAGGTGCGACTAGTCTATGAAAAGGGTTAGGGTTACGTACCTTTGGGAATTGCGGCGGGCAAGTGAATTGCATAACACATTATGCGGTCGCATATGTGTTATGAGATGTTTTAAGGACTAGGTCTCTCAAACTTACTCTGCGACACGTTCTGCGGTCGCATAGTTATTATGCGGGCCGCAGAAGTTGAAATATTACCGCATTTTGAGGACCCAAGTTGCCATTTTTCTCTAACTGTGTCTGCGACCACTATGCGGTTCGCAAAGTCATTATGCGACTGCATAGTTTCTGCAAACCACGAAACCTTCTTTTCTTTATTTACCTCAGTTTTGCACCCTATTTTGTGGTATTTTGGGCTACCTGCATTCTAACACACATGTTAACCTGCTCAACAATAATAACTAAACCTACAGAAATGAAAAATCTAAAATAGGATTGTTACCACACATGGGTTGCCTCCCAAGAAGCGCTTGATTTAACGTTGCGGCATGATGATGTTGACCCCATTTGGGCTACTCAATGGTGGGGGCTGGCGTAGTACTATCCTTGAGAGAAAATTGTTCTATCAAATGCCTTTCTCCTATGGTACCGAGGTAATTCTTGACTCATTGGCCAATCACTTTGAAAGTTCGAGTTCCATCCGCCGGCTCCAATTAAATAGCACAATAGGAGGACACACTCACAACTTTGAACGGGCCAGACCATTTGGATTTGAGTTTGCCCGGAAATAACTTGAGTCTTGATTTGAAGAGTAAGACCAAGTCTCCGGATTTGAATTCACGCTTCAAAATCTTCTTGTTATGAACAAATTTCAATCTCTCCTTATACATGGCTTCACTCTCATAGGCATGAAGATGGAATTCTTCCATCTCATTGAGTTGTGTCATTCTTAGGTTTTCAGCTTTGGCCCAATCAAGATTCAACTTTTTCAATGCCCATATGGCTTTTTGTTCAAGCTCCACTGGTAAGTGACACGCCTTACCAAAAACAAACAGGTACAATGAGGTGCCAATAGGAGTCATAAATGTTGTGCGATATGGCCACAACGCATCATCTAGCTTCCTTGACCAGTCAGTTCTATTTGCATTGACAGTGTTTGATAGGATATTTTTGATCTCCCTGTTGGAGACTTCAACCTGACCACTCGAATGAGGATGATAAGGTATGGCCACCTTGTGCTTTACGCCATACTTTTTGAGCATCCCGGTAAAAGCCTTGTTGCAAAAGTGAGAACCGCCATCACTAAGGATAGCCTTGGGGGTACCAAACCGCGTGAATATGTTTATCTTCAAGAATGCAGTCACACTCCTTGCTTCAGAGTTGGGCAAGGCAATTGCTTCGACCCATTTGGAGATGTAGTCCACAACCACCAAGATATATGTCATTCCATAAGAGCTCACACAGGGGCCCATGAAGTTTATCCTCCACACATCAAAGATCTCGACCTCCATTACAAAATTCATAGGCATCTCATGTCTTTTAGATATTGATCCTTGTCTTCAACATTGATCGCATGCCTTGACCATTTGATTTGCATCTTGGTAGATCGATGGCCAATAGTAGCCACATTCAAGCACTTTTGCCGCCGTCCGGTTTCCTCCGTGATGACCCCCAATAGGGGAGTCATGGCATGCCTTGCGAATTGGCATTACCTCATCTTCTGGAAACACCGCCGAATGATGTTGTCGGCACAAATATGGAACAAAAAGGGTTCCTTCCAATAGTATTGCTTACACTCCCACAAGAACCTTTTCTTTTGATAAGCTTCTAATCCATCGAGAACAAGGTCACTAACCAAAAAGTTAGCGATGTCGTCATACCAAGGAGAGAATGTGCTAGACAACGCCAATATGTGCTCATCTGGGAAGGCATCATTGATTTCAAGGTCTTATTTTGGTCTCCCTGCCTCTTCGAGCCTAGATAGGTGATCTGCAACTTGATTTTCTTTCTTTTTTCGATCCTTGACTTCAAAGTCAAACTCTTGAAACAAAGGGACCTACCGAATCAATCTTGGTTTGGTATCCTTATTCACCACAAGATAGTGAAGAGTAGCATGATCGGTGTAAACTATCACTTTGGACCCCAACAAATAGGCCCGAAATTATTCAAAAGCATAGACAATGGCAAGAAGTTCTTGCTCAGTCACAGTGTAATTCATTTGAGCGCCATTGAGTGTCTTGCTTTCATAGTACATAGGTTGAAGGATTTTGTTCTGTCATTGACCAAGCACCACCCCAATAGCTACACCACTAGCGTCACATATGAGTTCAAATGGAAGGGACCAATCGGGTGGGATAATAATAGGTGTCGTGGTGAGCTTTTCTTTGAATTCCTCAAAAGCTTTGAGACACTTCTCATCAAATATAAACTTTCAATCTTTTTCAAGGATCTTGCACATGGGATTTGCAATTTTTTAGAAGTCCTTGATAAAACGCCTATAGAAGCCGGTGTGCCCCAAGAAGCTTCGGACACGTTTTACTAAAGTAGGTAGAGGAAGCTTGGAAATGATTTTGATCTTTTCTCGATCAACCTTTATGGCTTGTTTGGAAATTTTGTGGCCCAAAACAATGCCCTCGTCCACCATGAAGTGGCACTTCTCCCAGTTTAGCACAAGATTTGTTTCTTCACATCTTTTGAGCACTTGTGTAAGGTTGTCAAGACAATGCTCAAAGGAATCACCCACTACAGAGAAGTCATCCATAAAAACCTCTAGGAAATCTTCCACCATGTCTGAGAAGATTGACATCATGCACCGTTGAAAAGTAGTTGTGGCATTGCATAGCCCAAACGGCATACGACTAAAGGCAAAAGTACCATATGGGCATATGAATGTTGTCTTCTCTTGATCTTCCAAGGCGATACTGATTTAGTTATAGCTGGAATATCCATCCAATAAGCAATAGAATGACCTTCCTACTAGCCGATCAAGCATTTGATAAATAAAAGGCACAGGGAAATGGTCATTGCAAGTAGCACTATTTAGCTTCTTGTAGTCCATGCAAACTCTCCACCTGGTCACTGTTCTCATTGGGATGAGTTCATTTTTGTCATTTTGAATCACGATCATGCCTTCTTTATTTTTCACACATTGCACCGGACTCAGCCAAGAACTATCGGCAATGGGGTAGACCACCCCAACATCTAACCATTTGATGATTTCTTTCTTTACCACCTATTACATGGAAGGGTTTAACCTTCTTTGATGCTCTATTGTTGGTTTGCTCTCTTGCTCCAATTATAACTTGTTCTCACAAATTCCGGCGGGAATCCCTCAGATGTCCGCTATTTTCCACCCAATGGCTTGCATGTGCTCCCTCAGGACATTCAACAAGTGTTCTACCTGCACATCATTCAACAAAGAAGAAATGATTACTGGTAGAGTTTCATTAGAGCCAAGAAATTTATGCCTCAAGTGTGGTGAAAGCGGCTTGAGCTCAAGATGCGGCGGCTCGTTAATTGAAGGCTTGGCGGGAGGAGTGACTCTATACACTAAGTTAAGAGAGAGTTTCTTTAATGAATAAGTGCAAGACCCAAGTCCTTCTAATGAATTCAGCGATTCCATATACCCCTCCATGTCTTTACCATCAAAATTCACCAAAATAGCTGCCAACGCCTCACCAAGGAATTGTTCTTCCATCTTCATCTCGATTGTGTCTTCTACCTCATCAACAACGTCAATGCCTGATATGCTTTTATATGCATGTGGAAACTTCATACCCTTACTCGCTTGACAGGTAACCTCTTTGTCATTAACTCGGAACTTGATCTCATTTCGTTCCAAATCCATAACTGCTCTTCCAGTAGCAAGGAATGGTCTCCCCAAGATGATAGGTATTTATTTGTCAACAGTATAGTCAATGATCACAAAGTCGGCGAGGAGGAGCAACTTTTCCCTTTCACAAGAACATCATCAACAATCCCCACTGGTCTCTTTATTGAACGATCGGACATTTGCAACCTCATACTTGTAGGCCTCGGCATAGCTAACCCCGCTTTCTTGTAAATAGCAAGAGGCATTAGATTGATGCTAGCCCCATCATCACAAAGAGCTCTTGCAAAATCGCACAACCCAATAGTGCATGGAATGGTAAAAGCTCCCGAGTCTTCTTTCTTTTGAACGGTGGTTGTTGTAATGATGGAACTAACCTAGTGAGTCACATTCACCTCTTCATTTTTGGTGATCAAGTCTTTCAAATACTTAGCAAAACCCGTCATCTCTTGAAATGCTTCCACAAATGAAATATTCACCGATAATTGCTTGAGAATGTCATAGAACTTCTCGAGTTTGCTATCATCAACCTTCCTAGCAAGTTTTTGAGGAAAAGGAGGATGTCTAGGGATTGGTGCTAGAGTTTTTGGTGTCTCTTTCACCTCTTCCTTAACCTCTTCCCGGTTCACTTCATGAATTTTCACCTCTTCTAGGACTCAACTTCAACAACAATTGGTACCTCAACTTGTGCCTCAACTTCTTGTTCGGAAACTTCCACGTTGACCACTTGTTCGTTCTCTTCTTGAAGTATTTTCCCACTCCGAGTTGTGATTGCCATACAATGAGAAGTTTATCTTCTCCCACTACCCTTTGGGTTTGCAATTGTGTCACTTGAGATTGTACCATTTTGCTTCAGCTTTTGCTTCTTGAGAGATCTCTCATTTGCATCTCCAACTTTTGAATAGACGCGATATGAGAACCCACAATCTCGGTCATATTCCATATTGAAGTGTAGGATCTTTTTTGATTTTGCGATACTCGTTCAAGCAAGTTTTCCAACTTGGAATCACTTGAAGCTTCCACTGCGGAGAGTTGGAATATGGAACATAGGGGTTTGAACTCCGATTTGAAAAGTTGTTGTTGTTGTTACTCCAATTCCCTTGATTTGAACTACCTTGGTCATTTCGCCATTGTTGGTTGCCTTGCCCTTGCGGGTCTGGCCTCTATTGGTTTTGTTGTCCTGAACCTTGGTAGGGTTTCCTTTGATAACCTCCTAGAGAGTTGTTGACATAATTTTCTTCCTCGTAATCCTCATTTTGTGTGGGTTGAACATCTTCCACCACAATTACTTTTTTGTTTGTCTTTCGATGAACACTTCGTCAATACATTGACGTTGGTGGCAAGCCCGTCTATTACATGATCTCTTTCTTTGTTCTCCTTAATTATGTTAGTCAGGGAAGGAGTACCATATGCAATTCCACCCGTGGTGTCCTCTGAGTGCCAAACTTGGTTATGTTTTGCCATTTTATCAAGGATTTGTGTGCTCCTCGCAAATGTTTTATCCATAAAAGATCCATCAGCTGCATTTTTTGGCTATAGATTGATTCATAGGATCCAAGCCCATGTGAACTTTCTCCAACAAGATAGTATCCGAAAAACCATGATTCGGCGACCTCACTAAATATAGCATGAATCGATCCCATGCCTCATGTAGGTGTTTTTCTGGTAATTGCTTGAAAAATAAAATTTTATCCCGGAGCTCAGACTTCTTGCTTTGCGGGAACCATTTAGCTAGGAAAGCTCGGATGAGTTCAGGACAAGATGAATGGAATTTGGTGGTAAATTTTGGATCCATTTCCTTGCCTCTCCATCCAGTGCGTACTTGAACACCCTCAGTTTGTGGGCATCATTTGAAACGTTGTTCTGCTTGTGCATCGCACACACATCCAAGAACTTTCTGAGATGTTGTGTCGGATCATCATCGGTGGAATTTCTGAAAATGTGTTCCACCTTGAAAGTGGTAGCATCAACTCTTGGAGGGACAATGACATTTGTATCCTCAATGTACTCATGTATATCCGCAAAAGGGTTATCTTCTTCGTCATACTCGGCCATGTTTTCATATTAACACCAAGCAAAGCAAGCAAAGTGTGATGGAATAGAAGAAGACATAAAGTAAAGCACACACTAATTAATAAGTTCAAAACTGTATGCCTCGGCAACGACGTCAAAATTTGATTGGATCAAATTACACATAAATAAATAGTGTAAAGCGGTCAATTCCAAATACAACAACCCAACAAGGTTGGGATCGAATCCCACAGGGAATAGGTGTGGAAAGGTTACTTGAATAGTGTGAAACTTGATTTAAGTCGTAATTCTATTCTTTTAGCTTAAAAAGAGAATGATATAATTGTAAATTAATAAGAGAATTATTTTGTTGTGAGAATGTAATTAATTTGATTAAGGAAACCAAGGTTGTGACCCCATCAATGAAATGTAATGCTATCGGTGTTAATGTATTATATTTCTAATGGAAAGTCCTTTGATATACATATGGTTTCTAAATGACTACCCAATATTTCCCAATAGTTGAGTAGTATTTTCACTTTATGATTTTCCCAAATATAAAAGAGTTGCAATTAAGAATAACCAATTTATGCCAAGTAGAACCCACTTATTCCTAAGTGATTCTATTAAACAAGGTTTAAAGCCTTGAGTTCTTGATATTCCTAGTAAAGATGGAGTAAAATGGAATGAGTCAAAGTTTGCAACCACCAACAATAAATAAAGCATCAGAAATGAATAAATATCAACCAACCATTATATATATTCAATGTTAAATTTCCATTAACATTACACCCATTTAGGATCAACAACCTTAGTATTTAAAACTACCTACTCATACTAGAGTACCAAAATAAAGCAATAAATAATGTCATAAAGCTTACAAAGGTACAATATTCTCTCTTCAAAAGCTTCCAAAATAACTGTGTATTCAATGACTTCAATGTGGTCTCCTTTTCATACTCAATGACCTATAAAAATCCTAGTAAATCAATTTATACTGGACTAAACGTCGGGGTCAAAATTAGACAAAACTGCCCCTACAGAACCCTTCTGCGACCGCATAATGGTCGCAAAACATGTATGTGGTCCGCATAATTGAAACAAGCGTCGCATATTTGCAGGTCTTGAAGCCTAGTTCTCCATCACATTCCAGTTCTGCGGTCATCATAGCAATTATGTGATCGCAGACTTCATCGCAAAAGTGTTAGGCTTGACTTCGAGTTTGCGATTGTGCGGTCATTATCCTGTCCACAAAAGTATTATACAACCGCATAATGGACCGCATAGTCTTATCTTCAGTTCCCAAAAGACTACTTCTATCTGCGGTGGGTTTGCGTTCTGCACACCACTTCTACAGTCGCAGACCTGTCGTATTTATGCCCTTTTATGGATTTTTGACTTCTTTTCCATATTTTTGGTTCTTCAAGTCTCGTGCACTACAAAACACCAAAACTTTATAAGAATTAACTAAAAATGCTTTGAAAGACGAGCTAAAGTCTATGTAATTGGTATCAAAAGAGCCAAAATTTTACGACACATCAACTTGATAATGTCCAAATCTACTACTAAAAAGTAAATGGACACGGTCGCATGCAATATAATATATCCAACTATGAATCGGCGTCGAATCCCATAAAAAAATGTGTAGTTGATTAGGAATATAAGAGAATTATCACTTGTTATGCAATGCCAAATGCTTAGAAGGGTGATTGTGAAAATATTATAGGTAAAAACAAAAATGTAAACTAACCTAGAAAGAAAGTAAAATGATCAATGGCTACAAGTGTGGATACACAGGGAATTACACTCAAGTAACGATTCAATGTAATTCACAATTTTACAAATATGAGCGAGTTTATGGTAATTAGCCTGGGGTAATAGTTCTATATTAGCTTCTTCCGAAAACTAACAAGACTTCCTAATTGAATTATCCCTAAAATAATTAAGAGATTAAGAACACCCGAATATGGCTACAAGTAGTTCAACCCTATCTCTAGGTAGAATCTATAAAATGAGGATTAAAGCCTCTAGTTCTCGTTAATTAATCTTTCCCAAAGCCAAATAAACTTTTCCAAAATTAATTCGAAGTTAATTGGCGAGTCCTAGGGTTAGATAATCCATTTGGAAACATTAAAGAACAAGAATTAATTAAAGAAATAATAACTCACTTCATAATAAATAAAAATCATATAATACATATGCACAACAAGATATTTAATCCACACTTATAACATGAATAATCCCATAAACAAGATTCAAGTATTGAAATAAATATTTGACACTTAGATATACAATACAAAGCAAGAAAATGAAGAAATGAGCATAAATGAATAAGAAATCCTCAACCAAAGGCTTCAAATCTTCAAGACCCAAGTGTGTGTGCAATAACCCTAGCTCCGAAACTTGTTCTTCTAAAGTCTTAAGACTGAAAACTAAAAATAAGCCAAAGATATTTTACAAATGAGCTAGGTCGGGTATTAAAGGGTTGGGATGAAGAAAATGTGAAATGGCATAAATGCCCAGCATTGAAGCGCGATCTTCACATTTGCGAGGCCATGTTCGCATTTGCAAACAAGGACTATAACGTTGACTTTCGCATTTGTGATCTGTATGTTCGCAATTGCGAACTTGGCTCTGTGCGCTTGGCATTCCATTTGTGATGGGGGTTTTCGCATTTGCGAAGGTGGACTATCTAGTTTGACTTCGCATTTGCGACCCATATCTCGTATTTGCGAACCTTGACTGGATTTGTTGACTTTGCAATTCCCACAAATGTGTCGCAATTGCGACACCTGAGGTCTATTCCCGGATTTACTTCCTTTTGACTCGTTTGCACTTGGTTTCTTCATGATCTCTTCTAAGTCACATAGAACCTATAAAATAGAAGTAAACAACATTAAATACATGATTTTATGAACTAAACATAGCAAAAATCTAAGATTAAAGCGAGATAAGTTGGTAAAATACCAACTTATCAAACCCCAAAACTTAAACTATTGCTTGTCCTCAAGCAATGAAAGCGACAAAATCTCCTTCCAAGTATTTAACTCAATAGTACATCAATATCATGCCAAGTCAAAAAGGTCTACTGTAGGGACAACACATGACTTCGATTGGTACCAACAATTAATCCAAAGCATATGAAATACAAAAAACTCCTTGTGAATTTCATTACCATTCAAGTGCTCAAACACTATGTAAATCAAAGTAGCAATAAAGTCATAACACTAAAGCTTCAAAATTTGCCTCTCTATTACAAGTATCATCCCTCGTTCATTCCTCCCAAATGAAAATGGGATTAAATTCATAACTCAAATCTCATGTGCCCTCACACTTAAGAGACAATCCCACACTCATAAATTGCAATTCAAAATATAAATGGGATATCAAATGGAAAGTATTAACTCTCTCTCACAAAAATATTCAAATGCACACAAGTAGTATCATAGGCTTGCCCTTTATGTATTTCTCCACTAATGTAGACAAACTTGGTTCAAAATCAATTAGGACATAAAGGGTTGTAGTTTAGGCTTTTGGTCAAGGCATGGAACAATTTTTATTATAGTGTCTCAAAACCTCGCCAAGCACTATAATTTTTCAACAATCAAAGTACACTTCCTTCCAGAACTTTTTCACACTTTCTTCGTTTTGTATTTCATCACCTAGTCTTCCATTTATTCACAATTTCTTATTTTTCCTTTTTTTCAATATTACTCTTTTTCTCTCTTTTTTCACCTTTCACCTTTAAAGCAACTTCCACATCACAACTTTTCCAACATTCACCCCCAAAATTAGGCTTTTAGCCTATATTCATACTTTAAAGTGTATAGGGAAGTAGGGTGCTATGAAAATCAATAAAGAATGATAGCTTGTAACATGGTTGCCAAAGAAAAAGTTTAAAGGCTCAAAAGGGGTTGACTAGGGAAAATATGCAAGGGTAGGAAATTAAGGTACAACATCGGTCCAAGGAAGGCCTAATATCATTTTTCAACCCAAGTTAGTCTAAAATTTCGCCTTGAAGCACATTTTGGGCAAGTTCTAGACTATAAATGATACAAAAAGAACTTCACAATAAGTTTCACCACACATGGTACATGAAAACTCAAGTGGAATACAAATCCAAAATCCAATTGAAACCAATGAATCTCAAGAAAGTCACATATAGCCTAAGAAGCTATTTAGTGAATCAAAGAGACAAAAATTGATTTTAAAAGTCATGACAATGATATTTACTTCAATCATTTTTCTTTTTTCAAAGATCAAGAATTCATATTCCGAGGTTTAAGTCATGTTGGTACCAAGCAAGCCACAAATTGGCCAATGGGCATAAACCCTAACTCATACCACCTATTCTTCCTAAATTAACAAAAAATATATCTAAAATACAAGACTAATTCCCTTAAGAAAGTCGCCTAGCTATCCATCATCGAGAAAAGTCGACAAAAGTTTACTAAAAATTACCTGGTTCAAAAAGAAAATTGACATCCTCGGAAAAAGAACTGTGGTAAACATACTATTTAAAAAAATTAAGAAGCTAATAGACATCAAGTCAATAAAACATACTATATATAAAAACAAAAATTCAAGAAGCTAGTAAACATACTAATATAACACACCACATGAAGACACAATAACATCACACGAAAACAAACAAAATATCAATCTGCCATATCCACAGTTATTCATACTTATACAAGATCAACAGTTATACAAGAAGCCACCCCCAACTAAAGATGTTGCAATGTCCCTAATGCAACTAAACACAATTGAGTAAAATGGTGAAAATTGCTCCCTAAATATTGCATCAAGCGCTATCCTAGTTGTCAGAATCAGTGACATCCTCCTCTCCTTCTTCCTCGGACCAGTGAACTACATCATCATCATCATCGTCTGGCTTTGTTGTTGGAACTGGGTGTTGAGACCTTAGGACTATCAATAGCCCCTTCACACCCTTCCACATGGTGAGTGAAGAATTTATCTCTCTTCTTCTCCCTTTTCTTCATTCTGGTGTGTTCCTTTTCCAGATTGTCATGAGAAGTACTCAAAGTATCGTGTGTCGTGGCTAAGTTAGTATATACCTTCTCCAGCTTCTTAAGGTGATCCCCCTACTTCTCCTGGTCATCATGATAATTTGAAATTCTTTCTTTGAAATATATGTAGTGGGTCCCTCAGATGTTTCCCCAGGTCCCTCTAGAAATCTAGCTACTAGGTCGCGAATCAACCACATTTCCTTGGAAAGAATAGTAAAGGGTCCTCCTGCAGAAGATGATGGCTGGCTACCCTGGTTGATCTGAAAAGAAGATCCCAACTTTCTCTTTTTGCTCTTGATGGCACCGCCCTCTCCTCTTTTCTTCAATGGATGAATAGGCTTTCCCGGCTCTATCCAGTTGTCTCCTGGATCTTCCTGAACCCTAGAAAGTTGGCACAACACAGTGATAAGCGATGGGAATATCAATGATGTACTATTCTAAAGTCGATACTCCCTCAGTTCATTGATGAAAATCTTACAACCATTTAGCTGAATACCATCAAGAATGGAGGCTATCATTTGAGCTTTCGTTACCGGTACATTTTATATATTCGACACATGAGAGATGCGACTGCATATGATGGCCAGCCATATCTTTGCTTTAGTAGTGAATTATTTGGATGTGATACCTCTCTTGTCAGCTGCCCATGGAACATCTGCACCTGGACATTATTTGGAGACCAACCACTCCCCTGAGGCACAATCTTTTGCATGGAATGGAGCCATGTCATGGTCTTGTAGGTGATAGACTTGGTTCATAGCTTCAGCTCCGAAATGCACCATTTTACTGTGAATTCTCATCTTTGGCTTCTTTAACCTGATGGCTGAAAGATTTGCATAAAATGCCCTCGCCTATTGCTCATTGGCTCTACAAGGTTGAGGGGCAAAATAGGTCCATCCCATGTCTACAAGCCTTTGATGGAACTCGGGAAGACGTTTCGGGACGTTATCTGACATTATGCCACTTTTTTGTAGCACTTTCTTCAAAATCAACTCAGCATAGTACCGTTCCTGGCATTCCAATGACAAGAACCGGTGTTGGTCATAGTTCTCTTCTGTTTCCAAAGGTTGTCATTGATTCGTCGAAATTAGAGCTCATTTTCAGCTTACGATACCTGTCAACAAAGGATTATAGTGAAACCGTGATATGGCTATGAAATATATTGCAAAATGAATGAAATATGCCAAAGAAATGATTGGAAAATCAAAACCCAGCCTTAGAAAAAATTTCAAGATTTTCAATTTGCAGGTGCTTGCTCTCTGATGTCGCAATTGCAACATTTTCTTTGCAATTGCGAAGGCAACATGATTTCACAGATTTTGCAAATGTGAAAAATGCTTCACAATTGCAAAGACTGTCAGTGCTGCCAGATTCGCAATTGCGATTACCTCTTCGATGCGAAGAGGCCATCGTAATTGCGACCCCATCGTCCCCGCCATAGAGCAGTCCATAGACCCAAAATATTTTGATAAAATCACACTTTTAGATACACCAATAAGTTTTTTAGGCACACAAATATGGAATAAACATCAAACACAACCACAAGCTAAAGAAATTCAATGATGTTACCATCCTAAACTCAGACCCGGTCATGATGACGCCTCTTGTGAACACAAGGCTAGCCGACATGTTCCCACTTCATTTTAAGCAATTAAAATAATAGGCATTTAGTCTTAAACATGATAAAATCTCAAAATAAGTAGTGAACAGTACAAATAAAACCAACATAGCCCGACATCGGGGTGTCACCGATCATGAGCATCTATCAATATACTACAAGTCTGAAGAGTCTACATAGTCTAATACAGAGCTAAAACAGAGAAAATAAGATAAGGGAAGAAGCTCTGGGCTGCAAACGCTGGCAGCTACCTAGAAAATCTCCAAATCCGCCTGAGTTGGAAGGATCAACACTTGCTAGTGGGACCTGAAGCGCCTGAATCTGCACACGGGGTGTAGGGAGTTAAGTGAGTACTCCAACTCAGTGAGTAATAATAATAAATGCAGATTGAGTAATAAGAAATCACGTAAAGCACATTATAGGCTATAAGGAAAAAGTAAAAGCCAGTAAAAGTAATGAAATAGTGTAAATATACAAATCAGTTTAGTTCAGTCTAAGCTTCTTAAAATGCCTTTTTAAACAGTTAAGCAAGTAAAAGACAGACAACTAAAAAAGGTAAACACATAAAGAATTGCCCCTCAAGCACAATACCAACAGAATCAACCCCTCGGGCAACACATGGAACAATACCAGCCCCTCGGGCTCTATCTCATATCACAATAGGTACCCGCACTCACTACGGGTGTGCAGACTCTTGGAGGGGTCCCTTATGACCCAAGAACAATATCAAGTCATCTCGTGGCATAATCACATAGGCTCTCAGCCTCATATCAACAAGACACCTCGTGGCGTACCAATCTCAGGCCCTCAGCCTCATAACCATAATCAGGTGTTTCCTTACAACGTAGGCCCTCGGCCTTACTCAGTGAAATTCTCAAAAGCCACTCGGGTAACAGTAAAACATGATGCTCATCATTTAAAATATCATTATAAGTGTTAAAGTAGAGTAGACATGGTTGAGTTATGAAAACAGTAGAATATAGCATGACTGAGTACAAGTATAAAGTCAAAACAGTGAGGAACTATTAGTAAAAATCCCCTAAGGGTTCAAAGAGTTGGAACGAGGCCCAAATATGGCATTCAGCCCAAAACATAATGATAGCAAATAGTTTTCAGTCAAATACGCGGTAAAATAGTTTTTCAGGACGGACTAAGTCACAATGCCCAACAGTGCACGACCCCACGCTCGTCCTCTAGCGTGTGCGCCGCCTCAATATACCACCATGATGTGCAAATCTGGGGTTTCATACCCTCAGGGCAACATTTAATATCATTACTCACCTCTACCCGGTCCAAATCTCTAGCTCACGATGCCTTTGCCCCTCGAATCGGCCTCCGGATGCTCCAAATCTAATAAAAATTAGTGTAAAACCATCAAAATATGCTAAGGGAACAAAGCCCACTCGAAAGAAATCAAATTATAACACAAATCCCGAAATTGGCCAAACCTAACCCCCAAGCCCACATTTCGGATTTCGATAAAATTTACATTAATGGACTCCTTATCACTCCCCGACTTCATTCATACCAAAAGCATCAAAATCCAACCACAAACAACCCCTCAAATCCCAAATTCTAGGTCTCCATTTCAATCCCTAGTTCTTCAATATTAGGCTTAATTTCCATGATTAATTAAGTAGAATTCACATTAGAATCGAGTATTAAATCAATAAATCTTACCTCCAAGTGTTTCCCCTTGAATCCCTCTTCAATCCTCTTCAAAAAGCTCCAAAATCGCTCAAACATGGTGGATGTTAACCCCAAAATCGCGGACAAGATGACTATTTAAACATTCTGCCGAGCCTCAGTTCCTTCTTCACGAACATGGTCAACGCCTCGCGTTCGCGAAGCACAAATTAACTTTGACCAAAAATCCTCTTATGCGAACGCGTCTAGACCTTCGCGAACGCTATTGTTCCTAAGCTCGACTTTCACGAATGCGCTCCCCTTCTCGCGAACGCAAAGAACAAATCAACCTCAAACCCAGCTGCCCAACTTCCTCTACGCAAACGCATAGCCTCTTTTGCGAATGCGATGCACGATATTCTAACCCTTCCCGAACGTGGAGCATTCCTCACTAACGCGAAGGTTAAATCCTCAGCCTCCTCAACTAACCCTTCGCGAACGCGAAGGCCATTTCTCTGCAACACTGAAAAACAACAATTTTCTGCAACTATAAACATCTAGAAATGATCCGATTGACCCCCGAACTCACCCGAGGCCCTCGGGACCTCAACCAAACGTGACAACATATTCCATGACATCATTCAAACTTGTTCCAATCTTTGGACACTCAAAACAACATCAAAACACCAAATTCACATCGGATTCAAGCCTAAGAATTCCAAAATCTTCTAAATTACTCTTTTGATCAAAAACCCAACCAAACCATGTCCGAATGACCTGAAATTTTGCACACACATCCAAATGACACAACGGAACCACTTCAACTCTCGGATTTCCATTCCGACTCCTATATCAAAATCTCACTTATCAACCAGAAAACACCAAAAATCCAATTTCACCAATTCAAGCCTAAATCTACTCCGGTCCTCCAAAACACATTCCAATCATGCTCCTAAGTCCCAAATCACCTCCCAAAGCTATCTGAACTATCAGAATTCACATCTGATCCCTCTAACACATAAGTCAACAATGGTTGGCTTTTCCAACTTAAGCTTCCTCAAAAGAGACTAAGTGTCTCAAATCTTACCAAATCCTTTCCGAACCCAAGCCAACCAACCCGATCACATATGGAATCGATAGACAAGGAAATAAGAAGCAGGAATGGGGAAATGGAGCAGTAACTCATGAGACAACTGGTCGGGTCGTCACAAATGATTCAGCCAAGAATTTATTCGGGCCTTTTATCGATCACATATTAAGCACAAAAATTCACTTTTATTTTAACAAAGTAATGGGTACTCAGACTTCCCCATTTGTCAAGAAAATAAAGGGGATCACACTCTCAACCAACCTCACCCAGAAATCAACATATGAAATGAACAATTTTTAAACAATTTCGGACAGAGGAACGACCCATTTTTAGACCTAGGTTTTGAGAAATAAAGGGGAGAAGAAGAAGGTGATGAAGCAAAAAACAATAAGAGAATAAACATTGAGCCTTCATACCATGATGCTTGCAATTAGGAGTGAAAAATGGTAGAATTTGACAGTTAGGAGAGTGAGGAAGATGAAGATCGTGTATCTTTTTAAGAGCCCTAAATTTTCTAAATTTTGTTCAAAATGAAACACCTTTACCTGTTTAAGCCCTCTGATGTCACATTTGCGACATGTTCTTCGCAATTGCGAAATTTGAAATTTCATCATTGGTAGTAAATGCGACCTTTTCCTTGGTTTTGCGATGGGCCAGCTTCGCAAATGCGAACTTTTTTTTTTTTTTGCAAATGCGAACATTGCCTGTTGCAATTTCAGTAGCTTCTGGTTTTGGCTCTCCGGACCACTCTGACCTACTCAAGTCAACTCTAAAAATTCTAAAAGTTGGCAGACTAGTCAAAAATAATATACTAAGGTATTCTAAAAAAGAAAATTTTAAAAACGACTAAAAATTTTTAAAATAATGGGTTGCCTCCCACCATACGCTGCATTTAACATCGTGGCACTACGCGGATCAACTTTACTGCTTTTCTCGCCATTTGGGAGATATGAATTGGTCATCCAACTTGGAATCAAGCTCGTGACCACGAGCGGTGGGGGTGGTAAGTTGATGATCAAGCCAAACTTTAGTTTCTTCATTTTGCATTGATTGCCTTTCATGCGAGGATTGCAATTTTGCCAATTTATTCCCTCAAATTGTAAGATATATGGCCTTTGCCTTTCCTCCTTGCAATCCCTCATTGACTCATGTAGTTCAATTCCCATATCACCACATAATTCCAATGTTGAAAAATGCTGGGAATGTGACATTAAACCTCCAAATTGCAATTCTTCCCAGATTTTGACATCCTCTTTTTCCCCCGGACTAGAGTCAATCTCAACCATCTTTTCAATTACACTGGTTGACTCCAATTCCATATTTTTCTCGGCATCACTAACAATCATGAATTCATTTGGTGGATGTTCAATTCTTGATTCCTCAAAATAAAGCTCACTTTCTTGCTCAAAGTCAGACTCTTCTTAACTTCTTTCCACACTCTCAAGTTGGTGGGCATAGTGAGCCTCAACCAATATTTTCATTTGACCTTTCAAAGTGCGGATATCCTTATCCTTTTGAGTCAAGACTTGCTTCAAGTCCTCGAGTACAAAGTTGTGATTCTCCTCATTTTCAAGAATGGCCTCCAACATAAGCATCTTCATCTTATTTTAAGCATTTGAGAGTTCTTCTTGATTTGCATCAAGTGCCAAGGAAGGATTTTCAGCTTCAACCTTCAAGGATGATTCTAGGCTATAATTCACTTCAAAGGCTTTTTGGACCTCCAAAGCTTCAAATATTTCTTCCATTTGTGAGTTCAACCTTTTAAGTGCCAAGTCATTTTGGAGGCTATTTTCCAAAAGCTCCTCCAAGGCACTTTGCTATTTGTTTCCTTCTTCAAGTAAGTATTCTAACATGAGATTGAACTCTCCATTTTGACCATGCTCAATTTCTTCCGCCTTCATATCCCTATAAATTTCATCACAAAAAGTAGAATCATCATAACGAGGGCTTAGGGAAGGGAAGGACAAATAAGCACAATACTCATAATGACCATTTTGATGACCACACTTATCACAAATACTCCACTCATGGGTTTGAGATTGTGCGCACAATCCGCCACCGGGAGAATTTAAATAATTTTGGCACGAGTGTGGTCCTCCACAATAAGGACAAGGGGCATCAAATTATGAAAACTACCATCCGACCAATTTTCATCACATGATGCCATTTTTTAAAAATTAAGAAAATAAACAAGAAAAATAGACCAAGGTAAGAAAGATAATTACATAAATATTCATAAATTTGGACCAAAACACTTATGCTTATTTTTGAAATAACCTAAATATGCCAAATTATTCCCCGGCAAGGGCGCCAATTTTGATGACGTCCAATTCCACTACTAAAAATTAAATGGACACGGTCGCATGCAATATAATTTACCCAACTATGAGTCGAGGTCGAATCCAAAAGAGAACAATATGTAGAGGATTAGGAATATAAGAGAATTATCACTTGATATGGAATGCCAAACACTTAGAAGGGTGATTGTGAAAATATTATAGCTAAATATGAAAATGTAAACTAACCTAGAAATCAAGTAAAATGATCAATGGCTACAATTGTGGATACACGGGAAATTACACTCAAGTAACGATTTAATATCACAAATTTACAAATATGAGCGAGTTTATGTTTGGCCTCAGGTAATAATTCTATATTAGATTCTTCCGAAGACTAACAATACTTCGTAATTGAATTATCCCAAAAAAATTAAGAGATTAAGCACACCTGAATATGGCTACAAGTAGTTCAATCTTATCCCTAGGTAGAATCTATAAAATGAGAGTTAAAGTCTCAAGTTCTTGTTAATTAATCTTTCCCAAACCCAAATAATCTTTCCCAAAATTAATTCGAATGGGCGAGCTCTAAGGTTAGCTAATACCTTTGGAAACATTAAAGAACAAGAATAATTAAATAAACAATTAGTTACTTCATAATAAATAAAAATCATTCAATACATAAGCACAACAAGATATTTAATACACAATTTAAACATTTATATTTCCGTAAACAAGATTCAAGTGTTGAAATAATTACTACACACTTAGATATACAATACAAAGCAAGAAAATGAAGAAATGAGTATAAATGAGTAAGAAATCCTCAACCAAAAGCTTCAAATCTTCAAGACCCAAGTGTGTGTGCAAGAACCCTAGCTCCAAAACTTGTTCTTCTCAAGTCTTAGGACTCAAAATAACCCAAAGATATTTTACAAATAAGCTAGGTCGGATATTAAAGGGTTGGGATGAAGAAAAAGTGAAATGGCAGAAATGCCCAGCACTGAAGCGCGATCTTTGCATTTGCGAGGCGATGTTCGCATTTGCGAACGAGGACTATAAGGTTGACTTTCACATTTGTGATCTATATGTTCGCATTTGCGAACTTGGCTCTATGCGCTTGGCTTCGCATTTGTGATAAGGGTCTTCGTATTTGCAAAGGTTGACTGTCTGGTTTGACTTCACATTTGCGACCCATATCACACATTTGCGAACCATGACTTGATTTGTTGACTTCACAATTCCCACAAATGTGTCGCAATAGCTACACCTGAGGTCTATTCCCAGATTTCTTCTTTTTCAACTTCTTTTTGACTCGTTTTCACTTGGTTTCTTCATGATCACTTCTAAATCACATAGAACCTATAAAATAGAAGTAAACGACATTAAACACATGATTTTATCAACTAAATATAGCAAAAATCTAAGATTAAAGACGAGATAAGTTGGTAAAATACCAACATATCATGAAACTCCAAATCCGGGCATATGCCTTAGTCCAAAATCACCATACGAACCCATTATAATCATCAAAACATAAATCTAAGGTCGTTAACTCACATGTCTAACCTTGGTCAACTTCCAACTTAAAACTTCCAAGTTGAGAATTACTCTTCCGAATCAATCTTGAACTTCCGAAAATCATAACCATCCATGCATGTAGGTCGTAATACGTCTTATGAAGATATTCAAGACTTTCAACCACCAAACGGAATGTAAATGCTCAAAACGGCCAATTAGGCCATTACATTCTCCTTACTTAAGAATGCCTTCATCCTCAGACGTGCCAAAAGTCATTCTAAAGTCATCAAATTACTATATAAGTTCACCATACACATACCCATAGGTAATCCCACGTCATCTGAATCCATCTAAGTCCATTAGTTGATCCGCACCAAAGCTTCTATTTTCAATCTTAGTCCATGAACCTTAAGACCAAATCTCAATATCTGGAATTGCTTATAAGACTTAATTCTCGCATATATATACAATGTATCAGTACCCTCAAGTAGTACCTAGTCATAAATGTACTCCCAAAATATAACTATACAATGTACCGCATAACGCATATACTCATAGAAATACCTTCCGGCCATATTAGTTGTCCACTACCAACCTGGTACCAGTAACATATGTCATATCAAATAAAACCTTGACTCAAACCTTCGTAACACTGCTAATGATAAAAGAAACATGTTGAAATTCTTAACCACCCATAAAAGCATGCATTCCATTATCGCAAAAATATTCCCCATGGCACACCGAGAATATAGGGCCAACAACTCATAAAGCTCTCTCACCCGACAAGAACCATTGCCAAATTCTAAGCTGACTAATGACATTCTTATCAAAACATACCTTATTCAAATCTGATTGTGCTAATACTAGGTCCAATAAACTTATCTCACCCAGTACAAGCTGCTCGACTGATAGGCTACCCCAAATACCAGCTAGAACCACATATGACGCACTTCGTGCTCCCAACCAATGACAACTCAAATACAACTAAAGATGGAAAGAGAACTAAATAAGAGAATTGTCTAACAAGTCCAACAGGTACAACCCCAACAACACCATGCTATGTATCCGTCCCACAATGGAGAAGCAAAATACATGAAATAACCACAAAGAATCACATCCCAACATAACCCCGTTGTGGCATGTAGCTCAATCCAAACATACCGATCCACATGGAATACCCATCGAGCCATAATGCTCACAATCAACAACCACATGCATATCAACAACAAACACTCGAAGTGCATGACTATAACCATAGAGAAACGGATAGAACAATATATTATATACAAGAAAACTGTAACCAAGGAGCAATAACAATTCAACACCCTAAGAGCCATCTCGCTTGAACCTAGCCATAAGGCCAAAACAGAACCATATCATGTGTGTAGATAGTCAAGCAGTCTCACAACCCATCATGGCATAAGAGAGTAAGGCATGAAACAAATTAGAACGTGCATAACATTCATTCAACTCAATGACACATCTGCAGTACTACAAAAGAGCAAGCAAACCTGATTCGATGTAGAACACACATTCTCATTAGGCCTACTAATGAGCCCCCAAATCAATTTTGATCATCCCAAAATAGGTAATTAAGCTTCCAAAAGTCCATAGTAACATATCCATAATAGATACAATCAACAGTCTAACCCTTAATGCACCCTCACAATCCACACCCAAGGAATAGTCCGCCTCTAAGAACATCCAGTCCATTAACCGCACAATAATCTCCAAATATGATCCCAATTATCTTATTCAAATGATTGAAACATCACTTATACATAATTACCTCATGAGGAATACTCCCATAAATCTACTGCACCATGCAACAAAACATGAATAGTGACACTCAACAGCCATATGATTACCGTAATACTAGTCAAGCATTTGTACATCAGTACACGATGTGCCTTCCACAACACACATTCTTATCAGGCAACCCAAGGTAGTTCTAGCATCCTCTAGCTATCTGAAACCTCATATGATGTCTAAAACTCATGACCTTCTTTTGATACTGAAGTGCAACTATGCCCGTGCAATTTTCAATCCCACACGGTACACCGCAACTATTATGCTAACTTGTGAAAAATACTAAAATCTCATAATTAACTCTGAATCACAAGTAGGATAAATAACCATTAACTAGAAACTTTATAATTAACCTAATCTAGGAGAACATCACAACACAAAGCAGACCTTCTATACTCGTAGAAGACTTTAACCTCGAACCTTGGTCAAAACTGTCACGAACACTTCAAAATGCTTTAGCACACAGCCAAGCCATCAGAACTAGGTCTATCCAATCAACCAAGCCATACAAACTACCAAACACAAAAGTAAATCAAATTGAAATGCTCGTTCCGAGAAGATCTTATACAAATCTGAAGCCGCTTCATGCATCTCTCTAATACTGCCATGTAGAGTCAATAATAATATAAAAGTACCACAAGTCTCAACATCATCTAGTACAAATAAGTTCTATCCATACACGAATCTGAAATCCATAAATATGACATGTGAGTCTTGGACCTATTGGAACCTTCTCGGAAGCATAGTACATCATGCATCCATCAATTTCATGCTCGAGTCATCCTGGAAGTCACCCTCTTCAAGTCATAATTGATCCACAAGTATAACCTAGTCCAAAACTAACATAACATATGACCATACAATCCTATCATTGATAGTAGACTCCCCCACCTAGCTCAAAGCCAAAAAATACCTTATTTGATAACAACCATATTCCTCCTTCATAACTGTCATGATCTCGCATTATTGTCCAACTGAATTCCAAATAAGCTCATATAGTACCAGTCAAAAGACACCCCTATTTATCTACCAAATGCATACTCACCCCCACGACAGTCGTGTGAACTACCTCAAGAAATCTGAACACTAATCTTAGCACATACACCCCACCGGATAAAAGGAAAACTCTTCATGAAAACCTCAAAAGAATCACTCAACCTCAAACCCTCGAGGAGAAAACCCACCTGCTAGCCTCAAATCGGCATCTCCCTATGACTACACTATGGTTGCAACAACTGGCCAACCACATAATCTTCCCGAGTCTACACTCATCAACGAGATATATGAATCCACTTCATTCTTCAAATAACCAACTAAAAGATCTACCAACATAGCCACATCTGAAGACTGCACAACACATTGAGATGGTGCGCAAGTATCCATAGTCCTTCGTAGTTCATCTGCAACATCACAAGCCGTCAGTGCACAACTGAGTACGAGTACGCAACATCAGATATGAGTAAATAGAGGGAAATCAAAGATACAAGCTCCAAGCGAAAACAAAGTCGTATGATGAGAAAATAAAGAAGGGGAAGTTTCCTAGCTACCATGTAGCCTCTCGAATATAGGTATGGACGTCATCATACCGATCCAGAAGACTCTACTAGACACTTGCTCACGACTTGTAGAACATAAGAACCTAGTAGTCTGATACCAACTTGTCACAACCTAAAATCTCACTAAGTCATGATGACACCTAATCCAACCCACTAGGTAAGCCAGATGGATTACAACTATAATGAGAAATCATCAGTATAATTAATAAAACTTCAAAAGAAGTTAATTCACCTATTCCAAGGACAAGTAGTACAAGCCATTAGCCACCACAGTTAGATTTATAAAGTAGTTATGAAGAATGATTACAAAATTTGTTTGAAGTTTCATGAACAAAAGGTAGTCGGAATCTGATATGCTGGTATGTCTCCAATACAAGACATTGTCTTCCACAACTACTAAGTTCCGAAATCTGCACTCAAGGTATAAAAGTGTAGTATGAGTACAACCGGCCCAATATACTCAGTAAGTATCTTGACTAACCTTAGAGAAGTAGTGACAAGGTTTTTAAGTCAAAGATACTCACTTTGCATAACCTGTATAGCTCAATAATATGTATAAAATAGGGAAAAATATAATAGAAGACAGTTACACAATAAAGGATATTAGCAGTAAAGGTGCACAACTGGGATAGGGTAATAATCAAACTCTTCTAATTAAACATGTCCAAAAAATACAACTTGCACCAACCCCGATTACAAAGAGGTATGCGCCATATGATATGTCTGCTCAAATACTCATACATGACTGTAAACATGTGTCCAACATGATCTGATTATGTATCAATTGCCAAATAATACGTTCAAGAGAACTTTTCAAGAATTCAATACATCAATGTGTGCTAACAACCTTCTTTTTATATCAATCCGATACGTTACCAAAAAATCAACGAAACATCATATATTAACTCAAAATAGGTAAATCCATCTTGACAATCAAATCATTAAACAACAACAAAGGCATAGATTAGCATGTTAGATGCAACACGAAAATCATGAAAAAATAATGCATACCAAACATAGAGAATTCACATGCATAATAAAAAATGTCACCCCCGTACCACCACATAAACATCATCAAGAAAATAATTCTCAAGCTATCACATAACATCATCAATAATGTCGAACTTATTTTTCCGCATGTGCAATATCAATAAATAACACCCTTATTTCGCCACATGCGGGTTGCGCCACCCTTATTTTGCTACATGGGAAAACTCAAGATATGCCACCCTTATTTTGCCCCATGTGCATAATAATAATCACAATCGCATAGCAAATACATAATGCCAATACCCAATTAATCCGTCCAACATGTCCACATATGCCATAATCATCACAACGCGATATGCCAAATTTTCATCAAAGATATAAGCCTGTAATTTTATAAACAAGATGCACAAGGACGTGGCAATAATAAAATATGGATGCGTGTTCAACATATAAGGCATCACTATGGCTAAATCAATTGTAGCAACCAATTTCAAGAGTCATACAAAGGATCACATATGTGTCACACAGTGCACATGTCCCAATCAAGGCACAACACAAAAACAAGCACGGATGTGCGTTCATAACATATGTGTATCTAAATCCGAGTCAAGTATAATATAAATCTCAAAATTTGCTCATCATGTTCAAAATAAGGTACCAACAACATCAACATTACGCTAGCATGGTTTATTGCACTCATATAGTCAATCAATTGAGTAACGCATAGAATCAAGTAGAATACATAACCAAACAAGGTGTAGAGTAATCTAGAATCTACCACGAACATGGATACTCATGGAATATGTACATACACTCGTCACCTCATATATACATCGCCCCTTCTTGTAGCAAAACATCAAATCGTAGAAAAAATTTTCTCAATCAAAGGTAGGGAAGACACTTACCAATAAGCCCAAATCAAACTTCTAAAATAGTCTTTCCTCTAAAAAGTCACATCGGTCTAGCTCCACTCTAGCAAAAAATATCTCAATTACATCAAAAAATTCTATAGGAATCAATTCTAAATAATAAAGTTCCAATCTTTATACAATTTTCAAAAGACAACCCTGAGCCCACCTGATCAAAACCCGAGTCGAATGGTAGATCCCGACTACCCATAATCTTACGAGTATATATAGGATTAGATTCCAAAGACGAGTCTAAATCGACTCTTAAATCCTCAATTTTTTTTATTTTTCAAAATATAGTCAAAACCCCCCAATAATCTCTTCCAAATTCCATAATCTAGGTATATTAATTCATGGGGGAAAAAATATAATATTAAATTCAAGTAAAATCATTTAACCCAAAGAATTGTGCGAACATGTCCCTCGAAATTGCCTCTTTCTCAAGTCGAGGCTCAAAATATGAGAAACTGGATTTAAATCCTAAAATACATAACTTATAACTAGGTGAAGATATCGTATTTGCGACCAGATATTCGTAAATGAGATCATTGCAAAAGCGACCTCAGGCTCGCAAATGCGAACCCAGACCTACCTTGCAAATGTCGCAAATGCGATCTAAAATATTTGCAAAGGCAAAGTACCCCAAGCTGCCAGTTGCAAATGCGATTCAAATCCTCGCGAAAGCGAAGCCCCAAGTCTCAAAAGTCCACATGAGCGGATTATTTTTCCCTCTGAAACTCCAGCCAAATTGTTCAGGGATGACGGTAAAATCGTTTGAAAATCACATAGCAGTCAACTTGTCGATCTTCGTCTAGCTCCCTAACTACATACTAATAAAGGGAAAGAATAAAAATGGGTAGAGCAAGATTCTGTACTGACCGTCAAGACGTGATAATTCATGATTCCCAACCAATTAAATTGCGACTCATCCCCTCACAAATGAAAGGTCTGCCAGTCAACCTGGATCGCAAGAGTGAAAAAGCCCTTACGAATGTGGTGATCGCATTTGCGACCCTCTTATTTCAAATGCAAAGAACCATAACCAACAATATCAGATCCATCCAAAATAATCAGAAACAACACTGAATCACACCTAAGGCCCCTAGGATCCCGTCCAAACATACCAACAAGTTCAAATATATAATTTTAACTTATCCAAATTCTCAAAATATCATTAATAATATCAAAACCAAGAATACAACAAGAAAACCCGCCATGAAACCTTCAAATTCAAGAACTTCAAATGCTCACAACCAACCGTTTGATTCATATCAAATCAACTCGTAACAAAATCAAAAATTGCACACAAGCTCCAAATGATAAAATGGACATATTTCAATTTCCGGAATCATAATTCAAACCAGATAGCTTCAAAGTCAACTCATGGTCAAACTTATGAAATTTCTAAACATTCAAAGTGTCAAATTTCGACAAAAATAGCAAAATTATCTTAGGAACCTCCAAATCAAATCTGGAAATATGCCTAAGTCCAAATCACCATACAAACCCATTGAAATCATCAAAATACAAATTCGAGGTCGTTTACTAACAATTCAAACCTTGATCAAGTCTTCCAACTTAAAGCTTCCAAATTGAGAACTACTCTTCCGAATCAATCATGAATTGTCACGACCTAAAATCAACCATCGTGATGGCACCTATCGTGGAACTAGGTCTGCCTCAACTAAACAAATCCAACACAACAACAATAAGTTTGAAAACATTTACGGGAGCATTTAACATTTAAAGAAAATTGTTTGAAACATAAGAAATCCTAATATACGATACGATCCAGCCCAAAATCGAGGTGCCAACATGTACATGAGTGTCTAGATCAGAATACAGTCCACTACAGTGTCTAGAGAAATAAGTTGAAAATATGACAACAGATAAAGAAAGAGAGTCAAGGCCCGCGAATGTCATGCAGCTACCTCGATAGTCTCCAAACTCTAGAACCTCAATCAGCAACCATTATCACCTGGATCTGTACACGAGGTGCAGGGAGTAACGTGAGTACACAAACTCCATAAGTAATAAGTCTAAACTTTGGACAGAAAGGTGGTGACGAACTCAACCGCAATAGATATAACAGAAATAAATGTGCAGAAATCTAGGGATGCTTTCAAGTTAAACAGACAGCTCAAAGCAATAATGTAAATATAGATCTGAATAGTGTAAGGTATACAACTCGGCTATCTCTACATGCCAATGCACAGACTATATGAAATGCACCATGTGCTCCCACTTTTAAGTGTTCAACCACTCGGTACTGTATATGGCTAATCGGCCCTGGGAAATGCATCCCAGAACATATACAACACTGACTATAAGTCACCCAATACTGCGAAAAAAGGGCAATCCCACCCTGTGGTGAAATCCATCTCCAGGTATCAAGTACTTTGGACAAATCCATGTCCAGGGAAATTCATCCCTCTATAATATCATCCGTGCTCACTGGGGTGTATTACAGACTCCGGAGGGGCTCCTACATCCCAAGGTCTATCACAATCATCAATATAAACCATTGCGGTGTGCAGCCCGATCCCATAACTATCACTCATACTCAGGATCTCGGCCTCACTCAGTCATCAATCTCTCCAGTCTCACCCACGGGATCACAATGTCATGAAACCAAACCCAGAACAATTATATGATGAATCAATAAATAACTGAGACTGAGATATGATATAAAAAATGCATGAACATGACTGAGTACGGAATATTAATGAAAATAGTGAGACGATAGTAAGAAATGACCACTAAGGGTCCCAACAATATCGGCATAAGGCCTAAAAATGATATCTAGCATGGTTTACAGCTCAATTACTTTATCACATGATGAAAATATTGATATAAATAGGATGGAGTGTCACGATCCCGGTTCGCCCTCCGTGAACCATCGTGACGGCACCTAGTCTCTATGACTAAGTAAGCCTAAAATGCAGAAGATAAACCAATTTGCGGAATAAAAATAATTTAAAACAGAATTAGAGTGATATAACAATGTTTAAAAGTGCCGCTCGGCATACACAATATTAATTCTCGAAACTAATACATTTTCTCAAAACCCGAAAATCCATGAATCCACAAGCCTTGAAATGTCTACCAGTGTCTAACTCCAGAATATCTAACAAGGAAAAGGAAATACAAAAGGGCTAATACAATAGGGGGAGTATAAAGGGACTCCTCGGTCTACGGACGCGGCAGATATACCTCAAAGTCTCTGGAACAGTTGCCTCGCCTCAAGGGTGATAGGACGGAGTCAAGGTACCTGGATATGCACATGAAAACAAGCGTAGAAAGGGCATGAGTACACCACAACGGTACTTAGTAAGTGCCAAGCCTAACCTCGGTCGGGTAGTGACGACGAAAGTCAGGGCCCTACAGAGATAAAATAAAGATATAAGGTATGACAGTATAAGATACGCAGTACAATTGAAAACTTACAATAAGAATTTAATACAGGAAAAACGAGGAATTCAATAACTGAAACAGAGGAAAAACAATCACAAGGAAATAACCGGGGATCTCTCAGTATCCCGAGGATCTCTTAGTACCCTCAATATATGCCAGGGATCTCTTGGTATACTGAGGATCTCTCGGTATCCTCAATATATTCTAGGGATCTCTTGGTATCCCGAGAATCTCTTAGTATCCTCTATATGCGTGCTAGGATCTCTCAGTATCCCGAGTGTGATCACGTGATTTTTGCCCTATATATGAATAATTCCCAAAATCCCAAACAAACTAATTTTTCTTTATTTTTATAATTTTGTCCGTTTTGGTGTCATCTTCTGATAATTGTTGCATTTTATTTGTGCGTGTTAATTTTTATAAAATACAAAAATACGCATTTTTTTGCATTTAGGTTTTAGTTTTATATTTTAGTATCAGTTAGGGATTAATTTGTTTAGAACAAAACATGAAGAATCACAAAAAATAGTTCACTTTTGCATTTTTAATGATTTTATTGTGAATTTGTCACAAAATAGTTTTTGAACAATTTTAGGAATTAATTAGTCTTTGTTTTAAAACAATCAGGATTTCCTGTTAAGTTTTACATCTTTATAAAAATTATAAAAATTATTATAAAAATTGTAAAAGCAAGAAAAGAAAATGTAAAATAATAAGAGTATAAAAGTGGTCTTATTTGAGACCCGAAATTTGGGCCAAATGCACTAAAACATTTCAGGCCCAAACGCCTCAAGCATTTTAATTCAATCCAGCCCAGGTCCTTACCCGGTCTTCCCCCTTCTAAACGAAACGGCGTCGTTTCGGGGTCCTTGTATCAGAACCGTTGGATCTCATCAATCCAACGGTCCGGAACTAACTAGGTTACCGGTATTTAAGTGTCCGAACCTTCCCCCCTACCCCCATTTGCCTCGTCTTCTTCACCCCACCCCTTCTCCTCAAACCCTATTCCGCGCCGCCCTAAATCCCTTGCCGGCGGTGAACACAAACTATGTCGTTCACCCTGAGATTAACACCACAGATCCCCCTCAATCTCCTCTTTCCATTGCACCCATTGGTTCACCTCGAACAAGGCCGGAACTCTTCGAATCTTAATTTGAAGTTTTCCGGCCAAGTGACAAGTTCGTCCAAATCAGTCCAAAATCACACCCCACAACCCCCGGCGCTTCCTCAACACTAATCCGTGGTTGTTTTCTTTCAAATCACCATGAAACGGCCCAAATCTTAGATCTAAGAATTTCTGGCCAAACCCTATAACCAAATCCTTTTGATTTCGAACCGTATTATCCTTAATGGTGTTTTCCTTAGGCTTCATGGTGTTTTCCCCAAAATAATACTACGTTAGCATATTTAGGCTCGGTTTAACTAAATTACTTTCTTAAACTCGGGTGCGCATTGATGCGACCCAAATCCAAACCTCGACGAAGTCGAAATGTGTTGATAATTACGGGTGCATTGATTGCGACGTGGTTCGAAACGCATTTTCATGACGTCGCAATTCTTTAAAAATAATTATAATAAAAGCGATGTAAAATTAATAAAAGGCACATGAGTTGGCATGTATTAAAATTAGATAAAATCAAATACGACAATTAAGCGACCGTGCTAGAACCACGGAACCCGGGAATGCCTAACACCTTCTCCCGGGTTAACAGAATTCCTTACTCGGATTTCTGGTTCGCGGACTGTTAACAGAGTCATAAATTTCCTCGGTTCGGGATTCAACCGGTGACTTGGGACACCATTAATCTCCCAAGTGGCGACTCTGAATAATTAATAATTAAATCCCGTTCCGATTGTCCTTTAAATGGAAAAACTCCTTTACGCCCCCTTGCGGGTGTAGGTAGGAAAAGGAGGTGTGACACCGAGGATCACTTGGTTTCCTCAATATACGTGCTAGAGATCTCTCGGTATCCCGCACCTCAGCTCAAATCATAAATACGTGCAGGGGATCTCCTGGGATGTCGTCCCGTAGTCCCAACATAAAACACGCAGCAACAACACAAGGAATACTCATTTAAGCTCAATTTTGTACCAAGTAAACCGGTAATTCTAAACTAATATGCTTCATGCAATACAATTAACGCAGGTTAAGCAAGTGAGCAATTAAGTCAATTGAACATGCTTTTCTAGGATAACAACATGCTTAAATTGCAAGTAGTATAAGACATGAAAAAGGAACACAATTAAAATTACATAAAGAAAACCGGATTTTCAACAATTAGCTCAAGTACGCACTTGTCACCTCACGTACAAGGCATTTCAATTATCAAATATACCAAACCCTAAAGGGAAGGTTCCCCACAAAAGGTTAGGCAAGCCACTTACCTCAAACAGGCTCAATAATCAACCCGAAACCACGCTCTTGCCACGAGTACTCGACTCCAAATGGCCCAAATCTATTCAATTCATTTTCATAATGTAAATAACACTTCAAGCAACTGATTCTACAAAGAAATTCTGAGCTAATATGCGAAATTAGGTAAAATGACCAAAACACCCCACAGGCCCATTCTCGTAATCGGGTAAAATTTATATTTTCAGAATCCACGTACTCTAACGAGTTCATGCATACCAAACTTATCCAAATCAAAAGTCGAATTTTAGGTCTAAGATTTTTCTTCCAACTCTTCCCCAATTTTCATCTCCAATCCGAAATTAAATGATGAAACTAACTATAGATTGATGTAATATAACTAGAAAGGGTTAAAGAATTGTTGTCCACTGATCTCCTCATCAATTTCCTCTCAAAATCGCCCTCTCCCGAGCTCCAAATCGAATTTCAAACTTTTGAAACTAAAACCTCAAAATTTCATATTTCTACCTAGCTATTACCGCATCTATGGTCCCGCTTTTGCGGACCAATGGTCGCACCTGCGGCCTTTCACTTAAGACCAGTTTCCGCTTCTGCGGTAGACCCTCCGCACCTGCGGTCTTGCAGGTGCGATTCCCTTCTCGCACCTGTGGCTCTTGCTGGACCTCTCCAATTACGCTTATGTGACCACAAAGCTGCTTCTGCGGCACCACACCTACGGTCCCACACTCGCAGGTGCGGTTATGACAGAAAATCATCCCAGCAGCTGAAGCTGCAATTCCAAACTCCAAAATCCTTTCGTCAGCCATCCGAAATCATCCCGAGGCCCACGGGACCTCAACCAAAAGCACCAACAAGTCTAATACCACTGTCCAAACTTATACCAATCCTTAAAACACCTAAAATAACATCGAAACGATAAATCAACCACGGATTCAAGCCTAAGGACTCCAAAACTCTTGAAATACGCTTTCGATGAAAAAGTGTATCAAACCTCGTCTGAATGACCTGAAATTTTGCACACACGTCACATTAAACTCTATGAAACTACTCCAACTTTCGGAATTCCATTATGACCCTCGGATCAAAATCTCACTATCGGACCGGAAACTTCAAAATTCGACCTTTCGGCATTTCAAGCCTAAATTAGCTACGAAACCTCCAAAACACCATCCGAACACGCCCCAAAGCCCGAAATCACCCCACAAAGCTAACAGAACCATCGAAATTCCATTCCGATGCCGTCTTAACACTGTTACGACTACGTTCAACTTTCCAACACTAAAGCTTTTATTTAGGGAATAAGTATCCCAAAACTCTCTGAAACTCAAAACCGAACATCTCAGCAAATCAAAATAGTGGAAATAAACTTGGGGAAAGCAGTTAATAGGGGATCGGGGCATTAATTCTTAAGACAACTGGCCGGGTCGTCACATCCAACTACACTTAAACATTCGTTCGTCCTCTACCAAGCATAAAGACATACCTGATTAGTGAAAAAATGAAAGTAACGACTGCACATATCCTGCTTGGTCTCCCAGGTCGGCTCCTCGATCGGCTGACCCCGCCACTAAACCTTTACTGACAATGTTCTTTGACCTCAGCTTTTTAACCTGCCATTCCAATATTATCACTGGCTCCTCAACATAATATAGATTCTTGTCCAACTGGACCGAACTGAAATCCAACATGTGCGACGACTCGTCGTGATACCTTCGGAACATCGAGACATGAAATACCGGATGAACTCCTGCCAAGGTTGGAGGTAAGACAAGCTCATAAGCAACCTCCCCAGTACGCCTCAATATCTCAAAGGGCCAATAAACCTCGGACTTAACTTCCCTTTCTTCCCAAATCTGATAATGCCCTTCATAGGCGAAACCTAAAGCAGAACCCGCTCTCCAACCATATAGGAAACATCACGAACCTTCTGGTCCACGTAACTCTTCTATCTGGACTGGGCTGTATGGAGTCTATACTAAATCACCTTAACCTTATCCAAAGCATCCTGAACTAAGTCTGTGCCTAGTAATCTGGCCTCACCCGGCTCAAACCAACCCACCGATGTTCCACACAGCCTACCATATAAAGCCTCATACGGTACCATCTCAATGCTGGACTGATAGCTGTTGTTGTAGGCAAACTCTACCAATGGAAATAATTGATCCCAAGACCATCCAAACTGAATCACACACGCACGGAGCATATCCTCAAGAATCTGAATAGTGCGCTCGGAGTGCCCGTCCATCTGAGGATGAAATGTTGTACTCAACTCCGCCCGAGTACCCAACTCATGTTGAACGGTCCTCCAAAACCGTGAAGTGAACTGAGTACCTCTATCTAAAATGATGGAAACTGGAATACCATGCAAACGAATAATCTCCCGGATGTAAATATCTGCTAGACGCTCCGAAGAATAGGTAGTACACATAGGAATGAAGTGCGCGAACTTGGTCAGCCGATCCACAATCACCTAAATAGCATTGAACTTTATCAAAGTCCGTGGGAGCCCAACTACAAAGTCCATGGTGATCCGCTCCCACTTCCACTACAGAATCTCTATCTGCTAAAGTAGCCCACCCGGTCTCTGGTGTTCCTACTTCACCTGCTGATAGTTGAGGCACCGATCTTCAAATCCAACTATATCTTTCTTCATCCGCCTCCACCAATAGTGTTGCATCAAATCCTGATACATCATGTGGCACCTGGATGAATGGAATACCGCGAACTATGGGCCTCCTCTAGAATCAACTCCTGAAGTCAATCAACATTGGGTACACAAATCCGACCCTGCATCCTCAATACCCCATCATCCCCAATAGTCACATCTCTAGCATCACCATGTTGAACCTTGTCCTTGAGGATAAGCAAATGAGGGTCACCATACTGAAGCTCCATAATACGATCAAATAAGGAAGACCGAGAAACCACGCAAGCTATAACCCGACTAGGCTCCGAAAGATCCAATCTCACAAACTGGATCACTAAGGCCTGAACATCCATCGCCATAGGTCTCTTGATGCTAGTAAATAAGCCAAACTCCCCAAACTCTCTGCTCGGTGACTCAAGGCATTGGCCACCACATTGGCCTTGCCCGGGTGATACAAAATAGTGATATCATAGTCTTTCAGCAACTCATACCACCTCCTCTAACTCAAATTAATATCATTTTGCTTGAATAGGTGCTGCAAGCTCTTTTAATCAGTATAAATCTCACAAGGCATACCATATAAATAATGGCACCAGATCTTCAGGGTGTGAATAATGGCAGCTAACTCAAGGTCGTGAACTGGATAATTCTTCTCACGTACCTTCAACTATCTAGACGCGTAGGCAATCACCCTACCGTCATGCATCAAAATCGCTCCGAGGCCAATCGTCGAGGCATCACAATAGACCATATAAGACCTCGAACTTGTAGGCAGTATTAAAATTAGGGCTGTAGTCAAAGCTGTCTTGAGCTTCTGAAAGCTCACCTCACACTCTTCCGTCCACTGGAACGGTGCACCCTTCTGGGTCAGTCAGATCATAGGGGATGCAATCGATGCAAATCCCTCAACGAAACGACGGTAGTAACCCGTCAAGCCAAGGAAACTACAGATCTCTGTAGCTGAGGATGGTTTGGGCTACCTCTGCACGACCTCTGTTTTCTTCGGATCCACCTAAATACCCTCACTCGACACCACGTGGCCTAGGAATGCCACTGAATCCAACCAAAACTCACATTTCGAGAACTTAGCATATAATTTCTTCTCTGTCAGAGTCTGAAGCACAGTCCTCAGGTGCTGCTCATGATCTTCCCGACTCCGGGAATACACCAGAATATCATCAATAAAGACAATAACGAACGAGTCAAGATACGGCCGAAACACACTGTGCATCAAGTGGATAAAAGATGTTGGGGCATTGGTCAGCCCAAATGACATGACAAGGAACTCGTAATGACCATACCGAGTCCTGAAAGCAGTCTTTCGGATATCTGGCTCTCGAATCTTCAACTGATGGTAACTTGAGCGCAAGACAATCTTAGAAAATACCTGTGCGCCCTAAAGCTAGTCAAACAGATCATCAATATGAGGCAAAGTATAATGGTTCTTCACTGTAACCTTGTTTAGCTGGCAATAATAAATACACATACGCATAGACCATCCTTTTTTCACAAACAAGACCGGAGCACCCCAAGGTGATACACTGGGCCAAATAAAACCCTTATCAAGCAATTCCTATAACTGATCCTTCAACTCCTTCAACTCAGGAGGATCCCTACGATACGGAGGAATAGAAATGGACTGAGTTCCTGGCAACAAATCAATGCCAAAATCAATATCTCTATCAGGCGGCATGCCTGAACGATCCGCTGGAAATACATCGGGAAAATCTCGTACTACTGGAACTGAATCAACTAAAGGGGTATCAATACTAACATCTCTCACATAGGCTAAATACGCGTAATACCCCTTCTCAATCACACGATGAGCTTTAATAAAAGAAATAACTCTACTAGGAGTGTGATCCAAAGTATCCCTCCACTCAACACGCGGTAAACCTAGCATAGCCAGCGTCACGGTTTTGGCATGACAGTCAAGAATAGCATAATGAGGCGACAACCAGTCCATGCCCAAGATAATATCAAAATCTACCATGCTGAGCAACAATAAATCATCTCTGGTCTCAAAACCACTAAGGGCAACCAAACACGACCGATAAATGCGGTCCACAACAAGAGAATCTCCCACAAGAGTAGAAACAATCTAGTGTAACGGACAACATACTCTGATACTGTCATAGAACCCTGGTGCAAATGCTCAAACCCTACATGCCATGCGTCCCTAAGGCTCTGAGGTTCATACTCTCTCAGGAACAGATCTTAAAACTGAGTCCAAGTCAGTGAAGCAGCGTCATCCAGACTGTTTAACTCATAGGTGCGCCACCACTCATAGGCGGCTCCTCGAAGTTGAAAAGTAGTGAAGGAAACCCATCTCGACCCAGTTATACGCATGGTACGGATAATGCGGTAACACTCATCTTGAAATCCCAGAGCATCATCTGATGCTAGACCACTGAATGTAGGAGGCTTGTACTTCTTGAGCCTCTCAAGCCTCAGCTGCTCATCCTCGGAAGCCGCTTCCCTGTCCTCGGGCTGATCTCGGACTGTAGGTTGTACAGGAATAATCTTAGTGACCTTCTCCACATGCACTCATTGCTTAGGAGTGCGAGCGGTGGAGTCTGTGCTCCTTCCCCAGCCTGAGACGTAGCTGCACCAAGGGGAAGCAACCCTGCCTGAGCCAAAGTAGTGTACATGCTTATAAACTGTGCTAGAGTCTCCTGAAGAGCTGGAGTCGTAGTAGAAGTAGGCGTATCAGGTGCCTGGACTCCGACTGGGACTGCTAGGGGTATCTTGATGGTAGCTCGCGTAGGTGCTCTAGATGTACCACGTGCGCGTCCTCGACCTCTATTCCTACCCAGACCTCTGATGACTACTATAGGGGGCAGGGGTGCCTGATCATCTCGGTTAGTGCGTGTCCTCACCATCTGTGAGATAATAGAAGACAGAATTTTAGAATTGTGATGTCCAAATTATCGCACGACAAGGAAATCAAATGATGTGGAAATTTTCCTAATAGTTACATAGCCTCTCGTAGATAAGTACAGACGTCTCTGTACCGATCAGCGAGACTCTAATAAATCGGCTTGTGATCCATGACTCCTATGAACCTAGAGCTCTGATACCAACTTATCACGACCCCGGTTCTCCCTCCGTGAACCATCGTGATGGACCCTAGTCTGTATGACTAGGTAAGTCTAAAATGTGGAAGATAAACCAATTTGTGGAATAAAACAATTTAAAACAGGATTAGAGTGATGTAACAACATTTAAAAGTGTCGTTCGGCATACACAATATAAATTCTCGAAACTAATACATTTTCCCAAAAACTGAAAACCCATGAATCCACAAGCCTTGGAATGTGTACCAGTATCTAACTCCAGAATATCTTACAAGGAAAAGGAAATACAGAAGGGCTAATTCAATAGGGAGAGTAGAAAGGGACTCCTCGGTCTGTGGACGTGGTAGATATACCTCGAACTCTTTACAACAGTTGTCTTGCCTCAAGGGTAATAGGACTGAGTCAAGGTACCTGGATCTGCACATGAAAAACATACGTAGAAAGGGCATGAATACACCACAACGGTACTCAGTAAGTGCCAAGCCTAACCTCGGTTGGGTAGTGACAAGGAAATTTAGGGCTCTACTGAGATAAAATAAAGATATAAGGTATGATAGTATAAGAAAAGCAGTACAGTTGAAAGGTAACAATAAGAATTTAATACAGGAAAAACAAGGAATTCAATAACTGAAACAAAGGCAAAACAATCACAAGGAAATAACCGGGGATCTCTCAGTATCCTAAGGATCTCTCAGTATCCTCAATATATGCCAGGCATCTCTTGGTATCCCGAGGATCTCTTGGTTTCCTCAATATATGCTAGGGATCTCTTGGTATCCCGAGGATCTCTTAGTATCCTCAATATACGTGCTAGGGATTGTCGCGCCCCCTTTTTCCCTCTTCACATCGGAAAATCGGGTTTATTACATTTTGGGTATAGGGCAACTCATTCCTTTTGGGAACTGGGTTTTGCATTTGAAGAGTCGCAACCTAATGATTTAAGTTGCATTAGCACACTTATAGGGTTCATTTTTAAGTTTGCTTGATAACCAGATATAGGGTAAGGGCTTGAAATTATCCCATGGGAAAGGTGTTAGGCATCCTTCAGGATCCACTAGTGTGGTTCCCGGCCAGATAGTTTTGTGAATTTTGTACAATTAGCAGATAGACAAATATAGGCTCAAATAGTAGGGGATTTAAGTTTGAACACACAAGAGTTTGAAAACAATTAAAAGGCGCATTTTGAAAATGAGTTATAGTTCTACAAATACTTGAAAATATAAAAAGGAGGGGGATCCTAGGTTTATTTATAATATGGATCACATCAATGCGATACCCGATATGACACTCCTCAGAAGAGGGGATACACGTGGTATTAGCGCACCAGTCATCATATCCATATCTACCCTTCCCACCCCGTTAAGGTATTAAAGTGCGGATTGGTCTCGACCTCTATTGCGTGCTATTACCCGTCTCATTCCTATCAGTCTCGGAGGAATTTAGGACTACTATTCCTATAAGAGGGAGGATTTTAGGCTGACTCTTGAGTTTTTAAAGGTAAAGAGACTAAGGCGACATTCAAAACACATAGGGCTGCATATTAGGGGAAACATATAAACAACTAAGAGGCTCATATATACCTCCTCAAGTAAAGCATATAAATAGCATGACTTAAACACATTTAGGGTCAGAATTTAAAGTACTAAGGCAGGGGTGTTTTAATTGTTGAAGCAGACCAATTTATTACATAACTCAGATAAGAAGTCCGAATCAGGCCTGCCTGTTGGTTGTAGCAGTTGGTAATTGAACAAAAGCGGATTCAGTTTTATCATTATTACCTAAGGTTTGCCTGAGTGTGTATTGGTGATGTCCTATAAGCATGATGTCTATTACTGATTAGGAATATAGCAAAGAAGTGGTTAATTTTAAACAAGCGATTTGGATCCTATAGGCATGATATCTAAACCGTATTAATAAAAGGAGTAAGTTATTTAAACTAACTCAGTACGAGTCGAACTGATTTAATTAAACTAAAATGGTCTCAGATCCTATAGACATGATCTCTATTATTGCTGGTTTTAATTCCTATAGACATGGTATCTACGTATTAAAAGCTGATTTTGGTCCTATAAGCATGGTATCTAATTGAGCATGCAGTGAAGTAGGCAGGATTTATTTGATTAAAGCGAAATTCCTATAGGCATGATTTTTATTAAAAATAATGATTTTAATTTTATAGACATGATGTTTGATTATGGCCATTTAGATCCTATAGGCATGGTATCTAAGTGTAGAAGTGAAACATGCAGAATTTATTAAACAAATCCTATAGGCATGTTATCTAAGTGTGGAAGTAAAACATGCAGAATTTATTAAACAGATCCTATAAGCATGTTCTCTACCCTTCTAACATCTTAAACATGCATAATTACCCCATCCCTTTTCACTAGCCAGCCCCAATATTTGTTACAAAATTACAGATCAAATATAGAATTACAACAGAAAAATGTAAAAATAAGAAGTTACAACCATAGGAAGCCCGATTCTGACTTCCTCTCTGAGTTATGGAATAAACCACCTCAAATGCCACTCGAAGCGTTTCTCAGACCTGGGTGTGTCAAAGTTCGCTAATGGTCTCAAGGGACCCCGGGCAGTGCTTACACCCAGGTTTGCATAACCAAATAGAGATGAGTGCAGTGTGGAAGGGCCAACTCTTATGTGTCCATGTTCAGAGGGAGATCAAGGGTCCCAAGGCAAGGCTCACACAAGAGGGGCAGAACCTAGAGTATAGTGGAAGTGCAGAAACAGAGATTTATTTAAAACTGGGTTGAGAATAGTAAGGGTAAGGGTGATTTGAAAACAGTAGGAGTAAAACTTAAAATACACAGAATCAGTAATTGCACAAAGTGGTCAGGGGTTTTAGGAATACATAGCATGAAGCATATGACCCTAGGAAGGATCAGGCTTGGACATGCACAACAATAGATGATGTTGGCATGCCCACAAACCAGCCAGAGAACACGAACACATAGGGCATATGGGGGTTTGGGATTCATAAGTCAGCAAATCACATAACAAGTGACTGACAAAGTACATACATAAGGGAAAACATTAATTTAGAAGGGGAGGGAGCAAATTACAGCATGCTTAGTAATGTAACATGATTGCATAAACATAAGCAGAAGCATGCAAGAGTGAAGGAAACTGAAACAGCTAAAGAAACATGTTGTTGTTGATGCTTGAAGATTAACTAGGACATACCAGTAGAGAAGCAAAGTGCAGAAAGAAAGAAATAAGCAAGATTCCATAGTCTAGCTTTGGCTTTCAACCGGCTAGACAAAGTAGTAGCACAAGTAGTAATAGATTAGAGAGAGTTTTGAGTGAAGTGTGTGTTCTGAACTCAGATGGTTCGTGTCTTTGAAAGAAAAGAGGGTGGATATTTATAGTTTTGAAACAAGGTGAAGAATAAGGTAATAAGTAAAGTCTTAACACAAACATGGAAACAATGACAAGTCAGAATCAATTACCATAAGTGATTCCCTTTAATTAAGGAATCACTGTTTAACGGGTAGCAACAGGTCTAATTAAGGAAAGAAAATCAGTTTGGAGAGAGATTGATTATTGCCATAAAAGGGGAAGTAAAAGCATGAAGTAAACAATCAAGTCTAAGTACAAAGATATGCTTATTTTGGAAAAGATTCAGCAAGGTAAAACATCACAGTAAAGGGAAAGGAATCAATTAATTTTAAACAGGTGGGTCAAATTAGGGGCAACAAAAGAATAGCTTTTGCAATCAGTCACCAGATCAAGATCAATCAAGGAAGAAACACGATTCTGCACTTCATTATATAAATAGAGTGAATAGAAGCATCATACATGCGAGGCCAAGCATATTGGCAAAAGAAACAACATACAATAGTAGCAAAAATAATCCAGGATTCAGTAGTAAGAAAGATATTCGAAGTGCAGTAGTCAAGTATGTCAAGTAATCACATAGAATCAATAGTGAAGAAAACGTAGCAACAGGTAAAGAGAATTAGAAACAAATAAAGGTCTCGTAGTATCAAGTGAGGAAAACCTTTTAAGAAATTAGGGCTTCGACACTAGTCGAGTTTTAGAGATAATAAGAACTCAAAATCAAACAAGTCAAACAAAGAAAAGAGAGTCAGAAACAAAGAACAAGTATACATTTAGGCAAACAAAAGGGGACTAGGGTTTTAACATGCTGAAACAGATAGAAGAATGACATGAGCAAAACATAGCAAAATCACAAACACATTAAAATCAGAGAAGAGATCTTTTGAAAAAACTTAAAGAAAAATCCTAATCATCGAAAAAATGAAGAGTAGTTTTAAAAGGAAAGTTGAAGAACCTTCAAGAAAACACTTAAAAAAATTCGTAGTAAGCACAGATCTATGGCAGATCTGAAAGAAAACCAAAAGATCTTAAAGATTAGGGTTTCGAAAGACCCAGAAAAGGTGAGAAAGACCTTGAAAGTTATCGATCTAACCCGGAGAGTCAAGGAGCTGAATCGAACGGCCATGGCTGGCCGGAGAAAGGTCATGGATGACCGGAAAAAGGCTATGAACAGAAGTCGAGCAAGGACTGGACAAGATTCCCTTGAGGTTTGGCCATGAAACCACATAAACAAACACCCAGGAGCCATAGGAGGCCACTACACATCTCCAATGGCTATGGGAGGCCATGGATTAGACAGGGTTTATGGTGGATTAGGATGGGATTAGATGGCGGCGGCTAGGGTTCATGAGGGTTTCAGAGAGAATTGAGAGGTAAAGGTAATTCAAGGCGGCGTTTGGTGAAGAATGAGGTAGGTAAGGGGTCGTTTAAGATTAAAAAGGTAATGGGGAACGGTGGTCGTTGATCTAAATGATCAACAACCTAGATTTAAAAGGGTAGGTGGAGAATCCGGATTTGGGTCATTTTAATTGCGTTGGGGTCAGGTTTAATTGAAATTGGGCTAGGAAATTGGGTTTAAATTGGGGTCAGATTTAGGCTAAAAGTGAAATGCAATTGGGCTATTATTTAAATAGCCAATTTTCCACTTTTAAAATTATAAAAATAGTAAATTAATTTTTGGAAAAAAATTAAAAGCAATAAAATGATTTATAACATATAATTATCAACTTAAAAATACATGACTTAATTTTTATGAATATAAACGCAATGAAATCTTAAAAGAGGCTAATATTTCAATTATATGCAATTTAGTTTAAAAAATACTAAATAAATTTGTAAAAATATGTAAAAATTACCTTAGCTATATTTTTGCATAAATATAAAAGTCCAACAAATGAATTACCAAAATAATGATTTTGGAAATAATTATTGAGGTTTTTTATGGATAAAAGGGGAAATAAATTGATTTTAAAACCTTTAAAAATTATGAAAAAATAATAAAACATTTGGACATGCTTATATATGCATATAATTCTATTTTGAAAGTATTTTTCATATTGAAAATATATATGGAAAAATTGGGTATCAACAGCTGCCCCTCTTAACCCGGGAAGGATGAAAGAGTTGTCGGGTAAAGATATGATGGCCAATTTTGACCGAGCGAAATGGTTTGAAGAAGATAGGCCGCACCCTGGCTTTTGAGCTACTTGTATATCCCTGGTTTTACAGGAATCAGGTCATATGTAGTTTAAGATCCGTCGGGGGAGTAGGCCGACAGAGACTTTCAAGAACGAACGCAATATCTAGGGTCGGGTGAGTAAAAGGTTATGAGAATGGTCAGCTTTGATGTGGCTGCGGGAACTGGAGCGGGATCGCTCCTGCCAGGATGGTCATTCCTTGCCGGTGTACCTATAATTAGAAATAATACAAGCATATATTGTGCATAAATTTAAACTTGATGCAAATTCCCGTTGGACCATGAATGTCGTTTTCGGACGATTAGGATGACGTCCTTAGACCATGAAGTTCTGGGCCATGAAGCGCATGATAAAGGATTCGTAGGCCTTGAAATGATGTTCTCGGGCTTTGAGGATGGTGCCTCCGAACCATGGTTCCTTTGAATAATGATATGCAAAATGTTAAAAGGGATCCTTAGGCCATGACATGGTGTTCTCGGGCTATGAAGATTGTGCCTTCGAGCGATGACGCCTTTGGATAATTTGGTGATCTTTAAGCCCATGAGATGCAACATGAGGCGATCTTTCAGCCCATAAGATGCAGTATGAGGCGATCTTTCAGCCCATGAGATGTAGTATGAGGCGATCTTTCAGCCCATGAGATGCAGTATGAGGCAATCTTTTAGCCTATGAGATGCAGTATGAGGCAATCTTTCAGTACATGAAATACAGTATGGGGCAATCTTTCAGCCATGCAGATGGAGTTGGGGAGATCTTTCAACCCATGAGATGCAGTAGCATGACATGGACAAGACAGAGCTTAGTCTTGCGAATTGAAGGGCATAGCTTAGCCCGTAAGAGAAACGAAATAAACGATGCTTGAGATAGTGCTTAGTTTCGAAGGAAATTGGAGGCAGAGCTTAGCCTTGAAAGGAAGCATGATAACTTTATGCAAAGATGCAGATGGAGGTAGAGCTTAACCTCGGAAGGCAGAATGGTAGCCTTATGAAGGAATGAAGATGGAGGTAGAGCTTAACCTCAGAAGGCAAAATGGTAGCCTTATGCAAATTGGAAGGCAGAAAGGTAGCCTTATACAGGAATACAGATGGAGGTAGAGCTTAACCTCGGAAGGCAGAATGATAGCCTTATGCAAAGATGCAGATGGAGTTAGAGCTTAACCTCAGAAGGCAGAATGGTAGCCTTATGCAAGAAATAAAATGGCAAATGGCAGTAGAGTTTCTTAGCTGATAGCGGATTAAGGTGTTGCGATTACTAGGATCATTGTGACATACAGGGCATCACCGATTATGCTGATAGAAAATGTTTGTAAGTGTAACGGTCTGAAGGGTCGTATTCCTGAATAATGTTTGTCCCATGAGTATATAATATGTTTGACTGTTTCGCAATCCAATTGCCTGCATCCGAAGAAAAATCGTGAATTTTGTAGCGGGGGGAGGAGGGGGGGAGGTTAGTTCGTATCCCCACTAGCTCTGCTTTACCTGCTCGGCTTTGATCTGGTGATACTATATGTATCATTGGGGTAGTGTTGCTAAACAAAGCAATTTTAGTTATAAACATGCATGATTTCGTAAAAATATGACATAAGTATATAATTAAGATAGCTTTTCAGATGAACCGATGACTGTGATGTGGTTCAGGACATTGCAACCTCTCTTGCTACGGAATTTTGAGGGTCCTCCTCAAAATTCTACCCCAGTTTAATGGGTTGATGCTTCTGAATGTTGCTTGCGATGATCGGCTGAAATTACTTCGGAATTTTGAGGGTCCTCCTCAAAATTCTGCCCCAGTTTCCAACTGCGAGGGGAAATGAGAAATTTATTGAGTTGTGACCGAACCTATAGGGCTGCCTACGTATCCTTTCTCAAACGAGAATCAGGGCAGGCATAGTTCAATTTTTATCATATAAGGAAAGCATAAAGATTACACATAGTAGCGCTTGACTGCATCTGAATTGATCGGCTTTGGCCAGACTTCTCTGTCCATTTCTACAAGTATGAGGGCTCCTCCTGTCAGAACTCGGTGAACCATGTATGGCTGCCAGTTGGGAGAGAATTTCCCCTTGGCTTCATCTTGATGCGGAAAAATTTTCTTTAACACCAGCTGCCCTGGTGTGAACTGTCTTGGCTTCGCTCTTTTGTTGAAGGCTCTGGACATTCTATTCTGATAGAGTTGACCATGACAAACTGCATTCATTCCCTTTCCGTCTATAAAGGCTAGTTGTTCATAACGACTTTTTGCCGTCGAGCTCAGCTTCTTGTATGATATTTAGGGAAGGAATTTCTACCTCAGCAGGAATGACACCCTCTGTACCATAAACCAGCATATAGGAGGTTGCCCCGGTTGATGTGCAGACTATGGTGCGATACCCCAATAGAGCGAATGATAACTTCTTCTGCCACTGTTTATGCTTCTCTATCATTTTCCTCAATATCTTCTTGATATTCTTATTGGCGGCTTCTACAGCTCCATTTATTTGAGGTTGGAGCCATTATCAGTAATGATCGACTCTGGAATCCCGAATCGACAAACAATGCGGTCACGGACAAAGTCAGCCGTGACTTTCTTAGTTACTGCTCTGTAAGATGCTACTTCGACCTATTTGGTAAAATAGTCGATTACTACTAGGATAAACCTGTTCCCGTTTGAAACGGCAGGCTTGATTGGTCCAAAAACATCCATTCCCCAGCGGCGAATGGCCATGGCGAGCTCGTTGCATTAAGCTCATTTAGAGGTACATTTATCATGTCTACATGTATCTCACAACAGTGGCATTTTCGGACATACTGGATGCAGTCCGTCTCCATAGTCATCCAAAAGTAATTGGCTCGGAATATCTTCTTTGCTAAGACAAAACCATTCATATGTGGACCGCAGGTCCCGGCATGAATTTCCTCTAGTAGCCTGGATGCTTGTTTTGCATCGACGCACCTTAGCAATCCCAAATCAAGAGTCCTCCTATATAGGATTCCTCAGTTATGAAAGAAGTTGTTGGCCAATCTCCGAAGTGTGCGTTTCTGAGTAGGATTTGCAAGCTTTGGGTATTCTCCTTTTGCCAAATATTCCTTGATATCATGAAACCAAGGCTTCCCGTGTGCTTCTTCTTCAACATAGGCACAGTAAGCTGCATGATCATGGATCATTACTGGAATCGAATCAATGAAATTCTTGTATGGATGCTGTATCGTAGATGAAAGGGTAGCCAATGCATCGGCGAACTCATTCTGGACTTTGGGAACATGTTGGAACTCCTTCTTCGTGAACCTTTTCCTCAGCTCCTATACATGATGCATATAGATACGGAGTTCTTGGTTGCCCATTCTTCACGCACCTAATGTATGAGTAGGTCTGAATCTCTAATCACCAGCAACTCTTGAACGTTCATGTCAGCGGCCATTTTGAGTGCTAAGATGCAAGCTTCATACTCGGCCATATTGTTGGTGCACGGGAACCTGAGTTTGGCAGACGCCGGATAATGCTGACCCGTTTCTGATACTAGAACTACTCCTATGCCAACTCCTTTGAAATTTGCTGCTCCATCGAAAAACATTCTCCAACCGTCATAGGATTCTGCAATGTCATATCATATGAATGATACCTATTCATTAGGAAAATACGTTTTTAGGGGTTCGTATTCTCCATCCATGGGATTCTCAGCAAGGTGGTCTGCCAGTGCTTGTCCCTTGACCGCTTTCTGAGTTACGTAAACAATATCGAACTCACTCAACAGGATTTTCCACTTGGCTAGCTTGCCAGTGGGCATGGGCTTCTTAAAGATGTACTTCAAAGGATCCATCCTTAATATGAGATATGTAGTATAGGCACAGAAATAATGCCTCATCCGCTGAGCTACCCAAGTCAAAGCACAACATGTGCGCTCTAACAGAGAATAGTGGGCCTCGTACGGGGTGAACTTCTTATTGAGATAATAGATGGCCTGCCCTTTCCTCCCCATTTCATCATGCTGAACCAGAAAGCAACCAAAAGCTCAATCCAATACTGCAAGGTAGAGTAATAAGGGTCTACCTGGCTCGGGCGGGACCAAGACTGGTGGTGTTGACATGTACTCCTTGATTTTGTCGAAGGCCTTTTGGAATTCATCGGTCCATTTAGTGAGAGCGTTTTTCTCAACATCTTAAAGATTGGCTCATACATAACTGTAGACTATGCTATGAATCGGCTAATGTAGCTAAGTCTTCCCAAGAAACTCATCACATCCTTCTTGTTCCTTGGCGGTGGCAATTCTTGAATAACTTTGACTTTGTATGGATCCAGTTCTATTCCTCGGCGACTCACAATAAACCCAAGCAATTTTCTAGCTGGAACTCCAAATGCGCACTTCGCGGGATTCAGTTTCAGGTTGTACCTTCGCAATCTATTGAATAACTTCCTCAAATCTTTCATGTGATCAGTGACCTTCTTGGACTTGATGATCACATCATCTATATATACCTCAATCTCCTTATGTATCATATCATGAAAAATGGTAGTCATGGCCCTCATGTAGGTGGACCCTGTATTCTTTAGTACGAACGGCATCATCTTATAACAGTACATCCCCCACGGCGTAATGAAAGCCAATTTCTCAGCATCTTCTTCATCCATCCAGATCTGATGATAACCCGCAAAACAATCTACAAATGACTGCAGCTCATGCTTGGTACAATTGTCAATCAGGATGTGTATATTCGGAAAAGGGAAGTCGTCTTTCGGACTGGCCCGGTTGAGATCCCGGTAGTCGACACAGACTCTGACCTTCCCGTCGTTCTTTGGCATTGGCACGATGTTGACTAACCAAGTCGGGTATTCTGAGAACCTTAGCTTTGACTTGCTTAGTGACTTTTTCCTTGATTTTTAAACTCATATCAGGCTTGAACTTTCTGAGCTTTTGCTTTACCGGCGGACATGTCAGATCGGTTGGCAGTTTATGAGCCATAATAGACGTACTCAGACCACTCATGTCATCATACGACCAGGCGAATATGTCCTCATATTACTTTAGAAATTCTGTGTATTCTTCCTTTTCTGATGGCGATAAGTGAACGTTGATTTGTGTTTCCTTGACATTTTTTGCATCTCCCAGGTTAACAATTTCTATCTCATCCAGGTTGGACTTAGGTCTATTCTCAAAGTTCTCAACTTCTTTAACAATCTCGTTAGGTATGTCATCTTCCTCTGAATCAAGTTTCGTTTGTTGCGTTGTCTCATTGCATGTCACATTCATTCGTTCATCAAGATAAGTAATAGTAATGCTGTATAAGTAAAGTAATGAAAGAAAATGATAATGAGTGTTGATTCATAAGAAAAGTCAGAATGATTTGATAAATTGCATAACTGTTTTGAACATTGAAGATCTTATTGCGGGAATTAAAATGCGAGAAGAAAATCATTTAGTAAAAAACAATGCATAATGCTTGTTTTAGCCTTGATACCCCGAGACTCGTCGGGCTTTGGTTGTCCTGATGGTCCACTTATTGAGGTCTGCCCCCCTTCTCACAACCTGTATGGAAAGGCCTTCCTCCCCCTCCTCTTCGAAAACAATACAATAGTCCATATCATTGTCTTCTAGGAACAAATTCTTCACCGTTGCAAGTTCTTCTTCTTTGTCTGACCCATAAACGATGTCAGCCTATTGGAAAGTCTGCTCCAGACGCGGTATAGGTTGCTCTAGCGGATAATAAGGACCACGCCATGGTGGCGACCAGTTGTTGAATTCTTCCCAGGTGTAATCATATCCCAAACAGAAGGTAGTGCCATGCTTCTTGAGTTTTATGGGCTTAGCGATTCCTTGGAGGTTCTTGCCGAGCCCCTTGCCAGGTTCTTGTTTTTTACAGGACTAAGAGGAGGGGTGGGTGGAGGGCCCTTGGATCTCATGGAATAGGATGATGTTGCTTGAGTGCATGAACTAACCTTTAGGGAAGGGAATAATAAAGACAAAAACAAAGAATAAACAAAAAGGTAACCAAGTTAGTGAGGAATATAAAATGTGTTGCAGTATTTAAACACACATATTGCGGAATGTAAAACATGTCCTAATTTGGGAAACTCTTTGTGCCCGAGGTAGGCCTAGCGAAAAATTGATTTGGAGAACTTAGGATGCTAAATGCCTCATTTTGTTGATAAAAATAGACGAATCCCAAATTGACACTAAATAAACAAGAAATAAAAAGTCACTAATGGCCATGGGCCTTATTACATCCATAAAGCGAAAAAGGTAAACTCCTATCTACTTGGTCCCAAAAGGACCTTCCTCAGGTTGAATGTTCTCGTTGATCAAATCCTCCAATTCGCGTAGGTTCACCAGTAAAAAGGCCTTTGCCAAATGTTCTCCTTCATTTCACTCAGCGTTTTGCTGAAGAATGAGGTAGGGTCAGGGGTCGTTTAAAGTTAAAAAAGGTAATGGGGAACGGTGGTCGTTGATCTAAATGATCAACGACCTAGATTTAAAAAGGTAGGTGGGGAATCCGGGTTTGGGTAGGTTTATTTGGATTGGGGTCGGTTTTAATTGAAATTGGGCTGGGAAATTAGGTTTAAATTGCGGTCAGATTTAGGCTACAATTGAAATTCAATTGGGCTATTATTTAAATAGCCAATTTTCCTCTTTTAAAATTATAAAAATAGTAAATTAATTTTTGGAAACAAATTGAAAGCACTAAAATGATTTATAACATATAAATATCAATTTAAGAATACAAGACTTAATTTTTATGAATATATACACAATTAAATCTTAAAGGAGGGTAATATTGCAATTATATGCAATTTTGTTTAAAAAATACTCAATAAATTTGTTAAAATATGCAAAAATTACCTTAGCTATATTTTAGCATAAATATAAAAGTCCAACAAATGAATTACCAAAATAGCGATTTTGGAAATAGTTATTGGGTTTTTTTATTGATAAAGGAGGAAACAAATTGATTTAAAAACCTTTAAAAATTATGAAAAATAATAAAACATTCGGACATGCTTATATATGCATATATATGTTATTTTGAAAGTATTTTGCATATTGAAAATATACAAGAAAAAATTGGGTATCAACAGGGATCTCTCGGTATCGCGAAGATCTCTTGGTTTCCTCAATATCCGTGCTAGGGATCTCTCGGTATCCCGCACCTCAGCTCAAATCATAAATACATGCAGGGGATCTCCCGGGATGCCGTTCCGTAGTCCTAAAGTAAAATGCGCAGCAACAACACAAGGAATACTCATTTTAGCTCAATTTTGTACCAATTAAATAGGTAATTCTAACCTAAATGCTTCACATAATACAATTAAGGTAGGTTAAGCAAGTGAGCAATTAAGTCAACTAAACATGCTTTCTTAGGCTAACAATAGGCTAAAACTGCAAGTAGTATAAGACAGGAAAAAGGAACACAATTAAAATTACTTAAAGGAAATCAGATTTTCGACAATTAGCTCAAGTATGCACTCGTCACCTCACGTACAAGGCATTTCAATTATCAAATATACCAAATCCTAAGGGGAATGTCCCCCACACAAGGTTAAGCAAGCCACTTACCTCAAACCGGCTAAAAAATCAACCTGAAACAACGCTCTTGCCATGAGTACTCGACTCCAATTGGCCCAAATCTATTTAATTCATCTGCATAATGTAAATAACACTTCAAGCAACTGATTTTACAAAGAAATTCTAAGCTAATACGCGAAATTAGGTAAAATGGCCCTCGGGCCCACATCTCGGAATAGGGTAAAATATATATATTCAGAATCCTCATACTCTCACGAGTTCATGCATACCAAAATTATCCAAATCTAAGGTCAAATTCCCAATAAAAAGTCGAATTTTAGGTCTAAGAACTTTCTTCCAACTCTTCCCCAATTTTCATCTCCAATCCAAAATTAAATGATGAAACTAACTATAGTTTGATGGAATATAACTAGAAAGGGTTAAAGAATTTTTACCCTATGATCTCCTCTTCAATTTCCTCTCAAAATCGCCCTCTCCCGAGCTCCAAATCGGATTTCCAACTTTTGAAACTAAACCTCAATATTTCATAGTTCTGCCCAGCTATTACCACATCTGCGGTCCCGCTTCTGCGGACCAATGGTCGCACCTGCGACCTTTCACTTAAGACCAGTTTCCGCTTCTGACATAGACCCTCTACACCTGCGTTCTCGCAGGTGCGATTCCCTTCTTGCACCTGCGGCTCCTTCTGTACCTCTCAAATTCTGCTACTGCGCAGGTGCGGTTATGATAGAAAACCAGCAGTTGAAGCTGCAACTCCAAACTCCAAAATCCTTCCGTCAACCATCCGAAATCATCCCGAGGCCCCCGAGACCTCAACCAAAAGCACCAACAAGTCTAATACCACTGTCCAAACTTATACCAATCCTTAAGACACCTAAAACAATATCGAAACGAGGAATCAACCACGAATTCAAGCCTAAGAACTCCAAAACTTTAGAAATACGCTTTCAATCAAAAAGTCTATCAAACCTCGTCCGAATGACCTGAAATTTTGCACACACATCACATTCAACTCTATGGAGCTACTCCAACTTCCGGAATTCCTTTACGACCCTCAGATCAAAATCTCACTATCGGACCAAAAACTTCAAAATTCGACATTTCAACATTTTAAGCCTAAATTAGCTACGGACCTCCAAAACACCATCCGAACACGCCCCTAAGCCCGAAATAAGCCCACGGAGCTAACAGAACCATCAGAATTCCATTTCGAGGCCGTCCTCACACTGTTCTGACTGCGGTCAACTTTCCAACACTTAAGCTCTCATTTAGGGACTAAGTGTCGCAAAACTCTCTGAAACTCAAAACAGAACATCCCGACAAATCAAAATAGCAGGAATAAACACGTGGAAAGCAGTTAATAGAGGATCGGGGAGTTAATTCTTAAGATGATTGGCCGGGTCGTCACATGGAGTCACTAATCGGTGCCAAGGAATCACCCAGGGCACAATTCTCACAATGCACGCCCGCACGTCTGTCACTTGGCATGTATGTCACCGCAATATTAATCACATAACACATAGTTTGGGATTTCGATACCTCAAAACCAAGTTTGGAAGCATTACTTACCTCTAACCAAGTAAATTCCTACTCCGCAATACCTTTGCTTCTCAAATCGGCCTCCAAACGTCCCGAATCCCAATAAACTCCGCGAAACTCCCTTCAATAATCGGCCAAATCCGTGATCTCTAGCTCAAAATATGAAAATTGAGCTCAAACCCTCGATTTTGAATTTAACACTGTGTGCCCAGATTTCCTTCTTTGTGAACACGACCGTCCTCTCGCGTTCGCGTAGACCAACTCAGACTTCCTCTCCATTTTACTCTTCACGAATGCGACAACAACTTCGCGAACGCGATGCTTTACCTGATCCAACTTTCGCGAACATGGTCCTCACCTTGAGAATGCATAAAACAAGGACCCGGGGCCCTCAACTGCCTCACTCCTATTCGCAAACGCGGCACCACTCACGCATTCGCGATGAACACACTGCCCTACCCTTCGCGTTTGCGTTCGCGTCCTCTCCTTCGAGAACGCAAAGAAAAAAAATTGCCACCTCAGAAACACTCTTCACGAATGTGAGGCCTTTGTCGTGAACGTGTAAGAGGAAACCAAAAACAAAATACAGCAGCATATCAGCTATCTCACCAAGGCCAAAAATGATCCGTTAACCACCCGAAACTCACCAGAGGCCTTCGCAACCTCAACCAAACATACTAACACGTCCCATAACATCATACGAACTTAGTCGAACCTTTGAATCACTCAAAACAACATCAAAACACCAAATTACACCCGGATTAAAGCCTAAAGAACTTCTATAACTGCCGAATTCCACAAACGATGCCAAAACCTACCGAACCATGTCTGAATGACCTCAAATTTTGCACACAAGTCAGAAATGACATTACGAACCTATACCAACTTCTGGAAATCCAATCTGAACCTGATATCAAAATTTCTTCTGCTGGCCAAAATTGCCAAAATTCTAACTTACGCCAATTCAAGCCTAATTCGACCACGGACCTCCAAATCATATTCCGTACATGCTCCTCTATCTAAAATCACCTAACAGAGCTAACAGAATCATCAAAATTCAAATCTGAGGTCGTTTACATGTAAGTCAACATCCGGTCAACTTTTCTAACTTAAGCTTTCAAATAAGAGGTTGTGTGTCTCAATTAACTCCGAAACCAGTTCTGACCCGAACCAATTAACCCGGTATATCATAATATTGCTTAAGAAGCATAAAATGGGGGGAACGAGGCTATAACTCTCGAAACGACTGGCCGGGTCGTTACATCCTCCCCCTCTTGAACAAACGTTCGTCCTCAAACGGGTCTAGAAACATACCTGGAGACTCAAATAGGTATGGTTATCTACTCTGCATCTCCCACTGGGTCTCCCAAGTAGCCTCCTCCATGGGCTGACCTCTCCACTATACCTTCATTGAAACTATGTCCTTTGACCTCAACTTTCGAACTTGACGCCCCAAAATGGCCACTGGCTACACATCATACGTCAAATCACCATCCAACTGAATCATGCTGAAATCCAAAACATGAGAAGGATTACCGATATACTTCCTAAGCATAGGTAAATGAAATACTGGATGTACACTCTATAATCTAGGTGGCAAGTCAAGCACATAGGCCACCACCCCAATTCTCTGAAGCACCTCAAAAGGCCCAATGAACCAAGGGCTAAACTTGCCCTTCTTCCCAAATCTCATAACACCCTTCATGGGTGAAACCTTCAGCAAGACCTTCTCCCCAACCATGTAAGACACATCATGGACCTTTCTATCAGCATAACTCTTGTCTCGACTACGCCGTGCGAAGCCACTCCTGAATCAATTTCACCTTGTCCAATGCATTCTGAACCAAGTTTGTACCCAAAAGCCTAGCCTCACCCGGCTCAAACTAACCCACTGGAGATCTACATCTCCTCCCGTATAAAGCCTCATATGGAGCCATCTAAATACTCGACTGATAACTATTGTTGTAAGCAAACTCCACGAGTAGAAGGAACTGGTCCCATGAACCCCCAAAATCAATGACACAAAAACGTAACATGTCCTCCAATATCTGAATAGTGCGCTTGGACTGTCCGTCCGTCTGAGGGTGAAATGTTGTGCTCAACTCAACTTGAGTGCTCAACTCTTGTGGCACCTCCCTCCAAAACTGTAATATAAACTGCGTTCCTGTATCTGAAATGATGGAAACTAGCACCCCATGAAGGCGAACAATCTCTCTGATGTAAATCTCGGCCAACCGCTATGAAGAATGAGTAGTACTCATAGGAATGAAGTTTACGGACTTGGTCAGCCGATCTACAATCACCCAAATAGCATCGAACTTCCTTGAAGTCCATGGGAGCCTAACTACAAAATCCATGGTGATCAGCTCCCACTTCCACTATGGAATCTCAATCTTCTAAAGTAAGCCACCCGATCTCTGATGCTCATATTTCACCTGCTGATAGTTAAGACATCGAGCTACAAACCCAACAATATCTTTCTTCATCCAACTCCACTAATAGTGCTGCCTCAAATCTTAATACATCTTTGCGGCACCCGGATGGATGGAATACTACGAGCTGTGGGCCTCCTCAAGATTTAACTTTCGTAGCCCAGACACATGGGGCACATATATCCAACCCTGCATCCTCAATATCCCATTATCACCAATAGTCACATCTCTGACATCATTGTGCTGAACCTGGTCTTTGAGGACAAGCAAATGAGGATCATCATAGTGGCGCTCTCTGATGCAATCGAATAAGGAAGACCGAGAACCACACAAGCTAGGACCCGACTGGGCTCCGAAATATCCAATCTCACAAACTGGTTGGCCAAATCCTGAACATCAACTGCAAGGGGTCTCTCACCAACAGGGAGGAATGCAAGACTACGCATACCCATTGCCTTTCTACTCAAGGAATCGGCCACCACATTGGCCTTTCCCGGATGGTACAAAATAGTATTATCATAGTCCTTTAGCAGCTCCAACCTTCTCCGCTGCCTCAAATGGAGATCATTTTACTTGAACAACTGCTAGAGGCTATGATGATCAGTAAAAACCTCACAAGACACACCATAGATATAGTACCTCCGACTCTTCAATGCGTGAACAATGGCAGCAAACTCCAAATCATGAACAAGGTAGTTCTTCTCATAGGGCTTCAACTTGCGCGAAGCATAAGCAATCACTCTACCCTCCTACATCAAAACACACCCAATGTCGATCCGAGAAGCATCACAATATGTGATATAAGAACCAGAAGCCGATGCCAGAACTAACACTAGAGTTATGGTCAAGGCAATCTTGAGCTTCTGAAAGCTCACCTAACACTCATCCGACCACTTGAAAAGAGCACCCTTTTGGGTCAATTTGGTCAACGACGATGCAATAGAAGAGAATCTCTGAATGAACCGACAGTAATAACCAGCCAAACCAAGAAAGCTCTGAATCTCTGTGGCTAAGGATGATCTGGGCCAACTCTGAACCACCTCTATCTTCTTTGAATCAACCTGAATACCCTTACTAGACACCATGTGTCCCAAGAACGCCACTAAACTGAGCAAAACCTCACACTTGGAGAACATGGCATAAAGCTTCTCCTCCCTCAACCGTTTCAATACAATTCTCAAATGCTCGGCGTGCTCCTCCTAGTTACGAGAGTACACCAGGATATCATCAATGAATACAATAACGAACGAGTTGAGATATGGCCGAAACATACAGTTCATCAAATGCATGAACTCTTTAAGGGCGTTGGTCAGCCCGAAAAAACATCACAAGGAACTCATAATGACCATATCAGGTCTTGAAAGCTATCTTATGAATGTTCGAGTCCCTAATCTCCAGCTTGTGATACCCTAACCTTAGATCAATCTTGGAGAACACCCTTGATCCTTGAAGCTTGTCAAATAGATCATCAATACGAGGCAAATGATACTTGTTCTTGATTGTGACCTTATTCAACTGCCTATAATCAATGCATATTCTCATAGTGCCATCCTTCTTCTTCACAAATAGAATTGGTGCACTCCAAGGTGACACACTAGGCTGAATAAACCCCTTATCAAGGAGTTCCTGAAACTACTCCTTCAATTCCTTTAACTCTGCCGGTGCCATATGATACGGTGGAATAGAAATGGGCTGAGTGCCCGGCACCAAATCAATACCAAAGTCAATATCCCTGTCTGGCAGCATGCTCGATAGGTCTGCAGGAAACATATCCAAAAAATCTCGCACCACCGTAACTGAATCAATAGTAGGAGTCTCTGCACTGACATCCCTCACAAAGGCCAAATAAGAAAGACAACTCTTCCCAACCATCCGTTGGCCCTTCAAGAATGAAATCTCTCTACTGGGAACATAATCCAACGAACCTCGCCACTCAATCCATGGTAACCCCGGCATAGCCAACGTCACTATCTTAGCGTGATACTCCAGAATAGCATGACACGAAGACAACCAATACATGCCTAATATCACATCAAAGACAACCATACTAAGTAGTAACAGATCAACTCTAGTCTTTTATCCCCCAATAGTCACTACACACAACCAATATACATGGTTCACAATAATAGTATCACCCACCGGCATAGATATACGGATAGATGAAACTAGAGACTCACGGGGCTTGTCTAGATAATGATAAAAATATGACAACACATATGAATAGGTGGAACCAGGGTAAAATAATATAGCAGTATCTCGATGACATATAGAGATAATACATGTGATCACTATGTCTAAAGCAATGGCATTTGGTCTGGCAGAGAGTGCATAGAAATGGGCCTGGCCACCACCTGATCGGCCTCCCTCTCTACGGTGACCACTAGATGACTAACATCCACCCCGAGCTGGCTGGGCGGGTGGTGAAGTAATTGGTGCTGAAGTAGAACTGACTCTTCTATTGAGATGAACCTCCCGTAAGGCGGGGATAGAACCTCTTGATATGACTCAAATATCCACACGCAAAGAAACCTCTATCGGCCACTAGCAGTGGGGACTGAAGGGAGCCCCGAGCATTGGGATACCCGCTTGAAGGCCTTGACATAAATGAATCCCTGAGCCGATGGTGCATGAGATGAACTCTGAGTTGGAAGGGCACTGTGAGATGAGTGGCCTTGCTGAGAGTTGTGAGAACCATGGCCAGATGATGCACCATGGTGAATTGGGCGGGCCGTCTGAGCATGCTTGTAAGGATGACCTCTGCTATAGTGAATCTGACCCCTATAAGGAACACCACCAAAGCTACTAAACCATGAGACCTCTTGGCCACCCTCTCAACCCGCTCCTGACTGTGAACCAACTCTATCTCCCGAGCAATGTTAACAACCTCATCAAAGGTAGCACCAGACACCTTCTCTCTAGTCACAAGCACTCGCAACTGGAATGTAAAGAAATTAATGAACCTCCTGATCCTCTCCCAGTTTGTGGTAACCAACAAAACAACATGACAGTCTAACTCAGAAAATCTCATCTCGTACTGCATCACAGTCATATCATCCTGACACAACCTCTCGAACTGCCTGCGCAGCAACCTCTCTATGAGATTGCGGCACATACTTCTCCAAGAATAGAACGGAGAACTGCTGCCATGTAAGTGGCATTGCACCCAATGGCCTACACCTCTCATAAGCCTCCCACCAAGTGAAGGCAGCTCCAATGAACTGAAAAGTAGTAAATGAGACCCCACTGGTATCCAAAAAACCTGTTGTACGGAGAATCCTCTGACACTTGTCCAAGAAACCTTGGGCATCCTCGCCCTCTGCACCGATGAAAGTTGGAGATTGGAGCCTCCCAAACCTCTCCAATATTTGTTGCTCACCATCAGGCATGACTGGAACCACATAGTCCTGAGCAGGTGCAATCGGCTGGGCTGGTTGTGCCCCCGGTGTCTGGAGTCCCTGTACCACCTACTCTGGTGTACGGGCGGCGGGAGTCTGAGTACCTCCCGCGACCTAGGAAGTGGCTGTTGCGGTAGAAATTGAGACTGCATGAGCAAGACTGGTGCACATGGTCAGAATTTGAGTTATGGTCTCCTGAAGATCTAGGATCATGAAGGGCATAGTTGGTGCCTAAGCTGGTCCCACTAGTGCATCGATAATTAGGACCTTATCCTGAATTAGGGCAACTAGTGGATCTGCAGGTGCTGATCTGGCTACTGTGTGGGTAATACATCTGCCCCTACCACAACTTCTACCGCGACCTCGGCCTCTCTCTGCCTTGACTGGTGGTATTGGTAGCTATCTATCCTGCCTATTAGCATGTGTCTTCACCATCTGTGAGAGAATAGAATAAGAAAAGTTTGGTTACCAGTATCAACAAATTTGCACAATAAGAATTCAAGAATATGAAGTTTCCTATGAGTTATGCAACCTCTCAAAGATAAGTACAAACATCTCCTGCCGTTCCGCGAGACTGTACTAAACCAGCTCATGACTCGTGAGACCTATGTAACCTAGACTCTAATACCAACTTGTCATGACCCAAAATCAACCGTCGTGATGGCGCCTATCGGGGAACTAGGACAACCTCAACTCAACAAACCCAACACAACAATAATAAGTTTGAAATAATTAGTGGAAGCATTTAACATTTAAAGAAAACTATTTGAAACATAAGAAATCCCAATATACATTACAATCCAGCCCAAAACCGTAGTGTCACTAAGTACATGGGCGTATAGATCAGAATACAGTCCAATATAGTGTCTAGAGAAATAAGTTGAAAATACAACAAAAGATACAGGAGAGTCAAGGGCTGCGAATGGCAGACAACTACCTCGATAGTCTCCAAACTATGGAACCTCAATCAGCAACCGGCACTGTGACCAGTATCGCCTAGATCTGCACAAGGTACAGGGAGTAACGTGAGTACACTAACTCAGTAAGTAATAAGTCCAAACTTTGAAGTGAAAGGTAGTGACGAACTCAACCACAATAGATATAACTGAAATAAATGTGCAGACACGTAGGCATGCTTTCAAGTTAAACAGACAGCTCAAGGCAATAAAGTAAATATAGATCTAAACAGTGTAAGTTATACAGCTCTACTATTTCGACATGCCAATGCACAGACTGTATGAAATGCACCATGTGCTCCCACTCTCAAGTGCTCAACCACTCGGTACTGTATATGGCTATTCAGCCTAGGGAAATCCATCCTGGAACATATACAACACTGACTATAAGTCACCCATTACTAAGGAAAAAGGGCAATCCCACCCTATGGAGAAATCCATATTGAGGTATCAAGTACTTCGGACAAATCCATGACAAGGAAAATCCATCACTCAATAATATCATCTGTGCTCACTAGGGTGTGTTACAGACTCCGGAGGATCTCCTACCGCCCAAATGCTATCATAGTCATCAATATAACCGTTGTGGCATGCTGCCTGATCCCTTAATTGTCACTCATACTTAGGATCTCGGCCTCACTCAGTCATCAATCTCTCCAGTCTCACCCACGGGCTCACAATGTCATAAAAATAAACCCGGAACAATTATATGATGAATAAATAAATAACCGAGACTGAGATATGATACAAAAATGCATGAACATGACTGAGTACAGAATATTAATAAAAATAGTGAGATGACAACAAGAAATAACCACTAAGGGTCCCAACAATACCGGCATAAGGCCTAAACATGATATCTGTCGTACACTCTTTCTCCTCGCGGAGTCCGGGTTTTGACATTTTGGGACAACTCCTTTCCTTTTGGAATTGGGTATGAGATTTGAAGAGTTTCCACCTAACGGATTAAGGTGCGTTAAGGCACCTAGAACAATTAACTCGTGAAACCAATTTACATTACTAAAGATTGGGTAAGGGCTCGAAATTACCTTGAGGGAAAGGTGTTAGGGACCCTTCGAGGTCCACAATGATGGGTCCTGGCCAAACTCAATTTAAGCGAATTAGTTTTTAAGGAAATAAAGCAGTTTAAACAAATGGAGATTATTTTAAAACGGGAATTAAAGGGGTCCTAAGTTTATTAGCCTATAGGATCACTTCCATGCAATACTCGGTAACGTTCCCCAAATTGAGGTGTTACGCATAGCATTAGCGCACATGTCATCATCTCCTTTACTATCCAATTAGCCTCCCCTTTTCAATTATTACCTAAGCGTTCTAATAACATATAGTACGCACCTTATGCGTGCACTACCCGTCCCTTACCTATGGCCCTAGAGGTGTTTAGGACCTCTATTTAAGGTGGCTCTAGACTCACCTATGTTATTTAAAGGAGAAAACTAAGCGACAAACCAAAGTCAAGTAGGACTGTCACATAAAGAGCAATTAAGTGGTCTTATGTTAACCTCCGCAAATAGACAAACAAGTGCACACTGTTCAAACAAGCAATTTTAAATAATTTTAGGATCCTATAGGCAGGATATCTAAATGAGCACAAAACAAAATATACAGCAGTTTTAAAGCGAGCAGACAAGTACCTATCAGGTTGCCTACTAATTTGGTTAATACTCTTAATATGTGCATATGTCAAACAAGCAGTCACAATTTTTTTAGACCCAAAATTTTAATTAACCTACAAGTTTGCCTATGTGATAGTCGAGTAGAACCTTATAAACATGGTATCTAAGCTGTAAACCCATTATTGATTTTAACAGGCAAATTTCATATTTTAGATCCTATAGGCATGCTTTCTAAGTGCTGCTACTGATTATAGACATTATTTCTTATAGACATGATATCTAAACACAGAAACTGATTTTTTTACACTTACCTCCTATAGGCATAGGTAAGTTTTATAGAGGAGTGGTTAGGCCTGCCATGTTGTACGGGATAGAGTGTTGGCCGGTTAAGAACTCACACATCCAGAAGATGAAAGTAGCGGAGATGAGGATGTTGAGGTAGATGTGTAGGCATACTAGGATGGATAGGATTAGGAATGAAGATATTCGAGAGAAGGTAGGCGTGGCCCCTATGGAGGACAAGATGCAGGAAGTAGGACTCAGATGGTTCGGACACATTCAAAGGAGGAGCCCTAATGCACCGATGAGGAGATGTGAGTGACTGGCTGTAGTGGGCACGAGGAGAGGTAAAGGGCGACCTAATAAGTATTAGGGAGAGGTGATAAGGAAGTACATGGTGCGACTCAGGATTATTGAGGACATGGCCCTTGACAGGGAATTGTGGAGGTCGACATTAAGGTTGTAGGTTAGGGGAAAGTTGTGAATATTTCTACGGTGCACCAGAGTGAGACTAGCCAGTTAGGATTTAGTTCTAGGATGCTAGTGGTTATCTACTGATGTAGGGCTTTATCTGCTAGTTATTATTGTACTTTGCATTTATTTCGTATTTCTTATATTGCTGTTATTTTATTATGATTCTATTGATGGTACTAATATATCGTCTCTTGTTGCCTTCTTTAGCCGATGGTCTCCTGGAAACAACCTCTCTATCCCTCGGGGTAGGGATAAGGTCTGCATACATATTACCCTCCCCAGACCCCACTTGCGGGATTACATTGGGCCGTTGTTGTTATTGTTCTTACTTCTTATAGGCATGATGTCTAAGTGTCAAGACTGATTTTATATGTATTTCCTAAAGGCATGATATCTATGTGTTGAAACTGTTTTTATGATTATTTCCTATAGGCATGATAACTATATATAGAATTGATTATTTTATTTCCTATAGGCATGGTATCTAGGTGATTTTTAGTTCCTATAGGCAAGATCTCTATTAATCATGTGTGGGCAGAATTCTTTAAGCACACTGCTATCGCACCCCCTTTTTTCTCGCGGAGTCCGGGTTTCGACATTCATTGGGAATAACACGTTTCCTTTTGGGAATTGGGTATTTGAAGAGTCTCTACCTAATGGATTAAGGTGTGTTAGGGCACCAAGAGCAGTTAACTCAGATAACTAGTTTGCATTACCAAAGATTAGGGTAAGGGCTCGAAATAACCTTGAGGGAAAGGTGTGAGGCACACCTCGTGGTCCACAATGGTGGGTCTTGGCCGAACTCAGTTATGTGAATTAGTCATTTAACAAGTAAGCAGTCTAAGAACACATTTGCAAATAAAGGAAGTTTAGGTAGTCTAAGCACACATATAGAGGAAGGGGAGTCCTAAGTTTTTTAGCCTATAGGATCACATATGTACAATACCCAGCAAGCCTTCCTCAAATAGAGAGGTTACACGTGGAATTATCGCACAGGTCATCATATCTTTTTAACTACCCATTACCCTCCCCTTAGCGGTTATATAAGCGAGTTTAATTAATGAACTCTAAGCGTGCTTTACCCATCCCTTCCTTGTGGTCTCGGGGGTGTGTAGGACCTCTAGATTTGGGCCAATTCTAGACATTCCTAAGGTGTTTAAAAGGTAAAATCTAAGCGACAATAAATAACATATAGGACTGTCAAATAGGGAAGCGATTAAGGGGATCACGTTTACCTCCATACATAAACAAATACATAGCACGTCTGAAACAACAGATTTTAAAGAATTTCAGAAGGTCCTAGAACAGGATATCTAGGTGAGCATTACAAACACAGAATATGCAGCATTTGTTTTAAGGTGAAGTGATAGAATCCTAATCAGTTTGCATACTGATTTTAAAGCCCGTTAAACTTGGACAATTTCCCAAATAAGCAGAGTATAATTTCACAGCTTTTTAGACCATTAATTACCTAAGGCTTGCCTAGGCGTGGGTCTGTACGCAATCATAATTCTAGGAACTAATTACAACATCTTGAAGTTATTCATTCCTATAGGCATGCTGATCTAGGTGATTAATGTTACAAAAAGCTAATTTCATGCATATTTATACTAGAACATGATATCTCTGTGTTGGGGATATCTTTAAACCTATTTATAGATAATAGTTCATTTATGAGACAGAGATATGATTTAGAGCAAATGCAAACAGAGTCCTAAGGAAGGATTTTTTAATGCACAGAGAGAGATGGTCGTTTTATTAAGCATGATTACAGTAATAACTTAATGATATGATTTCTAGGTGACTATGACTTAGGCAGAATCAAAAATAAAATGATGAACTATTACAATATTTCCTAATATGAAAAAGCAGTAAACATGATTATCCTAAGGCAGGATATCTAATGCATATATTTATGGCATGGTTTTTAATACAAATAGGCATATCAAACTCGAGGCATGATATCTATTGCATAATATAAATATAATATAAACCTAAAGCATGATTTCTACCCAGTTTTCCCACAAAAATAGTATAGGAACCCACCCTTTTTACTAATTACCCCAATATCTGTTTAAAAAGAATATTATTACAGACCAAGATTGAATAAATTACATCAATAAATGAAACTATACAATAGGGAGCCTAAATCAGGCCCAAAGTAATCTTGAGATTGCCCAGCCTTCAATACAGTCTTAGAAGCCAAAGGTCTCATAGCCAACAAGGTGCCCTAGTGTGTCAAAGTTCCCTAAGGACCTCAAGGATCCCGGACAATGCTCACACCAAGACCCTTAAAAGAGAGGACTCGTTATGTGCAGTGTGGAAGGGCCAGCCCTAGTGTGCCAGAGTTCAGGGGAATCTCAAGGATCCCTAAGCAGTATACATACCAGAGGGGAAGAACCTAATAGTCTAAGAGTAAAGTGAGAGTGCTTGACGTAGTTTTGAAAGACTTAGTAAAACAATGTAGAGATAACTTTAGGAGTGAAAAAGTTTTCAGAAATGGAAAACAGTTTTAAAAAGATGCTAGGAGTCCAGTCTTGAGAAGAATACTACGAATAGAAGAACAATTTTGAAATCAGTTCTGAGGAGAGCAAATTTAGCAAACAACTAATTAATCATTGAATACCCAGATTCACAGACACTTAACAAGCAGATTTACAAACAGGGGGGAAGGGGATTGGGAACATATAGACTTGAAACCACATAAATAGTGAAATATTTGAGATGACAAATGCACAGAACAACTAGGAGTCCCCTGAACAAGTCAGTCATGGCAATAGGCAGTTAAAGAGTAGAGTAAAAGGCATGTTGAAGATAGGGGTGCATAAGACAGGATTGGTCATACCACTTAGGACCAATCAAGCACATTAGAAGATCAAGTTACTAACATGAGTATGCTAACTGAAAGGGAATAAACTGAAACTAACAAACATGCTGGTCATGTATCAAACAATCGAGTGAGACACAGGCATATTGATTACATACTTGAACAAGAAAGGACAAAATTTAGACATGATGAATAAGCGGTGAACAGGAAGATAAATCGAATACATAGCCAATTAAACTAGTGCAAGAATGGAACACATAGAGTTTGAGATTCATAATTGAACTAGAGACATACCAGTTAAGAAGCAAAGTGTAGAATGTAAAGCAAGTATAATGCCACTGTCTAGCCTTGGCTTTCAGCCGGCTAGACCAATAGTTTGCTCAAATGGCAGAGAAAGAAGAAAGAGTTTGAGAGTGTGTGTATGTTCTGAACTTAGTTCGTGTGTTAAAGGAGCAGAATTAGAGTGTATATACAGTACTTAGGGAGTAAAACAAATAAGGTCAAACATCAGATATCAGTCAATTAAGGGCAATCATAGGGTTGCAGAATTAATTAACATAAGGGAGTCTGGAATAGACCCCCTAATTAGGGGTAATTGGGTAACGGTAACAACAAGAGAGTTTAATTAAGGCAAAAATCCCAATCATACCAAATAAAGGATCATTAAAATCACAAAATCATGCGGACGAGTAGTTAAGGCAAGTGTGACCAATTAAAATTTCAAATAAGGAAACAAACAAGATCTGTGCACACAAATTTAACAGGTCAAAAATAATAATCAGTAAGAAACATTAAAGAATACTGGTTTTACCAAAAAAATCACCCAATTTTCATAAATTAAACTAAGTAAGACCTCACAAAAATATAGAACTTAGCCGGAAAAGCGGATTTGAACCTTAATAGAGATTAATTAGGGCAGAATCAAAAAAGTACTTGATTTAACAAGTAAAAGAATGCTTAAGTCCAAAATATAGAGTAAACTAGTACGACTGGTATCACAGAAATACCCAAAATCGAAGCAAAGATTGAAGAAATTAGTATATCAGATAGAATCAACTAGGGTTTGAACACTTATGCAAAAATCAGTCGAGGTGAAGAAGAAATAATTTATCAGACATTAATAACTTAGAAAAATCTCTGAAAATAGTTTGGGATGAACCCTAGTTTAGGAAGAGTGATTAAAAACGAGATAATCAATTAAAGCAAGGGGTTTTTTAAGGAAAACATTTGATAATACCCAAATCATCTCAGATCTATGAAGATCTGAAAAGAGTCGACGACAATGAACTAGGGTTTTCAGAAAAATAATAGAGATGAGAGAATAGGTCAAGAACCCATAGATTCGTAACAAAATAAAGAGAAGTTCTCACTCATTTTCGAGAAAATGGCCTGAGACATGCTAATAAGCGAAGTTTCAAACCAGAACCAGCTAGGTCATTTGAGATCTTCTCAAGGATCCATGAAATCAAAGAGCCATGGCGTGTAGAAGGCTAGGGCTGGTCGATGAAGCCATGGAAGCCTCATAAGGTGGAGGTTTATGCTGGTGACGACGCTTAGAATTAGGGTTAGGTCGAGAAAGTTTGAGAGAAGAGGGAGATGATGACGACGGGTGAGAGGTGAGAAATGTGAGGGTTGGAGGGGTGTTAGGTTTAATTTAGGAAAGAGGGTTGTGGACCGTTGATCAAAATGATCAACAGTCAGGATTGGACGGGGGTATTGGGTTGGGAAGGTTTATGTTTAGGCCTTAGGGGATTGGGCCAAATTAAAAGGGGATTGTGCTAGTTTGAGGGGTTAGGTCCGGAAAATATTAGGAATCAAATAGGGCTATTTGTTAAATACCCAAATAATTTATAAAAAATATTTTATAAAATAATTAACAGATTATAAAAATAATTTTTATGCATAGAAATATTTTAAAATAATTACTACATATTTAGAAAATACACTGAGTTATTTTTGTTAAAATAATGTGATAATGTATACATGGCTGTAATTGCAAAGCTATTGCAATTGCAACCAAAAGTGTAAAACTGGCCATTTGTGAAATAATTTGAACTTAATATGACTATAAATAGCAAAATTAAATCATGAAATGTTACAAAGCCATTTGTGATGCAATTTTGTAATTATTTATATAAATAAAATACTGGAATAAATTAATTTGAAAATGTAGAAATTAATGCATAACTTTGAGGGTATACTTAAAAAGTATTATAGGAAAAAATTGGGTATCAACAGCTGCCCCTCTTTACCCGGGAAGGATGAAAGAGTTTTTAGGTGAAGAAATGATGGCCAATTTTGATCGAATGGGAGTTTGGGAAAACATAGGCCGAACCCTGGTCTTTGAGCTGCCTACATATCCCTGGTCTTACATGAATCAAGCCATGTACAGTTTTGGATCCACCGGTGAATGAAGTCGATGGAGTTGTTATAGGAATGGTAGCCAATTTCAGCAAAGGTTCTTTTGTGAAGGGTAATGTCGGATGGAGTTATGATTATGGGTCTAGAGTGTAATGAAGGTATTGTAGGGCAGATATCCTGATATCGCAGAGTAGGTGAGTGATTGATGGGAATCGGTCATGAATGGCAAAGTGAAAATGTCATGAGTGGAAACTGGAGCGAAGGCTGCTCCTATTTGGAGAACGGTTACCTCCTGGATTACCTACAAAACTTAAAACACAATGCATACGAATACGTAGATTACTGCGAAAATTTAAACGTGAAGCAAATTCCCTTTGGACCATGAAAGATTGCCTTTGGATGGTGCGGATGATGTCCTATGCCATGAACTGTGAGATAGGAGATTCACAAGCCATGAAATGATGTTCTCGGACCATGGGGATGGTGCCTCTGAACCATGACACCACTGAGTAATGATATGCAAATTTGAGAGATCCTCATGACATGGCATGGTATCTTCTGGCTATGAGGATGATGCTTTTAAACAATGACACATTGGGACAAGTTGGCATTATTTCAGCCAATGAGATATTATAATATGATGCTAAAATCAACAAGACAAGGCTTAGTCTTGTAAGGTTGAGGACAGAGCTTAGCCCGAAAGGGGAGTAGATAGATAGTGCCGGAATAGAGCAACATTTATGCAAGGAGGGACAATGCTTAGTCCCATGAGAAGGCAGTGCATAGCCTTATGCAAGATTGGAGACAGAGCTTAGTCTCATGCAAGATGCGAGACAACGCTTAATCCCATGCAGATGGAAGGCAGAGCTTAGCCTTATGCAAATGTGGAGGCAGGGCTTAGCCTCATGCGAGATAGAGACAGGGCTTAGTCTCATGCAAAGAAAACGCCGTGCTTATTCTTATAAAATATGGAGGCATGGCTTAGCCTCATGCAAGATTAGAGACAAAGCTTAGTCTCATGCAGGATGCGGGACATGGCTTAGTCCCATGTAGATGAAAGGCAAAACCTAGCCTTATGCAAATATGGAGGCAGGGCTTAGCCTCATGCAAGATGGAGACAGGGCATAATCTCATGCAAAGATAAGGCAATGCTTAGCCTTATGCAAATATGGAGGCAGGGCTTAGCCTAATTCAAGATTGGAGACAAATCTTAGTCTCATGCAGAATTCGAGACATGGCTTAGACACATACAGATGAAAGGCAGAGCTTAGCCTTATGCAGATAGAGAGGCGGGCTTAGCCTCATGCAAGATTGGAGACAAAGCTTAGTCTCATGCAGGATGTGGGATAGGGCTTAGTCCCATGCGGATGAAAGGCAGAGCTTAGCCTTATGCATATATGGAGGCAGGGCTTAGCCTCATGCAAGATTAGAGACAGAGCTTAGTCTCACGGAGGATGCGGGATAGGGCTTAGTCCTATGCAAAGAACAGATAGAAAATAAGAGGGGAATATTTCTTAGTTGGAGATATATTCAGTGTCTGGTGGCCCGATTGATAATGATTTTATTGAGTGTATATATTTGTGGATGCTACTGTTACGTCAGATGTGTCTGTGCTCAAAGAAAGATTGTAAGTTTTGTAAGGGGAGGTTGGTTCGTGCCTTTGTCTGCTGGCTTTGATCCTCCGTTCTAGAAGCCTTGTTTGAGTTTCCCTGGGTAACACCTCTCTGTCACAGAAGTAGAGTTTTCGAAAATATGCAATTATTGGTAAAATAGAGTTATTTTAGAAAACATAGTGAAGTATCAAGTAATTTTGGATGAACTAGTGACTGTAACACATTTTTGAGACATTGCAGCTTTCTTGTGTTAGAATTTTGAGGGTCCTCCTCAAAATTCTGCCCCAGTTTGGTTGATGATCCTTCAGCCATTTGCGAGTGACGAAACTTGTTGAACCTTTTTAGGAATTTCGAGAATCCTTCTCAAAATTCTTCCCCAGTTTCTTAACCAATTTCTGGCTTACTGACATGCAACGATGTTGGTTGGACTTGCTTTGGAATTTTGAGGGTCCTCCTCAAAATTCTTCCCCAGTTTCTGGTTCTGGGGGAAATAAATTTTTTATTATGATATGACTGAACCCACAAGCTGCCTATGTACCCCCTCTTAAACAGGAATCAGGTCAAGCGTAGTTCAACAACACCATGATGAAGAAATTTAAACAATCTAAACATTATATCTCTTGAATGCATCTGAATTGATTGGTTTTGGCCAGACTTCTCCGTCCATTTCTGCAAGTATGAGTGCTCCTCCTGTTAGCACCATGTGAACCATATAGGGACCTTGCCAGTTGGGAAAGAATTTCCCTTTGGTTTCATCTTGATGCGGGAAGATTTTCTTCAGCACCAGCTGCCCTGGTGCAAACTGTCTTGGTTTGACCCTTTTGTTGAAAGCTCTGGACATTCTGTTCTGATAAAGCTAACCATGACATACTGCATTCATTCATTTTCTATCTATGAGGGCTAGTTGCTCATAGCGACTCCTTATCCATTTTACATCGCTGAGTTCGGCTTCTTGTATGATTCTTAAGGAAGGAATTTCTACTTCGACGGGAATGACAGCCTCAGTACAATAAACCAGTAAGTAAGGAGTTACCCCAGATGATGTGCAGACTATAGTACGGTATCCCAACAGAGCAAAGGGTAACTTCTCTTTCCATTGTTTGTGGTTTTCTACCATCTTCCTTAGTATCTTCTTGATGTTCTTGTTGTGGGCTTCTACGGCTCCATTCATCTGAGGTATGTATGTTGTGGAGTTCTTGTGCTTGATTTTTAAAGTCTCACACATGGTCTTCATCAGATCACTATTGAGATTGGAGGCATTGTCAGTGATGATTGATTCTGGAACTCCAAACCAGCAAACAATCCGGTCGCGGACAAAATCTGCCACGACTTTACTGCCTTATAGGATGCAGCCTCTACCCATTTTGTGAAGTAGTCAATGCCCACTAGAATAAACATGTGCCCGTTTGAAGCAGTGGGCTCAATCGGACTGATGACGTGTCCATTTCCCAGGCGGAAAATGGCCAAGGTGAGCTTGTTGCGTTGAGCTCATTTGGCGGCACTTTTATCATATCGACTTGTACTTGACATTGGTAGCATTTTCATACATACTAGAGGCAATCTATCTCCATGGTCATCCAAAAATAACCAGCCCTAAGTATCTTCTTGGACAAGACAAAACCATTCATATACGGGCCGCAGGTCCCATCATGTATCTCCTCAATTAGCTTAGAAGCCTCTTTTGTGTCGATACACCTTAGCAATCCCAAATCAGGAGTTCTTCTGTACAAGTTTCCTCTGCTGTGGAATAAGTGATTGGACAACCTCTGAAGTGAGCATTTCTGAGTATGGTTCGCATGCTCTAGGTATTCTCCCTTTGTTAAGTACTCTCTGATGTCGTGGAACCAAGGTCTTCCATCCGTCTCCTTCTCAACATGAGCGCAGTAAGCTGGTTGATTATGAATTCTCACTGTGATGGGATCAATGAAATTCTTGTTTGGATGTTGTATCATAGATGACAAAGTGGCCAATGCATCGACAAACTCGTTTTGAATTTTGGGAACATGCCAAAACTCTATCTTCGTGAACCTCTTTCTCAATTACTGTACATGGTGCAAATATGGCAATATCTTGGAATTCTTAGTGGCATATTCTCCTTGTACCTGGTGCACAAGCAGATCTGAATCACCGATTATTTAACTCTTGTATATTCATATCGATGGCTAGATTGAGCCCCATGATGCAAAACTCATATTCTGCCATGTTGTTGGTGCATGAAAACCTAAGCTTCAGGGATACAGAGTAGTGTTGACCTGTTTCCGATACCAAAACCGATCCAATTCCCACTCATTTAAAATTTGCAGATCCATCAAAGAACATCCTCCAACCGTCATATGCTTCAGTAATGTCTTCTCCCACGAATGACACTTCTTTATTAGGAAAATACATTTTCAAAGGTTTGTATTCTCCTCCCATAGGATTTTAAGCAAGATGGTCTACCAATGTTTATCCTTTGACTGCCTTCTGAGTTACATAGACGATATAGAACTCACTTAACAGTATTTGCCATTTGGCTAATTTTCCTATCGGCATGGGCTTCTGAAAGATGTACTTTAGGGGGTCCATCCTAGATATGAGATACGTGGTATAGGCATAGAAGTAATGCCTCAATTTCTGAGCCGTCCAAGTCAAAGCACAGCAAGTGCATTCTAACAGAGAATATCATGCTTCGTAAGGTGTGAACTTCTTACTCAAGTAGTATATGGCTTGGTACTTTCTCCCTGTCTCATCATATTGTCCCAAAACACATCCGAACGCTCCATCTAATACAGAAAGATAGAGTAGCAAAGGCCGCCCCGTTTTCGGTGGGACCAAGAGTGGTGGTGTTGACATATACTTCTTGATTTTGTCGAAAGCCCGTTAACAATCTTTGGTCCAACTTATTTCGGCATCTTTCCTCACCATCTTGAAGATTGGTTCACATATGACTGTGGACTGCACTATGAAACGACTGATATAATTGAGACATCCTAGGAAGCTCATCATGTCTTTTTGCTCCTTGGTGGTAGTAACTCTTGAATAGCCTTAACATTGGATGGGTCCAACTCAATTCCCCGACGGCTGACAATGAATCCTAATAACTTTCATGCGGGAACCCCGAATGCACATTTTGCAGGGTTCAGTTTTATGTTGTACCTCCTTAACCTGTTAAAGAACTTTCTCAAATTTGCTATGTGTTCTGTGACCCTCTTGGATTTGATTATGACGTCGTCAACATACACCTCTATTTCTTTGTGTATCATATCATGGAAGATGGTTGTCATGGCTCTCATGTAAGTGGCCCCAGTATTCGTTAGACAAAATGGCATCATCTTGTAGAAATACACCCCCACGGTGTAATAAAAGCTATTTTCTCTGCGCCTACTTCATCCATCCAGATCTGGTGATAACCCACGAAGCAATCCACAAAGGATTGGAGTTCATACTTGGCGTAATTGTCGATCAAGATGTGTATAGTTGGCAGTGGGAAGTTGTCCTTCGGACTTTCTCTATTTAAGTCTCGATAGTCAACACATACTCTGACTTTCCCATCTTTCTTCGGAACTGGTACAATGTTGGCTAACCAGGTTGGGTACTCAACTACCTTGAGGACCTTGGCTTTGATCTTCTTAGTAACTTCCTCCTTGATTTCTAGGCTCATATCTGGTTTGAATTTTCTGAGTTTCTGCTTCACAGGCGGCATATTGGAATGGTAGGCAACTTGTGAGCCACTATGGATGTGCTCAAACTGGTCATATCATCATATGGCCATGCAAAGATATCTTTATACTCCTTCAAGAAATGAACGTATTCTTCCTTCTTTGTCGGTGATAGGGGAATGCTTATGAAAGTCTCCTTGACGGTTTCGATGTCTCCCAGATTTATTGCTTCGGTTTCGTCTAGGTTGTACTTAGGCTTATTCTCAAAGTTCTCAACTTCTCTGACAACTTCCTCAGGTATTTCGTCTTCCTCCTCCGAGTAACTATCCTTATACTGCATTGTCTCATTACATGTCACAGTCACCGGTTCATCAAGAAAAGTAATAATAACATTGTAGAAAGAAAAGTGTGGAAGATAATAATGAATAATAAATAGCAATGCATTGATTAAAATTGAAAACATCCAAAACAGGTACGGCTCCATGAATCGAGCAATTATTTTGAAACAAGTGAGTCTTTAAAACAAAATTACTGAAAATATCTTAGATGCCTGGCATGGTTATAGAAATAAAATTAAGTCGATTACCAAGCTACCCAGAGACTCGGCAGACCCAGGATGGTGTGGCAGTCCAGTTCCTGAGAACAGCTCCCTTTTCCACAGTTTGAATGTTGAGGCCTTCCTCTTCCTCCTCCTCAATTATTGCACTGCAATCCATATCCTCGTCCTCTAGGAACATATTTGTCAACCCAGCTAACGCTTCTTCTTTTGCAGTTGCCCATATTGTATCAGCCTGGTGAAAAGTCTGACCCAAATGTGCCACTGGTTGCTTGAGAGGGTAATAAGGTCCATGCTATGGAGGCGACCAATCATCATACTCCTGCCATGTATACTAGTATCCGAGCCTGAAGGTAGTACCATGATGTTTTAGTTGTATTAGTTTTGTAGTGCCCTGGAGATTCTTCCCAAGCCCTTTACCGGGTTCATACCTAGACCATGCTAGTCTACTTTCTATCTTGTTACTCCACCATTTGTCTTTCCCAACGGCATTGACATGTTCGATGTGATGATAAGTTTCCCCTCCTAGCCTTCTTATTCTCCCGATAACCGGGATGGTTTACTGGTGTAAATGGGGTTACTCCCGTCTCCATGAATGATCATCTCCTCATGGTTCCATTTGAACATCACATCCTGGTGTAGTGTGGAAGCCACAGCCCCAGTGGCATGTATCGAAGGTCGGCCCAATAGAAGATTGTATGAAGATGTTATGTCAAGCACAAAGAACTCAACGTTGAACCAAGTTGGCTCCATCTACAGAAAAAGATTAATCTCCCCAATCGTGGCCCTTTGAGACCCATAAAAAGCTTTCACGTTCATGCTTCTTGCCCGTATTTCATGGAAACCTTTACCCAATCTTTTCACAGTATCTAACAGACAAATGTTAAGGCTTGAACCTACATTGATCAAGGCTCTGGCAATGAATTTGTCTTCAAATTATATCGTGATATGCAATGCTCGGTTATGATTCAACACTTCAGGTGGTAGTTCATCCTTATGGAAGGTTATCTTATGACTTTTCAGAACCTGCCCTACCATGTTGGCCATCTCTCCGCAAGTGATATTGTTGGGTACATAAGCTTCATATAACACCTTCATCAAAGCATTTTTGTGTGCCTTTGAATTTTGCAACAGTGATAGGATGGATATCTGAGCGGGGGTTCTGTTCAAATGATCAATGATGAGTATTCCCTCGCCTGTACTTTCCTCCAAAGATCATCTGGACCTGTTTCAATAATAGGTTGCTTGGTAGTGGCCTCATTACTTGATCCTCCCAAGTGTTCGAGTGTATAGACCCTTCCGGTCCTGTTCATTCCTTGTGCAGCATCAGATTCTTCCATCTTTGCATTTCCCTTTCGCCTAGCTTCGGCAACGTAATCCCAGGGTATTGCTTTTGAATTGAAAGGAGGTGTGGTTGATACTGACACTATGAAAGGTGCGTCCACTTCTACTTCAAATGGAATAGGTACGGCTGTAGGTGGAGCTACCTCTACCTTAAATTGAACCGATGCGGCTACCTCAACCTCAACTGGCAACTGCGTCTGTACTATAATAGGAGTGAGTATTACTGCAGGTTTAAAGTCACCGCCTTCTCGAATAAGCTCGATTGACCCATCACGATCCCATTCTTCATCTATCTCTATCACATGTATTCCACCACCCCTATGATTTGGGAGAGGATTGTTGCAGACGTTGGGTGCTACTTCTTTTGCATGTATGACCTTGTTGTGAATTAGTGTCTGGATTTTGTCTTTCAATGTTCAGCACTCGTCGATGGTGTGCCCCTTCATACCGGAGTGATATGCACATGTTTTGTTTGGGTTGACCCATTGAGATGGGTTCTCCACTGCCACATCGGGAATAGGAGTGACGTAACCAGCGGCCTTCAACCTTTCATACAGCTGGTCTATGGTTCAGCAATAGCGGTGTATTATCTGGGTGGTTTGCGATCAAAGTTAGGTCGGGGTCTTGGGTAGTTTTGGCGAGTCGGAGGTGACTGAAAATTAGATTGTTGGGAATTATAGGTGTGATAGGCTGTGGCTGGTTGGGAATATCTGGGAGACGAGGGTTGATATGTGGGTGGAGGTGTTTGGTATGTAGGTGGAGGTGTTTGGCATGTGAGTGGAGGCGTTTGGTATGTGAGTGGAGATTTTGGACATTGAGCCACTATTACTGCCCCCACATCTCACTTCTTTGATATACCGCCTGATTGCAATGCTTTGTTCGTGGCCTGTAATGCCTCAAAATTTGTCACCATTCCGCTTTTGATACCTTCTTTAATCCTTTATCTGAGTTTGATGATATTAGAGAATTTGTGATTCTTAATAACCATTAACCTTTCATAATATTGTGGGTCCTATGCCCCGACGAAGAACTTGTTCATTTGTTCTTCTTCTAGTGATGGTCTAACCTTGGCTACTTCTGACCTCCACCGGTTAGCATACTCATGGAAGGTCTCAGTTGGCTTCTTCTTTAAAATCTGGATGTAGAAGACATCCAGTGCATTCTCCGTGTTGAACCTGAATCGGTCCATAAATTCTGATGCCATACTCACCCAATTGGCCCACTAAATAAGATAATATTGTTAATGGAACTCGGCCTTATAACATTTGAAATAAAAGCAAGTAAACCCAATCTACTTGGTCCCAAATGGACCCTCTCCAGACCGGATGCTATTGTCGATCAATTCCCCCAGTTCGCGTAGGTTCAGTAGTAAGAATGCCCTTGACAAATGTCCTCTTTCGTTTCCCTCAGTGTTCTGGAAATCGGTGACCCTCTTTCTTATTTTCCCTTCCAATTCTATTAAGTTGTACTCCAGATATTCCAACCTTTCGCATGATTTAATAGCTCTCTCTTTCCACTCGTTGATCATTTCCATGTCGGCCTTATGCTGCTCTATATGCTCAGCTTCAGACTCACGAACTCTTTTGCGCAGGTTGTTATACTTCACTCCGTCTTCGACAACTTCGTCTATGACCCTGTTTCTTGTACCAACCCTTGGCTCAAAGATCCCGGGTATGTTATCATCCAACCACGAGGGGTAAAAGTATGAGTGACCTGCATGATATCGGTCTGGAATGATGGTATCCTTCTCCACGATAATCTTCAAAGTCCACATATGTTGCGCTTTATTCTTATATGGGATGACATCTCCCTGGAAATTAGCTATGAAGTGACTCATTTTAGCGACCCGTGGTATGACCAGTCTCTTGCCTACATGTCTCATAACCCTAAGGGGAGCATAAGTGTATACCCTCCTTAACCCAATCAACACCAAGTGTGGAACATCTCTGAATCTGATGATGAACTCGTCGGTGGGGAACCACTCGAACATCCACTGAACCTAGTCCTCAGTTAACTTTTTGAAAAACTGCACCCATCTTACAACATCCTTAGGTTGAGCAAACATGTCCGGAATGTAAGTCATTCTCTTAGGGTGATGGAAAGTTATGTGGTCATTTTATGGCCTTCATGGAAACTCCTGATGGTATTGACCCTTTTGGAGATGCTCTAACAACCAAAACCTGTAACAACAAATTGCAACCCTCAAAGAATCTTAACCCCTTCTGACAGTGTTCCAAGGCCCGATACATATCTGCAATGATCATAGGGACAATGGTATATGTCTGCCCTTCGATCTTGTCCATCAAAGTTTTGGCCACCATGGCCACCCTAGTATGGATTCTATCCCCTTGGATTGGGAATACCAGCATGCCCAAGAACCACACAATGAACACGTCGACCTTACGATGAATCCAGCCCAAGGAGGTGATTGAGAACTCATCATCAAAAATATGGTAAGTGCTACTGTGACTGTATCATTCATAGAGGAAGTTGAAAGGTATGTAGGAGTTTTTAGGCACACTAAGTCATCAATTTTCTTCAGCCCCATCATCTTAAGAAATCCTCTAGCGGTACGATTTTCAGGCGTTAATAAACTAGAGCTATCCCAAGGCAACCCATCAAATCCCCCTATTTCTTCCAAAAGAGAGGTCATTTTTATGTCCCCAAAGCGGAACACAACCCTTTCCTTGTCCCAAAACACAGTGGAAGCCTCGATCAACATTTTATTTGGCTGAAGATCCAACAGAGAAGGAAAATTTCATAAGACTCGTTTCACATGATTTTTGTCACTTGAAGGAAGATCCCTCCACCAATCTAGCAAAAGTGAAGGTATGCTACCGACCATACCAAATATGTGGACTTAGTGCCTCATTTTCTGCAAAATAAAAGATGGTTAGGCCCTTTCCCCTTCCAGATTTGTCTATTTATACAACAATGATTAGCATATTAACACTTATTTCTCCAAATTAATGCACACAGTTGTGGTTGCGTCCCTTGGGATTATAGAAAACCCAATGGACTATTGGGTGAGGCTTGTCTTAAAGGGTTATTATGTGGACAACATATTATCCCGGCTAGGTTTGACCATGATGCATGTACAATTAATCAGTGTAAGGTTGCTATAGAGGTCTAGACTGGGACCCTCAAGTGGACAACTTGAAGGGGAAAGGCACAGAACCGTCGAACGCACCGCTAATCGACTAGTTTTACCGCAAATACGCCTTTCCGAATTTTAAAGGGTGATATATAGAAAGAGTGTAAACACTAATCATGAGTTGCTATAGGATTTATTACGCACAAGTAGAATATGATGCTGAGCATGATTTATGCAACAATAATTAGCATGTTGTCAAGTATTTGCACGTTTAAAAACGATAAATGCGGTATTTAAATAATTGAAAGATAGTTACGAAAGAAAAACAATGAAGCAAGTTAGTTTCGGGAAATAAAGGAAATCATAAATTCTTGAAAATAATCAAGTAAATCCAAGCAAGGGGGGGGAGGGAAAGGGTGCACATAGGTTAACAGAAACAAGCATGCTTAAGAATGATCCACAAAAACAAGTTATTTATGGTAAGAGCCTAAAAATACCTCCAACAGAGTCGCCATGCTGTTGTGCCCCCTTTTTCCTCAAGGAGTCCAGGTTTTGACATTCATTGGGGGGATAAAGGCTAGTTTGCATTACCAGATATTAGGACAAAAGGCTCGAAATAACCTTGAGGGGAAGATGTGAGGCACCCTTCGCGGTCCACAACGATGGGTCCCGGCCAAACTCAATTATGTGAATTAGTCATTTAACAAGTAAGCAGTCTAAGCACACATTTGCAAATAAAGGAAGTTTAGGTAGTCTAAGCACACATATAGAGGAAGGGATGTCGTAAGTTGGTAAGCCTATAGGATCACATTTGTAAAATACCCAGTAAGCCTTCCTCAAATAGAGGGGTTACACGTGGTATTATCGCATAGGTTATCATATCCTTTTTACTACCCATTACCCCCCCCCCTCTTAGAGGTTATGTAAGCGAGTTTAATTAACGAACTCTAAGCGTGCTTTACCTGTCCCTTCCTTGTGGTCCCGGAGGTGTCTAGGTCCTCTAGACTTGGGGCAATTCTAGTCATTCCTAAAGTGTTTAAAAGGTAAAATCTAAGCGACAACAAATAACATATAAGACTGTAAAAAAGGGAAGCGATTAAGGGGATCATATTTTCCTCCACACATAAACAAATACGTAGCACATCTCAAACAACAGATTTTAAAGAATTTCAAAACGTCCTAGAACAAGATATCTAGGTGAGCATTACAAACACATAATATGAAGCATGTGTTTTAAGTCAAAGTAACAGAATCCTAATCAGTTTGCCTACTGATTTTAAAGCCTGTTAAACCTGGACAAATTCACAAAATAAGCAGAGTATAATTTCATAGTTTTTAAACCATTAATTACCTAAGGCTTGCCTAGGCGTGGGTCTGTATGCAATCATAATTCTGAGAACTAATTAAAACATCTTGAAGTTATTCAGTCCTATAGGCATGCCGATCTAGGCGATTAATGTTACAAAAACCTAATTTCATGCATATTTATACTAGAACATGATATCTATGTGTTGGGCTGTCTTTAAACATATTTATAGATAATTGTTCATTTACGCGACAAAGATACGATTTAGAGCAAATGAAAACCGAGTCCTAAGGCAAGATTTCTAATGCACATAGAGAGATGGTAATTTTATTAAGCATGATTACAGTAATAACTTAATGATAGGATTTCTAGGTAACTATGACTTAGGCAGAATATAAAATAAAATGATGAACTATAACAATGTTTCCTAGTATGCAAAAGTAGTAAACATGATTATCCTAAGGCAGGATATCTAATGCATAGATTTATGGCATGGTGTTTAATACAAATAGGCATAGCAAACCTAGAGGCATGATATCTATTGCATAATATAAACCTAAAGCATGATTTCCACTGCAAATCAATATATATAAACCTAAGGCATGATCTCTACCCGGTTTCCCCACAAAAATCATATAGGAACCCTCCCCTTTTTACTAATTACCCCAATATCTATTTACAAAGAATACTATTACAGAACGGGATTGAATAAATTACATAAATAAATGAAACTATACTATATGATGCCTAAATCAGGCCCAATGTAAACCTGGGAATGCTAGGATTTTAATACAGTCTCAAAAGCCAAAAGTCTCAGAGCCAAAAAGGTGCCCTAGCGTGTCAAAGTTACCTAAGGACCTCAAGGATCTTGGGTAATGCTCACACCAAGACCCTTAAACGAGAGGACTGGTTATTCGCAGCGTAGAAGGGCCAACCCTGGTGTGTCAAAGTTCAGAGGAATCTTAAGGATCCTTAAGCAGTACACACACTAGAGGGGCAGAACCGAATAGTCTAAGAGTAAAGTGAAAGTGCTTAACATAGTTTTGAAAGACTTAGTAAAACAGTGTAGAGATAACTTTAGGAGTGAAAACGTTTTCAAAAATGAAACCAGTTTTAAGAAGATGCTAGGAGTGACAAGTTTTGAGAAGAATACTAAGAGTAGAAGAACAGTTTTGAAATCAGTTCTAAGGTGAGCAAATTCAGCAAACAAACAATTAATCATAAAATACCCAAATTCACAGACACTTAACAAGCAGATTGAAAAACAGGGGTGAAGGCGATTGGGAACATATAGAGTTGAAACCACATAAACAGGGAAACATTTGAGACGACAAATGCATAGAACAATTAGGAGTCCCCTGAACAAATCAGTCATGGTAATAGGCAGTTAAAGAGTGGAGTAAAAGTCATGCTGAAGACAAGAGTGCATAAGATAGGATTGGTCATACCACTTTGGACCAATCAAGAACATTAGAAGATCAAGTTACTAACATGAGTATGCTAACTGAAAGGGAATACAAACAAACTAATAAACAAGCTGGTCATGTATCAAAAAATCGAGTGAGACTCAGGCATATTGATTGTATACTTGAATAAGAAAGGACATAATTTAGACATGATGAATAAGCGGTAAATAGGAAGATAAATCGAATACATAGCCAATTAAACTAGTGCACGAATGGAACACATAGAGTTTGAGATTCATAATTGAACTAGAGACATACCAGTTAAGAAACAAAGTGCAGAATGTAAAGCAAGTATAATGCCACTGTCTAGCCTTGGCTTTTAGCCGGCTAAACCAATAGTTTACATAAATGGCAGAGAAAGAAAAGAGAGTTTGAGAGAGTGCGTGTGCTCTGAACTTAGTTCGTGTGTAGAAGGAGCAGAATGAGAGTGTATATATAGTACTTTGGGAGTAAAACAAGATAACGCATTAGAAATCAGTCAATTAAGGGCAATCATAAGGTCGCAAAATCAATTAACATAAGAGAGTCTAGAATAGACCCCCTAATTAGGGGTAATTGAGTAACGGTAACAACAAGACAGTTTAATTAAGGCAAGAACCCCAATCATACCAAATAAAGGATCAGTAAAATCACAAAATCATGCGGACGAGTAGCTAAGGCAAGTGCGACCAATTAAAATTACAAATATTGAAACAAACAAGATTTGTGCACACAAATTTAACAGGGCAAAAATAATAATCAGTAAGAAACTTCAAAGAATACTGGTTTTACCAAAAGAATCACCCAAATTTCATAAATTAAACTAAGACCTCACAAAAATATCGAACTTAGCTGGAAAAGCGGATTTGAACCTTAACAGAGATTAATTAGGGCAGAATAAAAGAAGTACTAGATTTGACAAGTAAAAAAAATGCTTAAGTCCAAAATATAGAGTAAACTAATACGACTGGTATCACAGAAATACCCAAAATTGAAGTAAAGATTGAAGAAATCAATATATCATATAGAATCTACTAGGGTTTGAATACTCGTGCAAGATTCAGTCGAGGTGAAGAAGAAATAATTTACAAAACATTAATAACTTAGAAAAATCTTTAAAAACAGTTTGGGATGAACCCTAGTTTAGGAAGAGTGATTAAAAAGCGAGATAATCAATTAAAGCAAGGGATTTTTGAAGGAAAACATTTGATAATACCTAAATCATCTCAGATCTATAAAGATCTGAAAAGAGTAGACAACAATGAACTAGGGATTTTAGAAAAATAGCAGAGATGAGAGAATAGGTAAAGAACCCATAGATTCGTAACAAAATAAAGAGTTGTTCTCACTCACAGTCAAGAAAATGGCCTGAGATAGGCTAATAAACGAAGTTTCAAACCAGAACCAACTAGGTCCTTTGAGATATTCTCAAGGATCCAAGAAATCAAAGAGCCATGGTGTGTAGAAGGCCAGGGCTAGTCGAAGAAGCCATAGAAGCCTCATAAGGTTGAGGTTTATGCCCGTGACGGTGCTTAGAATTATGGTTAGGTCGAGAGAGTTTGAGAGAAGAGGGAGATGATGACGGCGGGTGTGAGAAGAGAAATGAGAGGGTTTGGATGTGAGGTCTTTTAGGTTTAATTTAGGAAAGAGGGTTGTGGACCGTTGATCAAAATGATCAACGGTTAGGATTGGACTGGGGTATTGGGTCGGACAGGTATATGTTTGGGCCTAAGGGGATTGGGCAAAATTAAAAAGGGTTTTTGGGTTGGTTTGAGGGGTTAGGTCTAGAAAATATTAGGAATCAAATAGGGCTATTTGTTAAATACCAAAACAATTTATAAAAAATATTTTATAAAATAATTAATAGATTATAAAAATAATTTCCATGCATAGAAATATTTTAAAATAATTACTCTATATTTAGAAAATACGATAAGCTATTTTTTGTTAAAATAATGTGATAATGCATACATGGGATATAATTGAAAAGCTACTGCAATTGTAACCAAAAGTATAAATCTGGCCAGTTGTAAAATAATTTGAACTTAATATGACTATAAATAGAAATATTAAATTATGAAATGCTACAAAGCCATTTGTGACGCAATTTTTTAATTATTCATATAAAAAAAATACTGGAATAAATTAATTTTAAAATGTAAAAATTATGGAAAAATATCTATTGAGGTTAATGCATAGCTTTAAGAGTATATATGCACTTCAAAAGTATTATAGGGAAAAATTGGATATCAACAGCTGCGAGGAAAATTGTTATTCAAACAGAAAAGATCCTATTAATTTGGTTACTAATGCATAAAATGTGCATGGATCCTGTGGACATGATTTCTAATGCAAAGAATCTATGAACAGAATTTCTTGCATACAAGTGAAGTACAGAACAAAACAATTAGAAAGCCATATAGACATGATATCTAAGCAAGTATAACACTCACATAATCATCAGTAATCCTATAGGTAGGATTTCTACCCGAGTGTCAAGCAAAGATATATAATAACCCTCCCCCTCCCAGCTTTTACTAATAACCCCATAACTGTATTTTACAAGGATTATTATTATAGACCAATACGAATAAATTACATAATGAGAAAAAAATTATTATACTATAGAGAGCCTTAACAGGCCCAATGTCAACCTGGAAGCCAGGCCTTCAAGCTAGTCTGATGTCCACAGGTAGTCCACAATACACAAAATGGGCTTCTGGTGTGTCAAAGTTCCCAAGGGCACCAGGGACCCCGGACAATGCTCACACCAGAACCTTTTCAAAGAAACAATTTTGTAAAGAGTTTAGAAGGCCAGCCCTAGTGTGTCAGAGTTCAGAGGAGTCTCATGGACCCTAGGCAATGCTCACATTGGGGGTGGTAGGACCTTAGATATATAAGAGTAGAAGTTTGAGAATACAGTATAAGGGTAGAGGATAGTTTCAGAAAGAAATCAGTAGAACTGAACCATATTTTAGTAGATTGACTTAGATATAGTTACAAGTAGTTAAACAATCACAACAAAACAGGACACTGGAATCATAGACATAACAGAGTCACATTTGAGTCAAACAAGGTTTTACATTGTTGGAGCTGACTTAGTCTATTAACTATTACTAGGCGGAATAATATAAACATGTATTTAGAAGAGCTATTGCATAGAAATGTTTTAAAACAATTACTCTATATTTAGAAAATACAATAAGCTATTTTTTGTTAAAATAATGTGATAATGCATACATGGGATATAATTGCAAAGCTATTGCAATTGTAACCAAAAGTATAAATCTGGCCAGTTGTAAAATAATTTGAACTTAATATGACTATAAATAGAAAAATTAAATCATGGAATTCTCTAAAGCCATTTGTGATGCAATTTTTTAATTATTTATATAAATAAAATACTGGAATAAATTAATTTTAAAATGTAAAAATTATGAAAAAATATCGATTGAGGTTAATGCATAGCTTTGAGGGTATATATGCACTTAAAAAGTATTATAGGGAAAATTGGATATCAACAGATGCGAGGAAAATTGTTATTCAAACAGACAAGATCCTATTAATTTGGTTACTAATGCATAAAATGTGCATGGATCCTGTGGACATGATTTGTAATGCAAAGAATCTATGAACAGAATGTCTAGCATACAAGTGAAGTACAGAACAAAACAATTAGAAAGCCCTATAGACATGATCTCTAAACAGGTATAACGCTCACATAATCATCAATAACCCTATAGGCAGGATTTCTACCCGAGTTTCAACCAAAGATATATAATAACCCCCCCTGCTTTTACTAATAACCCCATACCTATTTTTTACAAGGATTATTATTATAGACCAATACGAATAAATTACACAATGAGAAAAAAACTATTATACTATAGGGAGCCTTAGCAGGCCCAATGTCAACCTGGAAGTCAGGCCTTCAAGCTAGTCTGATGTCCACAGGTAGTCCACAATACACAAAATGGGCTTCTGGTGTGTCAAAGTTCCCAAGGGCCCAGGGACCCTGAGCAATGCTCACACCAGAACCTTTTCAAATAAACAGTTTTGTAAAGAGTTTGGAAGGCCAGCCCTAGTGTGTCAAAGTTCAGAGGAGTCTCATGGACCCTAGGCAGTGCTCACACTAGGGGTGGTAGGAACCTAGATATCTAAGAGTAGAAGTTTGAGAATACTGTATAAGGGTAGGGGACGGTTTCAGAAAGAAATCAGTAGAACTGAACCATATTTCAGTAGATTGACTTAGATATAGTTACAAGTAGTTAAACAAACACAACAAAACAGGACACTGGAATCATAGACATAACAGAGTCACATATGAGACAAACAAGGTTTTACATTGTCGGAGCTGACTTAGTCTATTAACTGTTACTAGGCGGAATCATATAGACATGTATTTAGAAGAGCTATTGCATAGAAATGTTTTAAAACAATTACTCTATATTTAAAAAATACAATAAACTATTTTTTGTTAAAATAACGTGATAATGCATACATGGGATATAATTGCAAAGCTATTGCAATTGTAACCAAAAGTATAAATCTGGCTAGTTGTAAAATAATTTGAACTTAATATGACTATAAATAGAAAAATTAAATCATGAAATTCTACAAAGCCATTTGTGATACAATTTTTTAATTATTTATATAAATAAAATACTGGAATAAATTAATTTTAAAATGTAAAAACTATGGAAAAATATCGATTGAGGTTAATGCATAGCTTTGAGGTCATATATGCACTTAAAAAGTATTATAGGGAAAAATTGGATATCAACAGATGCGAGGAAAATTGTTATTCAAACAGACAAGATCCTATTAATTTTGTTACTAATGCATAAAATGTGCATGGATCCTGTGGACATGATTTCTAATGCAAAGAATCTATGAACAGAATTTCAAGCATACAAGTGAAGTACAAAACAAAACAATTAGAAAGCCCTATAGACATGATCTCTAAACAGTTATAACGCTCACATAATCATCAATAATCCTATAGGCAGGATTTCTACCCGAGTTTCAAGCAAAGATATATAATAACCCCCCCCCCAGCTTTTACTAATAACCCCATACCTATTTTTTTCAAGGATTATTATTATAGACCAATATGAATAAATTACACAATGAGAAAAAAATTATTATACTATAGGGAGCCTTAGCAGGCCCAATGTCAACCTGGAAGCCAGACCTTCAAGCTAGTCTGATGTCCACATGCAGTCCACAATACACAAAATGGGCTTCTGGTGTGTCAAAGTTCCCAAGGGCCCCAGGGACCCCGGGCAATGCTCACACCAGAACCTTTTCAAAGAAACATTTTTGTAAAGTGTTTGGAAGGCCAGCCCTAGTGTATCAGAGTTCAGAGGAGTCTTATGGACCCTAGGCAGTGCTCACACTAGGGGTGGTAGGACCCTAGATATCTAAGAGTAGAAGTTTGAGAATACTGTATAAGGGTAGGGGACAGTTTCAGAAAGAAATCAGTAGAACTGAACCATATTTTAGTAGATTGACTTAGATATAGTTACAAGTAGTTAAACAATCACAACAAAACAGGGACACTGGAACCATAGACATAACAGAGTCACATTTGAGTCAAACAAGGTTTCGCATTGTCGGAGCTGACTTAGTCTATTAACTATTACTAGGCGGAATCATATATATATGTATTTAGTAGAGAGAAACATGCTGAAGTCAAATGGCTAATCAGATAGCCACACAGAAAAGATAGCAGGAATCTAAAGCACATTATTCTTGAAAGAAGTACGCAGAAACCATGAATTGATCAGGAACATGTAAGGCAAATTATCAACACATAAAAGCAGGACAGGAATTGGGGCATGCTAGTTGAGAAACAGGTAAACAAGTGCCATGGATCAAACAGAAGTAACAGAAAGAACTACAGTTAAGAGTGTGTGAGTATGAGTAAGAGTTTATGTGTGTAGGTGTTTTTGTATCTTTCCATGTGTGTTCGTGTGTTCTAGAAAATCAGAATGGGGAGGTTTATATAGCATTCAACAAAGTAAAATAAATAAGGCAAAGAAAGTTAAGAGTTCATAAATAAGGTATGCAAATCAAATTAACTAGTCAATTAGGGCTAGACCCAATCAATTAAAACAACAGGTTCAGGGGAAAGGCCCCTTAAATTAGGGAGAATTTATTAACAACCAAGTTAGAGGTTTAATAAGGTAAACCAATAAATCAGAGACCATCTAGGGGTCGATTAAAGCAATCAAATCCCATAAATCAGGTTAATAACCTAATTAAGGCAAGTAGTACCAATTATAAGTCACAATTAAGGACAAATAAGTAAAATCACAGAGAAATGCCAATTTCAATAGAAAATATAATTTCGAACCCTAATTAGGCAAATAAAATCAGTTAATCTCTATTAATTGACAGGGCCAAAGAATAACGTGCAAATATTAGAACAAATAGTGAAATGATTAGAAACCATAGGGATTAGATCATAGATATGAAAATCAGTCGAACAAGTAAAGTGAACCAAGTTAAACATTCGAAAAAATTAGAACTTTTGCAGAAACGTAAAGATATGAAACCCTAGTTTTAGGGAAAATCTAAAATCAGTTAATAACAAGAAAAACAAAATTTTTTTAAAGAGAAATATCAAATAAACTCAAAATCATCTCAGATCTATAGAGATCTGAACAGACTCGAGTAGAAAGTGAATAGGGTTTTTAAAAAAAATGACAGAGGTGAGAAAAAAACCCGGTTTGGAACCAGAGGTTTGAGACATAAACATGAAGATAACAGTACTCACAAACATAGAGATGAACACAGGCAGGTTCATCGAGAAAATGAAAGGTTTGGACTGAGTCTTGTTCAAATCTCCTGGAGATTCCATCAAACAACAAAGAAATCGAACAACCAATAGAGATAGGAGGCCGGATGGGGCCTAAAATCAAAGGGAAACCCCATGGATTGAAGGGTTTCCGATGATGGTGGGCTAGGATTAGGGGAGTGTTTGAGAGAGAAGAGAGGAGGAAGAGGGATTCAAGGGCGGCGGGGCGGAAGAAATCATTAGGGTAATGGTCGTTTGGTTAAGTTAAAAAAGGAAAATTGAACATGGACCGTTGATCTTCTAAGATCAATGTCCAGGATTAAATTTTGGGATGGGTCGGGTTATGAAATTGGGTCATGGGTATGATTTAATTGGGTTGGGGTAGAAAGTTGGGCTAAGGTCCGAAAATTAAAAAGAGGCTATACGGTAAATACCCGATTAATTTAATAAAATAATTTATAAATGATAAAAATGTGATTTGTGCATGAAAATGATTTAAAATATTTACTTAATAATATAAAATTATAAAAGGTCATTTTCTGTATAGATAATGTAATTATGCATATGTATGAGCTATTATTAAAAAAATGTGCAATTCTAGTTTGAAAAATGAAAATGTAATTATAAAAAATACAATTAAAATATTTAAGCGCTATTTCGGCATAAATGATGAATTTGGATGATTAAATCATCATAAAAATATAACATGAGGGATAATTATTGGACATTTGTATAGTAAAAATGCAGAAATAAATTGGTTGATAGCCTTTAAAATTATAGAGAAGCTTGTGCATGTTTGTAAATGCATGTGCACAATTTTTGCAAAATAAAAATATATGAGGAAAAAATTGGATATCAACAGTTACCCTTCTTTACCAGGGAATGATGAAAGAGTTGCCGGGTAAAGAAGTGATGACCGATTTTGACTGAATAGGAGGTGTTTTGAAAAATATAGGCCACATCCTAGTCTCTGAGCTGCCTACATATCCCTGATTTTACAGGAATCAGGCCATGTGTAGTTTTGGATTCACCGATGAATGAAACTGGTGGAATTGTTCTAGGAATGGTAGTATGTTTCGGAAAAGGTTCTTTTGTGAAGGGTGGTATCAGATGGGTTTGCGCGGAGTTATGGAGGCGAATCTGAATTGTAACGGATGTATCATAGGGCAGATATTTGAACGGTCACAAAGTAAAGGCGGGTAATTGATCGGAGTCGGTTAAATAGCAGAGTATAAGTGGTACGAGCGGAAACCGGAGTGAAGGTTTCTCTTGTTTGAAGAACGGTTACTTCCTAAGTTACCTGCAAAACTTAAAACACGATGCATGCGAGTATATAGATTATTGCGAGAGGTTAAACATGATGCAAATTCCCTTTGGACCATGAAAGGTTGTCTTTGGACAGTGAAGATGACGTCCTTAGACCATGACGTCCCAGGTCATGAATCATGAGATAAGAGATTCGTAGGCCATGGAATGATGTTCTTGGGACATGAAAATAGTGCCTCTGAACCATGACGCCTTTGAATAATGATGTGCAGTATTGAGAGATCCTCAGGCCATGACATGGTGTCTTCAGGCTTCGAGTTTGATGCCTTCGGACTATGTCACCTTTGGACAAGTTGGCTATACATCAGCCCATGAAGTGCAGAGACATGATACAAAAGGTAATAACAAGGTGAAGCTTAGCCTTGTGCAGAGTTTGGGGATAGAGCTTAGCCCTGAGAGAAGAATATAATGCAAAGTTTAGAATAGAGCAACACTTATGTAAGGGGAGACAATGCTTAGTCCCATGATAAGGTAGTGCTTAGCCTTATGCAAATAGAGAGGCAGGGCTTAGCCTCATGCAAGATTTGAGATAGGGCTTAGTCTCATGCATAGAGAAGGTAGTGCTTAGCCTTATGCAAATAGGGAGGCAGGGCTTAGCCTCATGCAAGATTTGAGGTATGGCTTAGTCTCATGCAGAAAGAAGGCAGTGCTTAGCCTTATGCAAATAGGGAGGCAGGGCTTAGCCTCGTGCAAGGATCGAGACAAAGCTTACTCTCATGGCAAAAAAAAAGGCATTTCTTAGCCTTATGCAAATAGGGAGGCAGGGCTTAGCCTAATGCAAGATTTCAGACAGGGCTTTGTCTTATGCAAAAAGAAGGCAATGCTTAGCTTTATCAAATACGGAGGTAGGGCTTAGCCTCATGCAAGGATCACGACAGAGCTTAGACTCATGCAAAGAGAAGGAAATGCTTAGCCTTGTGCAAATATGGAGGCAGAGCTTAGCCTCATGCAAGGATCGAGATATAGCTTAGTCTCATGCAAAGAGAAGGCAATGCTTAGCCTTATGCAAATATGGAGGTAGGGCTTAGCCTCATGCAAGGATCGAGACAGAGCTTAGTCTCATGCAAAGAAAAGGCAGTGCTTAGCCTTATGCAAATATGGATGCAGGGCTTAGCCTTATGCAAGGATTGTGACAGAGCTTAATCTCATACAAAGAGATGGCAGTGCTTAGCCTTATGAAAATATAGAGGCAGGGCTTAGCCTCATGCAAGGATCGAGACAGAGCTTAGTCTAATGCAAAAAAGAAGGCAATGCTTCGCCTTATGCAATGATCAAGTAGAAAATAGGAGTGGAATATTTCTTAGCAGGAGATATATTTGTGTCTGGTGGCCTGATTGATAGTAATTTTGATATGTGTATATTTTCGAATACTTCTATTATGTTCACTATGCCTGCATCCAAAGAAAAATTGTGAGTTTTCCGGGGGAGGTTGGTTTGTGCCTTTGTCTGCTTGCTTTGCTTTGCTCTGGAGGCCCTGTTTGAGTCGTCCTAGGTAACACCTGGCTGCCATCGAAACAAAGTTTTTGGAAAATATGCACGTATATGATGAAATAGAGTTATTTTAGAAACATAATGGTATATAATATCAAGTAAATTAGATGAATTAATGATTGTAACGCTTTTAGAGACATTGCAGCTTCCTTGCATTAGATTTTTGAGGGTCTTCCTCAAAATTCTGCCCCAGTTTGATCCTTTGGCCGTTCTGCGTGCAACGAAGTTTGTTGGATCTGCTCCAAAATTTTGAGAATCCTTCTCAAATTCTGCCCCAATTACATAACCGATTTCTGGCTTTCTGGCATATGATGGCATCGGCTAGACTTGTTCCGAAATTTTGAGGGTCCTCCTCAAAATTCTTCCCCGGTTTCTGGTTCTGGGGAAATGATGATTTTATTAAGATATGACCAAAACCACAAGGCTTCCTATGTATCCTCTCTTAAATGGGAATCGAGTCAAACGTTGTTCAGTTACATCAAATGAATGAATGCAAACAATCTAAGCATAGTATCTCTTAACAGCATCCGAATTGATGGGTTTTGGCCAAACTTCTCCGTCCATTTCTGCGAGTATGAGTGCTCCTCCTGTTAGCACCCGATGAACCATGTAAGGACCTTTCCAGTTGGGTGAGAATTTCCCTTTGGCTTCATCCTGGTGTGGGAAGATCCGCTTCAACACCAGCTGCCCCAGTGCGAATTGTCTCAATCTAACCCTTTTGTTGAAAGCTCTAGACATTCTATTCTAATAAAGCTAACCGTGACATACTACGTTCATTCTTTTTCCATCTATGAGGGCTAGTTTCTCATAACGGCTCCTTATCCATTCTATATCGCTGAGTTTGGCTTCTTGTATGATCCTTAAAGAAGGAATTTCTACCTCAGCTGGAATGACAGCTTCGGTACCATAAACAAGTAAATAGGGAGTTGCCCTGGTTGATGTGCGAACCGTAGTGCAGTATCCCAATAGGGGAAAGGGTAACTTATCGTGCCATTGTTTGTGATTTTCTACCATCTTTCTTAGTATTTTCTTGATGTTCTTGTTGGCAGCTTCCATAGCTGCATTCATTTGAGGAATGTATGTTGTAGAGTTTTTGTGCTTGATTTTGAAGGTTTCACACATGGCTTTCATCAGGTCACTATTGATATTGGCGGCGTTATGAGTGATAATGGACACGGGAACCCCGAATCGGCAAACAATATGATCCTTGACAAAATCTGTGACGACTTTCTTGGTTACAACTTTGTAAGATGCAGCCTCTATCCATTTTGTAAAATAGTTGATAGCCACTACAATGAACCAGTATCCGTTGGAAGCGGTGGGCTCGATCAGATCGATGACATCCATTCCCCAAGCAGCAAAAAGACCAAGGTGTACTTGTTGCATTGAGCTCGTTTGGTGGTACCTTTATTATGTCTGCATGTATTTGGCATTGGTGACATTTCTGGACCTACCTGATGCAATCCGTTTCCATGGTCATCCAAAAATACACAGCTCTAAGTATCTTTTTGGCTAGAACAAAACCATTCATATGTGGTCCGCAAGTTCCGGCATGTATCTCCTCAAGCTATCTGGAAGCCTCCTTTGCGTGAACACACCTTAACAACCCCAAATCAGGAGTTCTTCTATACAGGGTCCCTCCGCTTTAGAAAACCTCCGCAGTGTGCATTTTTGAGTATGGTTTGCCTGTTCTGGATATTCTCCTTTCGCCAGCTATACTTTGATGTCATGGAACCAAGATTTTCCATCTGTTTCTTCTTCAACATGAGCACAGTAAGTTGATTTATTATGGATCCTCACCGAGATGGGATCGATGAAATTCTTATCTGGATGTTGTATCATTGATGACAAGGTGGCCAATGCGTCTGCGAACTCATTTGATTCTGGGCACATGTTTGAATTCTATCTTTGTGAATCTCTTTATCAATTCCTGCACATGATACACGTATGGTAGTATCTTGGTGTTCTTCGTAGCCCATTCTTCTTGCACCTGATGTACCAGAAGATCTGAATCGCCAATTACCAGCAACTCTTGTATATTCATATTGATGGCCAAATTGAGCCTCATGATGCAAGCCTCATATTCTGCCATATTTTTGGTGCACGGAAACCTAAGCTTTGCGGATACCGAGAAATGTTGACCTATTTCCGATATGAAAATTGCTCCAATTCCCACTCCTTTGAATTTTGCATCCCCATCGAAGAGCATTCTCCAACCGTCGTAGGCTTCAGCAATGTCCTCTCCTACAAATGATACTTCTTTATTAGGAAAAATACCTTTTTAATGGTTCATATTCTCCTCCTATGGGATTTTCAGCAAGATGGTCTGCTAATACTTGTCCTTTGACCGCCTTCTGAGTTACATAGGTGATATCGAACTCACTGAACAATATCTGCCATTTGGCTAACTTCCTGGTTGGTATGGGCTTCTGAAAGATGTACTTCAGAGGGTCGATCCTGGATATGAGGTATGTGGTATAGGCACAGAAGTAATGCCTTAATTTCTGATCCGTCCAGGTCAAAGCACATCAAGTGCGTTCCAGCAGAGAGTATCATGTTTCATAAGGTGTGAACTTCTTACTCAAGTAGTATATGGCTTGCTCCTTTCTTCTTGTCTCATCATGTTGCCCCAAAACACATCTGAAAGCTCCATCTAATACGGATAGATAGAGTAGCAAAGGTCTCACAGGTTCTGGTAGGACTAGGACTGGCGATGTAGACAAGTATTCCTTGATTTTGTCCAAAGCCTTCTGACAATCCTCAGTCTAACTGGTTTCAGGATCTTTCCTCAACATTTTGAAGATGGGTTCACAGTGGACTGTGCTATGAAGCGATTGATATGGTTGAGGTGTCCTAGGAAGCTCATCACTTCCTTTTTGCTCTTTGGTGGTGGTAATTCTTGGATAGCCTTAGCTTTGGACGGGTCCAACTCGATTCCTTGGCGGTTGACGATGAATCCTAATATCTTTCCTATGGGAACCCTGAATGCTCATATTGCGAGGTTCAGTTTTATATTGTACCTCCTTAGCCTATGAAAGAACTTTCTCAAGTCTGCTCTGTGATCTGCGGCCCTCTTGGATTTGATGATGACGTCGTCAAGATACACCTCTATTTCCTTGTGTATCATATCATGGAAGATGGTCGCCATGGCTCTCATGTAGGTAGCCCAAGCATTCTTTATACTGAATGGAATCATATTGTAGCCGTACACTCCCCACGGTGTAATAAAAGTTGTTTTATCTACGTCTTCTTTGTCCATTCAGATCTAGTGATAACCCGCGAAGCAATCTACAAAGGATTTTAGTTCATGCTTGGTGCAATTGTCGATCAGGATGTGTATATTTGGCAGTGGGAAATCGTCCTTGGGACTTGCTCTGTTTAAATCCCGATAGTCAACACATACCGTGACTTTCCCATCTTTCTTCGGAACCGGTACAATATTGGCTAACCAAGTTGGGTACTCAACTACCCTGAGGAACTTGGCTTTGATCTGCTTAGTGACCTCCTTTTTTATTTTTAAGCTCATATCTGGTTTGAATTTTTTGAGTTTCTGCTTCACCGGCGCACACATTGGTTTGGTGGACAACTTATGAGCCACTATGGATGTGCTCAAACCGGTCATGTCATCATATGACCATGCAAAAATATCCTCATATTCTTTCAAAAAACGAGTGTATTCTTTATTCTCTAACAGTGATAAATGAATGCTTATGCGTGTCTCTTTGACGGTTTCGGAATCTCCCAAATTGATTGCTTCGATTTCGTCCAGGTTGGACGTAGGTTTGTTCTCAAAATTCTCAACTTCTCTAACAACTTCCTCAGCTATTTCATCCTCTTCTTCTAAGTCACTATCCTTATATTGCGTTGTCTCATTACATGTCAGAGTTATCGGTTCATCGGGAAAAGTAATAATGACGATGTAGAAGAAAAATGTGAAAGATAATAATGAATAATAAATAGAAATGCATTAATCAAAATTGAAAATATCGAAAACAGGTACAGCTCAATGGCTCGAGCAATTATTTCGAAACAAAATGCGTCTTTAAAACAAAATACTGAAAATATCTTCAATTCCTACAATGTCTATTAAAACAAGTCAAGCTAATTGCCAAGCTACCGAGGAACTCGGCGATCCCGAAATGGTGTGGCAGTCCAATTCTTAAGAACATCACCTTTCTCCACAGTCTGAATGGTGAGGCCTTATTCCTCTCCCTCCTCCACTATCACAGTGAAATCCATATCCTCATATTCTAGAAACAGGTTCTGTAGCCCCAGCCAAAGCTTCTTCCGCTGCAGATCCCCATTTTGTATAGGCCTGGTGAAAAGTCTGACTCAGATGGGGCACTGGCTGCTCGAGAGGGTAATAAGGACCACACCATGGTAGCGACCAATCATTATATTCTTGCCAGGTGTATGGATATCCCATCCTGAAAGTTGTGTCGTGACGTTTCAATTGTATCGGCTTGGTAATGCCCTGGAATTTCTTCCCAAGCCCTTTGCCGGTGTCACAACCCCGGTTCGCCCTCCGTGAACCATCGTGATGACACCTAGTCTCTACGACTAGGTAAGCCTAAAACGCGGAAGATAAACCAATTTGCGGAAGAATACAATTTAAAATAGAAATAGAGTAATAAAACAGCGTTTAAAAGTGTCGCTCGGCATACACAATATAAACTCTTAAAACCAATACATTTTCCCAAAACCCGAAAACCCATGAATCACAAGCTAAGGATATTACATAGTGCTCTAACTCCATAATAGTCTAAAACATGTAAATACAGAAGGGCTATAACTACAAGAGAAAATAAAGAGAGACTCCTCGGTCTGAGGACGTGGCAGATAAACCTTGAAGTCTCCGAAGGGTCACCTCGCCTCAAGGATGGTAAGTCTAAGTCAATGTACCTGGATCTACACATGAAAAACATGGGCAGAAAGGGCATGAGTACACCACATCGGTACTCAGTAAGTGTCAAGCCTAACCTCGGTCGGGTAGTGACGACGAAGGTCAGGGCCCTACTGAGGTTAAATAAAATATAAGGTATAACAGTGTAGAATAAGATAGTATAATTAAGTGCAACAATAAGAAATAACATAGAATAGAAAGAACAACAACAACTAGAATAGAGACAAAATAATCACGGAAAGGAAATACAACTCAACACAGAGAATAACAATCGGGGTACCATCTAGGATACCGTCCTATAGTCCTAATTACATATATCCAGTGGATCTCCCGGGATACCATCCCGTAGTCTATCATATATATCTGAAGGATCTCCCGGGATCCCGTCCCGTAGTCCAACTATCAGTGCGCGGGGATCTACCGAAATCCCGATTTGTAGTCCCAAATATAAATACCCAGTACTGGGGGAATCTGCCGGGTGCTTTCCCGTAGTTCCATATAACTGTGCAGGGGGATCTACCGGAATCCCACATCCGTAGTCCCAATTAAACAGACAAGGGGGATCTACCGGAATCCCACATCCATAGTCCCAAATAAACAAACAAGGGGGATCTACCGGAATCCCACATCCGTAGTCCCAAATGTAAATACACAACAGCAACAGGAAAATATTCAGCAAATGTCAATTTCATATTAAGGCAAACAAGTAATTCTAGTCTAGCATGTTGCACAGAATTCTGGTAAAGAAGTTTGAGCAAATAAAGCAATTAAATCACTTAGCCATGTTTTCCTCTGCTAACAACAGGCTTAAAGTTCAAGTAATATAAATAGGGAAGGAAACATACTAGTAATTGCTTAATGAAAATCTGATTTTCAACAATTAGCACAATTACGCACTCGTCACCTCACGTACAAGACATTCAAATTAACAATAAAACCAAACCCTAAGGGGAAGGTCCCTCACACAAGGTTAGACAAGCCACTTACCCCAAACCAGCTCAAAATCAATTTGAAATCACATTCTTGCCATGAGTATTCAACTCTAAATGACCCAAATCTGTTCTATTCAATTGCACAATGTAAATAACACTTCAAGTAACCGATTCTACAATTAAATTATAAGCTAATATGCGAAATTAGGTAAAATGACCAAAACTCCCATCGGACCCACATCTCAGAATCAGGTAAAATTTATATTTTCAGAATCCTCATACTCTCACGAGTTCATTCATACCAAAATTATCCAAATATAAGGTAAAATTCCCAATCTTTTAGAATTCTGGGCCTAAAAACTTTCTTCCAACTTTTCCCCAATTTTCATATCCAATCTGAAGTTAAATGATGTATTCATGGTTAGATTAATGGGTTACAAGAAAAAGGAGTAAGGAATCGTTACCCAATTGATATCTCTGAAAATCCCTCAAAACCTCGCTCAAATCCGAGCTCCCAAGCTCTAATTTTCACAAAAATGGCTAAACCCTCAATTTTGAACTTAAACATTCTGCCCAGCTAATTCCTTCTTCGCGAATGCGGAAGGCCCCTCTCATTCGCGAAAGCACAATTACACTTGGGTCCATATTTCTTCATCACGAATGCGATGCATAGGATGCGAACGCGATTCAAAACTTCCTCCTCCTACGCGAACGCGGAAAACCATCGGGAACGCGTCAGTATAGAGCTCCCAGCTTCGCGAACGCGGGAGACACTTAGCAAACGTGAAGTACAAATTCCTTGCCAGACCCAGCTCCTTTTTGCGAACGCAAGACCCCACTCCCGAACGTGAAGAAGGAAACCAAAACTGACTGCTGCAACATTTTCTGCAATTTTCTAAGTTCCAAAAGTGACCCTTTGGGTATCCGAAACACACCTGAGGCCCCTGGGACCTCAACCAAACCTACCAACATATCCCATAACTTCATTCAAACTTGATCCAACATTCGGAATGCTCAAATCAACATCAAAACATCTATTTTTCATCGGATTCAAGCCTAAGAAATCCAAAAACTCTAAAAATATGCTTTTGATCAAAAAGTCTATCAAACCTCGTCCGAATGACCTGAAATTTTGCACACACGTAACATTAAACACTACGGAGCTACTCCAACTTTCGGAATTCCATTCCGACCCTCAGATCAAATCTCACTATCGAACCGGAAACTTCAAAAATTCAACTTTTGGCATTTCAAGCCTAAATTAGCTACAAATCTCCAAAACACAATCTGATCACGCCCCCGAGCTCGAAATCACCCAACGGAGCTAACAGAACCATCGGATTTCCATTCTGAGGTTGTCTTCACACTATTCCGACTACGGTCAACTTTCCCAACACTTAAGCTCTCATTTAGGGACTAAGTGTTCCAAAACTCTCTGAAACTCAAAATCGAACATCCCGGCAAATCAAAATAGCATAAATAAACACGGGGAAAGTAGTTAATAGGGGATCAGGGCGTTAATTCTTAAGACGACCGGCCGGATCGTCACATCCTCCTACACTTAAACATTCGTTCATCCTCGAACGAGCATAAAAACATACCTGAAGTAGTGAAAAGATAAGGGTAGCGGTTGCGCATATCCTGCTCGGTCTCCCAGGTCGCCTCCTTGACTAGCAAGCCCCGCCACTGAACCTTTACTGATGCAATGTTCATTGACCTCAGCTTTCTAACCTGCTTGTCCAATATTTCCACTGACTCCTCAACATAGGATAGATCCTTGTCCAACTAGATTGAACTGAAATCCAACACGTGCAACGGATCGTCGTGATACCTCTGGAGCATTGAAACATAAAATACTAGATGAACTCCTACCAAGCTGGGAGGTAAGGCAAGCTCATAATCAACCTCTCCAAAACGCCTCAATATCTCAAAAGGGCCAATAAACCTCGGACTCAACTTTCGCTTCTTCCCAAATCTCATAACGCCCTTCATAGGTGATACCCGAAGCAGAACCCACACTTCAACCATATAGGAAACATCACGAACCTTTCGGTCCGTGTAAATCTTCTGTCTGGACTGGGCTGTACGAAGTCTATCCTGAATCACCTTAACCTTCTCCAAAGCATCCTAAACCAAGTCTGTGCCCCACAATCTACCCTCACTCGGCTCAAACCAACCCACCGGGGATCTACACCGCCTACCTTATAAAGCCTCGTACGGTGCCATCTGAATGCTGCACTGATAGCTATTGTTGTAGGCAAACTCCGCCAATGGCAAGAATTGATTCCAAGACCCTCCAAACTCAATCACACACGCACAGAGCATATCCTCAAGAATCTGAATAGTGCTCTCAGACTGTCCATCCGTATGAGGGTAAAATGATGTACTCAACTCTACTCGAGTACCCAACTCATGTTGAACGGCCCTCCAGAACCGTAATGTGAATTGAGTACCTCTATCTAAAATGATGGAAATTGGAATACCATGCAGATAAACAATCTCCCGGATATAGATCTTCGCCAACCGCTCCGAGGAATAAGTAGTACACATAGGAATAAAGTGAGTGGACTTGGTCAGCCGATCCACAATCACCCAAATAGCATCGAACTTTCTCAAAGTCTGTGGGAGCCCAACTACAAAGTCTATATTGATCCGCTCCCACTTCCATTTTGGAATCTTTGTCTGCTGAAGCAACCTACCCGGTCTCTGGTGCTCATACTTCACCTGCTAACTGTTGAGGCACCGAGCCACAAATCCTACTATATCTTTCTTTATCCGCCTCCACCAATAGTGTTGCCTTAAATCCTAATACATCTTCGCGGCACCCGGATGAATGGAATACCGCAAACTGTGGGCCTCCTATAGAATCAACTCCCGAAGCCCATCAACATTGGGTACACAAATCCGACCGTACATCCTCATTACCCCATCATCACCAATAGTCACATCTTTGGCATCACCGTGCTGGACGTTGTCCTTGAGGACAAGAAAATGAGGGTCATCATACTGACGCTCCCTGATACGATCAAATAAATTGAGAAACCACTCAAGCTAGAACCCGACTGGGCTCCGAAAGATCCAATATCACAAACTGGCTGGCTAAGGCCTGAACATCCATCGCCATAGGCCTCTCCGATGCTGGTAAATAAGACAAACTCCCCAAACACTCTGCCTGGCGACTCAAATCATCGGCCACCACATTGGCCTTGCCCGGGTGATACAAAATAGTGATATCATAGTCCATCAGCAACTCTAACCACCTCCTCGGGCGCAAATTTAGATCCTTTTTCTTGAACAGGTGGTGCAAGCTCTGATGGTCAGTATAAATCTCACACGGAACCCCGTATAAATAATGGCGCCAGATTTTCAGGGCGTGAACAATGACAACTAACTCAAGGCTGTGGACAGGGTAATTCCTCTCATGTACCTTCAACTGTTTGGACGTGTAGTCAATCACCCTACCGTCCTGCATCAACACCGCTCTGTGACCAATCCTCGAGGCATCATAATAAACCGTATAAGACCCTAAACATGTAGGCAGTATCAAAATTGGGACGGTGGTCAAAGCTGTCTTGAGCTTCTAAAAGCTTGCCTCACACTCCTCCGTCCACTGGAACAAAGCACCCTTCTGGGTTAACCTGGTCATGGGGGCTGCAATCGATGAAAACCCCTCCACAAAACAACAGTAGGAACCCGCCAATGCAAGGAAATTGCGGATCTCTGTAGCTGAGGATGGTCTAGTCCAACTCTGCACGACCTCTATTTTCTTCGGATCCACCTGAATACCATCACTCGATACCACATGGCCTAGGAATGCCACAGAATCCAACCAAAACTCACATTTTGAGAACATAGCATATAACTTCTTCTCTCTCAGTGTCTGAAGCACAGTCCTCAAGTGCTGCTCATGGTCTTCCCGACTTTGGGAATACACAAGAATATCATCAATAAAGACAATGACAAACGAGTCAAGATACGGCCAGCACACTGTGCATTAAATGCTTAAAGGCTGCTGGGGCATTAGTCAGCCCAAATGACATAACAAGGAACTCGTAATAAACATACCAACTCCTGAAAATAGTCTTTGGGATATCTGGCTCCCGAATCTTCAACTGATGGTAGCCTGAGTGCAAGTCAATCTTAGAAAACATCTGTGCCCCCTGAATCTGGTCAAACAGATCATCAATACGAGGCAAAGGATAACGGTTCTTAATTGTAACTTTGTTCAACTAGCGATAATCAATACACATACGCATAAAACCATCCTTTTTCTTCATAAACAAGACAGGAGCACCCCAAGGTGATACATTGGGCCGAATAAAACCCTTATCAAGGAATTCCTGTAACTGATCCTTCAACTCAGGAGGATCCATACGATACAGAGGAATAGAAATGGGCTGAGTGCCCGGCAACAGATCAATGCCAAAATCAATATTTCTATCAGGAGGCATGCCTAGAAGATCAGCTAGAAACACATCGGGAAAATCCCGTACTACTGGAACTGATTCAACAGAAGGAGTATCAATACTGACATCTCTCACAAAAGCTAAATATGCGTCACACCCCTTCTCAACCATACGATGAGGTTTAAGAAAATAAATAACTCTACTGGGAGTGTGATCTAAAGTACCCCTTCACTCAACAAGCAGTACACATGGCATGGCCAGAATGACGGTTTTGGCGTGACAATCAAGGATAGCATAATGGGGTGACAACCAATCCATGCCCAAGATAATATCAAAATCTACCATGTTGAGCAACAATAAATTGGATTTGGTCTCAAAACCACTAAGAGCAACCAAACACGACCAATAAATGCAGTCCACAATAAGAGAATCTCCCATAGGAGCAGAAACCTAGACAGGGGAACTCAAAGAATCTCAAGGTACGCCCAAATTTGGAGCAAAATAAGAAGACACATAAGAGTAAGTGGATCCTGTATCGAATTGAACCGATGCATCTTTGTGACAAACCAATATAATACCTGTGATGACAGAATCGGAGGCAACAACCTCGGTACAGGCAGGAAGGGCATAGTATCTGGCCTGGCCTCCCCCTCTAGGGTGACCTCTACCTCCCCAACCTCTACCTCTAGCTGGCTGAGCGGATGGGGTAGCAACTGGAGCTGTAACCATGGCCTAAGAACTCTACGGGACACATTATGGCTGAGAAGTCTGAAGAGGTGCACCTCTCTAAGTCTATGGCAATCCCTCACCATATGGCGTGTGTCACCATACTCAAAACAAGCTCTGGGAGGACGTGGTGGCTATGACTGGCTCGGACCAGGTTTGCTGGACTGACCTCTAAAAGCACCCCGCGCAAGAGGCGCTATAGTTACCGAAGGTGCATAATAAGGCTCCTGAGGTCTAAGAGGAGCTAGAATACCACTGGCTGCTCGAAGAGCTGAATGAACAAGGCGACTCATATAATAGCCCGACTCACGAGACCTCTTGGCCTCCCTCTCCTCTCTCTCCCTAACATGCATACCCTCAATCCTTCTAGCAATGCTCACCACCTACTGATAAGAAATATCCATCTCCAACACATGAGCCATGCTAGACCTGATGCTGGGAATAAGGCCCTCAATAAACCGGCGAACCCTCTCGCGAATAGTAGAAACCAAGGTTGGGGCATGTCTGGCCAAACTTGTGTAACAGACAGCATAATCTGAGACAGTCATAGCACCCGAGCGCAAATGCTCAAACTCTACGCGCGATGCATCCTTGAGGCTCTAAGGAACATACTCTCTCAAGAACAGATCTGAAAACCGAGTCCAAGTCAGTGAAGCAGCCTCATCCGGATTGTTTAACTCATAGGTGCGCCACCACTCATAGGCGGGCCCTCGAAGCTAGTAAGTAGGGAAAGAAACACGGCTCGATCCTGATATACCCATGGTACAGAGAATGTGGTAACACTCATTTAGAAATCCCAGAGCATCATCCGATGTTATACCACTGAATACAGGAGGCTTGTACTTCTTGAACCTCTCAAGCCTCAGTTGCTCATCCTCGGAAGTCGTTTCCCTGTCCTCAGATTGATCTCGGACTGCAGGCTATACAGGAATAATCTTAGGAACTTGTTCAACATGCACTCGCTTCTCAAGAGTGCATGCAGCTGGAGTCTGTGCTCCTCCCCCGACCTGAGATGTAGCTACAGCAAGGGGACGCAACCCTGCCTGAGCCAAAGTGGTATACATGCTCATGAACTGTGTCAATCTCCTGAAGAACTAGAGTAGTTGTAGCAGTAGGAGTATCCTGTGCCTGGACTCCAGCTGGAACTGCTGGTGGTACTTCGGCGATAGCTCGCGCAGGTTCTCTAACTATACCACGTGCGCGTCCTCGGCCTCTCCCCTGGCCCCGGCCTCTGAAGCCTGCAGTAGGGGGCACGGGTGCTTGATCATCTCAGGTAGCGTGTGTCCTCACCATCTGTGAGAGAATAGAAGACAGAAGTTTAGAATTGTGATATCAAAATCTCACACGACAAGGAAATCAAATGAAGTGGAATTTTCCTAACAGTTACATAGCCTCTCGTAGATAAGTACAGACATCTCCGTACCGATCAATGAGACTCTAATAGAACGGCTTGTGATTCATGACTCCTATGAACCTAGAGCTGTGATACCAACTTGTCACGACCCCGGTTCGCCATCCGTGAACCATCGTGATGACACCTAGTCTCTATAACTGGGTAAGCGTAAAACGCAGAAGATAAACCAATTTGCGGAAGAATACAATTTAAAACAGAAATAGAGTAATAAAATAGCATTTAAAAGTGTCGCGCGGCATACACAATATTAACTCTTAAAACCAATACATTTTCCCAAAACCTGGAAACCCATGAATCATAAGCTAAGGATATTACATAGTGATCTAACTCCAGAATAGTCTAAAACAAGTAAATACAGAAGGGATGTAACTACAAGAGAGAATAGAGAGAGACTCCTCGGTTTGCAGAAGCGGTAGATATACCTCAAAGTCTCCGAAGAGTCGCCTTGCCTTAAGGATAGTAAGTCAAAGTCAAGGTACCTAGATCTTCACATGAAAAACATGCACAGAAAGGGCATGAGTACACCACAGTGGTACTCAGTAAGTGCCAAGCCTAACCTCGGTTGGGTAGTGATGAGGAAGGTCAGGGCCCTACTGAGGTTAAATAAAATATAAGGTATAACAGTGTAGAATAAGACAGTATAATTAAGTGCAACAGTAAGAAATAACATAGAATAGAAAGAACAACAACAACTAGAACAGATACAAAATAATCACGGAAAGGAAATACAACTCAACACAGAGAATAACAATTGGGGTACCTTCCAGGATACCGTCCTGTAGTCCCAATTACATCTATCTAGTGGATCTCCCGAGATACCGTCCCGTAGTCCATCATTTATATCCGAAGGATCTCCCGAGATCCTGTCCGGTAGTCCAACTATTAGTGCGCAAGGATCTACCGGAATCCCGAATCGTAGTCCCAAATTTAAATACCCAATACTGGGGAAATCTACCGGGTGCATTCCCGTAGTTCCATATAACTGTGTAGGGGGATCTACCGGAATCCCACATCCAAAGTCCCAATTAAACAGACAAGGGGGATCTACCAGAATCCCACATCTGTAGTCCCAAATAAACAGACAAAGGTGATCTACCGGAATCCCACATCTGTAGTCCCAATGTAAATATACAACAGAAACAGGAAAATATTCAGCAAATGTCAATTTCATATTAAGGCAAACAAGTAATTCTAGTCTAGCATGCTGCACATAATTCAGGTAAAGCAGTTTGAGCAAATAAAGCAATTAAATCACTTAGACATGTTTTCCTACGCTGCCAATAGGCTTAAAGTGCAACTAATATAAACAGGGAAGGAAACATACTAGTAATTGCTTAATAAAAATCGGATTTTCAACAATTAGCACAAGTACGCACTCGTCACCTCACGTACAAGGCATTTCAATTAACAATAATACCAAATCCTAAGGGGAAGGTCAACCATACAAGGTTAGACAAGCCACTTACCTCGAACCAGCTCAAAATCAATTCGAAATTACGTTCTTGCCATGAGTATTCGACTCCAAATAGACCAAATCTATTCAATTCAATTGCATAATGTAAATAACACTTCAAGGGACCTATTCTACAATTGGGTTCTAAGCTAATATGCGAAATTAGGTAAAATGATCAAAACTCCTCTTGGGCCTACCTCTCGGAATCGGGTAAAATTTATATTTTCAGAATCCTCATACTCTCACGAGTTCATGCATACCAAAATTATCCAAATCTAAGGTGAAATCCCAATCAAAAGTCGAATTCTAGGCCTAAGAACTTTTTTCCAACTTTTCCCCAATTTTCATCTCCAATCCGAAATTAAATGATGAATTCATGTTTAGATTAATGGGTTACAAGAAAAATGGAGTAAGGAATCGTTACCCAATTGATATCTCTGAAGATTCCTCAAAAACTCGCTTAAATCCGAGCTCCCAAGCTCTTGTTTTCACAAAAATGGCTAAACCCTCGACTTTGAACTTAAAAATTCCGCCCAGCTAATTCCTTCTTCACGAACACGGAAGAACCCTCGTGTTCGCGAAGCATAATTACACTTGGGCCCAGATTTCTTCATCGCGAACGCGATGCCTGGGACGCGAACGTTATTCACAACTTCCTCCTCTTACGCGAATGCGGGAAAGCCATCGCGAACGAGTAGGTATAGAACTCCCAGCTTCACGAATGCGGGAGACACTTCACGAATGCGAAGCACAAATTCCTCACCAGCCCCAGCTCCTATTCACGAACGCGACCCCCACTTGCGAAAGCGAAGAAGGAAACGAGAACTGACTGCTGCAACATTTTCTACAATTTCCTAAGTTCTAAAAATGACCCATTGAGCATCCGAAACACACCTGAGGCCCTCGGGACCTCAACCAAACCTACCAACATATCCCATAATATCATTAAAACTTTTTCCAACCTTCGGAACGCTCAAAACAACATCAAAACACCAATTTAGCATCGAATTCAAGCCTAAGAACTTCAAAACTCTCAAAATACGCTTTTGATCAAAAAGTCTATCAAACCTCGTTCGAATGACCTGAAATTTTGCACACACATCACATTCAACACTGCAGATCTACTCCAACTTCCGAAATTCCATTCCGACCCTCAGATCAAAATCTCACTAACGAACCGGAAACTTCAAAAATTCAACTTTCGGCATTTCAAGACTAAATTAGCTACGGACCTCCAAAACACAATCCGAACACGCCCTAAGCCCGAAATCACCCAACGGAGCTAACAAATTCATCGGATTTCCATTCCGAGGCCGTCTTTGTACTGTTTTGACTATAATGAACTTCCCAACACTTAAGCTCTCATTTAGGGACTAAGTGTCCCAAAACTCTCTGAAACTCAAAACCGAATATCCAGGCAAATCAAAATAGCAGAAATAAACATGGGAAAAGTAGTTAATTGGGGATCAGGGCATTAATTCTTAAGATGACAGGCCGGGTCGTCACATCTGGGTTCATACCCAGACCATGCCAGTATGCTTTCTAATTTGTTACTCCACCACTTGTCCTTCTCAATTGCGTTGACATGTTCAATGTGGTGATAAGTTTCTCCACCCAACCTTCTTCTATTCTAGATAACCGGGATAGTTTGACCGGTGTAAATGGGGTTACTTCCATCTTCGTAAATGATTACCTCCTGATGGTTCCATTCAAACTTCACGGCCTGGTGCAGCGTGGAAGCCACAACACCAGCGGTATGTATCTAAGGTCGTCCCAATAGAAGATTGTATGTAGCTGATATGTCTAGTACTTGGAACACAACATCAAACTAAGTTTGTCCCATCTGCAGACAAATGTTAATCTCTCCAATTGTGGCCTTTTGAGATCCATCAAATGCTTTCACGTTCATACTCCCTGCTCGTATCTCATGGAAAGCTTTTCCCAACCTTTTTAGAGTAATCAATGGACAAATGTTGAGGCTTGAACCCCCATCCATTAGGACCCTGGCTATGAATTTGTCTTCAAACTGTACCGTGACATGCAATGCCCTGTTATGACATAACCCTTCAGGCGGTAGTTCATCCTCGTGGAAGGTGATCTTGTGACTCTCCAATACTTGCCCTACCATGTTGGCCATCTCTCCACTAGTGATATTGTTGGGCACATAGTCTTCATTCAACACCTTCATCAGAGCACTCCTATGCGCCTCCAAATTTTGTAATAGCGACATGATGGATATCTGGGCGGGAGTCTTGTTTAAATGATCGATGACACAGTATTCTCTCGCTTGTACTTTCCTCCAAAGATCGCCTAGTCCAGTTTCAATGACAGGTTGTTTGGAAGCATCCTCCTTGCTTGATCCTCCCAAATTTTCAGGTGTATAGATCCTTACAGTTCTGGTCATTCCCTGTGAGGCACCAGATTCTTCCATCTTTGTTTTTTCCTTTCTCCTAGCTTCGGCAACGTAATCCCAAGGTATGGCATTGCACTTGAAAGGGGGTATGGTTTCTATTGTCACAGTGAAAGGTATGGCCATTTCTACATCAAATGGAACAGGTGTGGCTGCAGGTGGTATTACTTATACCTCATATGGAACTGATATGGTTACCTCAACCTCAACTGGTAGCTGTACCTGGACCATAATAGGATTGAGCGTGACTGCGGGCTTATTGGGATCGTCACCCTTTTTGATAAGTTCAATTGATCCCTCGGGATCCCACTCATCATTTGTTTCTATCACATTGATCCCTTCGCCCCCATGATCTGGAAGCGGATTGTTGTGGATGTTGGGTGCAACTTCCTTTGCCTGTATGACCTTATTATCAATTAATGTCTGGATATTATCTTTCAATGTTCGGCACTCATCAATAGTGTGCCCTTTCATACCGAAATGATATGCACAAGTTTTATTCGGGTTGACCCATTGAGATGGATTCTCTATTGCCACATCGGGAAAAGGGTAATATAACTAGCAGCCTTCAACCTTTTGTACAGTTGGTCGATGGGTTCAGCAATGGCGGTGTACTATCTTTTGCAATCAAAATTAGGTTGGGGTTTCTAGTAATTTGGACGAGTTGGAGGTGAACGATAGTAGGCTGTTTAGGTGTTATAAGTGTGATAGGTGGTGGCGGGTTGAGAATATCTGGGAGGTGAGGGTTGGTATGTAGGTGGAGGTGTTTGGTATGTGAGTGGAGATTTTGGCCTTGGGCCACCATTACTGCCCCAACTTCCTTCTTCTTCGGTATGCCGCCTAATTGCAATGCTTTGTACGTGGCCTACAGTGCCTCAAAATTTTTCACCGTTCCACTTTTAATACCCTCTTCAATCCTTTCTCCAAGTTTGATGATATCGAAGAACTTATGATTCTCAATGACCATTAGCCTTTCATAATACTGTGGGTCATATGCCCTGACAGGAACTTGTTCCTCGTCTAATGTAGGTTTGACCTTAGTTGTTTCTGACCTCCATTGAGTAGCATATTCGCGGAAGGTCTTAGTTGGCTTCTTCTTGAGGTTTTGGATATAGAAGACATCCGATGCATTCTCCGTATTAAACCTGAACCGGTCCATAAAATCAAATGACATGCTCACCCAATTAGCCCACTTTTTAGGATTTTGGCTTATGTACCAAGATAGGGCATCCTCGGTAAGACTTCTCATGAAAAGCTTCATTCGAATCCTATCACCTTTTCCGACCCCCACGAGCTTGTCACAATAAGTTCTCAAATGAACCTTGGGATCACCCGTTCCATCAAACATTTCAAACTTGGGAGGTTTGTAACCCTCCGACAGTTCAATATCTAGTTTTATACATAAATCCTCGTAGTTCAGACCTTTTATCCCTTTACCTCCTTCAATACCCTGAACTCGACTTGTTAACTTCTTGAGCTCTTCGGACATGTTCTTGATGAGCAGGTCCTTCTCAGTGAATTCTGGTGTATAGGAGATTGGTTGAGTAGAGTGAGGTAGGGTTTCCATGTATATGGGGTTGTTTTGGTGGGTTCTAGGGATTTGGGTGTAGTGGTGGTTGTTGGTCGAGTTTTGAGGATCAGGAATAGGTTGTGGTGTGTTCTGAGGAGTATGATAGGTAGTGGTTTGTGGGTACTAGGTTTGTTGATGATGGTGTTGTGGAGGAGTTGGTACCAGTAGAGGATTGGGATTTTGAGGTGGTGTGGTGCATTGATGGGGTGCGGGAGGATTTTGTGGACGTTGGTTTGGCGTATTTTGAGGAGGTGCTAGATTTTGATCATTTTGTTGGTTAATGTTTGGGACGTTCAGAGTGAGGGCGAGGTTTGCCAAGTTTGGACCTGCTCAAGTTCTCCTTGTAACTCTAGTATTTTCTACTCCACTAGTAGGACCAAATCGTGCTGGGCCGGTGTACTCCGACCGTCTAAAGTTTCAATATTCTTAGCATTTTCTTATCGGATACCACTCAAATCATCCATCTTAGCTTTTCCTCTACTTTTTGGATTAATCGGTGGAGGAGAAGGTAGAGGGCCTCTAGATCCGGTGTGATATGCTGATGATGCCAGTATGTGCGAACCAACCTTAGTGGATGAGAATAATTAAAATAAAGAAAAACAAAAGGTAAACAAGTCAGTAAGAATTGTAAAATGTTTATAGTATTTAAACACATATTGCAGGAATGTAAATCTGCGTCCTAATTTGGGAGCCTTGTTGTGCTCGAGGTAGGCCTAGCGACACGTTGATCTGGAGAATTTCAGTGCCAATAATTTCCTCATTTCATTAATGTAAAAATAGATGAATCTAAAACGACACTAATTAAGATAAGTCACTGATGTCACTTGGACTTATTACATTTTAAAAAGTCAATAAACCTAATCTACTCGGTCCCAGAAGGACCTTCTCCAGGATGGATATTTTTGGCTTCGTCGATCGAATTCCTCAGCCTACGCAGGTTTAGCAATAGGTATGCCCTTGCTAAATGTACTCCTTCGCTTCCTTCGGTGTTCTGGCAATCGATGACTCTCTTCCTTATTTTTTCCTCCAATTCCATCAGACTGTACTCCAGATATTCCAACCTTTCGTTTGACCTAACAGTCATCTCCCTCCATTCATTAATTAGTTCCATATTGGTCTTGTGTTGCTCCAGATGCTCGGCCTCGGACTCGTGAACTCTTTTGCGCAGTTTGTTATATTTTACTTGTGCTTCGGCAAATTTATCTATGACTCTATTTCATGGTCCAACCCTTGGCTCGAATATTCCTGCTATGTTATCTTCTAACCATGATGGGTAGAAGAACACATGACCGGTGTGATATCGATCTAGATCGTCATTCTCTTAGGATGATGGAAATCTATGCGATCATTCCATGACCTTCGCGAAAGCTCTTGACGGTCTTGACCTCTTTGGAGATGCTCTAACAACCAAACTTGTAGCAACAGATTACAACCTTCGAAGTATTTGTACCCCTTATGAAAACGTTCTAAGGCCCGATATATGTCTGCTATGATCATAAGGACAATGATATATGTCTTCCCCTCGATACCATCCATCAAGGTTTTGGCTACCAAGGCCTGTCTGGTCTGGATTCTGCCCCCTTAGATCGGGAACACTATTATACCCAAGAAGCAGACGATGAACACAAAAACCCTGTGATGAATCCAACCCAAGGAAGTAATGGAGAATTCATAATTAAAAATACGATAAGATCTGGTGTGACCGTATCGTTCATAGAGGAAGTCGAAAGGTATGTAAGATTTCTTCAGGCACTCCAAATCCTCATTCTTTTTCAGACCCATCATCTTCAGAAACCCGCTAGTAGTGCGATTATCTGGCACCAATAAACCAGGACTATCCAAGGTAGCCCAGTGAATTCACCTATTTGTTCTAAGAGAGGGGTCATTTCTATGTTTCCAAAGCAAAACACGACTTTTTCTTTGTCCTAGAACATTGTGGTAGCTTCAATCAACATGTTGTTTGGCTGGAGGTCCAATAGAGAAATCAAATTTCCCAAGACCCTTTTCACATGATTTTTATCACTTGGTGGAAGATCCTCCCACCAATCTAGCAACAGTGGTGGTATGTTACGGACCATGCCAAACCTAGGGACTTCGTGCCTCATTTTCTGCAAAACAAATATGGTTAGGCCCTTTCCCCCTCCAGATACGACTATTTATACAATAATGATTAGCATATTGGTGCTTATTTTATCCAAAATTAATGCACAAAAATCGTTGTTGCGTCCATTGGGATTATGAAAAACCCGGTGGACTTTTGGATGTGGCTTGTCTTAACGGGTTATTATGTGGACAACATACTTACCTGACTAGGTTTGACCATGATGAATGTTCAATTAATCAGATTAAGGTTTCTATATAGGTCTAGATTGGTACCCTCAAGTGGACAACTTGAGGGGGAAAGGCGCGGAACCGTCGACTGCACCGCTGATCGACTAGTTTTACCGCAAATAAGCCTCCTAATTTAAAGGGTGATATATAGGAAGGGCGCAAACACTCATCAAGTGTTGCTATAGGATTGATTATGCACGAGTGGAATATGATGTTGAGCATGATTTATGCAACAATAAATAGCATGGTGTCACGTATTTGCATGTTAAAAAATGATAAATGCGGCATTTAATAATTGAGAGACGTTTAAGAAAGAAAACAAGGAGACAAGTCATTTTTTGTAGTAAAGGAAATCATAAATGCTTGAAAATAGACAATTAAATCCAGATAAAGGGGGAAGGGGAAATGGTGCACACGTATTAACAGAATAAAGCATGCTTAAGAATAATTCACAAAAAGCAAGTTTGTTATGGTAAGAGCCTAAAAATATCCCTAGTAGAGTCGCCATACTGTCGTGCCCCCTTTTTCCTCGCGGAGTCCGGGTTTCGACATTTTGGGACAACTCCTTTCCGTTTGTAATTGGGTATGAGATTTGAAGAGTCACCACCTAATGGATTAAGGTGCGTTAGGGCACCTAGAACAATTAACTCGTGAAACTAGTTTATATTAACAGGGATTGGGTAAGGGCTTGAAATTACCTTGAGGGTAAGTTGTTAGGCACCCCTCGAGATCCACAATGATGGGTCCCGGCTTTTCCCGGTGAAATCGGAGGGTCCAATTTCTCATTATCAAAGCACCTCGGAAGACCGCCTCGAAGTCCCGGTCTATAAGGCTGCGATCGAGACTCCTCTCTCGAGGTTCGTTGACACTCGGTCCTGTGATACTGTAAACCACAGCCACGTCGAAAACGGGGAGTTCCCGAGGCACGTGGCTAGAACTGACAGAGCCTAAAGAGCTACTCTAGGACCCGAGTCAGGGTGTCATCTAGTGGTCATATCTCTATATCTTTGTAATTAATGCTTGTTGTACTATGATGGGATTTCCCTCCTATATAAAGGGAATCTCTATCACTTTGTAAAGGTTCGACTATTGCTCCAATTGCTCCAAAAGAAATATAGAAAACATTCTCTTTGCTCTCTTATACACCCTCTTTATATTATTGCTTTCATTTACTGTCTTCATATTTGTTCATCATTCATTGCTTATCATTGGCCATAAAGAGCTTTCATTGATTATTTCATAACTATTAGCCCCACCCCGATCATCCATGATAGCTCGAGTCCGAGCCCTGGAATCGACTTCGAGGTCCCAAATCGACCGGCTTGTGGCCTAGAATAGCTGACCCAACAATTTGGTTATAGCAGTCTCCTTAACTTTATTTCGTCTCTAAGCACATACTTAGCATCAACTGCTTACCAAACTAGCATAAAAATAGATCACGTATTTTTAGCGTCCCATCAACAAATTTAATTGTTATTACCATTTTCACGGTAAACAGTTTGACGCCCACCGTAGGGATACAAATAATAGTGATTATTTTCTTGTTGGTTTTGCTACATAACACAAGTTATCTTTCACGCTTTTTCTTGTCCAAGATCTTCGATTTCAGGTCAAAATGTCTAGATCGGTAAACGGAGATGAAAATAACAATCTTGACGACCATGGGGAAAATGGTGTGGCTGATCCAGGTGTTGGTGTTCCGCCACAAAACCCTGGGAATGCACCAGAGCTATTCCCCGTGGAGGCAATCTTTCGCGACGCCCAACGGGTCGGTATAAGCTTGCATACCGACAGAAGCGTGCGTCAAAGAGATCCGCAAGAAGCTCAGAAAACCCCAACTAGGGAAGAACGTGAGGTTAGCCTTCGTGTTATTTTTGAAATGTTGCGGGCACAACAGCTAGCTATTGCTCCGCTGAAAAGTCACCAGAAAATTCCCAGCACGGTAGCACCGAGGACAGCTCCTCCGGCCGAACAGGTGCCGGAGAGATCGAGCAATAACGGGTGGATGAGTGATCCCACCATCATAAAAATGTTCGAGGACCTCACAAAAAGGATCGAATCGAGCGAGAAAATGATAGAAGCCAACGACAAGAAGGTCGAGACCTACAACTCCAGGGTCGACCAAATTCCGGGCGCGCCCCCGATCCTGAAAGGTGTGGATTCGAAGAAGTTCATACAAAGGCCATTCCCAGAGGAAGTAGCCCCGAAACCCATCCCAAATAAGTTTAGAATGTCGGAACTCCCAAAATACAATGGGACCTCATATCCTAGTGAGCACGTTACTGCATACACCTGTGCGGTAAAGGGCAACGATATAAGGGATGACGAGTTCGAGTCCGTCTTGCTAAAGAAGTTCGGGGAAACACTCTCGAAGGGGGACATGATGTGGTATCATAACATAGCTCATAACTCCATAGATTCATTTGCCATGCTAGCAGATTCTTTCATAAAAGCACATGTCGGTGACATCAATGTAGCAACGAGGAAATCCGATGTGTTCAAAATCAAGTAGAGAGAGAACGAAATGCTGCGGGAGTTCGTATCTCGCTTCAAAATGGAATGGATGGAGCTATAGCCAGTATCTGATGACTGGGAAGTGCAGGCTTTCACTCATGGTCTGAACGAACGAAACTCGGCGGCTTCAAAACATTTGAAACAGAATTTGATCAAATATCCCGTTGTGACCTGGTCGGACATCCGCAACTGATACTAGATAAAGATCAGGACCGAGGATGACCAGTTGAGAGCCCCCTCGGGCTTAGTATACCCAAGTAGGCTCCTGGCAAATGAGCCAAACCAAAACAAAGAAAGATATCAGCCATACACTGAAGACAGGAGGAACATCCCAAGGCGCAATCCACCTCACAATGATCGAAGGATAGATCGGGGACAAGATCCACGGGGACTCTCCAATAGAGCCAGATTCGATAGAAACGCAGGGCCAATGGGGGCACCACACTTATCAGAATACAACTTTAACGTCGATGTATCAGACATCGTGTTCGCCATCAGTAAAATCAGAGACGCCAGGTGGCCCGGGCCTGTACAATCGAACCCTTCACAAAGGAATCATAACTTAGTGTGCGAGTTTCACAACATGCATGTCCACAAGACCGAGGAGTGCCACCAACTCCGAGAAAAGGTAGCTGGACTGCTTAACAAATGTCATCTCCAAGAATTTCTTAGCGACCGAGCCAAAAATCAGTTCCGGGAAAGAGAGGCGGCCAAGAAAAACGAAGCAAATAAGCCATAATATATCATCCGCATGATGCCCCGCAAGAACCTGTAATGAGAAGGACAAAAATATCCATCACCAGAGAAAAGCAAACCCGGATATATATTCCCAAAGATGCCCTCAGACTAAGCGATGAGGACACCGAGACCTTGTCTCAACCTCACAATGACGCACTGGTAATCTCTTTCCTTGTAAATTCTTTTTAAATAAAACGTGTACTCGTAGATCCAGGTAGCTTGGCCAACATTATTAGGTCGAGGGTGATAGACCATCTCGGACTGCTTGACCAAATCGTGTCCTCCATTCGAGTCCTCAACGGATTCAACATGTCAAGTGAAACAATGAAAGAAGAAATCACTCTCCCAGTTACCATGGCCGGCACAACCCAAAATGCCAAATTCCATGTCATCGAAAGAGATATGATGTACAACACCTTATTCGGACGGCCGTGGATACACTGCATGAGAGTAGTACCATCCACACTACACCAAATGATGAAATTCCCGACAAAAGATGGGATCAAAACCATCTACAGGGAATAGCATGTGGCAAGGGAGATGTTCGTGGTGCATGACATGGCACCGGTATCAGGACCTCCGCTCGCAAAAGAGCCAAAGGGTAATCAAGCCACGCCTTCGATCAAACCTGATCAAACAAAGTAAAGGACCGTACCGTGTCCTCTTTTCGAGTAACTAGGGCTCATCGGTCCTTGAAGCGTCGCCGACACATCCTACGCTAAGGTATAGCCATCTCCCTTTTCATTTCGTATTTTGTACTAACCCTTATGCAGGCACCAGAACGAAGAAGTCAGAGCATTAGTCCAGCTCGAAGACATTAATGTTTCAAAGCATCTGTTGCACTCTTTCCCTTCTACCGAGTTTTTATCCCGAAAAGGGTTTTACCGACAAGGTTTTTAACGAATCAACATCTGCATACTACCTACGGGAGACTCAATAAATGTTCGAGGCTTCCTTTGCAATCAACCTCGAACACTGGGGGGCATTTCCCCTCCCCAAAGGCCATCCGCTCGGAAAAGCCAAGAAACGCCAAATGAGGTCCCTATAGGAAAATAATGTACCGGGCCAAACGGTCGAACGAATCATGTCTGTATAGTCGGGGCCCCGACGGCAAATATATGTACACTTTTACCAAATAATTGAAGAATATCTTTTGTCAAAGCATCTCGCGCTCCATAAAAAGCTTGGCACCTCCGCAAAATTGATTTCTCTACCGGAAACGTCCCCAAGACTCGGGGACTGGCATCAACAAGTCAACGCTCGAATGACCTCCGGGTTAGGACTCCAAAATCACAAGCCCTCAGGTGAGGCAACAATCGCAAAACATCTCCAAGGCCAAAGGTGCCCCGACACTCGGGGACTGGCGCCGATATCTCCAAGAATGTACGACCTCAGGGTTAGGATCTCCAAAATTGTAAGCCCTCGACGAGGCAATACAATGTTTGCGAATAAAGGCTCTCAAGTCATGAAACCCTCGACGACTCGGGGACTATCGTCAAGTGCCACCTCTATCGACTTATCAAAACCCGAGGCCCTAAGACCTCGAGAAGGTAGACTCGGTCTTGTAAGACCTACATAAGGTAGAAGCTATATCTATAAGACCTCAACGACATGAAAAACCTGTAAGACCTCAATGGCATGAAAAATATGTAATATCTAAAGCAAGACATGAACTGCACTTATACCAAGTGACAAAACTGTAAGTCCTCAACGGCATGAAAAATCTGTAAGACCTCAAGCAAGGCATGAACCGCACTTGTACCAAGTGACAAAACTGTAAGACCTCAACGGCATGAAAAAATTGTAAGACCTCAATGGCATGAAAAACCTATAAGACCTCAACGGCGTGGAAAACTTGTAAGACCTTACTAAAGGCATAAACTCGATCTCAAAGTTTCTGCTATATATCGAACTTGTAAGACCCCTAAAAAGGAATTCCATCGATATAGATGCCGAAACTACTTCACTCGGGACTCAAAGCTCCGGCCAAACACAAGTGACTCCAGTCACACAGCTGTATCAGCCGAACTAATGCGACTCGGGGACGCCCGACCTTCGCTATAAGGTGTAAGAGCTATTGTCACCAGCCCACATAGGCCTTCAAATTACTCTGAATCTACTTCGGAAAGAACCAGTTAAATAGGCAACCCTCGGCATAGGCAAATAATCTCCGACCCTGTCAGCTCCAAATCATAGGCTTCAAGCTACTCAACCTCCGAGCCAAACCTCCCGAGGTGCTTGAACATCACCGCAAGTTACTCGAAATCAAGGTTCTTCCCAAACCGACGACGCGTCAGGCAAAAATTACTTCAAAAGTCCTTAACGAGAGGAAAATAAATCCTACATAAAAGGTCGCATCAACCAAGCGCGTAAGAGCCATAGTCACCAGCCTAATAAGCCTTAGGGCCACACACACAAAAGGTCACCTTGACCAAGCGCGTAAGAGCCACTGTCGCCAGCCTGAAATCTGAAAACTTAACGATCAAAATGAGCTCGAGTCGTAACCCGATTCGAAGATTGGACCCAAAAAGTTAACTATATATACCTACGGGCAAAGGGTAAGAGAAATTGTCGCCAGCTTACATTAAAAGGTCACTTCGACCCAAAGCGTAAGAGCCATTATCGCCAGCTTACATTAAAAGGTCTCTTCAACCGAAAGCGTGAGAGCCATTGTCGCCAGCTTACATTAAAAGGCCGCATCGGCACAAGGAATAAGAGCCATTTTCGCCAGCCCACATACATTAAAAGGTTTGCATCAACCAAAAGTGTAAGAGCCACTGTCGCCAGCCTAAAATCCAGCCATTGGAAGGTAAAAATAAACTCGAGTCGATGTCCGACTCGGGGATTGAGCCCAAAATTGGTGGCCTAAGTATGCGTAAGAGCGAAAGTATGTATGAGCCTACGGGACAGTCCAATGAGCCCCGAGGCCATATCACTACTCTGAGGATTCCTACCAATGCAAAAACCAGCTCGCCCGGTCAAAATATCAGGACAGAAAAAGATACGAAAGGAGTAAAGCCGCAAGGTTTTCTTTCATATACATGCAAGAAACGCAACCTCCAGCTACAAACATGCTTTGAAAATGCTACATACAGATGACAAAAACTATGACCTCCCCCCTAGGGGTTATGGCCTGCCGGTCTCATCCTTGCTTTTCTCGGTATCGGGCAAAAGTAACCGAGCATCACGCTCATCCGCCCTTGCTAGCGCCAATTCTTCCAAGAGGGCAAAACCCCTATCACGGATCTCCTCGAGGGTCTTTCTTCGATACTTGCAACGAGCATATTCTTCAATCCTCCCTTTGCGGTCAAGGATCCTTCTCAACTCGGCTTGAACATCGGCAATATCTTTTGAGTAGATCGCCATCTCCTGGTCAGCCTCAGTCCGGCTCATTGCGGCTTCTGCCCGGGCATCAACGATCTCAACCTTGACTTTCGAAAGCTCGAACTCGAGCATTGCAATCATTTCTGTATGAACCAAAGCATTATCATGAGCTTGGCGAAGTTGAGTTTCCAGAGTAGGAACTTTGGCCAGAGCATCCTTCCCCTCTAAAGCCTGAGCCTCCGCCCGAGCATTCAATTCATCACGCTCATGCCTGGCCCAGCCAACTTCATCTCGAAGGTGTTCCAAGGCCTCCGTCTTTTTCTGCAACTGAAATAAACTAAGTATGAGCCCCAGGAGCCAGGAGGCGGAATGCACACTCACGCATGACAAAAAACTACCTGCTCCTTCAAGTGATTTTCGTAATTCAAGCTCCGGCCCGCCTCATACTGTAAATGTACCAACTCGACTTCTTTTTCATCACAAAGGAGCCTCATGGATCTCTCCTCATCCAAATATTTACATAGCCTGGCTTCATAATGAAGCAGCCCGAACTTAAGCTTGTCGAATGCCTGCAAAAGAAAACTCAATAATGAAGGGAAGGCGCAAAGCTCAAAAAACCTGTGCCGAAACTCACCGCAAAGTGAAGCCGTTGGGCTTCCTTGAAGGCCAAACGCACACCTGCCAATCTAGTCCCTTCGGCCCTAAATGAGCCTACTCCGGTCGAAGCACGGTCGCCTAGTTTATGCGACCTCGAGTTTCTAGTATCTCCTAAAATGCTATCAACAAAAAAAGAAGGTGACAGCAACGGAGAAATCCTCTTTCTAGAACCGGGAGCTGCGGACACGACAGGCTCTGATGATGCTTCCGCTCAAAAGACCTGGTCTCGCTCCACCTTACTTTGAGCGTCATCGCCCTATGAAAGCACCTCTTTCATTGTTATCGCTCTTCAGCCCAGAAGTCGGCAATCTTTCCTCCTCTCCGAAGGAGCACGGCCTCGCCTAGAAAGGCTCTCCAATGCCTACAACAGTAATACTAATACGCGTAAAGGGGATATGCTTCTCCACATGAAAGAAGGAAAAGGAAAGAATAGCATAGCACTCACCATGGTATTTTGCTTCCTATCTGCCCGGGGACAAAGCTCGCCACTTGCGTTCCTCACAGGTTGAGTGGGTCACCAATTCACGGACCCAATACGGCAGATCATGAAACCGCTGTAGAGGAAAAAAGGAAGGCATGGTTACGAAACCAGTTCTCGCTATAGGAAAAACTGAGAAAGCACAAAATGCACCAGTTACGTGTATAATTCCATTCCTCAGGGAATGGCATAAGCTCCACAGAGATAATGTCAGCATCTGCACTCGGACAAAATGACTCATCCACCCCCAATCTCTATCTTCCTCGTCATCAACAATGAAAGGCGTGGTTGATCGACATCGCAAGGTTATCAGACCTCGATGGTGAAAGGACCGGTACAACCTAATAAGATGACTGAGCAAAAATTCAAGCCCCGCATTCTCTGCGAAAAATCTCACCATCAACACCGTTCGCCAAAACGATAGATGGACTTGTGCCAAGCTAACCCGATACTCTAAACAGAATTCGAGCACAACCCTATCCAGGGGGCCAATGTGAAAGGGTATGTGTACACATTCAAGAATCCATCGGCACGATCCATGATGCCCTCACCCGAGGAAAATGCCTGTAACATCACTTTCTCCCCCATTCCGTAGTCTTTTCTCACTAACTCAAGATGCTCTTCTCCTATCAATGATGTGGTCTTCAAGGTATACTCTTGTTTGTCCTGAAAACAGGAGGCATAGCTCTCCCCTCCCTGTCGGGCAGACCCCGACATAGTAGCCGTGGCGGTGACGAAATTACAGAACTAAAAAGCATGAATATTGCAGACGTGTTAGTGTTGATGTGCCGAAAGGTTGGCGCAGAAAAAGCCGGGAAACTGCTTAAAATGGTGGAACCTCCGAAAAAGCAGAAACAACCATATTTATATATAGGAAAAACGGCGACGATTCACCTGCCGCAAAGCCGGCTAAGAACACTTTCTCCAGTCTCAAGGTGGTGCCTGACCTCGAGGACCTCTATCAAGACAAGGTTAGGCTCCAAGAAGCCAATAGCACTTTCTCCAGTCTCGAGGTGGTACCCGACCTCGAGGACCTCCATCATAACAAGGTTAGGCTCCAAGAGGACGAAAACACCTTCTCTAGTCCTGAGGTGGTGCCCGATCTTGAGGACCTCCATCAGAATAAGGTTAGGCTCCAAGAAGCCAGTAACACCTTCTCAAGTTCTGAGGTGGTACCCGGCCTCGAGGACCCCCATCAAACAGAAGTTAGGCTTAAAGAAGCTGACGACATCATTGCCAGCACCGAGGTGGTACCCGACCTTGAGGATCTCCATCAAAGGGAAGGGAAGGCTCCAAGGAAATAAGCATTTAAACTTCACCCGTATGGGCTTGGCCCCCGGGTAGCGTCTGAGATCAGACAAACCCTCTTTTCAGATCTATCTACAGCGCCTTAATGATATTTAAACTAAGCCCAAAGAAACTTTCCAGGTGGTCCGAATTTGAACGAACCTCCACTCGGGGACTGCCCTCGAGAGATTAAAAGTAGACCCTGTCCACAGGCCTCCAAGAAAATTTCTTCTCAAAGGTTACCACGGAGTTTAAGTAATAAGCCATGATTCCAAGGCCCAAAACGTTGCTTTCATTCTACTCGAAGTCAAGGTCCCAGTGACCCGAGTTCATCGGCCCGATTCAGGCTTAATCCAAGGGATCGCAAAAGGTTCCGTGCAATCCCATATTAATTGACCATAGGCCAAAAAGAATACTCACACTCGGGTATGGTATTGGCAACAACAGACAGAGCCATGCATCCAGAGTCTCCACAAACATAAAAGAATATAGCAAGCATCTAAGACAAATTGGAGAAAATATCTTTGTATTCATGAAACATTCAATTACAAAAGCCCACGATGGGTCCTTACATATGATTACAAAAGCACAGGAGGGGTCCTTACACAGAAACAAAGAAGATAAAAAGATACATATGCAAGAGAAGCCTAGAGTCTAATCAATTCTCAAGCGTCATCCCCTTGTGTATGCTTCCTAAGCGGCAATATCTTCTACCACCACTGCCTCGGAGGGCTTGTCTCGGTCTTCCAAAGCAGTGTCTTCGATGGAGAAGAAGAAGAGGAGGAAATCGAAGACGCAGGAGGGGATGAAAAAATGTTGTATCCCACCAAGAGACGAGGACCCTCATCGGCCAAGAGAACCTCGGACCGGTAAGAGACTTGGCGAGCGTCGGCCTTACTTTCATGGCTACATTGAGTCCACTTCTTGGGATATCGAGCCGTGAAAGCTACCGGCCGGGGGAGAAGTGCCACACCGAACCGTGATATGAAGGTGAGAAGCGGTGTATAATCTGAGCACCCTCGTGAACAGCGGTTTATAGTCCAAATACCTTCCCAAGATGGAAGAAATCAACCTCCATATCTAATCACCTCGAGCCAATGATGAGAGCAGTGACAACCATAACCACAACAACAACAACAACGATGAGACAGTATAATCTCACTTAACAAAGGAAAGTCCAAGCAAAAGACCATGGACCCCAAACATGGTAGGTAGAATGGAGAAAGATAATGGGAAGAAAGGGATGGAAAGATGTTGAAAAGCACTTAGATAAAAAGATAATACCGGAAGGTCCCATTTATAGGGGATGATAGTATGGCCTACAATGCCATCAATGCTTTCAGAAGACGTATCGATAGGCACAATCAAAGCTCCATTGGAAACTGGATCGACGGCGATACGGTCGCCTTGAAGAATGGGAATCGGCCGCACATTGAATGACGCTGAAAAGACAAGTACATGAGATTTATCGGTTATCGTGGTGACTTACATCGTAAGTATGATATCGTTAGTGTGACATCACTACGGGTAGTCCGAAGAGTTAGGTGTCAAAATAGTTTCTTATCACTCCTCTCTAAGATATGCGGGGACTATCTGTATATGGTGAATTCGGAGGGTCCAATTTCTCATTGTCAAAGCATCTCGAAAGACCATCTCGAAGTCCCGGGGCTACAAGACTGAGATTGAGACTCCTCTCTCGAGGTTCGTCGACACTCGGTCTTGTGATAATGTCAACCACGGCCACATCGGAAATGGGGAGTTCCCGAAACACGTGGCTAGGATTGACAGAGCCTTGAGAGCTACTCTAGGACCCGAGTCAGGGTGTCATCTAGTGGTAACATCTCCTTATCTTTGTAATTAATGCTCGTTGTACTATGATGGGATTTCCCTCCAAAATAAAGGGGATCCCTATCACTTTGTAAGGTTTGACTATTGTTCCAATTGCTCCACAAGAAATATAGAAAACATTCTCTTTTCTCTCCTATACACTCTCTTTATATTATTGCTTTCATTTACTGTCTTCATATTTGTTCATCATTTGTTGCTTATCATTGGCCATAAAGAGCCTTTATTGATTATTTCATAATTGTTAGCCCTACCCCGATCATCCACGATAGCTCGAGTCTGAGCCCTGAAATCGACTTCGAGGCCCCAAATCGACCGGCTCGAAGCCTTGAATAGCTGACCCAACGGTTTTGTTATAGATCTCTCCCTAACTTTATTTTGTCTCTGAGCCTCACATACTTAGCATCAACTGCTTAACAAACTAGCATAAAAATAGATCACGTATTTTTAGAGTCCCATCAACAAATTTAATTGTTATTACCATTTTCACGGTAAACACCAGCCAAATTCAATTTTAGCGAATTAGTCGTTAAGGAAATAAAGCAGTTTAAACAACTGGAGATTATTTTAAAATGGGAATTAAAAGGGTCCTAAGTTTATTAGCCTATAGGATCACTTCCATTCAATACTCGGTAACCTTCCCCAAATTGAGGTGTTACGCGTAGCATTAACGCACAGGTCATCATCTTCTTTACTACCCAATTACCCTCCCCTTTTCAATTATTACCTAAGCGTTCTAATAACATCCAGTATGTACCTTATGTGTGCACTACCCGTCCCTTACCTCTGGTCTTGGAGGTGTTTAGGACCTCTATTTAAGGTGGTTCTAGACTTACCTATGTTGTTTAAAGGAGAAAACTAAGCGACAAACAAAAATAAAGTAGGACTGTCACATAAAGAGAAATTAAGTGGGCTCATGTTAACCTCCACAAATAGACAAACAAATGCACACTATTCAAACAAGCAATTTTAAATGATTTTAGGATTCTATAGGTAGGATATCTAAATGAGCGCAAAACAGAATATACAATATTTTTAAAGCGAGCAGACAAGTACCTATCAGTTTGCCTACTGATTTGGTTAATACTCTGAATCCGGGCATATGTCAAACAAGCAATCACAGTTTTTTTAGACCCAGAATTTTAGTTAACCTACAGGCTTGCCTAAGTGATAGTCGAGTAGAACCCTATAGACATGGTATCTAAGCTGTAAACCAGTTATTGATTTTAACAGGAAAATTTCATCTTTTAGATCATATAGGCATGCTTTCTAAGTGCTGCAACTGATTATAAGCATTATTTCTTATAAACATGATATCTAAACATAGAAACTGATTTTTTAAAACTTACTTCCTATAGGCATGATGTATAAGTGTAAGGACTAATTTTATATATATATCCCATAGGCATGATATCTAAGTGTTGAAACTGCTTTACGCTTATTTCCTATAGGCATGATATCTAAGCGCAAAACTGATATTTCCTATAGGAATGATAAATATATGCAAAATTGATTATTTTATTTCCTTTAGGCATGGTATCTAGGTGATTTTTAGTTCCTATAGGCAGGATCTCTTTTAATCATGTGTAGGCAGAATTCTTTAAGCACATTACCAGGAAAATTATTATTCAAATAGACAAGATCCTATATACATGGTTACTAATGCATAAAATGTGCATGGATCCTGGGGACATGATTTCTAATGCAAAGAATCTATGAACAAAATTTCTAGCAAACGAGTGAAGTACAGAACAAAATAATTAGAAAGCTCTATAGACATGATCTCTAAACAAGTATAACGCTCACATAATCATCAATAATCCTATAGACAGGATTTCTACCTGAGTTTCAAGCAAAGATATAGAATAACCCCCCACCCCCCCACACACACAGCTTTTACTAATTACCCCGTGTCTGTTTTTTACAAGGATTATTATTACATACCAATACGAATAAATTACACAATGAGAAAAAAATTATTATAATATAGGGAGCCTTAGCCGACCCAATGTCAACCTGGAAGTCAGGCCTTCAAGCAAGTCTTATGTCCATAGGTAGTCCCCAATACATAAAATGGGCTTCTGGGGTGTCAAAGTTCCCAAGGGCCTCAGGGACCCTGGGCAATGCTCCCACCAGAACCTTTTCAAAAAAGCAGTTTTGTAAAAAGTTTGGAAGGCAAGCCCTAGTGTGTCAGAACTCAGAGGAGTCTCATGGACCCTAAGTAGTGCTCACACTGAGGGTGGTAGGACTCTAGATAACTAGAGTAGAAGTTTGAGAATAGTGTATAAGGGTAGGGGACAGTTTCAGAAAGAAAGCAGTAGAACAATACCATATTTCAGCAGATTGACTCAAATATAGTTACCAGTAGCTAAACAATTATAACAAAACAGGGACCCTAGAATCATAGACATAACAGAATCACATTTGAGTCAAACAAGGTTTCACATTGCCATAGCTGACTTAGTCTATTAACTATTACTAGGTGGAATCATATAGACATGTATTTATCAGAGAGAAACATGCTGAAATCAAATGGCTAATCAGATAGCCATGCAGAAAAGATGACAGGAATCTAAAGAACATTATTCTTGAAAGAAGTACGCAAAAACCATGAATTGATCAGGAACATGCTAAGGCAAATTATCAGCACATAAAAACAGGATAGGAATTGGCGCATGCTAGTTGAGAAATAGGTAAATAAGTGCCATGGATCAAACAGGAATATGCTCAAGTATACTAACCATACTATCATATAAGACAGGGCAACTTAACAGAAACTAAGGCATGCTAGTTAAGAGAGCAATAAACAGGAACACAGAGCAAACAAAAGCATGTAGAAATTCATAATGAACTGACTACATAGCATATAGAGGAGAGCATGATAACATAATTTGAGGCATACCAATTAAGAGGTAGCAAATAGGAAGGTGAAAGCAAGTGGAATCCAAGAGTCTAGCCTTGGCTTTCAGCCGGCTAGATAGAATAGCAAATAAAGTAACAAAAAGAATTACAGTTGTGAGTGTGTGAGTACGATTAAGAGTTTATGTGTGTCGGTGTTTCTGTATCTTTCCGTGTGTGTTCGTGTGTTTTAAAAAATCAGAATGGGGAGGTTTATATTGCATTGATCAAAGTAAAACAAATAAGGCAAAGAAAGTTAAGAGTTCACAAATAAAGGTATGCAAATCAAATTAACCAGTTAACTAGGGCTAAACCCAATCAATTAACATAGTAGGATTTGGGAAAGACCTCTTAAATTAGGGAGAATCTATTAACAGCCAAGTTAGAGGTTTAATAAGGTAAACCAATAAATTAGAGACCATCTAGGGGTCTGTTAAAACAATCAAATCCCAGAAATCAGGCTAATAACCTAATTAAGGCAAGTAGTATCAATTATGAGTCACAAATAAGGAAAAATAAGTAAAATCACAGAGAAATACCAATTTCAACAGAAAATATAACTTCGAACCCTAATTAGGCAAATAAAATCAATTAATCTATGTTAATTGACAAGGCCAAAGAATAACAGGCAAATATCTGAACAAAAAGTGAAATGATTAGAAACCCTAGGGATTAGAACATAGACATGAAAGTTAGTCGAACAAGTAAAGAGAACCAAAGTTAAACACTTAAAAAAAATTAGAAAGAGATGAAACCCTAGTTTTAGGGAAACGTTAAAATCGGTTAATAAAAAGAAAATACAAGATTTTTAAAGAGAAATATCAGATAAACTCAAAATCATCTCAGATCTATAGAGATCTTAATAGACTTGAGTAGAAAATGACTATGGTTTTTAAAACAAATGATAGAGGTGAGAAAAAAATCTGGTTTGGAACTATGGGTTTAAGCCATAAACATGAATATAACAGTACTCACAAACATAGAGATGAACACAAGCAGGTTCATCGAGAAAATGAAAGGTTTAGACCGAGTCTTGTTCGAATCTCCTGGAGATTCCATCAAACAACAAAGAAATCAAACAACCAGTAGAGATAGGAAGCAGGATAGGGCCTAAAATCAAAGGGAAAACCCATGGATTGAAGGGTTTCCGGTGACGACGGGCTAGGGTTAGGGGAGAGTTTGAGAGAGAAGAGAGGAAGAGGGATTCAAGGGCGGCGGGGTGGAAGAAATGATTAGGGTTAGGGTCGTTTGGTTAAGTTAAAAAAGAAAAATTTATCCTCGACCGTTGATCTTCTAAGATCAACGGCTAGGATTAAATTTGGGCTGGTCGGGTTAGGAAATTGGGTCATGGGTATGATTTAATTGGGCTGGGGTAGAAAGTTGGGTTAAGGTCCGAAAAATTAAAAAGAGGATATATGTTAAATACCTGGTTAATTTAATAAAATAATTTTATAAAATAATATATAAATGATAAAAATGTGATTTGTACATGAAAATAATTTAAAATAATTACTTAACACTATAAAAATATAAAAGGTCATTTTCTGCATAGATAATGAAATTATGCATATGCATGGGCTATTGCAAAAATGTGCAATTCCAGTTTAAAAAATACAAATATAATTAAAAAAATGCAATTAAAATATTTAAGCACTATTTGGGCATAAATGATGAATTTAGATGATTAATTATCATAAAAATATAATATGAGGGATAACTATTGGATAATTGTATAGTAAAAATGCAGACATAAATTTGTAGAAAGCCTTTAAAATTATAGAAAAAACATTATAGAGATGCTTGTGCATGTTTGTAAATGCATGTGCACTATTTTTGCATATTAAAAATATATGAGGGAAAAATTGGGCATCAACAATATCTAGCATGGTTTACAGCTCAATTACTTTATCACTTAATGAAAACATGGATATCAACAGGATGGAGTCACTAATCGGTTCCATGTAATCACCCAGGTCACAATTCTCACGGTGCGCCCCCGCATGTCCATCACTTGGCATGTGTGTCACCTCAATATTAATCACATAACACATAGTTTGGGGTTTTGTATACGGTAAAAATAAGTGGTCCAATTTTATGATCATTAAGGCGCCTCGTAAAGACTGCCCCTAGAAGGCTCGAAGCTCAGCTCGGGGTTTCGACCCCGAGGGTTCTCAATGATCGACCTCGGGACAGTGCAAACCAGCGGCTACGGTGGATCGATGTGAAGTTCCCAAGGCACGTGACTAGAGCTGACAAAGTCTACTAGGCTAGTTTAGACTCTTATCATGGCATTAAATGGTTGTACCAGCCCCATATCTTTGTAATAAATGCATTTTTACTATGATGGGATTCGCCCTCATATATAAAGGGGATCCTTGTCATTTTGTAATAAACAATACACTATATACAACACACTACATTCAATACAAGAACATTCTCTACTCTCTAACTCAAACATACTCTCTATTTTATCTTATTGCTTACATTTATTGTCTTACTTATATTTATTACATTTCATTAATTGTTCTTCATTTATTGCTCATTATTGGCCATAAAGAGCCGCCATCAAATATATCATAACTGTTAATCCTCCATCGACTGCTCTTAGTCGGGCATCCAACTCGACCTCGAGGCCCCGTATATGCAAGCTTGGGGCCCCGATTTTCAGCCATTCGGTTTGATTATTACACTATCTACAAGCTCTTATCTTATCTTCTAATCTTTCACTTAGCATATATTGCCTAAAAACTAGCATAAAAATATATCACGTATTTTTAGAACCACAAAATCAAATCTAATTGTTATTACCATTTTCAAGGTAAACAGTTTGGCGCCCACCGTGGGGCTAAAAATAATAGTGATTGTTTTCTTGCTGGTTTACTACATAACGCAAGTTATCTTTCACACTTTTTCTTGTCCAAGATCTTTGATTTCAGGTTAAAATGTCTAACTCAGTAAACACACATGAAAATAATGGTTTTGAGGACCATGAAGAAAATGGTGTAGTTGTTCCAGGTGTTGGTGTACCACCACGAAACCTTGAGGATGCACCAGAACCAATTCCCGTGGACGTGGTCTCGCGCAACGCACAAGACGTCAAGAAAAGCTCCCACACCAACACGAGTATACATCAAGAAAACCAACAAGAAGCCCAAAAAACCCCTCCTCAGGAAGAACAAGGGGCTAGCCTTCATTTCATCTTCAAGATGTTACAAGCACAACGACTGGCGATTATTCAGCTGCAAAGCCACCAGAAAACTCCAGCATGGTAGCACCGGAAATGGTTCCCCAAGCCGACTAGGTACTAAAAATATCAAGCAACAACAGGTCGGCAGCCGACCCCGCCATCATAAAGATGCTCGAGGACCTCACAAAGAGGATCGAGTAAGGCGAGAAGAAGATGGAAGCCAACGACAAGAAGGTAGAGACCTATAATTCGAGGGTCGATCAAATTCGGGGTGCACCCCGGATCCTGAAGGGTGTAGATTAGAAGAAGTTTGTACAAAAGTCATTCCCATGGAAGCAGCTCCAAAACCCATGCCAAAGAAGTTTCAAATGCCCGACCTTCCGAAGTACAACGGAACCTCGGACCTCAACGAGCACATCACTGCTTACACTTGTGTAGAGAAGGGAAACGATCTAAAGGACGACGAGATCGAATTCGTACTACTAAAAAAGTTTGGAGAGACACTTTCAAAAGGGGCGATGATGTGATATCACAACCTAGCCCCAAACTTGATATATTCGTTTGCCATGGTGGAAGATTCCTTCATAAAGGACATGCTGATTCCATCAAGGTAGCTAAAAGGAAATCCGACGTCTTCAAAATCAAACAAAGGGAGGACGAGATGCTGCGAGAGTTCATATCTCGCTTTCAAATGGAACAAATGGAACTACCACCAGTCTCAAATGATTGGGCAGTGCAGGCCTTCACTCAAGGTTTGAACGAGTGAAGCTCGGTAGTTTGAAGCAGCTGAAGTAGAGCTTAGTTAAATATCCCACCGTGACTTGTTCGGACATCCACAACTGATACCAGTCAATGATCAGTGTCGAAGACGATCAACTAGAAGTCCCCTCGGGCTAGGTATATCCTAGCAGGCTTCCGGAAAAAGGAGCCAAAGCGAAATAATGAAAGATACCAACCATACACTGAAGATAGAAGAAACGCCCTGAGGCGCAACATAACCTGTAGTGACCAAAGGATGGATCGAGGCCAGAATCCTTGGGGACTCGTTAGCAGAGTTGGATTTGATAGGCGCATAGGGCCGACGGAGGCACCCTTCTTGTCAGAAAAAAACTTCAACCTTGAAATTTAAGATATCATATTTGCCTTCGGTAAAATTAGAGACACTAGGTAGCCAAGGCCTATGTAATCAGATCCTTTGTAAAGGAACCACAACTTAGTATGTGAATTTCACGGCACACATGGTCACAGAACCGAGGATTGCCGACAACTCTGGGAAGAAGTAGCCTGACTGTTTAGCAAAGGTCACCTCCGAGAATTTCTTAGCAACCGAGCCAAAAATCAGTTCCGAGAAAGAGAGGCGACCAAGAAGAATGAAACAAATGAGCCACAACATGTCATCCACATGATCTTTGGAGGCATCGATGCTCCACAAGAACCCATGGTCAGGAGAACAAGAATATCCATCACCAGGGAAAAGCGAACTCGAGGTTACATACCCGAAGACGCCCTCACATTCATCGACGAAGACATCGAGTCTCTATCTTAGCCTCATAATGATGCATTGGTAATTTCTTTTCTTGTAAATAAATTTCAAATTAAGCGTGTGCTTGTGGATCCAGGTAGCTCGGCCAACATTATCAGGTCGAGGGTGGTGCTCGGCCAGATTGTGCCCCCCTCTCGAGTCCTCAACAAATTCAACATGGCAAGAGAAATGACGAAAGGAGAAATCACCCTCCGGGTCAACATGGTTGGCACAACCCAAAATGTCAAGTTTCATGTCATCGAAGAAGACATGAGGTAGAATGCATTGCTCAGAATGCTATGGATACACTTCATGAGAGTGGTACCATCTACCCTCCATCAAATGATGAAATTTCCGACAAAGGATGGGATAAAAACTGTCTACGGGGAACAACATGCAGCAAAAGAGATGTTTGCGGTGCACGATGTGGCACCAGTTCCAATACCTCCACCATCGAAGAAGCCAAAGGATAAACAAATAGTAAAATAGCAATAACATGTTATATTCTCGGATACACCTAACTAAACAAGTAGAGGATCATACCGTGTCCCCAAAACAAACCATCGAAGCATATCGAGGCCCAAGGCACCATCGGCACTAAGGTATAATCATCTCCCTTTTTAGTTACATTTTACATTAACCTGTGTGCATGTATCCGATTAAAATAGCCGAAGCACTTTCCAACTTGAAGACCTTAGGTTCCAAAAGCTGTTGCACGCTTTTCCTTCGACCAAGTTTTTATCCCAAAAAGGATTTTACCGGCAAGGTTGTTAACGAGGCAACATCCATATGCTACCTAAGGAATACTCAACTAGTATTCAAGGCTTCTCTTCAATCAACCTCTAATACTGGGGGCATTCCCCTGGAAGGTCACCTCCTCGGAGAAGCCAAGATATGCTAAATGGGGTCTCAATAGGAAAATGATCTACTAGGCCAAACGGTCAAACGAGCCGTGTCCGTATAGAATAACCGATCCCTTGACAACAAAACCGTGTATACCTGTACCAAGTAATCAAAGAATGATTTCCCCACCATTAAAGCATTTCGTGTTTCAAAGACGTTCGGTATTTATTACAAAAATGGCTCCAGAGCCAAAAATGTCCCGAACACTCGGGGACTGATGTCAAAAACTCTAAGCCATATGACCTTCGGGTTGGAAGCTTCGAACTTATAAACCCCCAATGAGGCAACATCAAGGTTACAAAAATAGCTCCAGAAGACAAAAACATCCCGAACACTCGGGACTGGCGTCAAAAACTCGAAATCGTATGACCCCCAGGTCGAAAGCTTCAAACTCGTAAGCCCTCAATGAGGCAATGTCAAGTCTACAAAAATAGCTCCAGAGCCAAGAAAACTTTCAATGTCTCGGGGACTACCGCCAATTGCCATCCCATCGAATAATCAAAACCCGAGGCCATAACACCTCATATGGGCAACCTCGACCTCGTAAGACCTTTATATGGTAACACCAAAAACTGTAAGACCTCAAGAAAGGCATGAACCATACTTGTGCCAAGTAACCAAAATTGTAAGACCTCAACTAAGGCATGTAAAATTATAAAACCTTACAAAAGGCATTATCCCGACCTTAAAGTTAAGGCTATATATTCAAACTTATAAGACCTCTAAAAAGGCATACCCTCGATATAGACGCCAAAACTACTTCATTCGGGAACTAAAAGGCGACGGCCAAACATAAATGACCATGGTCATAAGTCTCCAACAAAACTAATACGATTCTGGGACGCCCGACCGTCGCTATAAAATCACATACTCTGAAAAGAACTGGTTAAACAGGCTACCCTTGACATAGCCAAAAGAGCTTCGACCATGTCAGCTCCAAACTATAGGCTTTGAAACACTCAGCCGCAGAGCAAACCTCCCGAGGTGATCGTTTATCGCCATATAACGACTCACAATCAAGGTTTTTATCAAACCGTTGAAGATTCAAGCAAACACAATTTCAAAAAGTCCTTAATGAGGGAAAAATTAAGCCCATATAAAGGGTCGTACCGACCCAATGCGTAAGAGCCACTATCACCAGACCATATAAAGGGTTGTACCGACCTAATGCGTAAGAGTCACTACCGCCAGCCCATATAAAGGGTCGTAATAACCCAAAGCATAAGAGCCATTGTCTCCAGCCCAAAAAACGGTCATACCGACCCAATGCATAAGAGCCACTATCGCCAGCTCATATAAGAGGTCGCACCGACCTAACGCCTAAGAGCCTAAGGGCTAGCTTTAAATTCAAAAACTTAAGGGTCAATAAGCTTGAGTCAAAACTCGACTCGAAGACTGAACCTGAAACAATTAACTGAATATGCCTAAGAGCAAAAGCTTAAGAGCTTAAAATGCTGGATTATACTAAAAGGTCATACCGACCTAGTGCGCAAGAACCTAAGGGCCAGCTTAAAATTTATAAACTTGATGATCAATAAACTAAAGTCGAAACCCGACTCGAAGACCAAACCCCAACACAGTCAAAAGTGCCTAAAGGCAAACCCGTAAGAGCCTATGGTCCTGCCCGACGAATCTCGAGGCCATATTGAAATCCTAAAGGGTTTTTACCCCAAGGCCCAACTTATCCGGCGAATCATTGACGAAGCATCGAAATTCAAAGCAAAGAAAGACGTACACATGCAAAGAAGAATGGAACAAAAGGTTTCCTTTTATAATTACATAAGGCTTCACTTACAAGGTCTTCTAGGAACACCATACACAAGATTAAAAGAACAAAAGCCTAAGCCTACGTTCCCTTTGGGGACTGTGGCCCACCGGCCTCCTCCCTGTTGTCTTCGACATCGGGGAGAAGGAACTTGGCATCATATTTATCCTCTTTTGCCTGTTTTATCTCTTCCGAGAAATCAAAGCCCCTAGCATGGATCTCCTCGAGGGTTTCCCTTCGAGATTTACACCAAGCATACTCCTTGCTTCTGCTCTCACAGTCAAGAGCCCCTCTTAGCTCAGCTCAAGTGTCGGCAACACCCTTCAAATAGGCGGCCACTTTCTTATCAGCTTTAGTTCGAATCGTTTCGGCTTCAGCCCGGGCATCCCCAACTTCGGCCTTCATCCTCAGAAGCTCAGACTCGAGCCTTGTAATCATGTCCATTTGGATCGAGTTGTTCCCACAAGCGTTGCAAAGTTGCACTTCGAGGGCGGAAGCCTTGGCCAAAACATCCTTCTTATCCGCAACTTGGGCGTCCTCCCGAGCTTTTAGCACATCGCACTCATACTTGGCTTGACCAACTTCACTCCAAAGGCGTTCCATGTCCTCCATCATTTCCTGCAACTGAAATAAATGAAACATTAGCCTCAAAAGATAGAAGAAGAAACACACACTCCTTTGGAGAAAAAATTACCTGCTCCTTGAGGTAGCTTTCGTAGTTCAAACTTCGACTCTCCTCATACTGCAAGTATGCCAACTTATCTTCCCTTTCATCGTAATGAAGCCTGAGGGATTTCTCCCCATCCACGACTTTTTGCAGCATGGCCTCATGATGAAGCAGCTCAAACTTGAGCTTGTCAAAAGCTTATAAAGGAGAAACTCGATAAGAGAGTAAAAATTGCAAAAACTATAAAACCAATACGATTGGCCAAAATTCACCACAGAGTAGAGTCGCTGAGCTTCCTCAAAAGTCGAGCGCACATCTACTAGTCTGGCTCCATCAACCCCAGTAGAACCACTCCTGATTGGGATACGGTTGCTCGATATATGCGGCCACTGGCTTCGAACATCCCTCAAAGTACCTTCGACGAGAGAAGAAGTCGGCAGTAGAGAACCCTCGTTCCTCGAGGTACCTTCTACGAGAAAAGAAGATGGCAGCGGAAGAGGGACCATTTTTCTAAAGCCAGAGATCTTGGGCGCTGCAGGCTCAGCTGATACATCCTCTTTGAGCCTCCGGGCCTGACTCGTCTTGCTATAAGCATCGTCGCCCTGGGAAGGCCCTTTTTGCTTATTATTATTATTCCTCAACCCCAAAACTGACGATCCTTCTCCCACGATCTCACCTCAAAGAACTCCCCAGTGCCTACAATCACGGAGGTAGTACGCATAAAAAGAAAGTGCCTTTCAAAAAAAGGAGCAAATCACATATCACGTACTATGGTGTTTTGCCTCCCATCTACCCTTAGACAAGTCTTGCCACTTACGTTCATCGTAAGTTGAGCGGGTCACCAACTTCCAAGCCCAATCCGTCAGGTCTGGGACATTGTATGGCATCCATGGAATTGCTGAAAAAAGGGAAAGAAAGGCGTATTTACGGAGCCCGCCTCCACCATAAGCAAAACAACGAACGCACAAGTGTAAAACGTATTTGTAAAATTCCATTCCTCGGAAAATGGCAAAAACTCTGCAAGGAAAATGTCAACAGTCCGTACTCGGATGAATACGCTCATCCATCCCTAATCCCCATCTTCTTCGTCATCGATAACGAAGGGTCTGGTGGATCGGCATCGTAGGGTTAGCAGGCCTCGGTAGTGAAAAGGCCGGTACATCCTGATAAGATGACTAAAGGTGAACTCAAGCCCTACTTCCTTTGCAAAGAATCTCATCATCAATACTATCCTCCAAAATGACGGATGAACCCATGCCAAGGTAGCCCGATACTTTTGACAGAAGTTGAGCACAACACTATCAAGAGGACCCAGCGTAAAGGGGTATGTGTATACGCTCAAAAACCGCTCGGCATGATCCATGATGCTTTCTTCCAGGGAAGTTACATGCAATACTACCTCCCCCCCCCCCATCCACAATCTTCCTCACTGACTCAAGGTGCCCATTTCATATTAAAGAAATAAACTTTGAGGCATATTCCCAATTACCCTAAACATTGGGATGTTTTTCTGGCGAAACGATCCCCCTTGAAACAAAATGTCCCGAGGTTGGCTCGCCTGACACCGGCGGCGCACCACCAACTAGGCGGGAACCAGAGGCGGAACTTCCTTCTCCTTGCCGAATGGATCTTGGCATAACAGCCATAACTATGGTAAAATCAGAGAATTAGAGTGGGAATTTGAGTGAGGGCTTCAAAATTAAAATGGTGAAGGACCTAGCTCAGGAAAGAAGAGCTCTATGAAAGAGGATAGCTACTCATAATAGCGGAATCCTCAAAGGAGGGAAGACAAACCTATATGTAGATCAAGCAGTGATTGTCTACCTACCTCAAAGGTTAATTAAAAATACTGACTAAGCCATTATCAATTTGGGAAGATGTACCGGCAGGATCGCCTCGGTCGTTTGGTAATAATGTTATACTATTAACGCTGTCGTACGACGTTTTGATGATCAAAGACCCCCGTATCAACCTAGACTCGAGATGGTACCCGATCTCGAGGATGTCTGCTTCCATGAATGAAGGCTCTAAGGAGCCATTGATATCATTACAAGTCTCAAGATAGTGCCCGATCTCGAGGATCTCTGTCAAAAAGAAGATAGGCTCTAAGGAGATACTCATATAAGCCTTACCTCGAGGTAGTACCCTACCTCGAGGATTTTTGCTATTACAAAAGCGGGACATTTATCCCATTCTCTGGCCCTCGAGCTACTTAAGCTCGAGCTAATTTTCACACAAAAACTACTAATAAAGCCTTAGGGGTATTTTTCACCTTCGGATCAAGTTAAACATCGTCTCGGTTACTTTAATCCAGGGGCTATCTGAATCCCGACGTACCCTCATCTAGGGTCTATCTATAACTCCTTAAGGCTATCTCACTCTAAGTTCAAAACAAGTTTTCATGTTGCCCAAGCTTGAGCGAACTCTCACTTGGGGACTGTCTTTGAAAGCCTAAGGGCTATTTTTATTCTTAGAGACTCAAGAAAATTATCCCATGAGGATTATCGACGGGGTCTAAAAGGCCTATGTTTGGTTCTAAAAATCGAGTCCTCACTCTCACTCAATTCGAAGTCGCCGGTTCCAACGACCTAAGTTTGTATCAAGTCAACTCGGACTTGGTCCGAGGAACGACAAAGGATCCCAGGGAAAATAATATTTACCAATAAAAGAAATTCCTACTCCCAGGTCCAGTATTTGGACCAATCAGCAAAATCACATGCTCTGATTCTTCGCAAACACAAATAATTGAAAATTCGGCATAAATCGGGGGCAAATTGAAGAAACACTTTTCATTAGTAAACGATGATTACAAAAGCCCATGAAGGGTCCTTACACATGGTTACAAAAGCCCACAAAGGGTCCTTACAAAGAAACCAAAAATAACGGCTAAAAGTCTAAACTACTCTCGAGGATGCATCTTCGGATGTCGTTTCTGCGAGATCCATTCCCTCGGGTCCCATCTCGACCTTCCAAATCATGTCTTCAAGAACCCCTTTAGAGGTGGAAAAGGACGAAGAAGCAGAAAATGATGAAGAAGTGACTGGGTGAAAAATTTGGCGAGTATGGGTCTCGTCAGCACTACTATTGTGAAGCCAGTTCTTGAGACGTTGCACCAGTGTGGGATGCAATAGTTAGTATATGGCACCAGCTCACTCCATGGAAAGCAAAAGGAGTAAAGCGCCGCAACAGGTAGTTGAGAGAGATGAGTAGAAGTTCATAGTCCGCATGTCTTTAATGTGAAGATAATTTGAGATTTCTCTCTCATTATATCGGGCCAACAACAACAACAAATCAGCGCAATCCCACTCAGTAGGGGAAAGCTCTGGGAAAGGGCCATGGCATAACTGATGAGAACACTGCCGTGTGATCTTATGGCCACGGGCTTCAAACATGGGAAATAGCCTTGGATAAGGACGAAGAGAAGAAAGGAGTAAAAGGTTGTTGAAGAACGATTGAATGAAGTTTTGGTTCAAGAAAACTTCCATTTATAGAAAAGGTGGTAGCGTAACCGACGGCACAATTAATATCTTTGGAAAACTTATCGATAGGCGCAAACAATGCCTATTGGGAGACGGATCGGCGTAGATATTATCGCCTTGAGAAAGTAAACCGGTGCTACATCAAATGTTACTAGGAAAGACATATCGATGGGACGTCTCAGTTATTGCAAAAGCTGATGTCATAAGCATGACATCATCACAAGAGGCTTGAGGAGATCGGTGTCAAAATTGTTTCTTATCATTTTAATATAAAATATACGGGGACTATCTGTATACGATAAAAATCAGTGGTCCGATCTTATTATCATTAAGGCACCTCATAAAGACCGCCCCCAGAAGGCTCGAAGCTCAGCTCGGGGTTTCAACCCCGAGGGTTCTCAATGATCGACCTTGGGGCAGTGCAAACCAATGGCTACGGTGGATCGATATAAGGTTCCCAAGGCACGTGACTAGAGCTAACAAAATCTACTAGGCTAGTTCAAACCCAAATCTTTTTAATAAATGCATTTGTACTATGATAGGATTCCCCCTCATATATAAAGGGGATCCTTGTAATTTTTTAATAAACAATACACAATGTCACACCTCCTTTTTCCTACACCTCGGTAAGGGTATGAGGGAGTTTTTTCCAACTTAAAGTGACAATCGAAACGAGATTATTTGTTTACTAAATTCGGAGTCGCCACTTGGGATAATTTTATGGTGTCCCAAGTCACCGGTTCAAATCCCGAATCGAGGAAAAGCTTGACTCTGTATTACAGTCCGCGAACACAGAAATCCGGGTAAGGAATTCTGTTAACCCGAAAAAAGGTGTTAGACATTCCCGAATTCCGTGGTTCTAGCACGGTCGCTCAACTGTTATAATTAGCCTATTTACTGATTTTAGTACATGTTTTAACCTATGGTGCAATTTTAAACTTTATAACCGCTTTTATATAATTACATTTTAGGAAAATTCAACGTCATCTAAAACGCATCTTGAACCACGTCACATAAATGCACCTGCGGTCCACGACACATTTTGTTTAACGTTATTGAGATTTGGATTTGGGTCACATAAATACACACCCGAGTTTAGGAAAGTAAATTTTTAAAATGACGTACCTAAAGCAACTACGCATTTGCAATTTCACGAGGGCCATGGAAATTCAACTAATGGCACACCTCGATTTCTAAGAATTTGACTTAACTATTCGAGGGTCATGGGTTATCTATTTTTGCCTATGGCACGCCTCGAATCCGATAACAAAAAGGGATAATTCATTAACTAGAAGACTAGGGGAATCTGCATCCTTTATTTTAAGCTAAAGTTCGCCAAACTTAATGTTTAACAGGTGGGCAAATTAACTGACCGTTTGATTGTTTAATGAGACTCAGGACAGCATCAGGCCTTGTAGCCTCAAACTGGCCAGGCCCGATTAGATAAGCAATACATGAGGGGCCAAGGAGTTTGCCAAGAGAGATGGTAACGTAGCAAAAAAGGCCCAAAAGGCCTATTTCGATGGGCTGCCTATTGTATGCCCATATTAAACCCCAAATTGACAACACGGCCATATATGGCGTCAACCAAAACGTCTAACACTATCACAATTTAAACAACATGATATAGTTAAACAAGGCAATAACTGAGTTTAGCATTCTCAATTAAAATACTAAAACCTCACACCAATCTAAACTTGAACAAACCAAATTGCGTTGGTTCAATAATCAACCTCAAACTGGTTTTAAAAGAGCAAATTCGCAGAAGGGAACAAACAACATTACCAATTATACAGTTTCAAAGGATAGAATGATTCCGACTACTAACATGTTCAATAATAGCCAAACCCCTTAACGTGTTCAACAGTAGCTCATCATGAGTACACATCCAACAATCCCTCGAGAGAGCGAACCCAAATAGTTATGAACAATAGTAGCTAACTATTAACAGATGAACAAGCTAGTACAAATCACACGCTTGAGCTTGAACTTCTATTACAATGGTCTCATGGTGCATATATGTCCAAATAACCACTTTGATAACTTTTTAACTATGTTCATAACTTCAATACATTTGAATTCCAAACCTCATACTCAAAATCCCCTTCAGAATCAATCCAACGAGCAAACATGGATTCACTTTTCCAGACTTTAGCAATATGAGGAAGGGCTAGACTAACATGCATACTATAGGATTTACATACATAATTACACAAAAATGGAAGAAATAAACATGAGGTTCAACTTGTATTCAAAGTACTTCATATTAAATGTGCAAATTCACATTTCACATGTTGTTATGGTTCAAAGAGATACCTAGAGATTGAAAGGAAACAAAAGAGATAATGAATCAGTGGTTGAGCAGCAACAGAACAGTAGCAGAAATCAGTCCCAGCAAAACCAACTCAAACCTAGAAAATGATGTGCAACAATCAACAAAAATTGACCAGAACTTCAACCAAACTCTTAAACCACCCAAATCAAACCATTTCAGCCCCAGATAGACCAGATGTCATTTCAAGAATTCGAAACTTAAGAAATCACCAAAAAACCTCAATGAAACAGTAACTTTCAGTGAAATTCTTAGCCTTCTTTATTTTCTAAATTTTAATTCTTCAATTTCTTCTTTGAAAGGCAAGGAAACATGCCTTTATAGGCAAGGAAGTAGGGCAGCCTAGAAAAGTTCAGCTTTGCAATTAGGCCCTTTTTCAATTTTTGTTTTTGCCTAGATAGCCTTAGTTAAACATCTGAAAATTAACTTAAACCCCCCACCCAGCTTCCTAGAAGCTTCTCAAGTAGTTACCAAAAGATTCCCTACGCCAATTACCCAGATTACCCCCAACTAGACTTCCCAAGTTGCCCCTGAACCCCTGTTAATATACCAGACAGACCAAATGGGCCATGGGTCAATTTTGACCCAATTGTTCAGACCCAAATAAGCCAGAATACACCCAAAACCTAACCCACAAGATCAAAAATCTTTTCGGCCCAACTAGCAATTATCTAATTAAAAAGTTGTAAACACCAAATAACACAGGACAATTAAAACTTTAGCCTAAATGATTTACTAACTAAACTTAACCAAACAAACAATTTTAAAACTAATCAGATTACAGGCTAACTATACTAATTAAGAAAAAGACTCCAATTACTCATGCATGAACAAATAAACTCCGGAACAAATGAAGAATGATTCAAGAAGAGGAGAAGAAACCGAAAACCGAAAAACAAACGAATAACAGATTAAACCAAAAGAAGAAAAGAAAATATCGAAGAAAAGTTCAGAAAATGAAAGAGGGGGCCTGGGTCTTCAAATCCCCGAATTTTTCGGCCAAATCTGATGTTAATCGTGTGCTCTTACGAAGAACACGCGAATAAAATCGGATTCGACACGAAATTTCGCCAAAACTTGACTTGGGATTTCTAGGGTTCATCTTTGATCTAAGATTCGAGGAACTAGGGCAATATTCGAGGTAATGGAGTGTGGATTTGGAAAGAGGGGAGTGAGGAGGCTCTAAGGTGTGATTTTGGTGGCGTTTGGAGATGGCGCCGCCGCCGGAGGACGGTGCGAAAGGGTGGCAGCTATTAGGGTTTACGTTTGGTCTCTGGTGTGAGAGAAACGACTGAGCTAGGGGGTGGACTGGAGTTCGGACCTATAAATGTTAACGGGAACCTAGTTCCCGTCCGTTGGATTAGGAACGATTGACGGCTCAAATCAAAGCTAATGAAACAACGTCGTTTTCATTAAGGGGGAGACTAGACCGGGTCAGGGTGGTTTTGAGTCGGGTAAGGGGTGATGGGTAACGTTTGGGCTTCGAATTAATGGCCCAGATCTAATTCTCTTCTTATTTTATTCCCTTTTCCTTTTCAATTCAATTTTCCAAAATTCTTTTAAATTAAAATTAAAAATAAAACCTAAATTAATCTCTAATCAAATAATCCTTATCAAATTAAATTAACTAACCCTAAATAATAATTACCACGACTAATTAATTCCCAAATTAAAGAAAGCGACAAAATTCAAAATTAAAATTAAAAGCGCAAAAATAAACTATTTTTGTGATTTTCCATTTTATAAAAAAACTTAATTAATTAATTAATCCTAAAATGTTAAATTAAATCTTAAATGCAAATGTACGTATTTTTGTATTTTTTATTAATTAAATAAAATAAACATGCACGGACAAATGCAAACATTTAACATTAAATGCCATGAAAATCCATAAATTTGGAAATAATGAAAATAAATTATTTTGTTTTGAAATTATGGGAGTAATTCATATTGGGAAAAAATCACGTGCTCACAGCTGCCCCTCTTTGCTCGAAAACATGAAGAGTTTTCGGGCAAAGATAAAGTGAGTGGATACGAGCGATTTTTGCCCATTTGAATACTCCGTGGGAAGCATTTTTGAAAGAGTTGATCGCACCCTACTTCTGAGGTTGCCTACATATCCTTGGCTAAAAAAGAATCAGGTCAGTGTAGTTCAGGAATGTCTGGTAGCTGGGACTACCATGAAGCTGTGATTTCACTATTGCTGCTGCTGCTTATTGAACTCCCTTATTACACCATGTCAAAAATAAAAGAAGCTAGACTAAACTATGATCTTTGAGTTTACAAGATCCTATCTATATCTTCAAACTTGCCCTTGTGGTTCCTGTTGACTTGTATTCTCCCAGTGGAATACCCTTGTTGCCGCCTTGAATTGTAATCTGAGATGTTTTCATTTCTCCAGGTGGACACCCGCTTGCTGAAACTTGAATGTATTCCCTTGTTCTCCAGGTGGACACCCGCTTGCTGAAACTTGAATGTATTCCCTTTTTCTCCAGGTGGGCGCCTGATTGCTGAACTTGACATGTATTCCCTTGTTCTCCAGGTGGGCGCCTGATTGTTGAACTTGAAATGTATTCCCTTGTTCTCCAGGTGGGCACCTGATTGCTCAACTTGAAATGTATTCCCTTGTTCTCCAGGTGGGCGCCTGATTGCTCAACTTGAAATGTATTCCCTTGTTCTCCAGGTGTGCACCTGATTGCTGAACTTGAAATGTATTCCCTTGTTCTCCAGGTGGGCGCCTGATTTCAACAAAAATAGACAAAAACAAAGAAACTTTTTTGCCCCAGTTTGGTGCTGGGCGCATCTGTGTGTGTTAATTGAATCATGTTACCAAATATCTCTATGAATTTGAAAGTTAAATCCCATTATCCAGGAGGGTCCTGAAAACTCCTAGTTAAATGATGGTTTTAAAATCTAAATTATATCCTCTAAATGTGTGACTTCTACTGAATCTTGTTATCTAAGAAGGTCTTAAAACTACATCTCATTATCCAGAAGGGTCCTAAAAATCAAGAATCAAGTCTTATCATGAGAGTGACAACTTTTATGGACGAATTATACTACCCTACGGCAGAACTTAAGCTAAATGTTGTTATCTAATTGAAATATTAAAACTAAGCCCCATTATTCATGAGGGTCCTGAAAACTCCTAATTGAGTCCTATCTTGAACATGCAAACTTCTAAGGCAACTTATATTCCTTTGGGATACATTTATACTAGATTATGCTATTTCTGAATTTTACACGAGGTCCCATTTTCTAGAAGGGTCCTGAAGACTTTCAATTAAACCCCATTATCCAGGTGGTTCCTGGGAATCACAAATCACACCTGTCTGATGCTTGCCTTTCGTCTGCAGAGGATTCTCCGAAACAAACGAAATTTCCTGCCCCTGTATTAATCAAAGAAAAAATTTGTCAGTTTAAAATATGGTGGTTAATTGATGGCATTCTTGCTGAAGGTCCCTCCGCTGCATTGTTTTGTTTCGACTGGCTTCCCCGAACTAGCCCTGAACCGCTTGACTTTCTGACTGAATTTCAAACCCCATGACCTTGGATGACCCGAGCGTTCTATACCCAAACCGTTGTGTTACATCTCTGACCCATTTTTTTAACTCTCTGCATTTCCTACGAAATTGCTAAACCGTTTCACCGATGGAACTTCCACTTTACCTTTTATACCCCATTTCACATCATACTACCCCTAGCAATGCCTTGTCTGCCCTCCGCCTTGTGCCACTTTGGAAGTTGGTAGTAAGCTTTGAAATTCCTTCTTATTTGCTTAAACAGAACTGACATTGGTAACATCTTGGAGAAATAAACCCAAAAGAAATGAAATGCAATGACTTTCAGAGTTAAGGATAAGCAAAATCCAAAACGGGAAGACTTTCTGAAGGGAAAAAAAGAAAAGGGACTTATCTGAGTGGAGCAGTTGGCACTAATGATCATAACATGCATTTCGGTTTAATTGTCCAAATATATCCAACCAATCGACTTTCAATTGCCATACTTGTTGCCCCGGAATTTCCATAACTTGATTTCTTCACCACAACCTTGACCTTGTTCGGCCTGCGGTGCCCTGAAGGGTTTTCACCAACAGGCCCTCTCTCATTTGTTTATCTCTCAACTCACTTTCACCTCGAGGTGCCCGTGAGGGTTTTCACCAATAAGACTGTCTCATTTTTGATTTCTCTCAGCTCTTGTCGCCTTATGGTGCCCGCGAGGGTTTTTACCAATAAGGCTCTCTTATTTTCATTATTTTTTCCTTCTTGGACCAAAGCGTTGCCCCTGATAATGCATTACCTCTCCTCGCTTGACTTGGAATTCTTTGAAGACTAATCGGAAAGTCTTTCTTTGGACCGTAATGTGGGATTTTAGATAGGGTTAGAAAGAAAGGTATCAAAGTCTCAAAACATTCAAGTGAGTTCAAAATTACAACTTTTGGAATCAGATTTCTTACAACAACCACAACTTGTGCCCCAGTTTCTTTGCTTGGGGACTTTTGGATTTTTGTTTCGATGGGACCGAACCATGAGGCTGCCTATGTATCCTTAAAAGGAATCAGGTCGAACGTAGTTCATGTCGTAGAAATTTCTTTTTTATTGTGATTTTTCTTTTCTGTTCTTCCTCTTTCTTTTCTTTCTTCTTTTTCTCTTTTGTTGCATTGTTGTTTTGTTATTTTGTTTGTTTTTTCCTTTTCTTTTCTCTTTTTTTCGTTCCTTTCTTTTTTTTCATTCTTTTCTTTTCTCTTTTCCTTTACTCATCTTTCGCGCTTGCGTTTCTGATCTTTGCTATTGATTACAAAAGAGGGGTATTAAAGGAAATAAATAAGGCTCAAGGGGATAACAAAGGATAAAGTGTATAGATAGCAGAACAAAATGCCTTCGTCATTCCAATCTTCAAAACATGCCAAGTACAAATAAATACAATTTAAACAAAGAAATCATACATAATATCTCTTGACCACATCGGAATTGATGGTCATTTCTACATATTTGCCTTCTATATCTGTTAAGTACAAAGCACCATTGGACAACACTCTTGTTAAGACGAACGACCCCTGCCAGTTTAGGGAGAACTTCCCTTTGGCTTCAGCCTGATGAGGAAGAATGTGTTTCAATACTAACTGACCCACTTCAAATTTCCATGGAGGAACATTCTTATTATATGCTCTTTCCATTCTCTGTTGATACAACTGGCCATGACACACTGCTGCTAATCTTTTCTCATCAATCAAACTCAATTGTTCCAGGCAGATTTTAACCCACTCATCATCATCAATTTTGGCTTCTGCAACGATCCGAAGTGATGGAATTTCAATTTTCGCGGGTATCACTGCCTCCGTGCCATATACCAACAAATACGGAGTTGCCCCTTCTGATGTACGAATAGTAGTGCGTAACCCAACAATGCAAAAGGCAGCTTCTCATGCCACTGTCTGGAACCTTCCACCATTTTCCGAAGTATCTTCTTTATGTTCTTGTTGGCTGCCTCGACTTCTCCATTCGCCTTGGGGCGATATGGGGTGGAATTGCAATGTGTAATCTTAAAGTGTTGACACACCTCTTTCATCAAATGACTGTTGAGTTTAGTACCATTATCTTTGATGATCACCTTTGGGATCCCGAACAGACAAATGATATTTGAGTGCACAAAATTGACCACTGCTTTCTTGGTCACAGACTTGAAAGTTTTAGATTCAACCCATTTGGTGAAATAGTCAATGGCCACTAGAATAAACCTGTGCCCACTAGATACTGCTGGCTCGATTGGCCCAATGATATCCATGCCCCAAGTAACAAAGGGCCATGGCATGGACATTGTATGCAATTCAAATGGTGGAGAATGAATCAAATATCCGTGCACCTGACATTGGTGACACTTGCGCACAAAACTGATACAATCTCGCTCCATGGTGAGCCAATAATAACCTGCTCGGAGGATCTTTTTTGCAATAACATACCCACTCATGTGCGGTCCATAGACTCCAGAATGTACCTCGATCATGATAGTTGAGGACTACTTGGCATCCATGCATCTTAACAATCCAAGATCTGGAGTTCTTTTGTACAAGATCCCTCCACTGAAGAAAAACCCACTTGCTAACCGTCGAATTGTTCTATTTTGATCACCTACATCTTGTACTGGATACACCCCCATCCTGATATATTCCTTGATATCGTGAAACCAAGGCTCACTATCAAGTTCTTCCTCTACCACATTACAGTAAGCATGCTACTCGCGGACTTGAATCTGCAAAGGGTCTATGTAAGCCTTATTTGGATGATGTAACATTGATGCCAGAGTAGCTAAAGCATCAGCAACCTCATTATGAATCCTTGGAATATGCCTGAACTCTATTGATTGAAACCGTTGACAAAGATCCTGCAAACATTGTCGGTACGGTATGAGCTTCAAATCCCAAGTTTCCCATTCTCCTTGAATCCGGTGCACCAGAAGGTTCGAGTCACCCAAGACCAAGACTTCCTGGAGACCCATATCTACAGCTAACCTCAAACCCAGAAAGCATGCCTCGTACTCAGCCATGTTGTTAGTACAGTAGAAACGAAGTTAAGCCATAGCAGGGTAGTGATGCCCTGTTTCAAAAATAAGTAACGCTCCTATCCCAACGCCTTTCATGTTAGCAGCCCCATCAAAGAAAAGTTTCCATCTTGGCTTTTCAATTAGTTCCAACTCATCAATATGCATTACCTCTTCATCAGGGAAGTAAGTCTTCAAAGGCTCATATTCTTCATCCACTGGGTTCTCAGCCAAATGATCGGCCAATGCTTGGGCTTTCATTGCATTCTTAGTCACATAGACGATGTCAAATTCTGTGAGCAAGATTTTCCACTTTGCTAGCCTCCTTGTAGGAATAGGCTTCTGAAAGATATATTTTAACGGATCCAAACAAGAGATGAGGTATGTAGTGTAAGATGACAAATAGTGCTTTAACTTCTGTGCAACCCAAGTTAGGGCACATCATGTCCTCTCAAGTTGAGTGTACTTAACCTCGTGAGATGTGAACTTCTTGCTGAGATAATAGATGGTCTTCTCCTTCCTGCCGGTAATGTCGTGCAGACCCAACACACAACCAAATGAATTGTCCAGGACCGTCAAATATAGAATCAAAGGTCTCCCCGGCTTTGGTGGCACCAACACAGGTGGGTTTGACAAGTACCCCTTTATCTTATCGAATGCTTCTTGACACTCATCTGTCCATTTGACCGCATCATCCTTCTTTAACAGTTTGAAGATAGGCTCACAAGTTGTCGTAATCTGAGCAATAAACCTGCTGATGTAATTCAACCTCCCTAATAAACTCATCACCTCAGTTTTGTTCCTTGAGGTGGCAATTCTTGGATAGCTTTGATCTTTGACGGGTCCAATTCAATACCTCGACGGCTGACTATAAACCCCAATAATTTTCCAAATGGCACACCAAATGCGCATTTTGCAGGATTGAACTTAAGATCGTACTTACGAAGCCTTTGGAAGAATTTTCTCAAATCTCTGACATGATCTGACTGCTTTCTAGACTTTATGATTACATCATCCACATAAACCTCGATCTCCTTGTGTATCATGTCGTGGAATATGGTTGTCATTGCCCTCATGTAAGTTGCCCCAGCATTTTTCAAACCGAAAGGCATGACCCTGTAGCAGTATGTTCCCCATGGCGTGATGAATGCTGTCTTTTCTACATCTTCCTTATCCATTAAGATTTAATGATAGGCCGCATAGCAATCCACAAAAGACCCAATCTCGTGTTTGGCACAATTATCAATCAGAATGTGGATATTTGGCAGTGGAAAGTTGTCTTAGGGGCTTGCCTTGTTCAGATCACGGTAATCAACACACACCCTGGTCTTGCCATCCTTCTTTGGCACAGGCACTACATTGGCTAACCAAGTGGGATACCCGTGACCCGAATAACTTTTGCATCGAACTGTTTGGTGACCTCTTCCTTGATCTTCACACTCATATCGGTTTTAAATTTCCTCGGCTTTTGCTTGACAGGAGGGAATGTTGGGTAAATGGGAAATTTGTGAACCACCAAATCAGTACTTAAACCTGGCATGTCGTCATATGACCATGCAAAAATATCTTTGTATTCAACCAATGCTTTAATTATCTCCTCCCTGAGTTGAGGTTCAAGATGGACACTTATCTTAGTTTCTCTGATATTGTCTGGGTCCCCTAAATTAATTGCTTCTGTATCACTCAGGTTAGGCTTGGGTTTTTCTTCAAAATGGCTTAGTTCTTTACTAATCTCTTCAAAGGCCTCATCCTCCTCATATTCCAATTCACCATCACACTCTATGTCTTAAATTACTATTTCAGAATTAGATTGGCTTTTAACACTGTGCCAGAGATCCCTCATGCATGTCATATCATTGAATCCAGCATAAAAAGAACTATACAAGGAAGAAAAGAAAAACAAAAATGAAACTATCAGGAAGGAAGAAAAAAGGGAAATTGCATTTCATTGAAATTAAAGATAACCAGGTTTATACGTCCAAACGAACGGAACATAGAATCTGAATTACAACCCTAGAATAATCCAGATAAACTGAAAGAAAATCAAAGCAAACTACCAAAACTCCTTCCTCGTGGGGAGAGGAGTAGCTTCCCAATTGTTAATCTTTGCACTGGGCCCAACAAACTGCACATCCACTTAACTCAAACCCTCTCTAGCTTCCAACATGTTCACATCGGTGAATAACCTTTCTAACTTTTCAATCAAATCTCTATCTACATCAACCACTGAGCTGGGAACTGTTGTCACTGGGCGTTTCTTGGTGCCAGGCCTGACAAATGATTTGGAGAGTCGTGGGATGGGCATTGGGAGGACCCAGGCCCTCTGTTTCAACTTTCTAGCTCTTTTCACGTCCGCAGCTATGGGCTTAAACCCCAAACCAAATGTATCCAAGTTTTTGGGGAGAGACACCAGCTGTACGATACCTTATAGAGATTCACCCAAACCCTTGCTCGGTACAAAACCATTTTTCAACATTTCAGTAGCTACCATGACTGATACGACAGCTACCCTCGGGGTTGGAACGCACTTCCCTTCTGGAATATTCTCTACCGATACCGTGTCAAAAACCTGATAAACCCATAGCCCCTTGTCATCCTCAAACTCTATGAACGGAACAATGGCATCGCTAGGAACACACCAATTATCTTCGCCGCGAATAACGATTTCCTGTCTATCCCATTCAAACTTGACCATTTGATGTAGAGTAGATGGTACCGCTTTGGCAGCATGAATCTAGGGTCGACCTAATAGCAAATTGTAAGACACAGCCACATCGAGCACCTGGAACTCCATGGTAAATTCAACTGGCCCTATTGTAAGCTCAAGCACTATGTCCCCGACTGAATCTTTCTCTCCACCATCGAATCCCCGAACACAGATGTTGTTCTTGTGAATTCTTTCATCATCCACCTTCAACTTGTTCAGAGTGGAGAGAGGGCAAATGTTTGCGCTGGAACCATTGTCAACCAGTACCCGAGTAACCACAAAATCTTTGCATTTCACCATCAGATAGAGGGCTCTATTGTGCTCAGTAACCTCCACGGGCAATTCATCATCAGAAAAAATGACTATGTTTACTTCAAATATCTTGTTAGCTATATTTTTCAAGTGGTTTATTGAGATTTTGTCAGGAACGTGGGCCTCATTCAGGATCTTCATCAAATCCCTACGGTGCTCGTCTTAATGGATCAATAATGATAATAATGAAATATGAGCCGGTGTTTTCCTTAATTGCTCCACAATGGAATAGTCCTGCACTTTCATCTTTCTCAAGAATTCCTCTGCTTCTTCCTCAGTCACATCTTTTTTCGCCAATACTGGGTTATCTTTGGAGATCTTAGCTTTCTCAACTCTTCGGGGGCAAAGCATCTCCCCGATCGAGTCAAACCATGGGTCTCACAAACTTCTTCTTTAACCTCTTTCCCCTTGTAAGTCACAGTCACTCGTTCATAATTCCAAGGGACCGCCTTGCTGTTGATCATTGGTAATTGAGTTACCGGCTTGATAATGACAGGATCTGTGCGAGCACCCTCCACAATTACCACAGGCTCGTTGGCCACTCCTGGCACAATCACTTTTGCTCTTTCTTGTTTTACTGCCATGTAACTTGAGGACCCTTTCTTGACCACCACAGGTGGTTCACTATTTGTCCCGCTCAACTTAATCAAAGACTTCTCACTTGTTGACTTTTCAATCGGCCTGGTTTCACTGGACCGAATCACCATGACAGTTTGTGAAGGCTTCTTAGGCTCCCCTCCCTTATGTACTATCTCAATCATATTCGTCTCTTGATGAGCTAGCAATGGGTTCTGGTTGATATTAGGTGCCTCCAGAGCTTGGACCTCAATCCGATTAGTAAGAATGAGCTATTGAATAGCTGTTTTCAATTGCCATCACTTCTCTGTGTCATGCCCTGGGGCACCAGAACAATATTTGCAACTCACGGAGTGATCAAGATTCCCCGGGGGAGGATTTGGCAATTTTGGTTCAATCGGACTCAACATACCCAATTGTCTTAACCTGCGGAACAAACTGGTATAGGATTCTCCCAATGGAGTGAAAGTCTTCTTCTTCTGCAACCTCTCATTCTTGGTGGCCTGATTGGGCCGGAAACCTATTATAGGGGATTTCGGTAGGCTCTTGGGGTTGATAGGCATTTTGTGGACCTGGGTAGGTACTTTGTGGAGCTGGCACATACCATTGCGCGTGAGCGGGAGGTTGAGTGTATGTTTGTGCATGATGGACAGAAAAATGGGGATCTGGCAGAGGGTAGTAGTGTTGTAGTGGTCTATATGGAGTATGGTGGTAAGTTTGGTGATAGGGTCGAGGTTGATTGTAGTAATGTGAAGGGCCCCTGGATCCAACCCAAACTCTCGACTCAATTGTCGCAACATCCCCTTTCTTCTTCTTTCCGAGTACACATACAGTACCGTTTTAAATGACCTGGGTGGTTGCTTTAACTGCTGAGTAGCTCATGATTTTATTAGACTTGAGTCCCTCTTCTACCATGCCTCCCATTTTTACAACCTCATTAAAGGACTTGCCCACTACTGACACCAAATGACCAAAATAAGTGGGCTCCAAGGCCTGCAAGAAATAATCAACCATCTCGCTTTCTTTCATCGGAGGGTCAACCCTTGCTGCTTGCTCCCTCCAACAGAATCCATATTCCCTGAAACTCTCACCAAGCTTTTTCTCAATCTTTGTCAATGACAGATGGTCTGGGATAATTTTAAGATTGTACTGAAAATGGCAGGCAAAGGCTTGGACCAAATCGTTCCATGTGTACCACCTGCTGTGATCTTGTCTGGTATACCATTCCAATGTCTATCCACTCAGAATTTGGCTAAAATAGGCCATTAGTAATTCATCTCTTCCGCTTGCTCCTCTCATCTTGCTACAAAATCCTCTTTAGTGTGCTACTGGGTCACCATGCCCGTGGTACAGATCAAACTTGGGCATCTTGAATCTTGCTGGTAACTGAACATCCGGGAACAGACATAAATCCTTATAGGCCACACTTACTTGACCTCCTAACCCCCTCATATCTCTGAACGATTGTTATAAGCTTTTGACCTTTCTGATCATCTCCTCATGTTCGGGATTTTTGGGTGGCTTCTCGGTCTCTACCAAGAGATCAAGATGAGGGGTGTAAGAATATGGTTCTGGAACTTTGAAGGTGGGCTCGGGGGGGTAATACTGGTTATCATGAGTTTGGAACAGAGGCTCACTGGAAGATCGTTGTAATGCAGCAGGTGGAGGTGCCATAAAGATGGGAGTGACTGGTGGAGGAGGGTATGGGACTTGTTTGGGTAGTGGAGCTTGGGAAGTATGGGAAGTGGTGCCGTAACATTGTTGGTAGAGGGGAAAGCCTGGAGACGAGTTCACAGTGGGAGGTTCTTGAGGTTGAGACAATGGCGGGATATAAGCAGGGTTGGCAGGATAAACCGGTGGTGGATGCCCCTTTGTCCAGGCCTGGTACATTTCATTCGTTTGTTGCTACATCTTATATAACTTATCTCTCAAATTAACCTCCGATTAATCCACCTCTTTTGGCGGATCGACAATGCTTGCCTCTAGTTCTTGGTTGGCCATGTTCAGCTTGTCTTTTGACCGAGTGTTGTAGGAATGAGCTGCCAGAATGCCAATCAACTAACCACCTGCCTGGACTCAATACATCAACAACAACCTTGTTAGAGATTAGGGCTTTAACAGATTGGTAACCGCATATTTTGGGGAATGAATGTACCTAAGCAGTTAACCGTTTCTATTATGCATTTGATCGGCTGCTTGCGTCATCCCGGCTTTTCCTTATTTTCATTTGCAACTTCACTTTTCTCTTTTTTTTTCATTCTTGTCTTTCCTTGCTTGATCTCACATGGTTTCCGCCCCATGGTTTTTTATTTTTCTCTCTTTTCTTTTCTTATTTTTCCTCTTTTTTTTATTTTTCTTCTCTTTTTCTCTTTTTTTTCTCTTTTGGTTATGGTCGAATCCTATGGAGATTGCCTACGTATCATGACCCCGCATGAATCAAACTGAGCGTAGTTCTGGGAGATAAGTGTGAAAGTAAATAATGAAACATTTTGGGATTTTCTATTTTCATAAAAACCAAATGCTTTGATTACAAAGACTCAAAACTAACAGACTCCAAAAGAAACTAACAGACTCTGATGCAAAGATGAAATACAGACTCCAAAAATAAACTATCATACTCCAACAAAAGAAAATACAAACTCGAAAATAACTGACAGACTCCAGCAGAAAGAAAATACATACTCAAAACAACTGACAGACTCTAGCGGAAAAGGAAATACAGACTCAAATGAAAAATCATGAATACATTAATGCTCCTGGTACCCGCGGGACATCATTCGGTCTCGCCGCAGACCTATATGCAAGATCCCTTTGAAGTCTATCCAAGTCACTCATTATCTGTTTAACAAATGTCATCACTGCCGCAGAGAAGGTGGTGCGAGTCATATCCTCACAGGCTTTGCACTTCATAACAATGTAATCGGCTATGGTTATAATTCTCTCTCTTATGACACCTTTTTCTTGCAACAAACGATCGATCTGCTGGGCCCTGGCTTCCAAAGTTTGCTCGGCCACATGATTCTACTCCTGAAGTTGTTGCAAATCTTTTAACTGCTTAACCAGGCGTGCTCGTTCATCCGCGTTTTTAGCCAATTTCTTTCGAGCCCTGGCTAGTTCATTTTCTGCTTTGTTCAAATCAAAACTATAGTCACTCACTTTCTGCCTAAGGTTATCTATGAGTTTTTCATCTTTGGCACTTCTGGCGGGATCTTTTGCTGCTATTTTCATTTTCTGAATCTGGGCTCAAAGGGCCTCATTTTCTTTGGTTATTTTTTTCTTTTCCCCTTCATCTGCAGTGGCTTGCAAGCTATTTTCGAATTGAAGTTCTTTGACTTATTTTTCCAACTTTTCTATTGTGGCCCTGTACTCATTCTCCTTGGCCAACCAAGCTCATTGTTCTTGTGACGCCTTGACGAATTCCTGAAGGTGGGTCTTTTAGCAGGCCTCCCAAACTCAATTTCTCTTCTATACCAAGCCAGGTACCCTAGTGAAACCTCGCCTTTGGATCGATCACGTACACAGGTATTTGCTGTTAAGTATTGACATTCGCTCCAAATTTGGCGGACTGCTGCTTCATGAAACTGACCATTAGGTTCGATCTCGACTACTTGGGCACTAAGATCTTCATCTCTTGGAACTATTTAGCATCTCCCCAGCTGCCTCGAAACCCGATATGGGGCATAAGGCTGGATACTTCTGAGTCCCATCAATAGGAAATGAGGCCCAGTGGCTGGCATGTATATGATCGCATCCACAGGCGGCCATACAAATGTCCACTCTATTTGGTTTGCATTGATGGAACGGAGGTGTGCTACCCACTCTGTGACCCCTTCTGGCAAGCTGATCCCATCAACCCTCGTATAAAATTCTTCTATGCATGTTTTCTTTGTCGACCCATAACTCATAAATTGAGGACGATGGAATAGGTGTTCAATCATCCACATCTGCAGCAACACGTTGCACCCCTCGAAAAAGTCTCCTCCAGCTTTGCAGGCTGTGAGAGCATGGAATCAGCTACTATCATGGGTGCGAGGGCGTTGTTGGCCTGAGTAAGAAAAGTGCTGACAACCCCGGCTACTCGTATGTCAATATTCCCATCTTTTCTAGGAAACACCAAGAGTCCCAAAAAGACCACCATAAAAGCAAAACACTTGTGTTCTTCCCACTTAAGGTTGTTTCCTTTGCTGCAAATTTTGTTTTCCGGCTTGTTGAACCCCCCTATATGACATATCTGTTGTATATAAACTACAAAGTACAAAAACTAGCTGCCAAGTCTGGGTTGTGGACCCCCCTGATTATTTTCAAAGAGTTTAGGAACCTGTGTACGGCTACGGCCCTTGGAGAAATCAGGTGTTGGTGTCTTATAGGAACTTTGGGACTCCCAATATATCCGGTCATTTCTTCCAATGTTGGGGTAAGTTCAAAATCTGAGCAATGAAATATGTTGTGGGCCGGGTCTCAGAACGTAACCAACGCCTTTATGATGTCTCCCCTAGGATTGATCTTCAGCAACCTAGTGAGGCATCCCAGGTATAGATTGACCGTGTCTTGTCCCGATTTACCCAGATCATCCCACCACATATGCAACTCCAAAGAGATCTTGTTCACGATTGTTATTGGCAAATTATGACTTGTGCTCATTCTGCACATTTATTATGGTGATTAAGCAAAAATCATGATTCAATTGACTCAAAAACAAAGCTGACACTTTTTTCAGATTTTCATTTCAAAAGTAAAAACCCGGCTTTACAAATACGGCCTTTCAGCACTTCCGGAGGAAGATTTTAAGGTTGTGCTTGCTAACCGGCCAAAATTTGAAAAAGGCCAAAGGTTGTTGTTCTTGCAGGAACAGTCTTTCGGCTTCCTTTTGCGGACATTCGGCTATTTTTGACAAGAATAGCATCACCTTACTTATTTAAAATAAAATAAGATTTTTGTTCTTTTGGGCTATTTTGCAAAAGGAAAGTTGGACCCGATAGGGGTTGCCTACGTATCCCACGTCCGGTGAGAATCAAATTGGCATAGTTCGGGCAATTTTGACAAAAATAAAACCAACTATTTTTCTTTTCTAAAAACACAAAGATTTTCCTTTTTTTTTCTTTTCTTTAAAAACCACAAAATTTCTTCTTTTTCGTAATTTTGGCAGAGTCTCGGTATGTTTTGGGACATCGGTTTTTCAAAACAGGCACTTATCCCTCTCAACCACCTCATTAATTTTCTCTAAATTTCCCTATAAACTGGTCAACATGCAAATCCGAAGCAAATGAATGTACAAGTAGCAAGTAATGATGCATCAGGATGGTATTTTCGTTTCGGGTACACCTGTCCTAAACAGACCCAACCCCTATGTTGAGTCTCCAAAGTCAAATGCACATGATGCAAACAAATGTTCCTACTAGGGATTTGGCATAAGGCTGAGTTATTCTAGGTTCAAAACCTGGGTATTTGTTCTAGACTTGTGTACCCGAGCGGACAACTCGAGCCGAGGAGGGGGCTACGTACCGGGAACCAAAAGGCCATCCAGCTTAGTAACTTGTCCGATCCTCTTTCTTATTTCAAGGTATGACACTAACAGAATAGGGAGTCTCGACCAGCGAGCACATCCCCGAAGATGAGAAGAGAAGGGTTTCGTAGTAGTTTATATACAGTTTAGATAATATCAAAGCGGTAAAAGCAACATTTAGCACATTAGGCCCAAACATGTAATAAAATCAGATAATAGATAAACCAAATACAACAATTCATCTAAGCTCGAATTCTGAACCCTGAACCAGATATTCTGGGTTCGATCCCCAGCAGAGTTGCCAGAGCTATCACACCTCCTTTTTCCTACACCCCTGTAAGGGTATGAGGGAGTTTTTTCCAACTTAAAGTGACAATCGAAACGGGATTATTTGTTTATTAAATTCAGAGTCGCCACTTAGGATAATTTTATGGTGTCCCAAGTCAACGGTTCAAATCCCGAATCGAGGAAAAGATTGACTCTGTATTACAGTCCGTGAATACAGAAATCCGGGTAAGGAATTTTGTTAACCCGGGAGAAGGTGTTAGGCATTCCTGAATTCCGTGGTTCTAGCACGGTCGCTCAACTGCTATAATTGGCCTATTTACTGATTTTAGTACATGTTTTAACCTATGGTGCAATTTTAAACTTTATAACCGCTTTTATTTAATTACATTTTAGGAAGATTCAACGTCATCTAAAACACATCTTGAATCACGTCACATAAATGCATCCGCGGTCCATGACACATTTTGTTTAATGTTATTGAGATTTGGATTTGGGTCACATAAATGCACACCCGAGTTTAGGAAAGTAAATTTTTAAAATGACGCGCCTAAAGCAACTACGTGTTTGCAATTTTGCGAGGGCCATGGAAATTCAACTAATGGCACGCCTCGATTTCTAAGAATTTGACTTAACTATTCGAGGGTCATCGGTTATCTATTTTTGCCTATGGCAAGCCTCGAATCCGATAACGAAAGGGGCTAATTCATTAACTAGAAGACTAGGGGAATCTGCATCCTTTATTTTAAGCTAAAGTTCGCCAAACTTAATGTTTAACGGGTGGGCAAATTAACTGACCGTTTGATTGTTTAATGAGACTCAGGCCAACATCGGGCCTTGTAGCCTCAAACTGGCTAGGCCCAATTAGATAAGCAATACATGAGGGGCCCAGGAGTCTGCCAAGAGAGATGGTAACGTAGAAGAACAGGCCCAAGAGGCCTATTTCGATGGGTTGCCTATTGTATGCCCATATTAAACCCCAAATTGACAACACGGACATATATGGCGTCAACCAAAATGTCTAACACTATCACAATTTAAACAACCTGATATAGTTAAACAAGGCACTAAACTGAGTTTAGAATTCTCAATTAAAAATACTAAAACCTCACACCAATCTAAACTTGAACAAACCAAATTGCGCTGGTTCAATAATCAACCTCAAACTGGTTTTAAAAGAGCAACTTCGCAGAAGGGAACAAATAGCATTACCAATTGTACAGTTTCAAAGGATAGAATGATTTAGACTACTAACATGTTCAATAATAGCCAAACCTCTTAATATGTTCAACAGTATCTCATCATGAGTACACATCCAACAATCCCTCGAGAGAGCGAACGTCAATAGTTATGAACACCAGTAGCTAACTATTAACATATGAACAAGTTAGTACAAATCACACGCTTGAGCTTGAACTTTTATTACAATGGTCTCATGACGCATATATGTCCAAATAACCATTTCGATAACTCTGTAACCTATGTGTTCATAACTTCAATTCATTTGAATTCCAACCCTCATACTCAAAATCCCCTTCAGAATCAATCCAACGAGCAAACATGGATTCACTTTTCCAAACTTTAGCAATATGAGGAAGGGCTAGACTAACATGCATAATATAGGATTTATATACATAATTACACAAAAATGGAAGAAATAAACTTGAGGTTCAACTTGTATTCAAAGTACTTCATATTCAAAGTGCAAATTCACATTTCACATGTTGTTATGGTTCCAAGAGATACCTGGAGATTGAAAGGAAACAAAAGAGATAATGAATCAGTGGTTGAGCAGCAACAGAACAGTAGCAGAAATCAGTCCCAACAAAACCAACTCAAACCCAGAAAATGATGTGCAACAATCAACAAAAATTGACCAGAACTTCAACCAAACTCTTAAACCACCCAAATCAAACCCTTTCAGCCCCAGATAGATCAGATGTCATTTCAAGAATTCAAAACTTAAGAAATCACAAAAAACCTCAATGAAACAGTAATTTTTAGTGAAATTCTTAGCCTTCTTTATTTTCTAAATTTTTAATTCTTCAATCTCTGCCTTGAAAGGCAAGGAAATATGCCTTTATAGGCAAGGAAGTAGGGCAGCCTAGAAAAGTTCAACTTTGGAATTAGGCCCTTTTCCAATTTTTGTTTTTGTCTAGATAGCCTTAGTTAAACGTCTGAAAATCAACTTAAACCTCCCACTCATCTTCCTAGAAGCTTCTCAAGCAATTACCAAAAGATTTCCTATGCTAATTACCCAGATTACCACCACCTAGACTTCCCAAGTTTCCCCTGAACCCCTGTTAATATACCAGATAGACCAAATGGGACATGGGTCAATTTTGACCCAATTGTTCAGACACAAATGAGACGGAATAGACCCAAAACCCAACCCACAAGATCAAAAATCTATTCGGACCAACTAGCAATTATCTAATTAACAAGTTTTAAACACCGAATAACACAGGACAATTAAAATTTTAGCCTAAATGATTTACTAACTAAACTTAACCAAACTAACAATTTTAAAACTAATCTGATTACAGCCTAACTAAACTAATTAAGAAAAAGACTCCAATTACTCACGCATGAAAAAATAAACTCTAGAACAAATGAAGAATGATTCAAGAAGAGGAGAAGAAACAGAAAACCGAAAAACAAACGAAGAACAGATTAAACCAAAAGAAGAAAAGAAAATATCTAAGAAAAGTTCAGAAAATGAAAGAGGGGACCTGGGTCTTCAAATCCTCAGATTTTCCAGCCAAATCTGATGTTTATTGTGTGCTCTTACGAAGAACACACGAATAAAATCGGATTCGACACGAAATTTCGCCAAAACTTGACTTGGGATTTCTAGGGTTCATCTCTGATCTAAGATTCGAGGAACTAGGGCAATATTCGAGGGTAATGGAGTATGGATTTTGAAAGAGGGGAGTGAGGAGGCTCTAGGGTGTGATTTTGGTGGCGTTTGGAGTTGGCGCCGCCACCGGAGGACGGTGGTAAAGGGTGGCGGCTATTAGGGTTTACGTTGGGTCTCTGGTGTGAGAGAGACGACTGACCTAGGGGGAAAGGAGTTTGGACCTATAAATATTAACGGTAACCCAGTTCCCGTCCGTTGGATTAGGAACGATCGACGGCTCAGATCAAAGCTAATGAAACAGCGTCGTTTTGATTAAGGGGGAGACTGGACCGGGTCAAGGTGGTTTTGGGCTGGGTAAGGGGTGATGGGTAACGTTTGGGCTTCGAATTAATGGCCCATATCTGACTCTCTTCTTATTTTATTCCCCTTTCCTTTTCAATTCAATTTTCCAAAATTCTTTTAAATTAAAATTGAAAATAAAACCTAAATTAATCCCTAATCGAATAATCCTTATCAAATTAAATTAACTAACTCTAAATAATAACTACCACGACTATTTAATTCCCAAATTAAAGAAAGCGACAAAATTCAAAATTAAAATTAAAAGCGCAAAAATAAACTATTTTTGTGATTTTCCTTTTTATAAAACAACTTAATTAATTAATTAATACTAAAATGTTAAATTAAATCCTAAATGTAAATGTACGTATTTTTGTATTTTTCATTAATTAAATAAAATAAACATGCACAAACAAATGCAAACATTTAAAATAAAATGCCACGAAAATCCATAAAATTGCAAATAATAAAAAGAAATTATTTTGTTTTGAAATTATGGGAGTAATTCATATAGGGAAAAAATCACGTGCTCACACACAATATACAACACACTACATTCAATATAAGAACATTTTTTGCTCTCTAACTCAAACATACTCTTTATTTGATCTTATTGCTTACATTTATTGTCTTACTTATATTTATTACATTTCATTAATTTATCTTCATTTATTGCTCATTATTGGCCATAAAGAGTCGCCAACAAATTTATCATAATTGTTAATCCTCCATCGACTGTCCTTTGCCGGGCATCCCACTCGATCTTGAGGCCTCATATACGCAAGCTCGAGGCCCCGATTTCCAGCCATTTGGTTTGATTATTACACTATCTACAAGGTCTTATCTTATCTTTTAATGTTTCACTTAGCATTTATTGCCTAGCAACTAGCATAAAAACAGATCACGTATTTTTAGAACCACAAAATCAAATATAATTGTTATTAGCATTTTCAAGGTAAACAGGTTTCTAAGCCTCAAAACTAAGTTTGGAAGCTCTACTTACCTCAAACCAAACAAAATCCTACTCTACAATGCCTTTGCCTCTCAAATCGACCTCCAAATGTCCCGAATCCCAATCAACTCCGCGAAAATCCCTTCAAGAATCGCCAAAATCCATGATCTCTAGCTCAAAATATGAAAAATGAGCTCAACCCCTCGATTTTGAATTTAACACTGTTAGCCAAGATTTCCTTCTTCGCGAATGCGGCCGTCATCTCGCGTTTGCGTAGACCAACTCATACTGCCTCTCCACTTTACTCTTCGTGACGCGACAACAACTTCACGAACGCGAATGCATAGACCAAGGACATGGAGCCCTCAACTACCTCACTTCTCTTCGCGAGCGCGGAACCACTCACGTGTTTGTGATGCACACACTGCCCTACCCTTAGCATCCCCTCCTTCACGAATGTGAAGAACATAAATTTTCCACCTCAGAAACACTTTTCACGAACGCGAGGCCTCTCTTGCGAACGCATAAGAGGAAAATAGGAAAAAATACAACAGATCAGCTATCTCACCAAGGCCAAAAATGATCTGTTAACCACCCGAAATTCATCTGAGGCTCTCTGGACCTTAACCAAGCATACCAACACGTCCCATAACATCATACGAACTTAATCGAACCTTGAAATCACTTAAAACACCAAATTACACATAGATTCAAGCCCAAATAACTTCTAAACTTTTGAATTCCACAAACGATGTTGATACCTACCAAACCACATCCGAATGACCTCAAATTTTGCACACACATCAGAAATAACATCATGAATCTAATCCAACTTCTCAAAATCCAATCCGACCCGGATATCAAAATTTCCAATGCCTGCCAAAATTCTAACTTTTGCCAATTCAAGCCTAATTCTACCAGGGACCTCCAAACCACATTTCGGACGCGTTCCTCAGTTCAAAATCACCTAACGGGGCTAATGGAACCATCAAAATTCATATCCGAGGTCATTTACACATAAGTCAACATACAGTCAACTTTTCCAACTTAAGCTTTCAAATAAGAGACTATGTGTCTCAATTCACTCTGAAACCACTCCAAACATGAACCAATCAACCCAGTATATCATAATATAGAAAAAGAACACAAAGAAGCAGGAAATGGGGGAACATGGCTATAACTCTCAAAACGACTGGCCGGATCGTTACATGAACGTCAGGAAAACCAAAACCATCCACGAACAGAAGTCGTAATACATCATACGAAGCTATTCAATACCTCAGCCATCGAGTGAAATGTAAATGCTCAAAACGGCTAGTCGGGTCATTACAAAATTAAATAGCAGTTTATGAATTAAAAACTCAATCACATAATGAATTGTTGGATATTTAAACCAGCATATAATTAAGCTTTAGCGTTTCACTCTGGTGAGAACCACGGAAATAATCCAATATAACATTTTGGAGTTTGATTTTTTTTCATATGAAATTCTAGCATATTATCTAGAATTCATAGTGTGCTCCAGTTTCCATCATTTAACTCATTTAGCTCTGATCTTTTTTTCTTAAACATTCAACTATTTTTTAGTTATGATCTCAATCACAAACATAAATTGTTGGTGATTCAATCTGCAACTGTTTCATGTCAAAACTTTACTAGGGTATTTTTAATCAGTTAGAACTCAATTACAACACAAACTGAAATTGCTGCAATAATTACGACAAAAATTGAAAAATAAGGACTTACTTTAACATCCGATTTGAAATCTATGCGTACAGAATGAGAAATTTGTAGGTAGATGAAGCAGAAATCTGTAGGAAGACGATGCAAAAATCTGTAGGTTTGACAATGTAGAAGCGAGCATAAGATTTATAGAAGAACCACGAGTATTTTTGTCCAAAAAAAATTTTCATCTAAAAGTGGTGGCTAAGTCCCCGTTTAGCCATAGGTTTTGCCAAGAAAAATTCAGATGTTTTTGGCAAATATCTATTTGTTTATAGATTTTATTCATATTTTGGTAAATATTCAAATCCCAAAAACAGCTCAGGGCAATTTTTAAAAGAATTTCAAAAGTTGCCCTAAACTTTTGTATTTTATTAAAAAAGCTCACTTTTTGTTATTATGACCCAACTAATCCATATATACCCATTTTTCTCTCATTAAACTCACACGTTTTGCCCTTCTCTATAATTGTCACGACCCCGGTTCACCTGCGAAAGATAAACCAAATTTGTGGAAGAAAAGAAAAAAACAAGTCAAAACAGAAATAGTATAATAAAACAATATTTGAAAGTGTCACTCGGCATACACAGTACCAACTCTCATAAACTAATACAGTTTTTCCCAAAACCCGGAAACCCATGAATCACAAGCTACGAATATAATAAAATGCTCTAACTCCGGAATGTCTACATCAATAGAAGAAGATAGAAGGGCTATCACTACAAGATAGAATGGAAAGGGACTCCTCGGTCTGCGGACGCGACAGATATACCTCGAAGTCTCTGGAGTAGTCGCCTCGCCTCAAGGGTGATAGGACTGAGTCAAGGTACCTGGATCTGCACATCTGCAGAAAAGGGCATGAGTACACCGCATCGGTACTCAGTAAGTGCCAAGCCTAACCTTGGTCGGGTAGTGACGAGGAATGTCAGAGCCCTACTGAGATAAATTAAAAATATAAGGTACGACAGTATAAGATAAGCGATATAGTTGAAAGCTAACAATATGAATCTAATACATGAAAATAAAGAACTCAATAACTAAAACAGAGACAGAGACAATCACAAGGATAATAACCGGGGATCTCTTAGTATCCCGAGGTTCTCTTAGTACCCTCAATATATGCCAGGGATCTCTCGGTATCCCGAGGATCTCTTGGTATCATCAATATATGCTAGGGATCTCTCGGTATCCCTAGGATCTCTTGGTATCCTCAATATATGCTAGGGATCTCTTGGTATGCTCACTTCAGCTCAAATTATGGGTACGTACAGGGAATCTCCCGGGATGCCGTCCCGTAGTCCCAAAGTAAAACACATAACAATAGCACAAGGAATACTCAATTAAACTCAACTTCATACCAAGTAAAGTAGGAAATTCTAACCAAGCATGTTCCACATAATACAAATAAAGTAGTTTAAGCAAATAAAACAATTAAGTCAATTAGGCATCCTTCTCTAAGCTAGCAGCAGATTTAAATTCCAAGTAGTAAAGCAGGCAAAGAAAAACACAATTTAAGCTATTTTAGTGAAAATAGGATTTTCAACAATTAGCACAAGTATGCACTCGTCACCTCATTTACAAGGCATTTCAATTATCACAATATCAATCCTAAGTGGAAAGCCCCCCACACAAGGTTAGGCAAGCCACTTACCTCGAACTAGCTCAAACCAATCCGAAATCATGCACTTGCCACGAGTACTCGACTCCAAATGACCCAAATCTATTCTATTCAATTTCATAATGTAAATAATACTTCAAGTAACTGATTCTACAATTAAGTTCTAAGCTAATATGCGAAATTAGGTAAAATGACCAAAACGCCCCTCAAACCAACATCTCGGAATCGGGTGAAATTTACATTTTCAGAATCCTAATACTCCCACGAGTCTATACATAACAAGAACACTGAAATTGGAGCTCAATTGACCCCTCGAATACCCATTTTAAGGTCTCATAATCTCAAGCCCTAATTACCCATTTTTCCCAAATTTTTCACCACTAATTAGGTCTTTAATCACATATAAATGAGTTATGAAGTCAAAAATGTTACCTCCAAGTGATTCCCCTTTGGTTCCCTCAAAAATGACCCTCAAAAGCTTCAGTCCCGTTCAAAAATGATAAAAAAATGAAATAAGGGTCGCGGATGGCTATTTAAATACTGCCCAGGTATTCCATCTTCGCGAACGCGGAAGGCCCCTCACATTCGCGAAGCACAATTTTACTTGGGCCCAGATTTCTTCATCGCGAACGCGATGCCCGGGACGCGAACGCAAATCACAACTTCCTCCTACTACACGAACGCGGCAAAGCCATCGCAAACGCGTAGGTATAGAACTTCCAGCTTCACGAACGCGGGAAACACTTAGCGAATGTGAAGCAAAAATTCCTCAACAGTCCCATCTCCTCTTCATGAACGTGAGACCCCACTCGCGAATGATAAGAAGGAAACCAGAAATGACTGCTGCAACATTTTCTGCAATTTCCTAAGTTCCAAAAATGACCCGTTGAGCATCCAAAACACACCCGAGGCCCTCGAGACCTAAACCAAACCTACCAACATATCCCATAATATCATTCAAACTTGTTCCAACCTTCAGAGTACTCAAAACAACATCAAAACACCAATTTAGTATCGAATTCAAGCCTAAGAACTTCAAAACTCTCAAAATATGCTTTCGATCAAAAAGTCTATCAAACCTCGTCCGAATGACCTAATATTTTGCACACACGTCACATTCAACACTGCAGAGCTACTCCAACTTCCAGAATTCCATTTCGACCCTCGGATCAAAATCTCACTATCGAACCAGAAACTTCAAAAATTCAACTTTCGATATTTCAAGCCTAAATTGGCTACGGACCTCCAAAACATAATCCAAATAAATCCTCCCGACAACTCACAATAGCAGAAAGAAACACGGGAATAATAGTTAATAGGGGATCGGGGCATTAATTCTTAAGACTACCGGCCGGGTCGTCACAATAAATAGAAGAAAACATTTGCCAAAGTTGTTGTGCCAATCTGTGGCAATCCACCTCAAAGATAATATTTGAAGGTAATTTGCTAAAATCTGCTAATGTTTGTATAAATTTTCTTCAAATTTTTTCACTTGTTTTGTATTAATTTTCTTCAGTGTTGTTGGGTATTTTTTATAGTTTTTAAAACTTATGGGTATAAGTCACATTTCATGTTTTTTTAAAAGTGAAATATGTGTTGAAAAATTATGTCCAAACAGATTTTCATCTTCAAACCAAACTTTACCCAAATAAGATTTTTTAAAATAAATTTGGAAATATATGGTCAAACGCTAGCTAAATATCAATTTATTTTGAATCTGTGGCTTATTTTCAACAACTAGTGTAAAAATGGTAGTTTCTTTGTTTTTCTCTTATACTTTTTACCTTCCTATACTACATATGAAACTTTATTACCCTCCCTAATCAAGTTTTAACTTAATTACATGGTCATATATAATTTATCAATTATATATAAATTAGTTTTAAATGAGTATCATTTTATATTAGGAATTGAATAAGGAATATCAGTTATTTCCTTATCCTTTTGTATTATTTTTCTTTAGAGTTGTCGGGTATTTTTGATAGTTTTTAAAACTTATGGTTATAAGTTACATTTCATATTTTTTCAAAAGAAAGTGAAATATGTTTTGAAATATTATGTCCAAAAAGATTTTCATCTTCAAACAAAATATCACTCAAATCATATTTTTTAAAATAAATCAGGGAATCTATTGCAAAACGCTAGCTAAATATTAATTTCTTTTGAATCTCTGGCTTATTTTCAAAGACCAATGTAAAAAAGGTTGTTTCTTTTTTTTTTCCTTACACTTTTTACCATCCTATACTACATATGAACCTTTATTACCCTCCCTAATCAAGTTTTAACTTAATTACATGGTCATATTCTGTAACAACCCGACTGGTCATTTTGAGCATTTGCACTTTTGTTGGTAGTTTGAGCGCACGAGTATTCCCGCATGATGTATTATGACTTGTTTGAATCGTCCGCTCTGGTTTTCAAGTTATTCGGAATCGATTTGGAAGAATGAACATCAAGATTTAAGCTTTAAATTGGAAGAGTGGACCAAGTTTGACTTTTTAGCATTGACCTCGGATTGGAGTTTTGATGGTTCTATTAGGTCTGGATGGTGATTTTGAACTTGGGCTCATGCTAGATTTGCATTTAGATGTTTCTAGAAGGATTCAGCACTAATTGGCTAAAGTTGGAAATTTAAAGGTTTGGAAATTCATAAGTTTGAACGGAAGTTGACTTTGAGGATATTGGATTCAGATTGTAGTTTTGGCAATTGGAATAGCTTCGATATGTCAATTGGGACTTGTATGCAAAATTTGAGTTCATTCCAGGTTGATTTAATATGTTTCGGCGCTAGTTGTGGAAGTTGAAAGTTCAAAGTTAATCGATTTTGATTTGAGGCGCGATTCATCGTTTTGATGTTGCTATAAGAGATTTGTAGCCTCACGTAGGTCCGTGTTATATTTTGGGACTTGTTGGTACGATTTGACGGGTTCCCGACGGGCTCGGGTGTATTTTGGATCATTGGTTGAGAGATTAGTTAAATGAAGTAATTTGAAGTTTGACCATGGTCAATATCGGGTCAAGACGACCTCTTTTCGGTGTTTTGAGGGTACGAGCAGATCCTTAGAATGTTTTATGATTTAAATGCATATATGATTTGCGTCTTCGGATGATTTTCGGGGTGGTTTCAGATCATTTCGGTGAAGTTTGGGTTTGCTAGTGCTGGTACTTCGCAACTGCGAACTTTTTGTTGCAATTGCAAACATCTAGTCGCAATTGTGAACATTTGGTTGCAATTGTGAACTCCTCAATTGCGAACATATGGTCGCAAATGCAACATCCACAACTGGGTTAAAAGTTGGAATTTCGGGATTTTAGCTCATTCTTTCATATTTTCAACCCTATACTCGGATTTGTGTGATTTTGGAGGCGATTTTCATCAAAAGGATTGGGTTAAGTGTTCTCTACTTGGTTTTGATTATATTTCATGAATCTATCTTCGATTTTCACATTTGGATTATGATTTTTAAAGAGAAACTTGGGGGTTTTTGTCTAAACTTTTCTAAATTGAATTTTTGAGTTTTGAACATCGATTCGGAGTTGGATATGAATGAAATTAGTATGGTTGGATTCGTAATTGAATGGGTTGTTGGATTTCGTAAGTTTGGTTGGGTTTCGAGGTGCAATCCCGGGTTTGACTTTTTGGTTGACTTTGAGTAAATGTGTAAAGATTCAACCTTTATCGATTGGGTTTGCTTCCTATGGCATTATTTGATGATTTTGAGTTGCTTTTGGCTAGTTTCAAGCCGTTCGGAGGATGATTTGAGCGGGATGGCGCTTCTAGTGTATCGATTTAGCTTATTTGAGGTAAGTGTCTTGCCTAACTTTGTTGAGTGAATTTTTTCCACTATTTGACATTATTTGCTACATGCGGCGGTGATACATATATGAGATGAAGAGCATATATGTATGTTCCAGGGTTAATCATGCTCGGGAATAGATTATGCTATGAATTGTGCTTTGTAGAATTACGTGACCTCGCTTCATGTCTTACTTGACTCATAGATACTAAGAGCATAGAATTAAATGTTAGAAACCAAGATTTAGTTTATTATAACTTGATTAACATTTGACAGAATTATGAGAAAACATTGATGTGTCTAATTCGGTCATCACTATGCTTAATTATTAATACATTGCTATGGCCGATATTCTTGAGATACTAGATTTTGTACTCGTGTTACAGATCATTCGTGAGATTTGTTGAAATACTTGAATAATAAGGTTCTTGAAGGTTTATTGAACTATTCTCGGCTTGAAAGTTGTGATTGGGATTCATTTGGAATATTCGTTTAAACACTCTCCTTGATGTTATTTATGCTTCCTACCATGTTTGCCATTGATATACATATGTTTGGTAAGAAAGAGTGTAAAGCACGAAGGGCGATGTTGTGCCATGTTATGAGAGTGTAAAGCACGAAGGGTGATGTCATGCCATGTTATGTGAGAGTAAATCACAAAGGGTAATGTCGTTCCATATCATTTGAGAGTAAAAGCATGAAGGATGATGTCGTGCCATGTTATGTGAGTGTAAAGCACGATGGGTGATACCGTGTCATTTCATTTATATTATCATGCTTTTAAATTATGATGAGTTCATGGCATGATAGGGGTTTCCGTGTAGGTGAGGACAAGGGAAATGTTGTCGCGCCCCGTTTTCTCGCGAAAGCGGGTTTCGACATTGACAACTCTTTTAAAGGAAGGGTTAAAAGAGAAGAGTCGCCACCTAACGATTTTTAAGGTGAATTAGGGCACCTATTTGCAAATGACTCGGGTTAAACTAGTTTGCATCACCAAAGATCGGGTAAGAGCTCGAAATTACCTCAAAGAGAAGGTGTTAGGCACTCTTCGAGGTCCACAACTGTGAGTCCCAGCCGAACTTGAATTATATGGATTAGTCAAATAAATGAAGAGAAGGAGAGCACAAGGTTTGAAGTTTTATTATTATAAAAGACTTTGAGTAAATGAGTACAAACACTTGAAAAAATAAAAGGGAAATAAGATGGGGTGGGCTAAGTTTTTTAGCCTAAAAGATCACCTCGTGCAACATAAATAATACTTCGTAACTCCCTCGAGATGGGGTGTAACTCATATTATTTAGTGGGTACAAACTATCATCTTCTGCTACTCGATCACTATTTTTAAGTTATTTACCTAAAGTGATCTAATCAATTCTAACTCATATCCTATGCGTACACTACCCGTCCCATATCTATGGTCCAGGAGGCATTGGACCTCTATTTTTGGTAGTTCTAGACTTTACTTAGGTTGCTCAGAAAATGTCAAAACTAGGGGACATAGAAAAACACGTTGGACTTCACATATAGGGAATTAAAGGCTCAAGTTAGCCTCCACACTTAGACAGCAAATGCACACGAAACAGGTTTTCATGATTTCTATGTGATAGGCATCAAGGCATGCAAGCAATTTTAGGAACCAGCATTATTCATGTACAGGAATGCATAGGTTGTTACACACTGATTATTGAGACTATAAGTTTCCAGTTATTAAACCTGTTATGTCTCTGTGACTCGTGCAGTAAGGGGTAATGAAAACGATTAAGAGGAGCCCAGAATTATTTGTGCATATTAAATGTCCTAAGTGCATAATAAACCATATTGAAAAATGTAGCATTGACCCTTATTAAGACGAAAAATGATATACTACAGCTAGGATCTCTAATGATTAGCACTTGGAGCTGATTTTATTATTACACTTAACCCTATAGACATGTTTTCTAGGTGACAACATGATGCATTAACGAATGAGATAATTAGAGTCCTATAGGCAATATCTCTAGTGGATATGCTGCAACAATACCAATTAAAAGAATATTCAACTTTCGGCATTTCAAGCCTAAATTAGTTATGGACCTCCAAAACACCATCCGAACATGCTCCTAAACCCGAAATTACCCAACGGAGCTAATGGAACCATCGGAATTCCATTCCGAGGCCGTCTTCACACTGTTCCGACTACGGTCAACTTTCTAGAACTTAAGCTCTCATTTAGGGACTAAGTGTCCCAAAATTCTCCGAAACTCCCAATAATTCCTCCCGGCAACTCACAATAGCAGAAACAAACACGGGGAAAGAAGTTAATAGGGGATCGCGGCGTAAATTCTTAAAACGGATAGCCAGGTCGTTCCATCCTCTCACACTTAAACATTCATTCATCCTCGAACGAGCATAGAGACATACCTCAAGTAGTGAAAAGATGAGGGCAACAGTTGCGCATATCCTACTCGGTTTCCCAGGTCGCCTCCTCGACCGGCTGATCCCGCCACTGCACCTTCACTGATGCACTATTCTTTGAACTCAGCTTTTTAACCTGCCTGTCCAATATTGCCCTTGGCTCTTCAACATAAGATAGATCCTTGTCCAACTGGACTTAACTGAAATCCAACATGTGCGACGGATCCCTGTGATACCTCCGGAGCATAGAAACATGAAATACCGGATGAACTCCAACCAAGCTGGAAGGTAAAGCAAGCTCATAAGCAACCTCCCAACATGCCTCAATATCTCAAAAGGGCGAATAAACCTCGGACTCAACTTCCCCTTCTTCCCAAATCTCATAACGCCATTCATAGGCAAAACCCGAAGCAGAAGCCGCTCTCCAACCATATAGGAAATGTCACGCACCTTCCGGTCTGCCTAGCTCTTTTGTCTGGACTGGGCTGTACGGAGTCTATCCTGCATTATCTTAACCTTTTCCAAAGCATCCTGAACCAAGGCTGTGCCCAATAATCTGGCCTCACCCAGCTCAAACCAACCCACCGGGGATCTACACCGCCTACCATATAAAGCCTCATACGGTGCCATATGAATGCTGGACTGATAGTTGTTGTTGTAGGCAAACTCCGCCAATGGCAAGAACTGATCCCAAGACCCTCCAAACTCAATCACACACGCACGGAGCATATCCTCAAGAATCTGAATAATGTTCTCGGACTATCCATCTATCTGAGGGTGAAATGTTGTACTCAACTCCACCCGAGTACACAACTCATGCTGAACGGCCCTCCAGAATCGTGATGTGAACTGAGTACCCCTATCGAAAATGATGGAAACTAGAATACCATGCAGACGAACAATCTCCCAGATATAAATCTCCGCCAACCGCTCAGAAGAATAAGTAGTACACACATGAATGAAGTGCGCGGACTTGGTCAGCCGATCCACAATCACCCAAACAGCATCGAACTTTCTCAAAGTCCGTGGGAGCCCAAGTACAAAGTCCATGGTGATATGCTCTCACTTCCACTCTGGGATCTCTATCTGTTGAAGCAACCCACCCGGTCTATGAGGCTCATACTTGATGACAGTTGAGGCACCGAGCTACAAATCCAACTATATCTTTCTTCATTCGCCTCTACCAGTAGTGCTTCCTCAAATACTAATACATCTTTGCGGCTCCTGGATAAATAGAATACCGCGAACTATGGGCGTCCTCTAGAATCAACTCCCGAAGCCCTTCAACATTGGGTACACAATTCAACCATGCATCCTCAATACCCCGTCATCACCAATGGTCACATCTCGAGTATCACCATGATGAAACTTGTCTTCGAGGACAAGCAAATAAGGGTCATCATACGGACGCTCCCTGATACGATCAAATAAGGAAACCCGAGAAACCACGCAAGCTAGAACCCGACTAGGCTCCAAAAGATCCAATCTCACAAGCTGGCTGGCTAAGGCCTGAACATCCATCACCATAGGCCTCTCTAATGCTGGTAAATAAGCCAAACTCCCCAAACTCTCTGCATGGCGACTCAAGTCATCGGCCACCACATTGGCCTTGCTTGGGTGATACAAAATAGTGATATCATAGTCCTTCAGCAACTCTAACCATCTCTTTTGGCGCAAATTTAGATCCTTTTGCTTGAATAAGTCCTGCAAGCTCCGATGATCCGTATAAATCTCACAAGGGACCCCGTACAAATAATGACGCTAGATCTTAAGGGCGTGAACAATGACAGCTAAATCAAGGTCGTGGACAGGATAATTCTTCTCGTGAACCTTCAACTGTCTGGATATGTAGGCATTTACCCTACCGCCCTACATCCAAACCGCTCCAAGGACAATCTTTAAGGCATCACAATAGACCGTGTAAGACCCCGAACTTGTAGGCAATATCAAAATTGGGGTTGTAGTCGGAGCTATCTTGAGCTTCTGAAAGCTCGCTGCACTCTTCCATCCATTGGAATGGAGCATCCTTCTAGGTCAACCTGGTCATAGGGGTTGTAATCGATGAAAACCCCTCAATAAAATGACGGTAATAACCTGCCAAGCCAAGAAAACTGCGGATTTCTGGAGATGAGGATGGTCTGGGCCAACTCTACACAGCCTCTACTTTCTTCGGATCCACTTGAATACCCTCACTCAACACCACGTGGCCTAAGAATGCCACGGAATCCAACCAAAACTCACCCTTCGAGAACTTAGCATATAACTTCTTTTCTATCAAGGTCTAAAGCACTGCCCTCAAGTGTTGCTCATGATCTTCCCGACTTCGGGAATACACCAGAATATCATCAATAAAAATAATGACGAACGAGTCAAGATATGGCCGGAACACACTGTGCATCAAATGCATAAAGTCTGCTGGGGCATTGGTTAGCCCAAATGACATAACAAGGAACTCGTAATGACCATACCGAGTCCTGAAAGTAGTCTTCGGGATATGTCGCTCCCGAATCTTCAACGGATGGTAACCTGAGCGCAATTTAATCTTAGAAAACACATGTGCGCCCTGAAATTGGTCAAATAGATCATTAATACGAGGCAAAGGATAACGGTTCTTCATTGTAACTTTGTTCAACTGGCGATAATCAATACATCTACGCATAGAACCATCCTTTTTCTTCACAAACAAGACAGAAGCACCTCAAGGTGATACACTGGGTCTAATAAAACCCATATCAAGCAATTCCTATAACTGATCCTTCAACTCCTTCAACTTAGGAGGAGCCATACGATACGGAGGAATAGAAATGGGCTGAGTGCCGTCAACAGATCAATGCCAAAATCAATATCTCTATCAGGCGACATGCCTGGAAGATCAGCTGGAAACACATCAAGAAAATCCCATACTACTGGGACTGAATCAACTGAAGCGGTAACAATACTGACATCTCTTATAGAAGTTAAATACGCGTCGCACCCCTTCTCAACCATTCGTTGAGACTTAAGGAAAGAAATAACTCTACTGAGAGTGTGATCTAAAGTACCCCTCCACTCAACACGCGGTACACCTGGCATAGCCAGCGTCACGGTTTTGGCATGACAATCAAGAATAGCATAATGGGGAGACAACTAGTCCATGCCCAAGATAATATCAAAATCTACCATGTTGAGTAACAATAAATCGACTCTGGTCTCAAAACAACTAATAACAACCAAACACAACCGATAAATGCGGTCTACAACAAGAGAATCTCCCACAGGAGTAGAAACATAAACAGGGAAACTCAAAGAATCCCGAGGTACACGCAAATGCGGAGAAAAAATAAGAAGACACAGAAGAGTAAGTGGAGCCTAGATCGAATAGAATCGATGCATCTATGTGACAAACCAGTATAATACCTATGATGATAGAATCAGAGGCAACAACCTCGGTACGGGTAGGAAGGGCATAGTATCGGGCCTTGACTCCCCCTCTAGGGGGACCTCTACCTCCTCGACCTCCACCTCTAGCTAGCTGAGTAGGTGGGGTAGCAACTGGAGCTATAAACGGGGCACGTTGTGGCTGAGAAGTCTATGGAGGTGCACTCCTCCCAAGTCTAGGGCAATCCTTCACCACATGGCGTGTGTCACCACACTCAAAACAAGCTCTGGAGGACATAGCGGCTGTGACTGGCTCGGGCCATATCTGCTTGACTAACCTCTGAAAGCACCCCGCGCAGGAGGTGCACTAGATACCGGAAGTGCATAATAAGGCTCTTGAGGACTAGGAGGAGCTGAAATACCACTGGCTGCTGGAAGAGATGAATGAATAGGGTGACTCATATAACCCCTACCATAATGACCTGCAGATGGGGAATGGGCACCAGAATAATGGCCCGACTCTCAAGACCTCTTGCCCTCTATCTCCCTAGCATGCATACCCTCAATCTTCCTAGCAATGCTCATCACCTGCTGATAAGAAATATCCATCTCCAACTCATGATCCATGCTAGACCTAATGGTAGGAATAAGCCCCTCAATATACCGACGAACCCTCTCGCGAATAGTAGAAACCAAGGCTTGGGCATGTCTAGCCAAACTAGTGTAACAGACAGCATACTCCGAGACAGTCATAACACCCTGGCGCAGATGCTCAAACTCTGCGCACCATGTGTCCCTGAGGCTCTGAGGAACAAACTCCCTAAGGAACATATCTAAAAACTGAGTCTAATTCAGTGAAGCTACCTCATCCGGACTATCTAACTCATAGGTGCACCACCACTCATAGGCGGCTCCTCGAAGCTAGAAGGCAGTGAAAGACACCCACTCGATCTTGATATACCCATAGTGCGGAGGATATGGTGACACTCCTCCAGAAATCCCAAGGCATCATCTGAGGCAAACTCGCTGAATATAGGAGGATCATACTTCTTGAACCTCTCAAGCCTCTGCTGCTCATCCTCTGAAACCACTGCCCTATCCTCGGGCTGACCTGGGGCTACAGGCGGTACATGAATAACCTCAGAACTTGATCCACATGCACTCGTTACTCAGGAGTGTGGGCGGTGAGAGTCTGTGCTCCTCCCCCGGCCTGAGATGTAGCTGTAGCAAGGGGAAGCAACCCTGCCTGAGCCAAAGTGGTGTACATGCTCATGAATTGTGCTAGAGTCTCATGAAGTGCTGGAGTAGTATTAGCAGTAGGCGTATCAGATGTCTGGACTCCGGCTGGAACTACTGGTGGTACCTCGGTGGTAGCTCACGCAGGTGCTCTGACTGCACCACGTGCGCGTCCTCGGCCTCTACCCCGGCTCTGGCCCCGACCCCGAACTCTGACGACTATAGTAAGGGGTGCGGGTGCCTGATCATCTCGGGTAGCGCGTGTCCTCACCATCTGTGAGAGAATAGAAGATAGAAGTTTAGAATTGTGATATCAAAATCTCGCATGAAAAGGAAATCAAATGAGGTGTAATTTTCCTAACAGTTACATATCCTCTCGTAGATAAGTACAGACGTCTCTGTACCGATCAACGAGACTTTAATAAACTAGCTTGTGACTCATGACTACTATGAACCTTGAGCTCTGATACCAACTTGTCACGACCCTGGTTCGCCCTCCGTGAACTATCATAATGGCACCTAGTCTCTATGACTAGGTAAGCCTAACAATGCGAAAAATAAACCAATTTGCAGAAGAAATAATAAAAACAAAATAGTGAATAAAACAGTGTTTAAAAGTGTCGCTCGGCATACACAACAACAACTCTCAAAATCTGAATACATTTCCTAAAACCCGGAATCTCATGATCACAAGCCTTTGAATATCTACCAGTATCTAACTCCAGAATGTATATCAAAGGAAAAGAAAATACAGAAGGGATAATACTAAAAAGGGGGAGTAGAAAGGGACTCTTCGGCCTGCGGACGTGGCAGATATACCTCGGAGTCTCTACAAGCGCTTCGTCTCAAGCGTGAGGAGTCTGAGTGGAGGTACTTGGATCTGCACGTGAAAAACATGCATAGAAAGGGAATGAGTACACCACAGCGGTAGTCAGTAAGTGCCAAGCCTTACCTCGGTCGGGTAGTGACGAGGAAGGTCAGGGCCCTACTGAGATTAAATGAGATATAAGGTGCGACAGTATAAGATAAAGTAGTACAACTGAAAGATAACAATAAGAATCAACATAGGATAATAAGTGCCCCTCTTTGACTGGAAACACGAAGTAATTTCAGACAAAGAACGACTAGAGAGGTTTTTTGACCCAGCCCTTATTTGGGGAGACCAAAACTAAGAGAAAGGAGAATGTGACCGAGCCATGGTATCTGGGATGCCTACATATCCTTGGCTATAAATGAATCAGGCCACATGTAGTTCAGAAGTGAGTGAGAGGATAGAGTATACCAAGGTAGAGAGTCGATCAAGGTGCCGTTCCGTCGAGGTTTCGGTCTGCGGTCTTGATGTTAAATCAAAATAAAAAAAGTGAAAAAGACTAACTAAGCCTGTCAACTATGAGTTACAAGATTCCTATCTATAAGTCTTTTGAAGCTTGATCTTGTGTCTTTGCGACTCTGTGGTGCATCTTGAGCTGTTGACTTGTACTCTCCAGGTGAGCTTCCTTTGTTGCTGACTTGAAATGCATTCTAAAGTGAATTCCCTTGTTTTCCAGGTGGGCGCTTGATTGCCAAAACTTGAATTGTCTTCCTTTGAAACTTGAACTGCTTTACTTTGAAACTTGAATTGTTTTCCCTTATTCTCCAGGGAGGCGCCTGATTGCTGAAACTTGAACTGTCTTCCTTCGAAACTGCTTTCCCTTGAAACTTGAACTGTCTTCCCTTATTCTCCAAGTGGGCGCCTGATTGCTGAACTTGACCTGTCTTCCTTCAAAACTTGAACTACTTTCCCTTGAAACTTGAACTGTCTTCACTTGTTCTCCAGGTGGGCACCTGATTGCTGAAATTGACCCGTCTTCCTTCGAAACGAGTTTCCCTTGAAACTTGAGATAATTCCGAAACAAATTTCCTTGTTCTCCAGGTGGGTGCCTCCAATCAAAACAACAAAACAAACAAAAATTTCTGCCTTAGTTTGCACTCGAAAGATTTCTGAGTTGTTAGCAAAACTGTTAACCACTTATATTATTGATGTAATGATAAAAGTAAACTAGAGACTCGACTAGGATGTGCATCTGCTATGAGTAAGACCAAGAAACTTTGACCAGCAAATGCATCCGCTAAAAATAAAACCTGAAAGACCCAGATTAGGAAGTGCGTCTCTTACGGGTGAACTTGAATGAACCAAACTAGGAAGTGCGTCTCCTAAGGCTGAAACTTGAATGAACCAAACTAGAAAGTGCGTCTCCTAAGGATAAACCTTGTATGACTCACACTAGGAAGTGTGTCTCCTAGGGGTAAAACTTGTATGACTCACACTAGGAAGTGCGTCTCCTAGGGGTAAAATCTCAATTTGGGAAGTGCGTCTCCTAAAAGTATATCCTGAAAAACCTAGACTAGGAAGTGCGTCTCCTAGGGGTGAAACTTCAATGATTCAAACTAGGAAGTGTGTCTCCTAGGGATAAAATCTCAATGTAGGAAGTGTGTCTCTTAAAACAAAAATATAACTTGAAATACCTAGACTAGGAAGTACGTCTCTTAAAGGTGAAACTTCAATGACTCAAACTAGGAAGTGCGTCTCCTAGGAATGAATTTAAATGACCCAAACTAGGAAGTGTGTCTCCTAGAACAAAATTTAACATGAAAATCCAGACTAGGAAGTGCTTTTCCTAGGGATGAAACTTCAATGACTCAAACTAGGAAGTGCATATCCTAGGGGTGAAATCCCAATTTAGGAAGTGAGTCTCCTAAAACAAAATATAACTAGAAATACCCAGACTAGGAAGTGCATCTCCTAGGGGTGAAACTTTAATGACTCAAACTAGGAAGTGTGTTTCCTAGGGGTGAAATCTCAATTTAGGAAGTGCGTCTCGTGAAAGTGTATCCTGAAAGACCTAGACTAGGAAGTGAGTCTCCTAAGGGTAAAATCTCAATTTAGGAAGTGCATCTCCTAAAAGTGTATCCTGAAAGACCCAGGCTAGGAAGTGCGTCTCCTTAGGGTGAAATATCAATGACTCAAAGTAGGAAGTGCGTCTCCTATGAATGAATTTAAATGACCCGGACTAGGAAGTGTGTCTCCTAGAACAAAATATAACCTGAAAATCCAGACTAGGAAGTGTTTTTCCTAGGGATGAAACTTCAATGACTCAAACTAGGAAGTGCATATCCTAGGGGTGAAATCTCAATTTAGGAAGTGAGTCTCCTAAAACAAATTATAACTGGAAAGACCCAGACTAGGAAGTGCGTCTCCTAGGGGTGAAACTTTAATGACTCAAAGTAGGAAGTGTATCTCCTAGGGGTGAAATCTCAATTTAGGAAGTGCATCTCGTGAAAGTGTATCCTAAAAGACCCAGACTAGGAAGTGAGTCTCCTAGGGGTAAAATTTCAATTTAGGAAGCGCATCTCCTAAAAGTGTATCCTGAAAGACCCAGGCTAGGAAGTGCATCTCCTTAGGTTGAAACTTCAATGACTCAAACTAGGAAGTGCGTCTCCTAGGAATGAATTTAAATGACCAAAGCTAGGAAGTGTGTTTCCTAGAGGCAAAATCTCAATTTAGGAAGTGCGTCTCCTGAAAGCATATCCTGAAAGACCCAGACTAGGAAGTGCGTCTCCTAGGGGTGAAACTCAATTTAGGAAGTGCGTCTAAGACAAAATATAACCTGAAAGACCAAGACTAAGAAGTGTGTCTCATAGGGGTGAAACTTCAATGACCCAAACTAGGAAGTGTGTCTCCTAGGAATGAATTTAAATGAACAAAGCAAGGAAGTGTGTCTCCTAATAAGTATAATCTGAAAGACCCCTACTAGGAAGTGCGTCTCCTAACGGGTAAATTTTCAGTGACTCCAACCAGGACGTGCGTCTCCTAGGGATGAATTTAAATGACCAAGACTTGGAAGTGGGTCTCCTAGGGGTGAAACCTTCAGTGACTAAAAGTCATATGATCCAAACTAGGAAGTGCGTCTCCTAAGGATAAAATCTCAATTTAGGAAGTGCGTCTCCTACAATAAAATATAACTTGAAAACCCACACTAGGAAGTGTTTCTCCTGGGGGTGATGTGTGATCTTCTCAATAGCCTTTGCGTAAGCAGAATTGGGGCATTACACCTGAAAATTTCAAGCTTCCAAGCTTTGATATGAACATAGCTTCCGTCCCTATTTCAGAAAAAGAAAACTTGCGAGTTTAAACATGGTGGTTGTTTTGTGGCCTTGACTTTGCGGCGATTGCTCCTTCACTTGCCATGATAACTTTGATTTCAACTTGAAAGACATTTCTTGTTTATTGACAAAATACTTTCTTTGTCACCCTTATTACAGAAAACACCTTTGATCCGTTCAAACCCAATACTCTTTATCTGTTGCATTGTGCTCATGAATTGCCATTTACCGAACCTTTGCATTTCTCATGAATCCCAAAGCACGCCGATTGTTATCCATTCAGTGCGTATACTGCTCTTTCCTGACTTATGTCGCTTTGATGTGCTAACCAGACTCCGCTTTGTGCAATTGGAAAGCTGGTAGCAGATTTTGAAGTCATTTCTCATTTGTTTTGACCAAACAGACTCAAAAAGAGGAAGTAAACAAGACAACAGGAACAAAGTAAGGGACAATGTAAAGAGAAGATACCTAACAAGAAAATCGCAAACTAGAAATTTATCATATGTGGATACCAACTCTAACGACAATGGCATGCACTTTTGAATTAAGTGGCCTAATCTGTCAAGCAAGTTTAATGTTCAACTCTTGTTGTACCTCTTCGCCGTGAAACTGCGCCTCAATGCTCCGATTATCCTATCTGATTCACGGTCCTTACTCGACTTGTAGTGCCCAAAGGGTTTTCACCATCAAGCCTCTCTCATTTTGCTCTTTCTCTCAACTTACCGTCACCTTATGGTGCCTTTGAAGGTTCTCACCGATAAGACTCTCTCATTTTTTGTTTTCCTTGTGTTGAACGGAGTGTTGCCCCTGATGAGAATCATACCTCTAACTCGCTTGACTTGGCACTACTCAAAGATTGATCAGAAGGTATTTCTTTGGACCGTAATGTAGGCTTTTGGATAGTATTAGAAACAACAGGTATCATAAAGGCTCAAAATAACTAAGACAACGGGGTTAATTTATTTACCACTTTTGGAATCCATTTTAAAAACTTTGCCCCAATTCTGAAACAAGGGAATTTGACTCTTTTTTTTCTTTTTCTTTTTGAGATGGAATTTCTAAGAAAGACTGCCCCACTCTCGACTTCGTGGGATTATGAAATATTTTATTTGGTATGAACGAACCGTAAGGCTGCCTACGTATCTTGTGGTGACAAGAATCAGGTCAAACATACGTTTTGTTACTATTTGCCTTTTTCTCTTTTCTTTTCTTTTTCCTTCTTTTTTTTATTTTTCTCATTTTTTCCTTCTTTTTTTATTATCTCTATTTTTTCTCTCTTTTTTTAGAATTTTCCTTTTGGAATGAACTTTCCAAAATAAACCTATGGGGACATGAATTTTTTTTCGTATGACTCTAACTTGATTCCAAAAGAGGGGAAGTCAAAGAAATCAGATCAGGCTCAAAAGGGTATCGAATGGTATAAGTGTTTGGGTAGCTGAAAGAGGGCCTCCCAATCCCTGAAAATGCCAAGTACAGCACATGCAACTTGAAATAAAAAAGGAAAAGCACATACAACATTTCCTTTACAGCTTCGGCATTGATATCACTGATATGCTTTTCATTTTTTTTAGTGCCTTGTCAAGTACAGAACTCTCATTGGGTGATTCCTTTTAACAATGGATATCCACCGTCAGTTCAGAGCAAACTCCCTCAGCTTTATCTTGTTACTTGAGGTGCACTCAAAATTGCTCGCACCAAATTGTCGGGACGCACTCTCTTGTAACAAATTCTTGTCGTCCTATTAACTTCCCAAACTATCTGCCCTAGTTTCACACAATTTGGGCTTTAAGTAATCTCAAAATGTCCAAATCTGTACTTATTTCCCTCAAGTGTCCCTATGATCTTCAAAATTGTTTCATTGCTTCATAACTAAACTAAGTTTTAAAACCAGGCTGAGAATTACGTGTGCATGTCATATCACTAGAGTCAGCAGGAAAAGAACTATAAAAAGAAAAGAGAACTAAACAAATACTAACTAGAAATAACAGAAAATAGGAAATTGCATTAGACAGATGGTGAAAGGGTTTGCATAACAAACCAAGTAAATTAAGCTGGGGTTACAACCTTGGAACAAAACCAGACAATACTAAATGAGCTACTACAAATAAACAAACTAAGCAAAATAAAAGGATAGAAGGATTTGAGTCACAAGACAATATCCGGATTATAACCCTGAAAATAACCCGGACAACAGAAATGACAACAAAATAAACCACCAAGAATCCTCCCCAACTAGCCAAGAGATGGAGCGTCTTTCCAATTACAAAGCACGACATCTTAACCACTGGGTTCCACATCAATATTGCCAAGACCATTACCAACTTCAATATCATTATCTTCAGTCAGCAAGTTCCCAAGAGGATTCGTATGCTCCCTGTCACTATCCTTGATCACAATTACCCCTTCTTGAATCATTCTTTCTATTTCCTTTTTCAAAGCACGACAATCTTCAATGATATGCCCTTAGACATTAGAGTGGTACATGCATCGTATAGTAGTATCAAAACCTTTTGCATATGGGTCTGGAGTATAGCTGAAGAGCGGCTCAATCAGGCCAGAATGCTTTAACTTTTCAAACAAGCTTGTGTAGGACTCCTTGATCGGCGTGAAACTATTTCTTTGCCTTTGTTCCCCTCTCTACACTTGTTTTCTAGGGTTGTTGGGTGCTCAATAATGTTCTGAAGGCAAGAGTGCATTATGCAATGCTGGCGCTCGCCATAAGGAGTGACCCGGTAGTTGGACAGATGACCAGACATTGTTCGGAGAATAATATTGAGGTGGATTATGTGGATCTCGGGGAGAGGTTTGGGGTTGGGGTTAAGGCTGAGTATATTGGTGAGGCGGACCCGTTGAACCGTGTTCTGATCCTGAGACAACCATGGCAACATTATCATGTTCCTTCTGACCCAGCAAACTTCCTGTGTCGTTCTAAATTGCTTGTGATGTGGCTTTTAAAGCAGAATAGCTCATGATCTTGCTCGAGTTTAGCCCATATTCTACCATTTCTCCCATTTTTACCACATCATTAAAAGGCCTACCCACAGCCGAGATCAAATGCCCAAAGTAAGTTGGCTCTTGAGCTTGAAGAAAGTACTCGACCATCTCTTTTTCTTCCATCAGGGGTTTGACTCTAGCAGCTTGCTCTCTCCATCTGATCTCGTATTCCCTAAAGATTTCATTAGGCTTCTTTTCCATTTTGGTGAGGGACATGTGATCCGGGACAATTTTTATATTGTACTGAAAGTGCCAGGCAAAAACCTGAGCTATATCATCCCATGTGTACCACTTGCTAATGTCTTGGCGGGTGTACCACTCCAGAGCTGCCCCACTCAGAATCTGACTAAAATACACCATCAATAATTTGTCTTTCCTACTGGAGCCTCTCATCTTACTGTAGTAACCTCTCAAATAGGCCACGGGATCTTTGTGCCAGTCATACAAATCAAACTTTGACATCTTAAACCCAGTAGGCAGTTGGACGTCAGGAAACAAACACAAGTCTTTGTAAGACACGCTCATCTGGCTCCTTATCCCTTTCATGTTTCTTAAAGACTGCTCTAAAATTTTCACATTCCTGGATATCTCATCTTGCTCCACTATCATAGCAGGCTTTTCAGTTTCACCTGGATGCTCAAAACGAGGAGCGTGAGAGTATGGATCCGAGACTTTGAAAGTTGGTTCTAGAGCATAGTATTGGGAATCGGGGACTTTGAACACAGTTTCGTTAGAGGATCGAGGAAATATAGCTGGAGGAGGAGCTACAAGAGCATGAGTGGCAAAAGGAGCGGGATATAAGGTGGTTTTGGCGGGTAGAGTGTGAAAAGGTTGTGGGGTGATATCAGCAGCAGTGGGAATCTGGATTTGTGATAGTGGTGGGATAATTGCAGGGTTTTCAGTGTAGTTAGCAGGGAATGAAGGTGGAGGATGCCCCCTGATCCAAGACTGATACATTTCTGTCATCTGTTGTTTCAACATTTGGACGTCCCCTTTCAATTTAGACTCCGACTCCACAAACTCCCTCGATGGGTCAACAACTCTTGTGTCCAAGTCTTTGCTAGCCATGACTACCTTGCTATTTGACCTTGTGTTGTATGGAAGAGTTACCAGTTTAAAAACCACAAACCAACCACCGTTCTGCTAATGAGGATAACAAAGAGGAACAAAATGAAGTCATCATGTTAGGGTTAGGGCATTTAACAGCCAAAAATATCGCATTACGTGCAATGCACCTAACAACAATTAACGGTTCTAGAATGACTTCGAGGGTCACTAGGTCACTTGGCATCATCCCAATATTGTTCATTTCAATCTTCTCTTTTCTTTCTTTTCTAGCACTTCTTGGCTTGCTCATTTTCCTTCTTTTTTTCTTTTAATTATCACTCTTTTCTTTCCTCTCATTTCTCACATCCCATGATTTCACCTCTCTTTTTTCTTTTCTTTTTTTTTTAATTTGATTTTTTTCCTTTTAAATAAAAAATGACTCGATCGAACCCTATGTAGGTTGCCTACGTATCATGACACTACATGAATCAGATCTTTGCGTAGTTCGGGAAGATCGGGAATAAAGTAAACAAACTAACGTTCTCTTTTTCTTTTTCTTTTTTCTTTTCTTTTCTTTTTTACCTTAATGACTACTCTGATGAGAAAAGAGAAATAAAAGAAGCAAATCCTTTTTTTCTAGACTTAATGTTCTATAACTTATTCTAAACTCAAGCTTAACGAGCATATATTTTTTTTCTTTTTGAAACAAACACTCTATGGGAAATTATTAAGGAAAAAACCCTACAAAGAAAAATATTTTTTTAGGAAGAAAATCTAAAGAATAAACCAAAGAAAAATATTTTGAATTTTCATTTGATATCCCTGAAGAAAGATTTCGAAACGAGAAATGAACAAGATAAAAATATTTTTGGATTTCAGTTTTTGATTACCTGAGGAAGAAACTTTAAAGATAAACAAAAGATAAAGTATGTTTTTTTCTTCTATGTACAATATCCTAAAGTTCTAGTAAAAATAAAAAGAATACTTTTTTCTGTATTTTATTAATTTCCCAAAGAAGGACCTCAAAAGAAAATCTTTTTTTTTTTTTGATTTTTGAAATTGATATTTTAAAGAAAACTTCTAAAGCGATATCAAAAGTAAACACCTTTTTTTTGTTTGAATTTTTAGTCTCAATATACTAAAGGAAATATAAAAGCAATTTTAATTTTGAGTTCTAAATATTAATCTCCTAAAGGAAAACCAACCCAAAAAAACTTTTTTTCTTTTTCTTTTAATTGCTAGAGTTAGTATACTAAAGAAAACATCTAACGGAAATATAAAAATGCAAAATCTATCTTCTTCTTTTTTTGACTTATAACACTTCTTTTTCAAATACAAAATAGGAAACACAATAACAAAATACTGAAAAACTTAACTAGACTATGAAAGACTCTAATTACTGTACAAAATTAGAAGGTGAAAGGCGACATAAAAAGAAAAACAGACTCAAAACATAAAAAATAAATAAATAAAAATAAATAAATAAATAAATAGAATCTCCTTTAAGCGACTCTTGAATGAGCGATCCTGACTAAATGATCCTGGAGCGTCTGACATGTCAAACTTCGGTAAGTAAATCCACACATGTATGAAAAAACTGAAACCAACACTATGTGAGATAATAACACTCCCTTATGGACACATGCAAGACATGATTGAGGCTACTTTTGTAAAATGGCTTATGTAGCCAAAATGTGGCTAGAAGTGCAAAATTTGGCTAAGACCCCGCAAAGCCAAGAACCTAAGACTTACTAGGAAGACCGGACCCTATGTGGGTTGCCTATATATCATGCCCTGAAAGACGAGAATCAGGTATGCGTAGTTCGGGCAGATTGGATAAAGGCGAGAATTAAAAAAACAACTAATTTAGAGAAAATATGTTTTTTTGTCTTTTTTTTTTGAAAAAAAATTATGAAACATGTAAACTCTTTTTGGATTTTCTTTTCCTTTTTTTGATCTTTTTTGATTTTCGAAAAATGATGAAAAGTGCAATTTTGTTTTTATTTTTTTTTATAATTTTTCATGTTTTTTTCTTAACAAAAATGTGAAAGAAAACATAACTGGGCCCTATTTACTTTATTTCACACTTCACCCTCTTTTTTTCTTCTTTTTTTCATTTGCCCTCAACTATCATTGGTCTGCCAAATGACCTTTTACCCTTGAAGATTGCAACATGTAGCATATAGGATGCATCAAGATGGTCTTTTATTTTGGGTACACTTGTCCTAGACAGACCCAAACCTTGTGTTGAGTCCCCAAAGTCAAATGCACGTGATGCACACAAACGTTCCTACTAGGGATCCGACATGAGGTTATGTTATTCTAAGTTTAAACCTGGGGTTGTGTTCTTGACCTGACTTACTCGAGCGGACAACTCGAGCCGAAAAGGGGGCAACGTACCGGGAGCACTAAAGTCTACCCGGCCTTGTTGTTGGCCCATCCTCATACTAATTGGTATAACTTCTACAGAAAAAGCAGGCCACGCGAACGTGTGCACCATTTTTAGAAGACTCAGAGGGGTAGCGTAAGAAGACAGTTATATACAATTCAAATAATTTTAAAGCGGTAAATAGACAACAATTAGCACAAAAGGTTCACAAAATACAGTAATATCAACAATACATAAAGCCAAGTAAAAATCATATTAACAAGCTCCAACTCTTGAACACTGAACCAGAGATTCTGGGTTCTTTTCCCTAGCAGAGTCGCCAGAGCTGTCACAACTCCTTTTTACTACACCCAGAAGGGGTATAGGGGAATTTTTTCAATTTAAGTGACAATCGAAAGGGGATTATTTTATTAAAATCAGAGTCTCCACTTGGGATAATTTATGGTGTCCCAAGTCACCGGTTTAAAATCTTGAATCGAGGAAGGTTTTGACTCTTATTTATAGTCTGCGAACACAGAAATTCGGGTAAGGAATTCTGTTAACCCGGGAAAAGGTGTTAGGCATTCCCGGGTTCCGTGGTTTTAGCACGGGCGCTTTGATCATATTTGGCTTATTAAATTGTCTAATTACTCAATTTTAGAACCTATGTGCATTAGCCGTTTTTAACTAAGAAATTATCTTTAAACAGGCATGCATACGTGTACCTATTTGTTTGGCGCATAAAAAATCATGTCACGCGAACGTGTCCACAATTAATAAAGCTTTGTTATTATTAAAAAAGGTTTGGTCGAAGTTGCGCGAACGGATACTCCGCTTTTACTTTTAGAATCGTAATCGTGTCACGCGAACGTGTACGCAATATTATCAAAAGGAAAAAGGGACATATTTGTCCATGTACTCTTCAAAAAGGGTTATATTTATCCTTCATTATACTTTTTTGATATATTCATCCTTATCGTTATATTTTAGGATCATATTTGTCCTCGTACTCTTCAAAAAGGGTTACATTTTCCCTTCGTTATACTTTTTTGACATATTTATCCTTACAATGATACTTTAGGATCATATTTGCCCCTCATCAATTAAATCCCCATGTCCCACCTTTGTTTTCCTACATGCGCCTATGTGACCATATTTAAATTGGGTTGGGGGGGGGGGGTTAAATTATCTTAAATAGGTGACCATATTTAAATTGGACAAAAAAGAAATCCACATAGGTTCCATGCAGGAAAACAAAGGTGGGACATGGGGATTTAATAGATGAGGGGCAAATATGATCCTAAAGTATAACTGTAAGGATAAATATGTCAAAAAGTATAACGAAAGGCAAATGTAACTCTTTATGAAGAGTACAAGGACAAATATGATACTAAAGTATAACGGTAAGGATACATATATCAAAAAATTATAACGAAGGACAAATATAAATCTTTTTAAAGAGTACAGGGACAAATATAACCCTCTTCCGTTATCAAAACCTATGGTGAGTTTGGCCAAGTCATGCCGAAAACTATCCATTTGCAGTAGAAAAGAGCATATTCTGGAGTATAATTCGCCTCCAGCAAATTTATGATTTGAGCAATCCTTGCCAAACCATTCTAACATCAATAAATCATCAAAGATCCAAATTTAAAAACATCTCATGGAGGCCATAATTTGTCCTCTTAAGCTACTGAAAATTACTCTGCAGCAGAACCCACAGAAAAAAAAAGTATAGAAGACATTGTACAATTCAAGATTAGTTAATAAAAAATAACATTATTTTCCTTATCCTTTAAAGAAAAATAAAGGCACAACTTTTGACTCAATTATATTAATTTAAGCATAATCAAATGCTTGCAAAAACTGAAAAAATGATATTTGAAGACCTTAAATTAGCCGGCTGATTAAAACATATGGACTATGACTAAGTAGAGAAATCAAGAAGGAACCCAGTAATGACCTAAACATGTGCACTTGAATGTAACAGAACATGAAGATTTTTACCTAATGAAAATTTATAATAAATTACCCAAACAAAAGAGAACAAGCTAAGGCTATCACAATAATATGAACAAATTCCAAAATAACGAAAGAACATTTGAAGACTTTACGAAAAACTCAAGACCATTCCAAACCACAAAATCAGACTCTTAACGTTAGCAATTTTCCTTAACAAGAAAAACATTTTTGGACCGAGTGTAATCAAATAAGGAGGAGAAAAGTGGAAAGGGAACCTGTTTCGCCAGAACTTTTCTTAACAACTGAATATAGAAAACTCGGCTACAACGTTTAACTCCGGAATCCAACTAAAATCAGCAACAAGAGTCAAACAAGACCGCGAATCGCAGTGAACTTGAACGAACACCACTCCGATCTCAAGTACCTCATCACATTTACGAAATCTTTTGAAAGAGAAACAACTGACAGTGTTTTCGTCTGTTGACAAATAACAGTAACTATAAACGACCAAAGTTTTAAAAAATGGATAGAGTTGTTTTAGTGATTGAAAATGACTGGTTTGAGCTACTGTTTTTGTGTACTTGGAACTGGTTTTACAGCTGGTTGCAACGGAGGTTGGAGGAGAATCCGGCGCTATTTTGGTACTTGAAAATAATGTAACCTCGTGGTGATCGCCGGATCTCGACGTTCGATAGAGGTAGCATCGGCCTATTCTCGTCCAGACCTGGTCGTTTTTGGGTGCTGCTTGCCGCCAGCGATGGTTAGAGAAGGGATGTGTGGTCGTTTGAGGAGATCACTGGTTGTTGTGGTTGGAGATTCTAGGGTTTTGGTTCTTGGCTGTAGAAGAAGAAGAAAGGGTCGTTGGTTTTGGTTAATGTCACGACCCGGATTTTCCACCCTCGGGAGTCATGATGGCGCCTACTAATGTGAGTTAGGCAAGCCAATCTTTTAAACTAATTACTTCATTATCCAATTAATTCTTTTTAACAGATATAAAGCGATAACATATAAACATTGTAATATTTAATTAAGCAGAAGAAAAACAATAAAATATCTAAATCTATAGCTATTACAACTACTTAAGCCTTAATCACCCAAAACCTGGTGTCACAATATCACATACGGTCTAAGGCTGCTAGCTACAAGGTCCGAGAATAAAAGACACATTGTTTCTGAAGCAAAAAGATGAAAAAGAAAATAAAAGAAAGAGGAGACGCCAGGGCCTGCGGACGCCTGCAGGTCTACCTTAGATCTTCGCGTGGACTGAAGGTAGCCTCCATACTACGGTCCGAAAGCTGCTTCGGGATCTGCACATAGTGTAGAGTGTAGTATCAGCACAACCGACCATATGTTCTGGTAAGTGTCTAGCCTAACCTCGGCGAAGTAGTGACAAGGCCAAGACCAGACCATCAAATAAACCTATGCAGTTATATAATATACAGCGGAAAGTAAAGCAGGAATAAACAAGTAAAGATGGGAGTGGGGAAACATGCTTCGGGTAATAACAGGTAAAAACAGAATATCAAGAGAACTATAAAGGAATAAAAATCCAATCACTAACAAGAATAAGGAAAACAAAGGCAGATTTCACTTTCTTTTCACATCTTGTTGTAGGCGTGGAACCCGATCCCATTTCCTGAATCTCGTGGCAGGCGTGCCACCCGCTCCCATTTCATGTACCTCGTAGCAGGCGTGCCACCCGCTCCCATTTCATTTATCTCGTGGTAGGCGTACCACCCGCTCCCATTTTATTATATCTTGTGGTAGGCGTACCACCCGCTCCCATTTTATTATATCTTGTGGTAGGCGTACCACCCGCTCCCAGTTACAAGACAACAATAATTACAAGCAATCCCGGCAAGGGAACCAGAGCAATATAACAACTTTCCGGCAAGGGAACAATGATATTTCAACAACATCTCGGCAAGGGAACAATAATATCAAACAAACATCCCGGCAAGGAAACAATACTACCAAAAAACAAACATCCTGGCAAGGGATCATTAATATCAAACAAACATCCCGGCAAGGGAACAATGGTAATAATAACATATGAAGCGCAATAAACCATAACAGAGTCATAACAATTATAATACAAGACTCATGGGCATGCTTGACACCAACGTATAGATACTCGTCACCACACCTATATGTCGTACTCAACAATTAACACATAGCAAATAAGACCACGACTCCTATTCCCTCAAGCTAAGGTTAGACCAAACACTTACCTCGATGCCACGAACACAATTCCTGATTCAACTATATCTTTACCCCTTGATTCCACCACCAATTTGCTCGTATCTAGTCACAAGTTACTTAATTACATCAATAAATGCTAAATGAATACACCCCAATGCATGAAAATGAGTTTTCTAAAGTTTTATCCAAAAAGTGAAAAATCGCTCCCGGGCCCACATGGTCAAAACCCGAGGTTCGAACCAAAACCCTATTACACATTCCCCCACGAACCCAAAAATATAACTTGTTTTGATATCAGACCTCAAATCGAGGTCCAAATCCCCAATTTTTGAAAAACCTAGGTTCTACCCAAAACACCCAATTTCCCCTATGAAAACCATTGATTTTAAGTTGAAATCATTTTAAAAGATGTTAATGATCGAAGAAAACTAGTTAAAAATGACGTACAATTAATTTGGAGAAGAAGAATCCTTTGAAAAATCGTCCTGGTGTGTTTATGTTTTGAGAGGATATGAAAAATGAGTTTAATGAAAAATGAGTTTAAAATGCGAATACCGCATTTTAAAATGCGAATACCGCATCGCATTTACGATCACTGGCCAAATGGGAAACTTCGCATTTGCGAGGATAACCTCGCATTTGCGAGAGGGAGCTGGCCTGGGCATCTTTAGCAATTGCGACAAGCCGCTCGCATTTGCGAGCCAGGCTTCGCAAATGCGAAGCTTGCAGGCCTGCTATGCACAGCTGAAAAACTTTCAATTTTCTAAGTTCAAAATGCACCTTGTTGCCTATCCAAAACTCACCTGAGCCCTCGGGGCTCCAACCCAAATATACACATAACCTCAAATACATCCTACGGACTTATTCGTGTAATAAAATCACCAAAATAACATTATGAACATCGAATAAACCTCAAGATCAATGAAATTTCTCAAAACTTCTTTAAACATCAAATTTTGCATTTAAGGTCCGAATCACGTCAAACGGATTCCATTTCTTACCAAACTTTACAGAATTATCTTAAATCACATATAAGTCTTGTACCGAGTGCCGAAATCAAAATACAGGCCCGATACCAACATGTTCTAATCAAAATTCATTTCCAAATCCTTTAAACAATTTAAGAAAATAACTTTCTTTGAAATTCGATTCCGGGCATATGCGCAAGTCCCATATTTTCCTACGGACCCTCCGAGACCGTCAAATCACAAGTCCGGGTCCGTTTACCCAAAATGTTGACCGAAGTCAAATTAATTCATTTTATAGTCAAAATTTATCATTTTCACAGATTTTCACATATAGGCTTTCCGGCTACACGCCCGGACTGTGCACGCAAATCGAGGTGATACTAAAAGAGGTTTTTAAGGCCTCGGAACGTAGAATTCATTTTAAGGAGCATTCATGGAAGTTGTGGTATCTATGTGTCCCTGACGAAGATGAAGAACGGGGGGTCATTTGGTGTTTTCTTCGTTGAAGAAGACGATCGTAGCGGTCTAGTCTTATTTTGGGGTTTTTAGGGTATTAGGGTTAGCTTAGTCGGTATTGGGCTTGTGTTATTATGGGCTAGGTCCGAAAATTAGGCCTAAAATGGGTCGTTTGAGCCCAAATTTATTCTTTCTCCGTGAACGACACTAAAATACGACCTCATTTACAAATTAATCTTACTTAAGTAAAATAAATATTAAAATAAGACTAACCATTAAAACAAACCTTTTTTTTGGTATTTTCAAATACATATTAAAATAAAAATAAGGTACTATTTTTGTGTTTTTTTAGTTTTATGAATGGCATATAAATTAAAAGCAACTAAAAAGAAGAAATATTTTTGTAATTTTTATTTTGTGATAAAATAAAGTAAAAGGGTCAAAACTTGTTAAAATAACTAAATTAGACCTAAACTAAATATGTAAATAAAAAATGTGTAAAATCTTGGGGAGGGTGAACACCACTCTGATCTCAAGTACTCATCACATTTACGAAATCTTTCGAAAGAGCAACAATGGACAGTGTTTTCGTCTGTTGACAAATAACAGTAACTATAAACGACCAAAGTTTTAAAAAATGGATAGAGTTGTTTTAGTGCTTGAAAAAGACTGGTTTGAGTTACTGTTTTCGTGTACTTGGAGATGATTTTACAGCTAGTTGCAACAGAGGTTGGAGGAGAATCCAGCGCTGTTTTGGTGCTTGAAAATGACGTAACCTCGTGGTGATGTTACAGTCACCGAATCTCGACGTTTGACAGAGGCAACATCGGCCTATTCCCATCCAGACCTGGTCATTTTTGTGTGTTGCTTGCCGCCGGAGATGGTTAGAGAAGGGAGGTGTGGTCGTTTGAGGAGGTCACTGGTTGTAGTGGTTGGAGATTCTAGGGCTTTGGTTCTTGGCTGTAGAAGAAGAAGAAAGGGTCGTTTGTTTTGGTTAAGGAGCAGCCGTGGTAGTTGGGGTCTCTATGTGTCCCCGAAGAAGATAAAGAATGGGGGGTCGTTTGGTGTTCTCTTTGTTGAAGAAGATGATCGCGGGAGGGGTCTGTCCTTGATTGAAAAACGGTTGTCAGCTCCTTGTGTTCTAGCGGCGCTGCTCTTAGTCCAGGTTCTAGGGTCTAGTCTTATTTTAGGTTTTTAAGGATATTAGGGTTAGCTTAGTGGGCATTGGGCTTGGGTTATTATTGGCTAGGTCCAAAAATTAAGCCTAAAAATGGGTCGTTTGAGCCCAAACTTATTCTTTCTCCATGAACGACACTAAAATATGACCTTATTTACTAATTAATCCTACTTAAGTAATATAACTATTAAAATAAGACTAACCGTTAAAACAAACCTATTTTTTTGTATTTTCAAATATCATATTAAAATAAAAATAAGGTACTATTTTTGTATTTTTTTTAGTTTTATGAAAGGTATATAAACTAAAAGCAACTAAAAGAAGAAATATTTTTGTAATTTTTATTTTGTAAAAGGGTCAAAACTAGTTAAAATAACTATATTAGACCTAAACTAAATATTTAAATACAAAAATGTGTAAAATCTTAGGGAGGGTCGAACGAACACCACTCCGATATCAGGTACCCCATCACATTTACGAAATCTTTTGAAAGAGCAACAACTGACAGTGTTTTCGTCTGTTGACAAATAACAGTACTATAAACGACCAAAGTTTTAAAAAACAGATAGAGCTGTTTTGGTGCTTGAAAATGACTGGTTTGAGTTACTGTTTTTTGTACTTGGAGCTGGTTTTACAGCTGGTTGCAACGGAGGTTGGAGGAGAATCCGGCACTGTTTTGGTGCTTGAAAATGATGTTACCTCGTGGTGATGTTATAGTTTCCGGATCTAGATGTTCGATAGAGGCAGTACCGGCCTGTTCCCATCCAGACCTGGTCATTTTTGGATGCTGCTTACCGCCGACGATGGTTAGAGAAGGGAGGTATGGTCGTTTGAGGAGGTCGCTAGTTGTTGTGGTTGGAGATTCAAGGATTTTGGTTCTTGGCTGTAGAAGAAGAAGAAATGGTTGTTGGTTTTAGTTAAGGAGCAGCCATGGAAGTTGGGGTCTCTATGTGTCCCTGGAGAAGATGAAGAACGAGGGGTCGTTTGGTGTTCTTTTTGTTGAAGAAGACGATCGCAGGAGGGGTCTGTCCTTGATTGAAAAACGGTTGTCAGCTCCTTGTGTTCCAGCGGCGCTGCTCTTAGTCCAGGTTCTAAAGTCTAGTTTTATTTTGGGTTTTTAAGGTTATTAGGGTTAGCTTAGTGGGTATTGGGTTTGTGTTATTATGGGCTAGGTCTGAAAATTAGGCCTAAAAATGGGTCGTTTGAGCCCAAATTTTATTCTTTCTCCGTGAATGACACTAAAATACGACCTCATTACTAATTAATCCTACTTTAGTAAAATAACTATTAAAATAAGACTAACCGTTAAAACAAACCTATTTGTTTGGTATTTTCAAATATCATATTAAAATAAAAATAAGGTACTATTTTTGTATTTTTTTTTTAATTTTACGAAAGGTATATAAACTAAAAGCAACTAAAATGAAGAAATATTTTTGTAATTTTCATTTTGTGATCAAATAAAGTAAAAGAGTCAAAACTAGTTAAAATAACTATATTAGACCTAAACTAAATATTTAAATACAAAAATGTGTAAAATCTTAGGGAGGGTCAAAAATCACATGTCTACAATAAGAATAACTACAACTGAAACAGAAACAGAAACAAGCAACAGGAATGCCACTCTTCTCAAAGAAAATAACCGGGGATCTCTCAATATCCCGATGATCTCTTAGTACCCTCAATACATGCCAGGGATCCCTTGGTATCCCAAGGATCTCTTGGTATACTCAATGTATGCTAGGGATCTCTAGGTATCCCGAGGATCTCTCGGTATCCTCAATATACGTGCTAGGGATCTCTTGGTATCCTGCACCTCAACTCATATCATCAATACATACAGGGGATCTCACGGGATGTCGTCTCGTAGTCCCAAAGCGAAACACACAACAACAACACAAGGAATACTCAATTAAGCTAAATTTCGCACCAAGTAAAATAGGTAATTCTAACCTAACATGCTTCACATAATACAGTTATGGCAGTTTAAACAATAAAGCAATTAAGTAAATTAAACATGCTTATCTAAGCTAACAGCAGATTTAAATTTCAAGTAGAGTAAGCAGAAAAGGAAAACACAATTAAAGTTACTTTAGTGAAAACAAAATTTTCAACAATTAGCACAAGTACGCACTAGTCACCTCACGTACAAGGCATTTCAATTACCACAATACCAAATCCTAAGGGGAATGTCCCCCACACAAGGTTAGGCAAGCCACTTACCTCGAACCAGCTCAAAATTAACCTGAAACTACGCTCTTGCCACGAGTACTCGACTCCAAATGGCCCAAATCTATTCAATTCAATTGCATAATGTAAATAACACTTCAAGTAACAGATTCTATAAATAAATTCTAAGCTAATAAGCGAAATTAGGTAAAATGACCAAAATGCCCCTCAGGCCCACATCTTGGAATCAGGTAAAATTTACATTTTTAGAACCCTCATACTCTCAGAGTCTATACATAACAAGAACACTGAAATCAGAGTTCAATTGACCCCTCAAATGCCGATTTTAAGGTCTCTTAATCTCAAGCCCTAATAACCCATTTTTCCCAAATGTTTCACCACAAATTAGACCTTTAATCACATATAAACGAGTTATGAAGTCAAAAATGTTACCTCCAAGTGATTCTCCTTTGGTTTCCTCAAAAATCACCCTTAAAAGCTTCAATCCCGTTCAAAAATGGTGGAAAAATGAAGAAGGATCACGGATGGACTATTTAAATACTGCCCAGATATCCCTTCTTTGCGAACGCGGAAGGCCCCTCGCTTTTGTGAAGCACAAATTCACTTGGTTCCAGATTCCATCATCGCGAATGCGATGCTCAGGTCAGGAATGCGATGCAACACCTCCTCCTCCTACACGAATGCGGGAACAACATCGCGAATGCGTAGGTATGAATTCTCTCAGCTTCGCAAATGCGGGAGACTCTTCGCGAATGCAAAGCACAAAACCTCCCCCATCCCCAGATCCTCTTTGTGAATGCAGGACCCTACTCGCAAACGCGAAGAAGGAAACCAGAACTGGGCTGCTGTAGTTTTTTTACAATTTCAACAAGTTCAAAAATGCCCCCATTGAGCATCTGAAAGACACCCGAGGCCCCCTGGACCTCAACCAAACATGCAAACCAATCCTAAAATATCATTAAAACTTGCTCCAATCTTCGTAACGCTCAAAACAATGTCAAAAACACCAATTTAGCACTGGATTCAAGCCTAAGAACTTCAAAAACTCTCAAAATACACTTTTGATCAAAAAGTCTATCAAACCTCGTCCGAATGACCTGAAATTTTGCAGACACGTCACATTCAACACTACGGAGCTACTCCATCTTCTGGAATTCCATTCCAACCTTCGGATCAAAATCTCACTATCGAACCGGAAACTTCAAAAATTCAACTTTCGGCATTTCAAGCCTAAATTAGCTACGGGCCTCTAAAACACCATCCGAACACGCTCCTAAACCCAAAATCACCCAAACAAGCTAACGGGGCCATCAAAATTCCATTCTGAGGCTATCTTCACACTGTTCCGGCTACGGTCAACTTTCTAGAACTTAAGCTCTCATTTAGGGACTAAGTGTCCCAAAACTCTTTGAAACTCCCAATAATTCCTCCCGGCAACTCACAATAGCATAAATAAACATGGGAAAAGTAGTTAATAAGGGATCGAGGCATAAATTCTTAAAACAACCGGCCGTGTAGTTACATGGAGATCGAAGATGACTTAAGTAAAGGAAATTTTGAATAATGGTGTGTCATGCTTTATGGGTATATGATAAATCATTGGATGAATTAGTTGTTATTGTAAGGGATGTAAGAGGTATGGTGTAGGATACCACTTGACTACTTAGAAGGATGGGTTACTTCCTTAGATGTTGTTGTACTAATGGGGCACAGGTCATTCGGTTCGTTTGATCAGTTTAATTGAAACCTGAATAGAGTGGATGACTCTCGGCAATGGTTTTAAAGGATTCAAGATTTATATGTAATAATTGGAGATCTTCATGATGTGTATTTAGCTAGAAGCTGAGGTTTACATTAGAGGATGTCAAGACTTGTGGCATTTCTATATCAATTGTGGATTCTACATATCAGTATTAGGAAGGTAAAGGTAATGGCTTTGGATTCGTAGGAAGTCTCTTCATGGTAAGTATTTTGAATGTGGTGATTTTTGGGGATATTTAAAAGAGTATTCAGTGACTTATGAGCCTTTTAGACGGTATAGTTTTATACTTAGGTCTCATGTGGTGAGTCTGGGTTGAGGACTGCGGTATTATGGTAAGGAGAAGTATCAATTTGAAGGTAATTTAGAAAGAACTTGGATAAATAGGATAGCTTGGTAGTAGGTCGGATCGGCATGGTAAGGGATATGATTAGTTCTTTGGGTGCTTATGAGGTAATGAGTTTCTACAGGTGTTTCGTGGCAATGCTCTTGGGTTTTTTGGTGACCTGCATAACTTGGTTGAGTTAAAAGGATTTAGTCCTGACGATTTAGTTTTGTGCAAATGGGATTCGGAGAGTTCTTGATGGTTTCTACCACGGTTAGAGATGTATATTTCTACTGGCGCGGAGAGCATGTGAGGTATAGTGATTTTCTTTTAGATGGAATCAAATGGAAAGTTCTTGGCTAGTTGAGTGCGTAGTTGCTTGTGACCCGGAATGGATTATGAAATTCTTATATTTATTATAGGATGGCGTGGTATATACGGTATATTGTGTAGGATTGAGAATTGCATGTGTAAGGTCATAGTTCAGTTCCGAAAGGGAGGTCATTAATTCTTAGGTAGCATGGACAGTTTCAGATGACTAGGTAAATGATATTACTAATTGGTGTGGCCTGATGAGGGTATACATTTTCAGAAAGGGAAATGTGTTTGAATTAAGGATACTTCATTAGTATTGCGACACTCTCTTGTTGATCAACTGCTGATATTCGAGATTGCTTGGTGGCACAGAAAGATTATATAAGTATCCCTCATGGAATGATCGAGTATTAGAGGTGCGCTAGATGTACGGGCAGTGGAGTTGGGATTGGATATGGTGATTCGTGTGCTATATGGATTTGGAGACTAGGGGTTCTCATAAACAGGTTATGTCGTGGTTGTGGGCCATATGTATCGGCCTTGTGTGGTAACTATCAGGGGTTTGGAGACCCTAGTGGATCCTTTGTTGCTTAGTATAGTAGATTTTGATATGATATTGGGTATGGATTGGTTATCTCCGTGTCGTGTTATTCTGAGCTATTACGCTAAGACAGTGATGTTGGCTACGCTAGGGATGCCACGGATGCCACGGATTGAGTGGCGAGGTTCGACGGATTATGTTCCCAGTAGAGTGATTTCATTTGTGAATACCCAGCGGATGATTGGGAAGGGTTGTCTTTCTTATTTAACCTTCGTGGGGGGTGTTAGTATAGAGAGTCCTACCATTGTTTTCAGTCCCGGTGGTGAGGGATTTTTCTGGATATGTTTCATGCAGACCTGTCGGGCATGCCGCCGAACAGGGCTATTGATTTTAGTATTGATTTGGTGATTGGGCACTCATCCATTTCTATTCCACCATATCATATGGCACCGACGGAGTTAAATGAGTTAAAGTAGAAGCTTCAGGAACTCCTTGATAAGGGGTTCATTGGTAAGCTAATATGGATGTGTGTCCTGCATCGAGTCGGCTTTGTTGACTCCGAATTGCTATTGTTGAGAGATGTGTCGTTCGATTGTTATTGAGCCTATTCGTGTTCTGGGTGATCTATGAGTTACCTTTCTGTGTTGCGAGGAGTTATGATTTGTTGGTTATATGCAAATATGGTATAGTTCTATTGGGGTCTCATAGTGGAATTCGAGCGGGAAGAGCATTGGGTATTGCTCGGTGGATGGCGTATTGGTTATGTTCTTTCGGAGTTGTGTGGTGTTATGTCATTTGCTTCTCTGTGGTTATGGTAACGCACTCTGGGTCCTTGATGTTGAATTCCGAATGGTTCTGGATTTTGAGTAGGGTGGCTCGAGGTATATAATGCAGACCAGCGTTTGGATGGGGTTATGTATTGTAGCAAAGTTATGTGGAGGTGTGATCCTTCGAGTTAGATTCGTGTGTTCTGGTTCTACGATGTGTGATGGGCTCTCAGCATTGTGTTGTGGTGGTACTGGTGATGCTTGCGGTGCAGCTCTCTCATTTGAGTCAAATTTTTTTCATGATTTGAGTACATTTGGACTGTTGCTTACTGGTGCGCAGGTTGCACGGGTTGTGGCTTTAGATTGTTTCGATGTGACATGTCACTAGAGTAGTTGTGTTTGGTGAGATGAGGTCATTAGGATCTACAATGAATACTATCGGATTCGATTTTAGCATGTTGGAAGGATAATGTTGGAATTCGGCTTAGAAATTTACTATGGTTCTTACCGAAGGAGTGGGAACTCCATGACTGGTTGATATGAGGAATGGTTGTGATTTCTGCGTGTTTCTTTCATCATTGGCAGTATACGAAAGTGTTTGAATGAAGCTTTATTTGATAAGAGGTTTATTATCGGTATTCGGTTGTTTTGAGCAGCTGGTGTGATTAGACGTTATTGCTACAAGTGTTTGAGTTATGTGGTATATCATTTAATTACATCTAGGGTTACAGATATGGTTTGTTAAAACTTTTTCGGACTTATTCAGAGTATAGATGTGAGGTTCTGATCTTATAAATAATTTCATAAGTGGAAATTTGGTTCTAAGGTTAATGGGCTAGGTTGGATTATGAAATTTTAGTTATGTTGTGCTATCGGGCCTATATGGGATAGGGTGATGTGGGATCACCCCTGGGTATGTGCATGGTAAGGTTATACAGCGATTTGTTAGCTTTTGGAACAACTCTAGGCACGTTCAAGGACGAACGTATGTTTAAATGGGGGAGGATGTAACGACCCGACCGATCATTTTGAGCATTTACACTTCGCTCGCCAGTTCTCGAGCATGAGTAGCCTCGTATGATGTATTATGACTTATGTAAATCGTCGGTTTTGGTTCTCAGGTTAATCAGAATAGATATGGAAGAATGATTCTCAGCTTGAAGCTTTAAATTTGAAAGGTTTGACCAAGTTTTGACTTTCTAGTATTCGATCTCGGATTTGGATTTTTATGATTTGGTTAGCTCTGTTTGGTGATTTTGGACTTGGGAGAGTGTACGGAATGTGATTTGGAGGTCCGTGGTGGAATTAGGCTTAAATTGGCGAAATTGGAAATTTGGCGATTTTCGGTTGGTAGGAAACTTTGATATCGGGGTCCGAATGGAATTTCGGAAATTGGAGTAGGTCCGTTGTGTCATTTGTGACGTGTGTGCAAAATTTTAGGTCATTCGGATGAGGTTTGATAGGTTTGGGTATTGTTTGCGAAATTTGAAAGTTTAGAAGTTCTTAGGCTTGAATCTGAGGGTGTTTTGGTGTTTTGATGTTGTTTTGAGTGTTCCGAAGGTTTGACTAAGTTCGTATGATGATATGTGACTTGTTGGTATTTTTGGTTGAGGTCCCGAGGGCTTTGGGATGATTTCGGGTAATTAGCGGAGGATTGGAAACTTGGAAATTCTAGTTGAAGTTGTTGTGTTCTCTGATAACCGCATCTGTGGAGTGGGGACCGAAGGTGCGATGGCGCAGGTGCGATGGGATAAGCCGCAAATGCGTTAATAGAGGGTCAGGAGAGGAGTCACAGAAGTGGGTGTTTTATCGCATCTGCGTGCCCGCAGGTGCGATGCATGGGGCGCAGTTGTGCGTCACGACTCTAAACCTAAACCCGGTCGTGATGGCGCCTCTCGTGAAGACAAGGTCATCCGACACTTCCCATTTTAGTTTTTAAGCATTCAAACAATACGAATTTAAGTCTAAAACATGGTAATTAATCCAAAAGGGAACAGTTAACAGTACAGTTGCGGAAGATAAACTCAACACAACCCAATACCAGGGTGTCACTAGTCATGAGCATTTAAAAATCTAGAATAATCAAGAAAGACTACAGAGTTCAATACAAAACTAAAACAAGGAGAAATAAGATAGGGAAGAAGTTTGTGAACATCGGCAGCTACCTAGAGAATTTTCGGATCCGCCTGAACTAAAAAGATCAACACTCGATAGCGGGACCAGATGCACTTGAATCTGCACACAGGGTGCAGGGAGTAAAGTGAGTACTCCAACTCAATGAGTATTAATCATAAATAAATGACTGAAAGATATGAAAACACGTAAAGCACATTACAGGCTATAATGAAGTAGTAAAATAGGTAAGAACAGTGATTCAGTAAAGATATGTAAAATCATTTAAGTTCAGTTTAAACTTCAAGAAATGCCTATTCAACAATTAAACAGGTAAATAACAGACAAATAAGACAGATAAGCACATAAAAGATTGCCCCTCGGGCACAATGTCAACAATACCAGCCCCTCGGGCTATATCTCACATCACAATGGGTACCTCGCTCACTGGGGGTGTGCAGACTCTTGGAGGGTCCCCTTACGGCCTAAGCGCAATATCAAGCAATCTCGTGGCATCATTACTTGGCTCTCGGCCTCATATCAACAAGCCACCTCGTGGCGTACATATCTTAGGCCCTCGGCCTCATAATCATAATTAGTGTTTCCTCACAACATAGGCCTTCGGCCTTACTCAGTCAGAATCTTACAGCCACTCGGGCAATAGTAAAACATAGGGCTCAGCCAAAAATATCGTTTAAAATATCATTTAAGTGTTAAAGCAGAGTAAACATGGCTGAGTTATGAAAAATAGTAGAATATAGCATGACTGAATTCAAGTATAAAGTCAAAACAGTGAGGAAATATCAATAAAAATCCCCTAATGGTTCAATAGTTGGCACAAAGCCCAAATATGGCATTCAGCCCAAAATATGATGATAGCAAATAGTTTTCAGTCAAATACGCGGTAAAACAGTCATCTGGGACGGGCTATGTCACAATCCCCAACAGTGCACGACCCCACGCTCGTCATCTAACGTGTGCGTCACCTCAATATAGCACAACGATGTGCAATCCGAGGTTTCATACCCTCAGGACATCATTTACAATCAATACTCACCTCAATCTAGTCTAAACTCTAGCCCACGACATCTTTGCCCCTCGAATCGGCCTCCACTCGCGTCGAATCTATCCAAAATCAGAATCACGGCTTCAAAATATGCTAAGGGAACGAAGCCCAAGCAAAAATAATCAATATACAACACAAATCCCGAAATTACCAAAACCCGACCCCCGGGCCCACATCTCGGAATTCGATAATTTTTACATCAATAGATTCCTTATCTCCCCACGAGTTCATACATATCAAAAGTACCAAAATCCGACCACAAATGTTCCCTCAAATCCTCAAGTCCAGGTCTCCAATACCAAGCCCTAGTTTCCCCAATTTTAACCCTAAATTTCCCTTAATTATAGCTCTAATCCGTGAAATAATACCATGGGAACGAGTTTTAGGTCCAAAATTCTTACCTCAATGAAGTCTCCATGAATTCCCTCTTCAAAATCGTCCAAAAATCTCCCAAGCCAACTTAGAAATGGGGAAATAGCTCGAAAATCGCGAAGGAAATAGTTTATACCTTCTGGCCCAGGCACTTTTGCATCTGCGACCAATTTTCGCTTCTGCGGTACCGCATTTGCGGTCAACACCACCGCATCTATGGTCCTCACCTGAAATTTTGCACACACATCCCAAATGACACAACGGAACTACTACAACTCTTGAAATTCCATTCCGACCGCTATATCAAACTCTCACCTATCAACCGGAAATTGCCAAAATACTAACTTCGCTAATTCAAGCCTAAATCTACTTCGGACCTCCAAAACTTATTCCGATCACGCTTCTAAGTCCCAAATCACCTTCCGAAGCTATCCGAACCATCAGAACTCACATCTGAGCCCTCTAACACATAAGACAACATCCGGTTGACTTTTTCAACTTAAGGTTCCTCAAAAGAGACTAAGTGTCTCAAACCTTACCAAATCCTTTCCGAACTCGAGCTGACCAACCCGATCGCATATAGAACCAATAGACAAAGCAATAAGAAGCAGAAATGGGGAAAACGGAGCAGTAACTCATGAGACAACTAGTCGGGTCATCACAGTGTGGTTTTTTGAAAGTTAAGTAACTTTCGCAGGTGCGGACTTTTAGGCACAGAAGTGGCACCGCAGTTGTAGTTTTGCTTGGCAGAAAACCCCAGCTCGAGGTTTGTTCTTCATTTTTCGATTTTGGGCATAAGGAACTCGGGAGAGAGGCGATTTTAGAAGGGATTTGAAGGAGCAACATTCGGGTAAGTGATTCTAACCTATAATAGTTTAAATTTCATGAATCTACGATCTTATGCATCATCTAATTGAGAAGTTGGACTAGAAATTTGAGAATTTCGGGCTTAAATTGGAGAGTTTAAATTGGGAATTGATGGGCCATTTAAGGTCCGATTTTGATTATTTTGGTATGTATAGACTCGGGAGTGAAAGGAGTTTCTAGTTTTGATTTTTTGTTGGATTCTGAGACGTGGGTCCAAGGGGCTAGGTCTGAGCAATTTCGGGAATTTTGATTTAATTTGATACTTTTCGCGTGCGCCTTGTTCCTTTAGCATGTATTGATGATATGATTCTGATTTTGGATAGATCCGGGGTGATTTGAGGTTGAGTCTAGCAGCAAGGGCATCACGGTGTAGAGTTTTGTCCGGTTTGAGGTAAGTAATGATCGTAAATCTAGTCCTGAGGATATGAAACCCCGGAATTTTGTGCTATTTTGATAAATAAGGTGACGGGCATATGGGCATGCACCAGTAGGGATTGTGACTTGGTCCGCCCTGTGGAAATTATAAAGTTGCATGTTTTGATAAACTCTATATGATATCTATGTGTTTTAGAAATGACTCTCTTAACTTGGGCTGAATGCCATGTTTAGGGCCTTATGCTGTACTGTTTGGACCCTCACGGGTATTTTACTACGATCCTCACACTGTTTTGATTCGAAAGCATATCCTCAGTCATGATTTTTACATGTTTATTGTTTGATTCAGTTTCATTACTTTATTTTCTTTAAATATATTAAAGTTGTTTGGGCTGAGTTTCCTTATTTTTTCACAGAAATGCCCGAGGGGCTTGTGGGGTTGATGACTGAGAGAGGCCGAGGGCCTGATGGTGAGGATTATATAATTATGGATTGGGCTGCACGCTGCAGCGATATATGGATCGGGTTGCACGCCACAGCGATATGTTGGATCGGGCTGCACGCCGCAGCGATATAGAGCTTGGGTTGTAGGAGCCCCTCCGGAGTCTGCACACCCCTAGTGAGCCCAGTCAACAATATATTTATGGATCGGATTGTATGCTACAACGGTTATTATAAGGTATCTATTGAGCGTGAGTATTGAGTATGAGCACTAATTGATGAGAATTGAGTCAGGAGTGATTGAGAGGCTTGCCCGAGGGGCTAATTATATATGAGTGATACTTTGCCCAAGGGACTAAATATATATGAGTGATACTTTTCCCGAGGGGCTTGTTTTTATGAAATTACTATTTTCACTTTTCTTTTACACTAAGGCTCTAATGAAAATGTTGAACAAATATTTTAAACTACTTTCATTGAAATTGGAATTTTTATGAGATGTTCGGAATTTAACTGTTTATTTGAGCCTTGTTATTTCCACTAAGGCTTTATGTTATGAGATGTATATGATTTTAAAAGCTTGTCACTGCACTCAGTCTTTATTTACCTTTATTACTTACTCTAACAACACGACCGGTCGTTTTGAGTAATTGCACTTCGCTCGGTTGTTTGAGGGCATGAGTATCTCCGTATGAAGTATTATGACTTATGTGAATCATCAGTTTTGGTTTTCAGATTATTCGGAATTGATTTGGAAGAATGATTCTCAGCTAGAAGCTTTAAATTTTAAAGATTTGACCAAGTTTTGACTTTTTAGAATTTGACCTTGGATTGGATTTTGATTGTTTTGTTATCTCCGTTGGATGATTTTGGACTTAGGAGCACGTCCGGATTGTAATTTGGAGGTGCGTAGTAGAATTTGGTTTGAAATAGCGAAAGTTGAAACTTTGGAAAGTTTGACCAGGAGTGGACTTTTTGATATCGGGGTCGGATTTCGATTCCGGAAGTTGAAGCAAGTCCATAATATCAAATGTGAATTGTGTGCAAAATTTGAGGTCAATTGGACGTGATTTGATAGGTTTCGGCATCAGTTGTGGAAGTTTCAAGTTCATTGATTTCGAATTGAGATGTGATTCGTCGTTTCGATGTTGTTATGTGTGTCTTGAGGCCTCAAGTAGGTCCGTGTTATGATATGGGACTTGTTGGTATGTTCGAATAGGGTCCCGAGTGGCTCAGGTGAGTTTCGGATAGGTTTGGGTTGTGTTGCGCTCATTTTTTATGTTTCCATGTCATTTTTCAAGCATAAATGATACTACATTAAGCAAATGAGCTCCGATTTCTATTTTTATTGAAGTATTATATCTGTATTGTAATTACTGAGCTATAGCAAAAAGAATCATTGAATTTGGACATTGTATGAGGATTTTATGATCATTTTACTAAGAATTGGGTTGCGAGATTTTTCAGATTAATTACAAATTTCCACTGAATTCGCATTTAAAAATCTGCACTATTTTCAAATATTAAAACTAACATATCTCCTTCAATATAAGGTCAATTGAAGTGATTCAAGAGCCTAACATGACCAAAATTTCACAAGAAATCTATTAGAGGCATCAAAAGTGAGTTTCAGGATCATTTGGCATGAAAAACGAGGCAGAATAGCTGGCAGAAAAATATATAAAATAAGGGTTTGTTCATTTGGTCATATTTTGAGTTGGGGAACTCGGATTTGGGCAATTTTAGAGGTGATTTTCATCATATGTATTGGGGTGAGTGTTCCCTACTCGGTTTTAGTTATATTTCATAAATCCATCTTCGTTTTTGGCATTTGATTGATGATTTCGAAGTGAAATTTGGGGTTTTTGCCTAAAGTTTCATAAAGTAAATTTTTAGGTTTTGAAAATCGATGAGGAGTCAGAATTGGATGAAACTATTATGGTTGGACTCATAATTGAATGTGTTATCGGATTTTATGAGTTTTGTCGGGTTTCGAGATACGGGCCCGGGTTGGGCTTTTTGGCCGATTTTGGGCTTTTGATTAATGATTCGACCTTTTTTGATTAGGATTGGTTACTTTAGCATTGTTTGATGTATTTGAGTTATTTTGGGTTAGTTTAGAGCTGTTCGGAGGTCGGAATGCGCGAGATTTCATTTTTGGAGTATTGCTTGGCTTGCTCGGTATTGGAATTGGCTTGCTTGAGGTAAGTAATCATTGTAAATTTAGTCCTGAGGGTATGAAACCCCGGATGTCACATCGTTTTACTATTTTTAAGGTAGCACACATACTAGGTGACGGGCGTGTGGGCGTGTACCGTTGGAGATTGTGACTTGGTCTGCCCCGTAGCAACTATAAAGTTGCGTATTTTACTGAAACTATATGATACTTATGTGTTTTAGAAATGAACTTCTATGAATTGGGCTGAATGTCATATTTGGGTCTTGTGCTAGAGCTGTTTGGACCCTTAGGAGCCTTTTTCTTATTATCATCTCACTGTTTTAATTGAAAATCTATAATCAGTCATGCTATATTTTACTCATTTCATTACTCAATCTTTATTACCCTCTGTGCTACATGTTGCATTTCTTCAAGGTTAAAAGGGTCATTTGGAGGACCAATGATAATTGAGGAAAAATGAAAAAAATAGAGGGTGAAGTGTGAAAATAAAACAAGTAGGACCCGATTGTGTTTTCTGTCGCATTTTTGTTAAGAAAAAAACATGAAAAATTCAAAAAAAGGATTTTGCACTTTTTTCATTATTTTCCGAAAATAAAAAAATTAAAAAAATGGGAAAAGAAAATCCAAAAAAGGGTTTACATGTGTCATCAATTTTCAAAAAAAAAAAAGAAGAAGACAAAAAACATATTTTCTCTAAATTAGTTGTTTTTTTAATTCTCGTTCGTATCCAATCTGCCCGAACTACGCATACCTGATTCTCGTCTTTTGGGGCGTGATACGTAGGCAACCCACATAGGGTCCGATCTTCCTAGTGAGTCTAGGTTCTTGGTTTCGCGGGGTCTTAGCCAAATCTTACATTTTTAGCTATTTTAGCCACATGGGTTAATTTTAGAAAAATAGTCACAACTATGTCATCCATGTGTCTAGTAAGGAATGTTATTGTCTCACATAGTGTTTGTTTCAGTTTTCTCATACAGGTGTAGATCTCTTTACCGGAGTTTGAGCATGACAGATACCCCAGGACCACTGCATTCAGGAGCTGCCTGAGGAGCCTTTTTATGTTTTTGAGTCTATTATTCATGTTTTACTTTCTAGTCCTGTACAGTAGTATTCAGTCACTTAGTTGATGCTAGAGTGTGTCATAGTCTAGTTAAGTTTGTCGAGTCTTTTGTTATTATTTCCTATTTTGTATTTGAAAAATGTAATAAGTCAAAAATCCAAAAAAAAGAGATTTTGCGTTTTTATATTTCTGTTAGATGTTTTCTTTAGAATACTAATTCTAGAAATTAAAAAAAAATCTTTTGAGGTAATTTTCCGTAGGAAATTAATATTGAGAACTCAAAATAAAATAAAAAATTACTTTTATATTTTCTTCAGTATATTGATACTTAAAATTCAAAAAAAAGGAATATTCTTTTGATACCTCTTTAGAAGTTTTCTTTAAGATATCAATTCCAAAAATAAAAAAAAAGATTTTCTTTTGAGATTCTTTTTGGGAAATCAATAAAAACAGAAAAAAAAATCTTTTTATTTTCATTAGAACTTTAGGATATTGTACATAGAAGAAAAAAAACTTACTTTATCTTTTGTTTATGTTTAAAGTTTCTTCCTTAGGTAATCAAAAACTGAAATCCAAAAATATTTTTTTATCTTGTTCATATCTCGCTTCGAAATACTTTTTCAGGGATATCAAATGAAAATTCAAAATATTTTTTTTTCTTTGGTTCATTCTTTAGATTTCCTTCCTAAAAAAAAGAAGAATCAAAAAATATTTTTCTCTTCTAGGGTTTTTTCCTTAATAATTTCCCATAGAGTATTTGTTTCAAAAAAAAAGGGAAAAAAATATATGCTCGAGTTTAGAATAGGTTATAGAACATTAAGTCTAGAAAATTCAAAAAATAATATAGGATTTGCTTCTTTTATTTCCCTTTTCTCGTCAGAGTAGCCATTAAGGTAAAAAAGAAGAGAACGTTAGTTTGTTTAGTCTATTCTCGATTTTCCCAAACTACGCAATGGTTTGATTCATGTGGTGTCATGATACGTAAGCAACCTACATAGGGTTAGATCGAATTATTTTTTTATTTTATTAAAAGAAAAAGGAAAAAAAAGAAAAAAAGAGGATGAACTTATGGGATGTGAGAAATGAGAGGAAAGAAAAGAGTGATGATTAGAAAAAAAAAAGAGGAAGGAAAATGAGCAAGCAAGTGCTAGAAAAGAAATGAAAAGAGAAGATTTAAGGGAACAAATTGGGATGATGCCTAGTGACTTTGCGACCCTCGAAGTCATTCTAGAACTATTCATTGTTGCTAGGTGCATTGCACGCAATGTGATATTTTTAACTATTTAAATTCCCTAATGCTAACAGGATGACCCCATTTTGTTCATTTTGTTATCTTCATTAAGCAGAAGGGTGGTTTGTTTGTGGTTCTTAAGTAACTCATCCATACAACACAAAGTCAAAGAGCAAGGTAGTCATGGCTAGCAAAGACTTGGACACAGGGGTTATTGATCCGTCTAAGGGAATTGTTGAATCAAAATCTGAGTTGAAAGAAGAGGTCTTAAGGTTGAAAGGACAGATGGCCGAAATATACCAAGCCTGGATTAGTGGGCGTCCTCCACCATCAGTTTCCACTAACTACACTGAAAGCCTTGTCACAATTCCGCCACTATCACAAATCCGGCTTCCTACTGCTGCTGATGTCTAACTGAAACCTTTACATACTCCACCCGCCAAAACCACCTCATATCCCGCTCCTTTGGCCACTCATGTTTTGTAGCTCATCCACTAGCTATTTTTCCTCGATCCTCTAACAAGACTGTGTTCAAAGTCCTCGATGCCCAACACTATGCTCCATAACCAAGTTTCAAGATCTCAGGTCCATACTCTTACGCTCCTCATTTCGAGCCTTCCGGTGAGACTGCAAAGCCTGCTAAGATAGTGGAGCAAGATGAGATATCCAGAAAGCTGAAAGGGTTTAAGATGCCAACGTTTAATTTGTATGATGGATGTGGAGATCCAGTAGCTCATCTGAGGGGTTATCGCAGTAGAATGAGAAGTGTTGGTGGGAAAGATGAGTTGCTGATGGCGTATTTTAGTGAAAGCCCGACTAGGGCAGCTTTGGAATGGCATACTCATCAAGATGTCGGTAAGTGGAATATATGGGATGACATGGCTCAAGATTTTGTGCGACACTTTCAGTACAATATAGATATTGTCCCAGACCGCTTTTCCCTATCTCAGATGGAAAAGAAACCCAAGGAAAGTTTTAGGAAATTTTGGCTTAGATGGAATGAACAAGTTGGTCGAGTAAGTCCTTCGATTGATAGAAAAGATGTTGGTGAGTCCCGCCAACGACGTGATCTAGTGTGCATTCCTGCTAAACACTTTCAGCCTCAATACCGGCCCCATGAATATCCTCGAGCTCCACATAATCTATCCCAGTATTATCCTCCGAACAACGTCCGGTTATCTGTCCAACCACTGGGTCACTCCAAAAGACGATCACGAGCACTACAGAATCCCCACCAGCCTCCACAAAATTTTCAAGTGCCTAATAATCCACATTCAAGCCAAAGGTAAAGAAGGGAACAAAGGTTGAAAGATAATTTTACACCAATAGGAGAGTCCTATGCAAGCTTGTTTGAGAAATTAAAGCATTACGACATGATTGCAGCTATTCCTCTAAATTATATAGACCCACGTGCATGAAGCTTTGACCCTGCTAAAAGATGTGAATACCATTCCAATGCCCAGGGGCACAATGTTGAAGATTTTCGTGATTTGAAAAGAGAAGTAGAAAGAATGATTCAAGAAGGAATAATTGTGGTCTAAGGCAGTAATACCTCAAGTGTCACACATAATCCTCTACAGGTACATGACAACACACAAATTGGTGGGATGGTTTGCAATGATAAAGGGTTGGTCAAAGGAGTCAATGAGCCATTTGGGGAAGTTAATGGTATTGAAGTTGGTAATGGTCTTGATAATATTGACGTGGAACTTAGTGGCTAAGATGTCGAGCTTGGTAATTGAAAAGACGCTCCTTTCTTGGTTAGTCGAGGAGGAGTCTTGGTGGTTTATTTTGTTGTCATTTCTATTGTCCGGGCTATTTCAAGGTTGTAATCCGGATATTGTCTTGTGGCTCAAACCCTTCTATCCTTCTATTTTATCTAGTTCATTTAGTCGTAACTCGTTTAGTGTTATCTAGGATTGTTCCAGGGTTGAGTTTGTTTGTTTTGTTGTCCAAACCCATTCACCATCTGCCTAATGTAATTTTCTATTTTCTGTTATTTCTAGTCATTGTTTTTGTTTAGTTCTCTTTTCCTTTTATAGTTCTCTTCCTGTTGATTCTAGTGATATGACATGCACACATAATTCTAGGTCTGGTCTTAAAAGTTAGTTTAATCATAAAGCAATGAAACAATTTTGAAGATGATAGGGACACTTGAGGGAAATAAGTACAGATTTGGATATTTTGAGATCATTTGAAGCCCGAACAATGTGAAACTGGGCCGGATAGTTTGGAAAGTTAATGGGACGACAAGAATTTGTTACAAGAGAGTGTGTCCCAACAATTTGAAGTAAGAAACTTTGAGTTAAAGTGCATCTCAAGTTACAAGATAAAGTCAAGAAAGTTTTCTCCGAATTGACGGAGGATATCCATTGTGAAGAGGGAATCACCCAACGAGGGTTCTGTATTTAACAAGGAGCTAAGGAAAAGTGGAAGGCATATCAGTGATATCAATGTCGAAGCTGTAAAAGAAATATTGTGTGTGCTCTTCCTTTTTCATTTCAAGTTGCATGTGTTGTACTTGGCATTTTCAGGGATTGGGAGGGCCTCTTTCAGCTACCCAAACACTTATACCATTCGATACCCTTTTGAATCTGTACTGATTTCTTTGACCTCCCCCTCTTTTGGAATCAAGTTAGAGTCATACGGAAAAAACAATTTTTATGTCCCCCCATAGTTTTATTTTAGAAAGTTCATTCCAAAAGGAAAATTCAAAAAAAAAGAGAAAAAAAGAGATAAAGAAAAAAAAAAGAAAAAAAGGAAAAAGAAAAAAAAAAAGAAAAAGGCAAATAGTAATAAAAAGTAATCTTGTGAACTACGTTTGACCTGATTCTTTTCACCACAAGATACATCGGCAGTCTTACGATTCGGTCATACCAAATAAAATATTTCATAATCCCACGAAGTCGAGAGTGGGGCAGTTTTTCTTAGTAATTCCATCAAAATAAAAAGGAAAAAAAGAATCAAATTCCCTTGTTTTAGAAATTGGGGCAAAGTTTTTAGAATGGATTCCAAAAGTTGTAAATAAATTAACTCTGTTGTCTTAGTTATTTTGAGCCTTTATGATATTCTTTCTTTCTAACCATGTCCAAAAGTTACATTACAGTCCAAAAAAGACTTCCCAAATAATCTTTGAGAGTGCTGAGTTTAGACATGCTAAAAGTATATAATATTTTTACCATGGTTAATGCCATGTCATATGTAGAATCAAAGGAAATAAGAAGAAAAGAACAAAATGAGAGAGTCTTATTGGTGAAAACCTTCACAGACACCATAAGACGTTGGTGAGTTGAGAGAAAGAACAAAATGAGAGAGGCTTGATGGTGAAAACCCTTCGGGCACTACAAGTTGAATAAGGATCGTGAATCAAATTAGATAATCGGAGCATTGAAGCCCAGTTTCATGGTTTAGGGGTATAACAAGAGTTGAACATCATACTTGCTTGATAGATTAAGCCACTTAATCTAAAGGTTCATGTCATTGGTCATTAGAGTTGGTATCCACATCTGATAAATTTGTACTTTGTAGTTTTCCTGTTAGGAATCATCTCTTTCCATTATCCTTTACTCTGTTCCTTTTGTCTTGTTTACTTTCTCTTCCTGAGTCTATTTGGTCAGAACAAGTGAGAAATGACTTCAAAATTTTCCACCATCTTTCCAATTGTACAAAACGGGATCTGGCTAGCACATCAAAATAGCATAAGTCAGGAAAGAACATAATGTGCACTGAGTTGGTAACAATCAACGTGCTTTAGAATTCATGTGAAATACAAATGTTCGGTATATGTCAATTCATGAACAATGCAACAGATAGAGGGTGTTGAGTTTGAACGGATCAAAGATATTTTCTGTGATAAGGTTGACAGAGAAAGTAGTTAACCAATAACAAGCAAGGTCTTCCAAGTGGAAATCAAAGTTATCATGGCAAGTGAAGGAGCAATAGACCTCAAGGACAAGGCCAGTGGCATCCATCAGGAAAGAACAGTACGCGCACTGAGTTGGTAACAATCAACGTGCTTTGGGATTCATGTGAAATACAAAGGTTCGGTATATATCAATTCATGAGCACAATGCAACAGATAAAGGGTATTGGGTTTGAATGGATCAGAGATATTTTCTATGATAAAGGTGATAGAGAAAGTGGTTACTCAATAAACAAGCAAGGTCTTTCGAGTTGAAATCAAAGTTATCATGGGAACTGAAGGAGTAATCGCACTCAACGTCAAGGCCAAAAACCAAACACCATGTTTAAACTCACAAGTTCTCTTTGTTTGAAACAGGGATGAAAATCGTGTCCAAATCAAAGCTTGGAAGTTTGAATCTTTTCAAGTGTCGTGCCCAAATTTTGTCAGCACAAAGGCGGTTTGAGAAGGGGAAAGAAAAATGTGTTCGATCTGCAGGAACCCTCCATGAGGAAAAGCATGGTTCAGGGGCAAGGAATTTTGTTCGTTCTGCAGAGATCCTCTAGGAAGAGAGCATGGCTCAAGTAAGTTCATTCTCAGCTTTTCAGGACCCTCCTAGATAATGGGATTTAATTTCAAGTTTTCAGGACCCTCCTAGATAATGGGACCTAGTTAAATTTCAAGACCTTCATAGATAACAAGATTTAGCATGTCCTACCTTTAGGAAATATAATTTATCTTTAAAGTTTTCACTCTTAAGATGAGATTTAATTTTAAATTTTTAAGGCTCTACTGGATAATGAGATTTAGCTTTTAAATTCGTAGAGCTCTTTTGGGTAATAGGATTAGATTAACACTCACAGATGTTCCCGGTATGAAACTGCGGTAGAAAAGTTTCTTTTATTTTGTCTGTTTTATTGTAATGATAGGCTCCCACCTGGAAAACAAAGGAATACAGTTCAAGTTTTGGCAATCAGGCACCCACCTAGAGAATAAGGGAATACAGTTCAAGTTTTGGCAATCAGGCGCCCACCTGGAGAACAAGGGAATACAGTTCAAGTTTTGGCAATCAGGCGCCCACTTGGAGAACAAGGGAATATAGCCCAAGTTTCGGCAATAAGGTGCCCACCTGGAGTACAAGGGAATACAGTTCAAGTGTGATGACCCGGCCAGTCGTCTCATGAGTTACCGCTCCGTTTCCCCTATTTTAGCTTTTTATGCTTCGTTATCTGTGTTTTTATGGTATCGGAGGGCGGATCGAGTCCAGAATGAGTTTGGTGAAGTTTGAGACACTTAATCTCTTTTAAGAAGGCTTAAGTTGGAAAATTCAACCGGATGTTGACTTATGTGTTAGAAGGATCGGAAGTGAGTTCTGATGGTTCAGTTAGCTTCGGGAGGTGATTTGTGACTTAGGAGCGCGATCGGAATGGGTTTTGGAGTGGTAGAGAAGATTTAGGCTTAAATTGGCGAAGTTGATATTTTGGCGGTTCCGGTTGATAGGCGAGATTTTGATATAGGGGTCGGAATGGAATTCCGAGAGTGACAAGTAGCTTTGTTGTGTCATTTGGGATGTGTGTGCAAAATTTTAGGTCATTCGGACGAGATTTGATAGACTTTTTGATCGAAAGCATAATTTAAGAGTTCTTGGAGTCCTAAGGCTTGAATCCTATGTTAAATTGGTGATTGATGTTGTTGTTAGCATTCAGAAGTTTTGAACAAGTTTGAACTATGTCATGGGATGTGTTGGTACAATTGGTTTAAAGTTCCGGGAGTTCCAGGTAGGTTACGGGTAGATTCCGGGATGTTTTAGGCCGAAAATCAAAGTTGTAGCAGGTCCAGAAGGGTTGCAGGCCTCGGAACCCACCCGTGCGGTCCGTACAAGTGCGGTCACAGTATGTGTTGTGCGGACTGCACAAAATGAAGTGCGGCCGCGGTAGGTGTTGTGCGGACCGCACAAAATGCAGTGCGGCCGGGGTGGGGAAATATTTTACTCGTCCTATTTCGGAAGCTCGTATCTTTTGATCTACATGGAATTTTGAGATGATTAAAAAACAAAAGTTGTAGCCCTTCGTATCTAGTTTCCAGAAAGGTAAAGATATTGCAATTTGGACATACATAGCGAAGTTATGGCCAAAATACTAAAGCTTATCATTGCTGAGGAAAGCATGTGCGGCCGCGGTTGTTTTTGTGTGGACCGCACTGGTTTTGTGCGGACCGTGGTCGATTTTGTGCGGTCCGCGGAGGTGGAAATCTGTGGGGTACTCTATAAATACGAGGTTTTGGATTTTATTTTATATTTTGACCTAGAGAGCTCGGATTTTTGCGATTTTTCGAAGGTTTTTCAAGAAATTCATCGGGGTAAGTGATTCTAAGTCAAATTTGGCTAGAGTACATGAATCTATCATTGAATTCATCATTTAATTCATGATTTTGGATGGAATTTGGGAAGGAAATTGTGAAATCTTTCAAAAATGTAAAATGATGATTTGAAGGACCAAATGGTATCGGAATTGGATAATTTTCGTATGGTTAGACTCGTGAGAGTATAAGGAGAGTATAAGGATTCTAGTTTTGTGAATTTTGTAAAATTTCGAGATGTGGGCCCGAGGAACGGGTTTGACCAATTCCTGAAATTTTGTGGTAATTCGATTGTTTTCGCTTGGGCTTTGTTCCCTTAGGATATTGTGACATATTCGTTCTGATTTTGGGTAAATTCGACACGCGTGGAGGCCGATTCGAGGGGAAAAGGCGTCGCGAGTTAGAGATGTAGTCGGTTCGAGGTGAGTAATGATTGTAAATGATTCTCTAAGGGTTTGAAACCCTGGGTTGCACATCGTAGTGCTATATTAAGGTGAGGCACACGCTTGATGACGAGCGTGGAGTCATGTACTATTGGGGATTGTGACTTGGTCCGTCCCTGTTGATGATTTTTCTGCGTATTTGACTAAAACTTATATGTTATCATCACGATTTGGGTTGATTGCCATATTTGGGCTTCGTGCCAACTATTTGAACCCTTCGGGGATTTTTATTACTATTTCCTCACTGTTTTGACTTACTAATTGAACTTAGTCATGTTATTTTCCACTGTTTTACTACTCAGCCATTTTTACTCCATTTTGAGACTTAAATGATATTTTAAATGATCTTTTGGGCTGAGAAATATTGTTTTACTAATACCCGAGGGGCTTGTGAATATTTTTAACAAGGTAAGTCCGAGGGCCTAGTTGTGAGGAAACACTGATACTGATTTGAGGCCGAGGGCCTGAGATATGTACGCCACGAGGTGGCTTGTTGATATTGTTTATGAGGCCGAGGGCATGATATATATACGCCACGAGGTGGCTTGATTGATATGAGGTAGAGGGCCAAGATTTGATGCCACATGATGGCTTGATATTGTGCTAAGGCCGTAAGGGGCCCCTCCCGGAGTCTGTACACCCCCAGTGAGTGCGGGTATCCATTATGATGTGAGATCGAGATCGAGGGGCTGGCACTGTTCTGAGATTGAACCTGAGGGGCTAGCACTATTCTGAGATTGAGCCCGAGGGGCTGGCACTGTTCTGAGATTGAGCCCAATGGGCTGGTACTGTTCTGAGATGTTGCCTGAGAGGTGGTTTTGTTGATACTATGCCCAAGGGGTGAACTTTTACTTGTTATTTACCTATAAATTACTTGTTTTACCTGCTGAAAAGGGATATCACTTGATTTTTCACTGAGTTACTGATTTTAAGTGATTTTACTACTTCGGTATAGAATGCCTTGTGTTTTACGTGTTTTCTTACTTTCAGTCATTATTTATATTTATTACTCACTGGGTAGGAGTACTCACATTACTCTTTGCACCGTGTGTGCAGATTCAGGCGTAGCAGGTCCCGCTCCTGAGTGCTGATCCTTCCAATCCGGGCGGTGTTTCGGAGACTACGAGGTAGTTGTTGGCGTCTGTAGCCCTTGTGTCTCCCTTATCTCATTATTTCTATGTTTTCAAACAGTTGTACCAGATATCGTATTTAGTAGACTTGTATCAGGATCCTTAGTTGCTCATGACTTGTGATACCCCGGTTAGGGTTGTGTCGGGTTGGGTTTTCATTTTGTTATCCCTAATTCCGTTAAATATTGCTATTAAATCATGTTTAAAGTATCTTTATGTTATTTAACTGCTTAAAAGGGTGAATTATGTTAATATTAGATGGCCTTGTCTTCACGAGGTGCGCCATCACGACCGGGTTTAGGGTTAGGGTCAAGACAAGTTGGTATCAGAGCCTAGGTTACATAGGTCTCGCGAGTCATGAGCCGGTTTAGTAGAGTCTCGCGGATAGGTACAGAGACGTCTGTATTTATCCTCGAGAGGCTGCAGAACCTTTAGGAAAAAACTTCACATTCTTGAAATACTTGTCGTGTTATTCTGGACTGTCATGTTAAGATAGTCACATTGGCTATGCCGAGTGTGCCATAGATCGAGTTGCGAGGTGTGACTGATTACGTTCCTAGTAGAGTGATCTCTTTCTTGAGAGCCCAGCGTATGGTTGGAAAGGGTTATCTTTCATACCTATCATTTGTGAGGGATATTGGAGCTGAGACTCCCAGTATTGATTCTGTTCCAGTTGTGAGGGATTTTCCCGATGTGTTTCCTGCAGACCTATCGGGCATGCCACCGGATAGGGATACTGATTTTGGTATTGACCTAGTGTCGGGTACTAAGCCCATTTTTATTCTATCGTATCGTATGACACCAGCGGAGTTGAAGGAATTGAAGGAGTAACTTCAGGAGCTCCTAAATAAGGGGTTCATTCGGCCTAGTGTGTCACCTTGGGGTGCGCCGGTTCTGTTTGTGAAGAAGGATGGCACAATGAGAATATACATTAATTATAGGCAATTGAACAAGGTAACAATTAAGAACAAATATTCTTTGCCTCGCATTGATGATTTATTTGACCAGCTTTAGGGAGCGAGGGTGTTCTCCAAGATTGATCTCTGTTCAGGTTATCACCAGTTGAAGATCAGGGACTTGGATATTCTTAAGACGACTTTCAGGACCCGATATGGTCATTATGAGTTCTTGGTGATGTCTTTTGGGTTGACCAATTCCCCAGCAGCGTTCATGCATTTGATGAACAGCGTGTTCCGGCCTTATCTCGATTCATTCGTCATAGTCTTCATTGATGATATTCTAGTGTATTTGCGTAGTTAGGAGGAGCACGCGGAGCATTTGAGAGTTGTATTGCAGAGATTAAGGGAGGAGAAGCTTTATGTAAAATTCTCCAAGTGTGAGTTTTGGCTCAGTTCAGTGGCTTTCTTGGGCTATGTAGTGTCCAGCGAGGGTATTCAGGTTGATCCGAAGAAGATAGAGGTGGTTCAGAGTTGGCCCAGATCATCCTCAGCCACAGAGATTCACAGTTTTCTTGGTTTGGCAGGCTATTATCACTAGTTTGTTCAGGGATTCTCATTTATCGCATCGCCCTTGACCAAGCTGACTCAGAAGGGTGCTACATTTGTATGGTCGGGCGAGTGTGAGGAGAGCTTTTAGAAGCTCAAGACAGCTTTGACCATAGCTCCAGTGTTGATTTTGCCATCAGCTTTAGGTATACCGTGTATTGTGATGCTTCGAGAGTTGGGATTGGTTGTGTGTTGATGCAAGAGGGTAGAGTTATAGCTTATTCTTCTTGTCAGTTGAAGCCCCATGAGAATAACTACCCCGTTCATGATTTGGAGTTGGCTGCCATAGTTCATGCATTGAAGATTTGGAGGCATTACTTGTATGGCGTATCTTGTGAGGTGTTCACTGATCATCGCAGTCTTCAACATTTGTTCAAGAAAAAGGATCTTAATTTGAGGCAGCAGAGATGGTTGGAGTTGCTTAAGGATTATGATATTACTATATTGTACCATTCAGGAAAGGCCAATGTGGTGGCCGATGGTTTGAGACAAAAGGCAGTGAGTATGGGGAGTTTGGCATATATTCCAGTTGGGGATAGACCTCTTGCAGTGGATGTTCAGGTCTTGGCCAATCGGTTTGTGAGATTAGATATTTCGAACCCAGTTAGGTATTGGCTTGTGTGGTATCTCGGTCTTCCTTATATGATCGCATCAGAGAGTACCAGTATGATGATCCGCATTTACTTGTCCTTAAGGACAGAGTTCAGCATGATGATGCTAGAGATGTGACCATCGGTGATGATGGGGTGTTGAGGATGCAGGGCCGGATTTGCGTGGCCAATGTGGATGGGCTTTGGGAGTTGATTCTGGAGGAGGCCCATAGCTTGCGGTATTTCATTCATCCGGGTTCCCCAAAGATGTATCAGAATTTGAAGCAGCACTATTGGTGGAGAAGAATGAAGAAAGATATTATGGGATTTGTAGCTCGGTGTCTCAATTGTCAGCAGGTGAAATATGAGCATCAGAGACCGGGTGGCTTGCTACAACAGATGGATATTCCTGAGTGGAAGTGGGAGAGAATCAATATGGACTTTGTTGTTGGACTTCTACGGGCTTTGAGGAAATTCGATGCTATTTGGGTAATTGCGGATCGGCTGATCAAGTCCGTGCACTTCATTCCTGTGTGTACTACCTATTCTTCAGAGCGATTGGCAAGGATTTATATCCCGTAAATTGTTCATTTGCATGGCATTCCGGTTTCCATCATTTTAGATAGAGGTTCTCAGTTTACTTCACAGTTTTTGGAGAGCCGTGCAGAGAGAGTTGGGTACTCAAATTGAGTTGAGCACAGCTTTTCATCCTCAGACGGACGGGCAGTCCGAGCGTACTATTCAAATATTTGAGGACATGTTGCGTGCTTGTGTTATTGATTTCGGAGGGTCATAGGATGAGTTCCTACCGCTTGTAGAGTTTGCTTATAACAACAGCTACCAGTCGAGTATTCAGATGGCTCCATATGAGGCTTTGTATGGGAGGCGGTGCAGATCTCCAGTTGGTTGGTTCGAGCCCGGTGAGGTCAAGCTATTGGGGACTGATTTGGTACAAGATGCTTTGGAGAAGGTGAAGGTGATTCAGGAGAGGATTCGTACAGAGCAGTCGAGGCAAAAGAGTTATGCTGACAGGAAGGTTCAAGATGTGTCCTACATGGTTGGCGAGAAGGTTTTATTGAAGGTTTCACCCATGAAGGGTGTTATGAGATTTGGGAAGAAAGGGAAATTGAGTACTAGGTTCATTGGGCCTTTTGAGGTGCTTCGGAGGATTGGGGAGGTGGCTTGTGAGTTTGCTTTGCCACCTAGCTTGTCGAGTGTGCATCCGGTATTTCATGTTTCTCTTCTCTATAAGTATACGCTGGGATCCGTCTCATGTTTTGGACTTCAGAACGGTTAAATTGGAGGGTGATTTGACTTATGATGTGGAGCCAACAGCTATTTTGGAGTGTCAGATTTGGAAGTTGAGATCAAAGGATTTAGCTTCAGTGAAAGTGCAGTGGAGAGGTCGGCCCGTGGAGGAGGCTACCTGGGAGACCGAGCGGGAGATGCGGAGCAGATATCCTCACCTATTCGAGGCTTCAGGTATGTTTCTTGACTCGTTCAAGGATGAATGTTTTTTTTATGTTGGGGAGGATGTGACGACCCGGCCAGTCGTCTCATAAGTTACCGCTCTATTTTCCCCATTTCAGCTTCTTTATGCTTCGTTATCCGTGTTTTTGTGATATCAGGTTGGGCGGATCGAGTCCGGAATGAGTTTGGTCAAGTTTGAGACACTTAGTCTCTTTTAAGAAGGCTTAAGTTGGGAAAGTCAACCAGAAGTTGACTTAGGTGTTAGAAGGCTCGAAAGTGAGTTTCGATGGTTTGTTTAGCTTCGGGAGGTGATTTGTGACTTATGAGCGCGATCGAAATGGGTTTTGGAGTGGTAGAGAAGATTTAGGCTTAAATTGGCGAAGATGGTATTTTGGAGGTTCCGGTTGATAGGCGAGATTTTGATATAGGGGTCGGAATGGAATTCCGAGAGTGACAGTAGCTTCATTGTGTCAATTGGGATGTGTGTGCAAATTTTAGGTCATTCGGACGAGATTTGATAGACTTTTTGATCAAAAGCATAATTTATGAGTTCTTGGAGTCCTTAGGCTTCAATCCTATGTTAAATTGGTGATTGATGTTGTTGTGAGTGTTCCGAAGTTTTAAACGATGTCATGGGATGTGTTGGTACAATTGGTTTGAAGTTCCGGGTGTTCCAGGTAGGTTTCGGGTAGGTTCCGGGATGTTTTAGGATGAAAATCATAGTTGTAGCAGGTCTAGAGGGGTTGCAGGCCTCGGAACCCACCCGCACGGTCCACACAAAAAGAAGTGCGGCTGCGGAATGTGCTGTGCGGCCGCACAAAATGAAGTGCAGTCGCGGTGGGGAAACATTTCACTGGTCCTACTTTAGAAGCTCATATCTTTTGATCTACAAGGAATTTTGAGATGATTCCAAAACGAAATTGTAGCCTTTCGTTTCCAATTTCCAGAAAGGTAGAGATATTGCAATTTGGACATCTATAGAGAAAGTTATGTCCATAATACTAAAGTTTGTCACTACGGAGGAAAGCTTGTGCGGCCGCGGTCATTTTTGTGCGGACCGCACTGGTTTTGTGCGGACCGCGGTCGATTTTGTGCGGTCCACGGAGGTGGAAATCTGTGGGGTACTATATAAATATGAGGTTTTGTTTTTTATTTGATATTTTGACCTAGAGAGCTCGGATTTTGGCGATTTTTCAAAGGTTTTTCAAGAAATTCATCGGGGTAAGTGATTCTAACTCAGATTTGGCTAGAGTACATGAATCTATCATTGAATTCATCATTTAATTCATGATTTGGGATGGAATTTGGGAAGAAAATTGTGAAATCTTTCAAAAATATAAAATGATGATTTGAAGGACCAAATGGTATCGGAATTGGATAATTTTCGTATGGTTAGACTCGTGAGAGTATAAGGATTCTAGTTTTGTGAATTTTGTCAAATTCCGAGATGTGGGCTCGGGGGTCGGGTTTGACCAATTCCTGGAATTTTGTGGTAATTCGATTGTTTTCGCTTGGGCTTTATTCCCTTAGCATATTGTGACGTATTTGTTGTGATTTTGAATAGATTCGACGTGCGTGGAGGCCGATTCGAAGGGTAAAGGCGTCACGAGTTAGAGATTTAGCTGGTTCAAGGTGAGTAATGATTGTAAATGATACTCTGAGGGTTTGAAACCCCGGATTGCACATCGTAGTGCTATATGGAGGTGAGGCACACGCTTGATGACGAGCGTGGGGTCGTGTACTATTGGGGATTGTAACTTATTCCGTCCTTGTTGATGATTTTTCTGCGTATTTGACTAAAACTTATATGTTATCATCATGATTTGGGCTGACTGTCATATTTGGGCTTCGTACCAACTATTTGAACCCTTCGGGAATTTTTATTACTATTTCCTCATTGTTTTGACTTACTAATTAAACTCAGATATGTTATTTTCTACTGTTTTACTACTCAGCCATTTTTACTCTGTTTTGAGACTTAAATGATATTTTAAATGATGTTTTGGGATGAGAAATATTGTTTTACTGATGCCCTAGGGGCTTATGAGTATTTTTGACTGAGTAAGGCCGAGGGCCTAGTTGTGAGGAAACACTGATACTAATTTGAGGCTGAGGGCCTAAGATATGTATGCCACGCGGTGGCTTATTGATATTGTTTATGAGGTTGAGGGCCTGAGATATATACGCCACGAGGTGGCTTAATTGATATGAGGCCGAGGGCCTAGATTTGATGCCACGAGATGGCTTGATATTGCGCTAGGGCCGTAAGGGCCCCTTCCGGAGTCTGTACACCCCTAGTGAGCGCGGGTACTCATTGTGATGTGAGATTGAGCTCGAGGGGCTGGCACTGTTCTGAGATTGAGCCCGAGGGGCTAGCACTGTTCTGAGATTGAGCCCGAGGGGCTGGCACTATTCTGAGATTGTGCCCGAGGGGCTGGTACTATTCTGAGATGTTGTCTGAGGGGCGGTTTTGTTGATATTGTGCCTGAGGGGCAAACTTTTACTTGTAAATTACTTGTTTTACCTGCTGAAAAAGGGATTTTACTTGATTTTTCATTGAGTTACTAAATTTAAGTGATTTTATTGCTTCGGTATAGAATGCCTTGTGTTTTATGTGTTTTCTTACTTTCAATCATTATTTATATTTATTACTCACTGGGTCGGAGTACTCACATTATTCCCTGCATCGTATGTGCAGATTTAGGTGTAGCAGATCCGGCTCCTAAGTGCTGATCCTTCCAGTCTAGGCGGTGTTTTGGAGACTACGAGATAGTTGTTGGCGTCCGCAGCCCCCGTGTCTCCCTTATCTCATTATTTCTATGTTCTTCAAATAGTTGTACCAGATATCGTATTTAGTAGACTTGTATTAGGATCCTTAGTTGTTCATGACTTATGACACCCCGGTTAGGGCTGTGTCAGTTTGGGTTTCCGTTTTGTTATCTCTATTTCCGTTAAATATTGCTATTAAATCATGTTTAAAGTATCTTTATGTTATTTAACTGCTTAAAGGGTGAATTATGTTAAAATTGGCTGGCCTTGTCTTCATGAGAGGCGCCATCACGATCGGGTTTTGGGTTAGGGTCAAGACAAGTTGGTATCAGAGCCTAGGTTACATAGGTCTTGTGAGTCATGAGCCGATTTAGTAGAGTCTCACGGATCGGTACGGAGACGTCTGTATTTATCCTCGAGAGGCTGCAGAACCTTTAGGAAAAAACTTCACATTCTTTAAATTCTTGTCGGGCGAGTTTGTTGATCCGAGTACTGAACTTTCGTTATTCTATTCTCTCACAGATGGTGAGGACACGAGCTACCGGATGGGGTGGACGACCACCAGTGCCACCAGCTAAGACCACCAGAGGTCGAGGACGCGGTCATGGTCGTGGCAGAGGCAGAGTAGTGAGGGCAGCACCTGGTGATCCACCAGCCGCCCTAGCTCAGGATCAGGCTCCAGCTATAGATGCTCCAGCAGCACCAGTTCAGGCACCAGCTGTGCCCATCGTAATTAGGGGACTTCAGGAGGCCTTGGCATAGATCTTATCAATTTGCACTAGCCTGGCTCAGGCAGTTTTACCCACTACAACAGCAACTACTTCACAGGCCGGGGGAGGCAATCTGACCCCCGCTGATCGCACACCTGAGCAGGTAGTGCAGGGACTTCAGATGTCGGGGGCACCTCCAGCCCAGCCGGTTGCACCAGCTCAGGATTTTGTTGTGTCGGTTATGATGGATGATGAGCAGTGTCGTCTTAAGAGGTTTGGTAGACTCCAGCCTCTGACATTTAGCGGAGCAGAGGGTAAGGATGCCCAAGGGTTCTTGGATAAGTGCCAGTGGATGCTCCGTACATCAGGGATTCTTGAGTCTAGTGGTGTGGCATTTACTACCTTTTAGTTTTCTAGGGCTGCCTTCACTTGGTGGGAGGCGTATGAGAGGCATAGGCCTGTGGGAGCAGTGCCCCTCACTTGGCAGGAGTTCTCTGTTTTCTTCCTAGAGAAGTATATGCCGCAGTCCCGTAGAGAGGAGCTGCGTAAACAGTTTGAGTGGTTGCGACAGAGGGATATGACTGTGTCACAGTATGAGTCAAGGTTTCCTGAGTTGGGTTGCCATGCCATCTTGATGGTTCCGACCGATCGAGAGAGGATCAGGAGTTGATGGTCTTACTTATCAGCTCTACATTCTTTTGACCAGAGAGAGAGTGATGGGTGCTACCTTCGAGGAGGTTGTCGATATCGCCCGGGAGATTGATATTGTCCGCTTTCAGGAGCGAGAGGAGAGGAAGGCCAAGAGGCCTCGAGGATCGGGCAGTTATAGTGGTGCTCCTTCGAGGGTCCAGTTTCAGCGTGGTAGAGGTCGTTCATTCAGGCCTGCTCAGTTAGCTCGCCTAGGTTTTCATGGGGCATTTTTGGGTCATGGTTCTCATGGATCTCAGCAGGGACAGTGATCACTCAGCACCCTCCCAGCTCAGAAATCATCTCGTGCCCCATCGGCTCAAGGTTCTTCTATGCCGAGCACATCTGCTAGTCACTCCGGTGCAAGGGGTTCCCTTCAGTCCCCTTCTCCAGCACCTTTTCTTATGTGTCATCATATTTTGCTTGTTATTTAGGTATGCCATGTGAGTTTCTTGCTTTACCCATTCATGTATCTACCCCGGTGGGCGATACTGTTATTGTAGACCGTGTGTACCGATCATGTGTGGAGACTATTGGGGGTCTGAAGACCCGAGTGGATCTATTACTATTAAGCATGGTGGATTTTGATGTTATTTTGGGCATGGATTGGTTATCTCCATGTCGTGCTATTCTGGACTGTCATGCTAAGACAGTCACATTGACTATGCCGGGTGTGCCACAGATCGAGTGCGAGGTGTGACTGATTACGTTCCTAGTAGAGTGATCTCTTTCTTGAGAGCCCAGCGTATGGTTGGGAAGGGTTGTCTTTCATACCTAGTATTTGTGAGGGATGTTGGAGCTGAGACTCCTAGTATTGATTTTGTTCCAGTTGTGAGGGATTTTCCCGATGTGTTTCTAGCAGACCTGCCGGGCATGCCACCGGATAGGGATATTGATTTTGGTATTGACCTGGTGCCGGGGGCTAAGCCCATTTCTATTCCGTCGTATCGTATGGCACCAGCGGAGTTGAAGGAATTAAATGAGAAACTTTAGGAGCTCCTAGATAAGGGGTTCATTCGGCCTAGTGTGTCACCTTGGGGTGCGCCGGTTCTGTTTATGAAGAAGAAGGATGGCACAATGAGAATGTGCATTGATTATAGGCAATTGAACAAGGTAACAATTAAGAACAAGTATCCTTTACCTCGCATTGATGATTTATTTGACCAGCTTCAGGGAGCGAGGGTGTTTTCAAGATTGATCTCCATTCAGGTTATCACCAGTTGAAGATCAGGGACTTGAATTTTCTTAAGACGGCTTTCAGGACCCGATATGGTCATTATGAGTTCTTGGTGATGTCTTTTGGGCTGACCAATGCCCCAGCAACGTTCATGCATTTGATGAACAGCGTGTTCCGCCCTTATCTCGATTCATTCGTCATAGTCTTCATTGATGATATTCTGGTGTATTCACATAGTTAGGAGGAGCATGCGGAGCATTTGAGAGTTGTATTGCATAGATTGAGGGAGGAGCAGCTTTATGCAAAATTCTCCAAGTGTGAGTTTTGGCTCAGCTCAATGGCTTTCTTGGGGCACGTGGCGTCCATCGAGGGTATTCAGGTTGATTCGAAGAAGATAGAGGTGGTTTAGAGTTGGCCCAGACCATCCTCAGCCACAGAGATTCGCAGCTTTCTTGGTTTGGCAGGCTATTATCGCAAGTTTATTCGGGGATTCTTATCTATCGCATCGCCCTTGACCAAGTTGACTCAGAAGGGTGCTACATTTGTATGGTCGGGCGAGTGTGAGGAGAGCTTTCAGAAGCTCAAGACAGCTTTGACCACAGCTCCAGTGTTGGTTTTGCCATCAGCTTCAGGTTTATATATTGTGTATTGTGATGCTTCGAGAGTTGGTATTGGTTGTGTGTTGATGCAGGAGGGTAGAGTTATAGTTTATTCTTCTCGTCAGTTGAATTCCCATGAGAAGAACTACCCCATTCATGATTTGGAGTTGGCTGCCATAGTTCATGCATTGATGATTTGGAGGCATTACTTGTATGGCGTATCTTGTGAGGTGTTAACTAATCATCGTAGTCTTCAACATTTGTTCAAGCAAAAGGATCTTAATTTGAGGCAGCAGAGATGGTTGGAGTTGCTTAAGGATTATGATATCACTATATTGTACCATCCGGGAAAGGCCAATGTGGTAGCCGATGCTTTGAGCCGAAAGGCAGTGAGTCTGGGGAGTTTGGTATATATTCCAGTTGGGGAGAGACCTCTTGCAGTGCATGTTCAGGTCTTGGCCAATCGGTTTGTGAGATTAGATATTTCGAAGCCCAGTCAGTTATTGGCTTGTGTGGTATCTTGGTCTTCCTTATATGCTCGCATCAGAGAGTGCCAGTATGATGATCCGCATTTGCTTGTCCTTAAGGATAGAGTTCAACATGATGATGCTAGAGATGTGACCGTCGGTTATGATGGGGTGTTTAGGATGCAGGGCCGGATTTGCGTTCCCAATGTGGATGGGCTTCGGGAGTTGATTCTGGAGGAGGCCCATAGCTCGCGGTATTCTATTCATCCGGGTGACGCAAAGATGTATCAGGATTTGACGCAACACTATTGGTGAAGAAGAATGAAGAAAGATAATGTGGGATTTGTAGCTCGGTGTCTCAATTGTTAGCAGGTGAAATATGAGCATCAGAGACCGGGTGGCTTGCTACAATAGATGGATATTCCTGAGTGGAAGTGGGAGAGAATCACTATGGACTTTGTTGTTGGACTTCCACGGACTTTGAGGAAGTTTGATGCTATTTGGGTAATTGTGGATCGGCTGACCAATGCCTCGCACTTCATTCCTGTCTGTACTACCTATTCTTCAGAGCGTTTGGCAAGGATTTATATCGGGTAGATTGTTCGTTTCAATGGAGTTCCGGTTTCCATCATTTCAGATAGAGGTACTCAGTTTACTTCGCAGTTTTGGAGAGCCGTGTAGAGAGAGTTGGGTACTCAAGTTGAGTTGAGCACAGCTTTTCATTCTCAGACGGACAGGCAGTCCGAGCGTACTATTCAGATATTGGAGGACATGTTGTGTGCTTGTGTTATTGATTTTGGATAGTCATGTGATGAGTTCCTTCTGCTTGCAGCGTTTACCTATAACAACAGCTATCAATCGAGTATTCAGATGGCTCCATATGAGGCTTTGTTTGGGAGGTGGTGCAGATCTCCAACTGGTTGGTTCGAGCCCGGTGAGATCAAGCTATTGGAGACTGATTTGGTACAGGATGCTTTGGAGAAGGTGAAGGTGATTCAGGAGAGGCTTCGTATAGCGCAGTCGAGGCAAAAGAGTTATGCTGATAGGAAGGTTCGAGATGTGTCCTACATGGTTGGTGAGAAGGTTCTGTTGAAGGTTTCACCCATGAAGGGTGTTATGAGATTTGGGAATAAAGGGAAATTGAGTCCTCAGCTCATTGGGCCTTCTGAGGTGATTCGGAGGATTGGGGAGGTGGTTTGTGAGCTTGCTTTGCCACCCATCTTGTCGAGTGTGCATCTGGTATTTCATATTTCTATGCTCTGGAAATATATCGGGGATTCGTCTCATGTTTTGGACTTCAGCACGGTTCAGTTGGAGGGTGATTTGACTTATGATGTGGAGCCAACAGCTATTTTGGAGCGTCAGATTCGGAAGTTGAGATCAAAGGATTTAGCTTCAGTGAAAGTGCAGTGGAGAGGTCGGGCCATGGAGGAGGTCCAGAAGGGTTGCACGCCTCGGAACCCACCCATGCGGTCTACACAAAAAGAAGTGTGGTCGCGGTATGTGCTATGCGGACCGCATAAAATGAAGTGCGGTCGTGGTAGGTGTTGTGCGGACCGCACAAAATGCAGTGCGGCCGCAGGGGGGAAACATTTCATTGGTCCTACTTTGGAAGCTCATATCTTTTGCTCTACAAGGAATTTTGAGATGATTCCAAAACGAAAGTTGGAGCCCTTCGTGTCTAGTTTCATAAAGGTAAAGATATTGCAATTTGGACATTTGTATAGAAAGTTATGGCCAAAATACTAAAGTTTGTCACTATAGAGGAAAGCCTATGCGGCCGCGATCATTTTTGTGCGGACCGCACTGGTTTTGTGCGGACCGCGGTCGAATTTGTGCATTCCGTGGATGAGGAAATCTGTGGGGTACTCTATAAATACGAGGTTTTGGATTTTATTTGATATTTTAACCTAGAGAGCTCGGATTTTGGCAATTTTTCGAATGTTTTTCAAGAAATTCATCGGGGTAAGTGATTCTAACTCAGATCTGGCTAGAGTACATGAATCTATCATTGAATTCATCATTTAATTCGTGATTTGGGATGAAATTTGGGATGAAAATTGTGAAATCTTTCAAAAATGTAAAATGATCATTTGAAGTACCAAATGGTATCGGAATTGGATAGTTTTTGTGTGGTTAGACTTGTGAGAGTATAAGGATTCTATTTTTGTAAATTTTGTCAAATTCTGAGATGTGGCCCAGGGGTCGGGTTTGACCAATTCCTGGAATTTTGTGGTAATTCGATTGTTTTCGCTTGGGCTTTGTTCCCTTAGCATATTGTGACGTATTCATTCTGATTTTGGATAGATTCGACGCGCGTGGAGGCTGATTCGAGGGGAAAAGGCATCACGAGTTAGAGATTTAGCCGGTTCAAGGTGAGTAATGATTGTAAATTATGCTCTAAGGGTTTGAAACCCCGGATTGCACATCGTAGTGCTATATTGAGATGAGGCACATGCTTGATGACGAGCGTGGGGTCGTGTACTATTGGGGATTGTGACTTAGTCCGTCCCTGTTGACGACTTTTCCGCGTATTTGACTAAAACTTATATGTTATCATCATGATTTGGGCTGATTGCCATATTTGGGCTTCGTGCCAACTATTTGACCCCTTTTGGGGATTTTTATTACTATTTCCTCACTGTTTTGACTTACTAATTGAACTCAGTCATGTTATTTTCCATTGTTTTACTACTCAGCCTTTTTTACTCCGTTTTGAGACTTAAACGATATTTTAAATGATGTTTTGGGCTGAGAAATACTGATTTACTAATGCCCGAGGGGCGTATGAGTATTTTTGACTAAGTAAGACCGAGGGCCTAGTTCTGAGGAAACACTAATATCGATTTGAGGCCGAGGGCCTAAGATATGTATGCCACGAGGTGGCTTATTGATATTGTTTATGAGGCCGAGGGCCTGAGATATATACGCCACGAGGAGGCTTGATTGATATGAGACCGAGGGCCTAGATTTGATACCACGAGATGGCTTGATATTGCACTTGGGCCGTAAGGGGCCCCTCCCGAAGTCTGTACACCCCCAGTGAGCGCGGGTACCCATTGAGTTGTGAGATTAAGCCTGAGGGGCTGGCACTGTTCTGAGATTTTGCCCGAGGGGTTGACATTGTTCTGAGATTGAGCCCGAGGGGTTGGCACTGTTCTGAGATTGAGCCCGATGGGCTGGTACTGTTTCGAGATGTTGCCCAAGGGGCGGTTTTGTTGATACTGTGCCCGAGGGGCAAACATTTACTTGTTATTTACCTGTAAATTACTTGTTTTACCTGCTGAAAAAGGGATTTTACTTGATTTTTCACTGAGTTACTGATATTAAGTTATTTTAATGCTTCGGTATAGAATGCCTTGTGTTTTATGTGTTTTCTTACTTTCAGTCATTATTTATATTTATTACTCACTGGGTTGGAGTACTCACATTACTCCTTGCAACGTGTGTGCAAATTCAGGCATAGCAAGTCCCGCTCCTAAGTGCTGATCCTTCCGGTCCAGGTGGTGTTTCGGAGACTACGAGGTAGTTGTTGGTGTTCGCAGACCCCGTGTCTCCCTTATCTCATTATTTCTACGTTCTTCAACCAGTTGTACCAGATATCGTATTTAGTAGACTTGTATCAGGATCCTTAGTTGCTCATGACTTGTGACACCCCGATTAGGGCTGTGTCGGGTTGGGTTTCCATTTTGTTATCTCTATTTCCGTTAAATATTGCTATTAAATCATGTTTAAAGTATCTTTATGTTATTTAACTACTTAAAAGGGTGAATTATGTTAAAATTGGCTGGCCTTGTCTTCACGAGAGGTGTCATCACGACCGGGTTTAGGGTTAGGGTCAAGACAAGCTGGTATCAGATCCTAGGTTACATAGGTCTCACGAGTCATAAGCCAGTTTAGTAGAGTCTCGCGGATTGGTACGGAGACATCTGTATTTATCCTCGAGAGGCTGCAGAACCTTTAGGAAAAAACTTCACATTCTTGAAATTCTTGTCGTGCGAACTTGTTGATCTGAGTACTGCACTTCTGTTATTCTATTCTCTCATAGATGGAGAGGACACGAGCTACCGGACGGGGTGAACGACCACCAGTGCCACTAGCTGAGACCATCAAAGGCCGAAGACGCGGTCATGGTCGTGGCAAAGGCAGAGCAGCGAGGGCAGCACATGTTGATCCACCAGCCGCCCTAACTCAGGATCAGACTCCAGCTATGGATGCTCTAGTAGCACCAGTTCAGGCACCAGTTGTGCCCATCGTGATTTCGGGTCTTCAGGAGGCCTTGGCACAGATCTTATCAGTTTGCACTGGCCTGGCTCGGGCAGTTTTAGCCACTACAGCATTAGCTACTTCATAGGTCAGGGGAGGTAATCAGACCCCCGCTGATCGCACACCTGAGTAGTTAGTGCAAGGACTTCACACGCCGGGGGCACCTCCAGCCTAGTCGGTTGCACCAACTCAGGAGTTTGTTGTGCTAGTTATGTCAGATAATGAGTAATGTCATCTTAAGAGATTTGGTAGACTCCAGCCTCCGACATTCAGCAGAGCAGAGGGCGAGGATGCCCCAGGTTTCTTAGATAAGTGTCAGCGGATGCTCCGTACAGTAGGGATTCTTGAGTTTAGTGGTGAGGCATTTACTACCTTTCAGTTTTCTGGGGCTGCCTTCACTTGGTGGGAGGCGTATGAGAGGCGTAGGCCTGTGGGAGAAGCGCCCCTCACTTGGCAGGAGTTCTCTATTCTCTTCCTAGAGAAGTATATGCTGCAATTCCGCAGAGAGGAGATGCGTAGACAATTTGAGTGGTTGCGATAGGGGGATATGACTGTGTCACAGTATAAGTCGAGGTTTTCTGGGTTGGTTTGCCATGCCATCTGTATGGTTCTGACTGATCGAGAGAGGATCAGGATATTTGTTTATGGTCTTACTTATCAGCTCTGTATTCTTATAACCAGAGAGAGTGATGGGTGCTACCTTCGAGGAGGTTGTCGATATCGCCGTGGAGATTGATACAGTTCGCCTGCAGGAGCGAGAGGAGAGAAACGCCAAGAGGCCTCAAGGATCGGGCAGTTATAGTGGTACTCCTTTGAGGGTCTAGTTTTAGCATGGTAGAGGTCGTTCATTCAGGCCTGCTCAGTCAGCTCGCCCAGGTTATCGTGGGGCATCTTTGGGTCATGGTTATCTTAGATCTCAGCAGCTCCAGTCATCACTCAGCGCTGTCCCAACTCAGAGTTCATCTCGTGCTCCATCGGCTCAGGGTTCTTCTATGCCGAGCGCATCTGGAAGTCACTCCGGTGCGAGGGGTTCCCTTCAGTCCCCTTCTCCAACACCTGGGAGTTGTTATGAGTGTAGAGAGATAGGCCACATGTGGAGGCAGTGTCCTCGTCGTGTTGCTAGTTCGTCCCAGTAGAGGGGTCAGTCTTTGGCTTCAACACCAGCTTTTTCACCACCAACCGCTCAGCCAGCTAGGGTTGGAGGTCAGTCAGCCAGGGGTCGCCCCAAAGGGGGAGGTCGATCAGGGGGCGGTCAGGCCCATTTCTATGCATTCCTAGGCAGACCCGATGCTATTGTTTTAGATGTTGTTATCACAGGTATTGTTTCAGTCTGCCATAGAGATGTCTCTGTATTATTTGATTTTGGTTCCACCTTTTCTTATGTGTCATCATATTTTGCTCATTATTTGGGTACGCCCCGTGAGTTTCTTGCTTTACTCGTTCATGTATCTACTCCGGTGGGCGATACTATTGTTGTAGACCATGTGTACCGGTCATGTGTGGTGATTATTGGGGGTCTGGAGACCCGAGTGGATCTATTACTATTAAGCATGGTGAATTTTTATGTCATGTTGGGCATGGATTGGTTATCTCCATGTCGTGTTATTCTGGACTGTCATGCTAAGACAGTCACATTGGCTATGCCGGGTGTGCCACGGATCGAGTGGCGAGGTGTGACTGATTACGTTCCTAGTAGAGTGATCTCTTTCTTGAGAGCCCAGCGTATGGTTGGGAAGGGTTGTCTTTCATACATAGTGTTTGTGAAGGATGTTGGAGCTGAAACTCCCAGTATTGATTATGTTCCAATTGTGAGGGATTTTCCCGATGTGTTTCCTGCAGACCTTCCGGGCATGCCATCGGATATGGATATTAATTTTGGTATTGACCTGGTGCCGGGCACTCAGCCCATTTCTATTGGGCCGTATCGTATGGCACCGGCGGAGTTGAAGGAATTGAAGGAGCAACTTCAGGAGCTCCTAGATAAGAGGTTCATTCGGCCTAGTGTGTCACCTTGGGGTACGCCGGTTCTGTTTGTGAAGAAGAAGGATGGCACAATCAGAATATGCATTGATTATAGGCAATTGAACAAGGTAACAATTAAGAACAAGTATCATTTGCCTCGCATTGATGATTTATTTGACCAGCTTCAGGGAGCGAGGGTGTTCTCCAAGATTGATCTCCGTTCAGGTTATCACCAGTTGAAGATTAGGGACTCGGATATTCTTAAGACAGCTTTCAGGACCCGATATGGTCATTATGAGTTCTTGGTGATGTCTTTTGGGCTAACCAATGCCCCAGTAGCGTTCATGGACTATGGACTTTGTTGATGGACTTCCACGGACTTTGACGAAGTTCGATGCTATTTGGGTAATTGTGGATCGGCTGACCAAGTTTGCGCACTTCATTCCTGTGTGTACTGCCTATTCTTCAGAGTGGTTGGCAAGGATTTATATCGGGGAGATTGTTCGTTTGCATGGCATTCCGGTTTCCATCATTTTAGATAGAGGTACTTAGTTTACTTCACAGTTTTGGAGAGCCGTGCAGAGAGAGTTGGGTACTCAAGTTGAGTTTAGCACAACTTTTCATTCTCAGACGGACGGGCAGTCCGAACGTACTATTCAGATATTGGAAAACATGTTGCGTGCTTGTGTTATTAATTTCGGAAGGTCATGGGATGAGTTCCTACCGCTTGCAGAGTTTGCTTATAACAACAGCTATCAATCGAGTATTCAGATGGTCCATATGAGGCTTTGTATGGGAGGCGGTGCAGATCTCCAGTTGGTTGGTTCGATCCCGGTGAGGTTAAGCTATTGGGGATTGATTTGGTACAGAAGGCTTTGGAGAAGGTGAAGGTGATTTAGGAGAGGCTTCGTACAGCGCAGTCGAGGCAAAAGAGTTATGCTAATAAGAAGGTTCGAGATGTGTCCTACATGGTTGGCGAGAAGGTTCTGTTGAAGGTTTCACCCATGAAGGGTGTTATGAGATTTGGGAAGAAAGGGAAATTGAGTCCTCGGTTCATTGGGCCTTTTTAGGTGCTTTGGAGGATTGGGGAGGTGGCTTGTAGCTTGATTTGCCACCCAGCTTGTCGAGTGTACATCCGGTATTTCATGTTTCTATGCTCCGAAAGTATATCGGGGATCTGTCTCATGTTTTGGATTTCAGCACGGTTCAGTTAGAGGGTGATTTGACTTTTGATTTGGATCCATCGGCTATTTTGGAGCGTCAGATTCGGAAGTTGAGATCAAATGATTTAGCTTCAGTGAAAGTGCAGTGGAGAGGTCAGGCCGTGGAGGAGGCTACCTGGGAGACCGAGCGGGAGATGCGGAGAAGATATCCTCACCTATTCGAGGCTTCAGGTATGTTTCTTGACTCATTCAAGGACGAAAGATTTTTTAAGTTGGGGAGGATGTGACGACCCAGCCAGTCGTCTCATGAGTTACCGCTCGGTTTCCCCATTTTAGCTTCTTTATGCTTCGTTATCCGTGTTTTTGTGGTATCGGGTTGGGCAGATCGAGTCCGGAATGAGTTTGGTGAAGTTTGAGACACTTAGTCTCTTTTAAGAAGGCTGAAGTTGGAAAAGTCAACTGGATGTTGACTTATGTGTTAGAAGGCTCAGAAGTGAGTTTTGATGGTTCGATTAGCATCGGGAGGTGATTTGTGACTTAGGAGCACGATCAGAATGGGTTTTGGACTGGTAGAGAAGATTTAGGCTTAAATTGGCGAAGTTGATATTTTGGCGGTTCCGATTGATTGGTGAGATTTTGATATATGGGTCAGAATGGAATTCTGAGAGTAACAGTAGCTTCGTTGTGTCATTTGGGATGTGTGCGCAAAATTTTAGGTCATTCGGACGAGATTTGATAGACTTTTTGATCGAAAGTATAATTTAAGAGTTCTTGGAGTCCTTAGGCTTGAATCCTATGTTAAATTGCCGATTGATGTTGTTGTGAGCGTTCTGAAGTTTTGAACAAGTTTGAACGATGTCATGGGATGTGTTGGTACAATTGGTTTGAAGTTCCGGGAGTTCCATGTAGATTCCGGGTAGGTTCCGGGATGCTTTAGGCCGAAAATCATAGCTGTAGCAGGTCCAGAAGGGTTGCAGGCCTCAGAACCCCCCCGCGCGGTCCACACAAAAAGAAGTGCAGTCACGGTATGTGCTGTGTGGACAGCACAAAATGAAGTGCGGCCGCGGTAGGTGCTGTGCGGACCGCACAAAATGCAGTGCTGCCGCGGTGGGGAAACATTTCACTGGTCCTACTTCGGAAGCTCATATCTTTTGCTCTACAAGGAATTTTGAGATGATTCCAAACCAAAAGTTGTAGCCCTTCGTGTCTAGTTTCAATGCAGTTAAAGATATTGCAATTTGAACATATGTATAGAAAGTTACGACCAAAATACTAAAGTTTGTCACTACGGAGGAAAGCTTGTGCGGCCGCGGTAATTTTTTGTGCGGACCGCGCTCGATTTTGTGCGGTCCGCAGAGGTGGAAATCTGTGGGGTACTCTATAAATACGATGTTTTGGGTTTTATTTGATATTTTAACCTAGAGAGCTCTGATTTTGGTGATTTTTCGAAGGTTTTTCAAGAAATTCATCGGGGTAAGTGATTCTAACTCAGATTTGGCTAGAGTACATGAATCTATTATTGAATTAATCATTTAATTCGTGATTTGGGATGGAATTTGGGAAAAAAATTGTGAAATCTTTCAAAAATGTAAAATGATGATTTGAAGGACCAAATGGTATCGGAATTGGATAATTTTTGTATGGTTAGACTCATGAGAGTATAAGGATTCTAGTTTTGTAAATTTTGTCAAATTCCGAGATGTGGGCCCTGGGTCGGGTTTAACCAATTCCTGGAATTTTGTGGTAATTCGATTGTTTTTCCTTGTGCTTTATTTCCTTAGCATATTGTGACATATTCGTTCTGATTTTGGATAGATTCGACGCGCGTGGAGGTCGATTCGAGGGGCAAAGGTGTCGCGAGTTAGATATTTAGCCGGTTCAAGGTGAGTAATGATTGTAAATGATGCTCTGAGGGTTTGAAACCCCTGATTGCACATCATAGTGCTATATTGAGGTGAGACACACATTTGATGACGAGCGTGGGGTCGTGTACTATTGGGGATTGTGACTTAGTACGTCCATGTTGATGATTTTTCCGCGTATTTGGCTAAAACTTATATGTTATCATCATGATTTGGGTTGATTGCTATATTTGGGCTTCGTGCCAACTATTTGACCCCTTTTGGGGATTTTTATTACTATTTCCTCACTGTTTTGACTTACTAATTGAACTCAGTCATGTTATTTTCCACTGTTTTACTACTCAGCCTTTTTTACTCCGTTTTGAGACTTAAACGATGTTTTGGGCTGAGAAATACTGTTTCACTAATGCTTGAGGGGCTTATGAGTATATTTGACTGAGTAAGGCCGAGGGCCTAGTTGTGAGGAAACACTGATACTGATTTGAGGCCGAGGGCCTAAGATATGTATGCCATGAGGTGGCTTATTGATATTGTTTATGAGGCCGAGGGCCTGAGATATATACGCCACGAGGTGGCTTGATTGATATGAGGCTGAGGGCCTAGATTTGATGCCACGAGATGGCTTGATATTGTGCTTGGGCCGTAAGAGGCCCCTCCCAGAGTCTGTACACCCCCAGTGAGCACGGGTACCCATTGTGATGTGAGATTAAGCCCAAGGGGCTGGCACTGTTCTGAGATTGAGCCCGAGGGGCTGGTACTGTTCTGAGATGTTGCCTGAGGGGCGGTTTTGTTGATACTGTGCCCAAGTGGCGAACGTTTACTTGTTATTTACCTGTAAATTACTTGTTTTACCTGCTGAAAAGGGGATTTTACTTGATTTTTCACTGAGTTACTAATTTTAAGTGATTTTACCACTTCGGTATAGAATGCCTTGTCTTTTACGTGTTTTCTTACTTTCAGTCATTATTTATATTTATTACTCACTGGGTCAGAGTACTCACATTACTCCCTGCACCGTGTGTGCAGATTCAGGCATAGCAGGTCCCACTCCTGAGTGCTAATCCTTCCTGTCCAGGCGGTTTTTCGGAGACTACGAGGTAGCGGTTGGCGTCCGCAGCCCCCGTGTGTCCCTTATCTCATTATTTCTATGTTCTTCAAATAGTTGTACTAGATATCGTATTTAGTAGACTTGTATTAGGATCCTTAGTTGCTCATGACTTGTGACACCCCGGTTAGGGTTGTGTCGGGTTGGGTTTCTATTTTGTTATCTCTATTTCCATTAAATATTTCTATTAAATCATGTTAAAATTGGCTAGTCTTGTCTTCACGAGAGGCGCCATCACGATCGGGTTCAGGATTAGGGTCGTGACATCAAGTTTTGGCAATCATGCGCCCACCTGGAGAACAAGGGAATACAGTTCAAGTTTTGGCAATCAGGTGCCCACTTGGAGAATAAGGGAATATAGTTCAAGTTTTTGGCAATTAGGCACCCACCTGGAGAACAAGGGAATACAGTTTTAAGTTTTGGCAATCAGGCGCCCACCTAGAGAACAAGGAAATACAGTTCAAGTTTTGGAAATCAGGCGCCCACCTGGAGAACAAGGGAATACAGTTCGAGTTTTGGCAATCAGGCGCCCACCTGGAGAACAAGGGAATACAGTTCGAGTTTTGGCAATCAGGCGCCCACTGGAGAACAAGGGAATACGGTTCAAGTTTTCGGCAATCAAGCGCCCACCTGGAGAATAAGGGAATACAGTTCAAGTTTCGGCAATCAGGCGCCCACCTAAAGAACAAGGGAATACCATTCAAGTTTTGACAATCAGGCGCCCATCTGGAGAACAAGGGAATATAGTTCATGTTTTGGCAATCAGGCATCCACCTGGAGAATAGGGGAAGTCATTTTAGAATTCAGTTCCAAGCTCGCGGTAAAAGTGTGAGTCAACAGTCCGAGATGGTCAATAGAAGTTAGTCACAATCCGGGAAAAAAAAAAGGAAAGAAGTGAATCCAAAATGCAGAAGTAGAGAAAGATGTGAACTGCTCAAGACATGGTTGAAATCACGAGCATTGCATATCCGGTCTTGATCCGAAGAAGAATGAACTAGCACCTGCAGCTAGCAAGTGTCAAGGTTCAAATCTAAAGTCTGCATGAAGAACCATTCAAGACTCAAGATCAAGCTTCAGAAGACTTATAGAAAGGAATCTTGTAACTCATAGTTGACAGGCTTAGTTAGTCTTTCTCATTTTTTATTTTGATGCAATAACAGGACCGTGGATCGGAACCTCGATGGAACAACACCTTGATCAGCTCTCCACCTTGGTAAACTCTGTCACTCTTCCCACTTCTGAACTACACGTGGCATGATTCCTTTATAGCCAAGGATATGTAGGCAGCTCAGATACCAGGGCTCGGTCACATTCTCCTTTCTCTTAGTTTTTGGTCTCCCTAAATAACGATTGGATCAAAAACTTGTGTGGGCACGTGATTTTTGCCCTATATGAATTACTCCCATAAATTCAAAACGAAATAATTTCTTTTCATTATTTGCAATTTTTGTCGATTTTGTGGCATTTTCTGATAATTGTTTGCATTTGTCTGTGCATTTTTATTTTTCTTTAATTAAAGAAAAATACAAAAATATGTTGCATTTGCATTTAGGATCTAATTTTGCATTCTTGAATTAATTAGTAATTTAGTGTTTTATAAAAATGGAAAATTACAAAAATAACTTATTTTTGCATTTTAAATTTTTAGTTTCGAATTTTGGTGGTTTTTCTTTAATTTGGTATTTAATTAGTTGTGGTAATAATTATATAGGGTTAATTAATTTAATTTGGTAGCATAATTTGATTTAGAGGGTAATTTAGGTGTTATTTTTAATTTTTCTCGAAAAAAAAAAGAAGAAGGGAAAAGAATTTTGGAAAATAAAAAGAAAAAGAGAAAATTTGATTTAAAGAGGATCAGAGTTTTTGGGCCAAAATTAATTCATTTCTCCCCAGCCCAATTAAAATTCCCAAACACCCGCCCCATCTGAGCCCATACCCGTCCCCTGACCCGGTCCAGTCCCCCCCTACAAACCAAACGACGTCGTTTCATTATCCCTTGATCTGAGCCGTTGATCCCTTAAATCCAACGGATCGAAACTAACCCCTCCCCCATATAAAACTGTCCAAACTCTACCCCCTCCCCCCCTCTCAAACTCATCTCTCTCAACCCCCTCTCTTCAGAGACGCCTAAACCCTAGAAGCCGCGCCCATTTTCCACCGCTCCCAGTCGGCGGCGCCAGCCCCAAACCAACCCAAAATAACACCCTACAACCCCTTTCACCCCCTCATTCCAAATCCTCACCATGTTTCCCTCGAAACTTGCAGAAATGTTCGAATTTTAGATCTAAGGTTCGAGCCCTAGAAGCCAAAGCCAAATCTATACATGCAAGGCTATTTCTCCAGTTCTCATAAGTATTCAGGGCCGATTTTATCTCAAAATAACTTATTCGCTTATTCTTGACAAGGAACAAGCGATTTACATTATTTAGGGGTTTAAATCGAAATATCAGTCCCGAGTTCGAGCTTTGGTCGATGAGTTTTTCCTTCTTTTGTTCATTTTTGACGTTATTTCAATTTTCGTTCCTCTTCATCTCTCCTTCTTCTTCTTTGGTCAATTCAACTGAAACTCGACCAATACTTTCTAGTCGAGAATAAATAATGTTCTTTTTGTTCCTTTTTAGTTTTATTTTCCAAAATCTTGTTCCCTGATTTTTCTTGGTATGTTTAGTTTTTCTTGGTAACAGCATGACTAAAGTTCTGATTTCGTCTCTCGTTTAGTCGCTTAGTTAATTTAATTAGGTTTATTTTGATAACTTAGTCAAATTCCTGCTTACTTATGTTTAATAATCATTCAATTAGTGTAAGTTTGGTTTTAAAATCATTTAAGTGTCTGCCCTCAGTTTGTTGACTGATTCGATTTGGCTCATTTCGTTGTTTGGGCTTTGAAGCCAAATCAGAATTCCCCTCAAGGGGTTGATTTGGGCCACTAGGTCATCATTGAGCCCACGTTTGGCTTAACTACTGGGTCAATTCAACCCATGACCTATATCTGTCTGATTTCAGGGGTAATAACATGGTGCTTAACGGGTAAAATAGGAATTGTAGGTAAGGGAATCTGCAGTAACTAAATAGGGAAGCTTCTAGGAAGCTGGGGTGGGGGGCTATTTTGAATTCTAAAAATTAAACTAAAGGGCACCTAAGCTAAAATGAAAATTTCAGAAGGGGCCAAGTGCAAACTTGATTTTCGTTAAACTACCCTAATAATTTGCCTATAAAGGCATCCTAACTTGACACTCAAGTCAGAATTTCAGAGATAGAAAAATTAGAGAAAAAGCAAAAACGGCTAAGAAAAGACTGAAAACTATTGTTCCATTAAAAAATTTCTGCAATTCTTGAAGTTTTTTGTTTCTGAAGGCTAATCTGATTCATCTTGGTTGGAATGTGGTTCGAATTGGGAGTTAGGGCTTGTTTCTATTGCTATTGATCTGTTACTGCTATTTCCTCTTAAGTTTCAAGCTAATTTCTGGTCTTTTGCTGATATTCAGGTACACATTTCTACATTTCCCCTGAATGTAAGGCTTGATTTGGAATCAAAAATGGAAATCTGGAGCTTTGAGTCGTATTCACCATTAGTTGGTTCATAGATTAGCTTACTTGTTCATTTTGTTTATCTGATCTAGTTTACTGCCCTTCAAACTATGGATATGTGATCAAGGACTGAGCTCTGAATATCATATGATATGGTAGCTCGGTTGATGTCTATCTTAGTGTAGCCTTTTGAAATATAGTCATTCGTATTATTTGCTTGTTTTAAGGTCAGTATTTGGACTTGTTTAAATGCAGCTGATTCGAAATTCCTTCTAAATATGTACTAAGTAAGGTTTCCAAGGATATTATGGTACGGATTTGAACTTTGCATGCAAGTTGAATGGATAGTTCAGTGTTATAACTTTTGAGTTTGATCTGTGTAGTGAGTCTCAATATTACTAGACATCTGCTTTCCTATAGCAAGGGTCAAGGTGTGATTTAGCTTAAATTGGTTTTATGTTTAGCTTAGTTCTACTTTCAGGTTCTGAGTCTTGTATCACAGTCTTCTAGTGCATTGTCTTGTGGAATTCAAGTGAGGTATTTAAGTTCTTGAAGAATTATGATTCAAACAATGGATTTATGGTTCAACGAGTCGCAAAACTTTGTTTAAATTATGTGGGGTTTTCATTGGCATTGATAATATCACAATTGGGATTCGAATTTCATGTAATATGTTGATGATTTAGCTTGTTCGAACTTGGGGTTGAATTCTTATTATTATTCCATGTTCAGTGTGTTTTTTTAGAAGATAATGATCATTTGGGTGTTGCTGCCTCTTTGGTTTCATGTGTACCAATTGCCATGTTTTGATCACGGCTATTGGGCCCAGCTAATTCCTTGGGCATGGTCTTCGAGGCCCTCAAAAAATAAAGATTTGTTAAGCTTCATCGTCTCTCTTGAGGCCTGTTTGTTTTTAACCCAAAGTATCATCTAACTGTTGCTACTGATTTTCTCTAACAGATGCGTCCCAAACACCTGAAATCCCAACGCATCCTTTCTTTAATAGTCGCGTAAATTTAGCCCTAAAACACATTAGTCTAAGTATTTCTTTTGTAATTAAGTCGAGGTGCACCATGCCAAACCAAAAATGACAATTGTGCGGCCCTCATTTTGAGTGAATTTGATTTAATCCTTAGAATTCGAGGCGTGCTACTTAGTGAAATTTTCGTGGCCCTCGCAAAGATAAAAATGCATAGTTGCTTTAGGCGCGTCATTTTAATAATTTACCTTCCTAAATTCGGGTGCGCATTTATGTGACCCAAATCCAAATCTCAACAATGTGTCGAGGACTGCGAGTGAATTTATATGACGTAGTTCAAGACGTGTTTTTGATAACGTTGAAATCTTCCTAAAAATGATTTAATGAAAAACGGTAAAAAGTTAAAATCTGCACATAGGTTCATAGTCAGATAACTAAGCTGAATATAACAGTTAAGCGACCGTGCTAGTACCACGGAACTCGGGAATGCCTAACACCTTCTCCCAGGTTAACAGAATTCCTTACTCGGCTTTCTGGTTCGCAGACTGTTAAACAGAGTCAAGCTTTTCCTCGATTCGGGATTCAACCGGTGAATTTGGACACCATAAATCTCTCAAGTGGCGACTCTGAATCTTTTAATAAATAATCTCCTTTCGATTGTCACTTTAAGTTGGAAAAACTCCCTTATACCCTTACGGGGTATAGGAAAAAGGAGGTGTGACAGCTCTGGCGACTCTACTGGGGAGCGAACCCAGAATCTCTGGTTTAGGGTTCAGAATTCGAGCTTAGAATAATTTTTTATATTTGGCTTTATTTACTGTCTGATTTTATCTACATATTTGGGCCTAATGTGCTAAATGTTGCTTTTGACCGCTTTGATATTATCTGAACTATATATATAAACTTATACGAAACCCCTCTCTTCTCTCTCCTGAGGAGTGCACGCTGGTCGTGACTTCTTTATGTTAGTGCTAAATCCCAAATAGAACGAGGTTCGGACAAGTTGCAAAGCTGGATGATCTTTTGGTTACCGTTACGTAGCCTCCCCTCGGCTCGAGTTGTCCGCTCGGGTAAGCCAGGTTTAGAACAAATAAACACAGATTTTTAAACCTAGTATAACAATACTTCATGCCGGATCCCTAGTAGGAACGTTTGTTTGCATCATGTGCATTTTAACTTTGGAGACTCAACACAGGAGTTGGGTCTGTCTAAGACAGGTGCACCCGAAATAAAAGACCATCCTGATGCATCTTACTTTCTACTTGTGCATTTATTTGCCTCGGATTTGCATGCTGAACGGCTTTTGAATAAAAGAAGAGAGTTTGGAAAAGGAAATAGTAGTGTGAGGGCTAAGGAAGGTAATTACTTGTTTTGAAAACCAATGTCCCAGAATATACTGAAACTCTACCGAAATTTTGAAAAGAAAAAAGAAGAAAAAGAATTATTAGAAGAACAAAAAAGTTGGTTTTTGTTTTGTCAAAATTGCCCGAACTACGCCAGTTTGATTCTCACTGGATGTGGGATACGTAGGCAACCCCCATCGGGTCCAACTTCCTTTTTGCAAAAATAGCCTAAAAGAACAAAAAATTTACTTTTATTTGAAAATAATTAGGGTGATGCCATTTTTGTCAGAAATAGTCGAATGTCCCTAAAAGGGCGCCAGAAGGTTGCTTTTGCAAGAACAGCCGCCTGTTGTCATTTTTTAAGGTTTTCACCGGTTAGCCAACATAGCCTTAAAATCTTCGTCTTCGAGGTGCTAAAAGGTCGTATTTGCAAGACCGGATTTTATTTTTCTTAAATTGAAAAAAAAGTGTCAATTTTGTCTTTGAGTCAAATGAGTCTTGATTTTCGCTTAATCACCTTAATAAATGTGCAGAATGAGCACGAGTCCATGTTTGCCGATAACAGTCAGGAACAAGATCCCTTTGGAGTTGCATATGTGGTGGGAGGATCTGGGAAAATCGGAGCAAGATAAAGTCGATCTACATTTGGGAGGTCTCACCGGGTTATTAAAAATCAAACCTAGAGGAGATATCATAAAGGCTTTGGTTACGTTTTGGGACCCGGCCCATAACGTGTTTCACATCTCGGATTTTGAACTCACCCCAACATTGGAAGAGATAGCAGGTTATATGGGAAGTACCGAAGGGCTGAGGCATAAATATCTGATCGCTCCAAGAGCTGTTAACTCTCACAAATTCATGGATTTGCTAAAGATAAGCAAGGGAGTCTCGTATTCCGAGCTGGAGGATGGTTTTTCCATTTTACGTTTTATATACCAGAGGTACGGGCTATAGGAGGGTTCAACGATCCGGAAAGTGGGGTTTGTAGCAAAGGGAACCGAACAAAATGGGATGAGCATAGGCGTTTCACCTTCATAGTAGCTTTCTTAGGCCTTGTGGTGTTTCCCCGAAGAGACGGGAATATTGATTTGCGGGTGGATGGAGTCGTCAAGGTCCTGATTACCAACTCCAAGAGCACTCTTGCCCCTATGATAGTGTCTGAGATATACCGAGCTTTCACAGCTTGTAAAGCTGGGGCATATTTCTTCGAAGGATGCAATTTGCTATTACAGATGTGGATGATCGAGCACCTGTGTCATTGCCCTCAGTATATGAGTTACGGATCCACAAAGAAAAGTTGCATTGAAGAGTTTGACACAAGGATTTTAGGGTTCAAGCTGCCAGAGGGGTTCGGAGATTGGGTATCTTGCCTTCATTCCATTACTGCGGGACAAATAGAATGGACATTGGGTTGGCTTCCTATTGAAGAAATTGTGTATATGCCCGCCACTGGTCCTTACTTCCTCCTAATGGGTCTGCGAGGTATCCAGTCGTACGCTCCTTACCGGCCGATGAGACAGTTGGGAAGGTGTCAGGTGATGTACCCAGATGAAGATCTTAGTGTGTATGCGGCCGAGGTTAGTTCCGACGGTCAATTTCATGAAGAAACAGTTCGTTCTATTTGGAACGAATGCCAGTATTTGACGGTGAACACTCGAGTGCATGACCTATCTAGAGGCGAAGTCTCACCCTCCTATCTTGCCTGGTATAGAAAGAAGAACACTGCAGGGCCGAACCAGAAAGACCAGCCAAAAAGCCTCACATTCAGGAATTCGTTGAGGCGTCGCAAGAATAGTGGGCTTGGTTGGCCAAGGAAAATGAGTACAGGGCCACAATAGGAAAATTGGAAAAGCAAGTCAGAGAACTTCAATTCGAGAATAGCTTGCAAGTCGCGGCGGACGAAGGAGAAAAGAAAAGGCTAGCCAAAGAGAATGAGGCCCTTCAAGCCCAAATTCAGAAAATTAAAATGGCGGCAGAAAACCCTGCCCGAAGTGCCAAAGATGAAAAACTCATAGATAACCTAAGGCAGAAAGTGAATGACTATAGTTTTGATTTGAACAAAGCAGAAAGTGAACTATCTAGGGCTCAAAAGCAATTGGCTAAAAACGCAGATGAACGAGCACGCCTGGTTATGCAGTTGAAAGAAAAGTACGACAATGAGGTTGTGGGATTAAAGAAAAGGGTCATCGCCACGGAAAACAAAATGATCAAACAGGCGAAAGACTTCAAGGTTGAAAGGGAGCATTGTTATACAGCATTTGCACAATTAGAAATAGATTTGCAACAACTTCAAGAGCATAATCAAGTGGCCGAGCAAAATTTGGAATCCAGGGCCCAGTAGATCGGGCGTTTGTTGCAAGAAAAAGGTGTCATAAGAGAAAGAATTAGAACCATCACCGATTACATTGTCGTGAAATGCCAAGCCTGTGAGGATATGACTCGCACCACCTTCTTCGCGACAGTGATGACATTTGTTAAACAGATAATGACTTGGATTGACTTCAAAGGGATCTTGCATATAGGCCCGCGGCGAGACCGAATGATGTCCCGTGGGCACCAGGAGCATTAATGTATTCATGATTTTTTCATTTGAGTCTGTATTTCCTTTTCCGTTAGAGTCTGTCAATTGTTTTGAGTCTGTATTTTCTTTCTGCTAGAGTCTGTCAGTTGTTGTTGAGTCTGTATTTTCTTTTGTTGGAGTATGATAGTTTATTTTTGGAGTCTGTATTTCGTCTTTTCATCAGAGTCTGTTAGTTTCTTTTGGAGTCTGTTAGTTTTGAGTCATTGTAATCAAAGTATTTACTTTTATGAAAATCAAAAATCCCAAAAATGTTTTATTATTTACTCTCACACTTATCTCCTAGAACTACGCTCGGTCTGATTCATGCGGGGTCATGATACGTAGGCAATCTCCATAGGATTCGACCATAACCAAAAGAAAAAGAGAGGAAAAATAAGAGAGAAAAAGAAAAGAATAGAGAGAAAAAATAAGTAAACCAAGAGAAAGAAGCAATAGCAAAACAAGAGGGAAATGAGAGGATAAAAATAAAGAGAAAGCAAGGGCAAGAGTGAAAAGACGAAAAGAAAAAAAGAAGGAAAAGAAAAGTCGGGATGAAAAAAGCATCCGATCAAATGCATAATAGAAACGATTATCTGCTTAGGTGCATTCATTCCCCAAAATGTGTGGTTACCAATCTGTTAAAGCCCTAATTGCTAACAATGTTATTGTTGATCTATTGAGTTAAGGCAGGTGGTTAGTTGATTGGCATTCTGGCAACTCACTCATACAACACCCGATCAAAAGACAAGCTGAACATGGCCGACCAAGAATTGGAGGCAAGTATTGTTGACCCGTCAAAAGAGGTGGAAGAATTGGATGTTAATGCGATGAAGGAAGAGATGTATAAGTTAAAGCAGCAAATGGCTGAAATGTACCAAGCCTGGGCAAAGGGACATCCGCCACCGGTTTATCCCGCCAACCCTGCTTATATCTCACCATTGGCTCAACCTCAGGAACCCCCCACTGTAAACTCATCTCCAGCCTTTCCCCTATACCAATAATTCCACGGCACCACTTCCCATATATCTCAAGCTCCACCACCCAGACAAGTCCCGCACCCTCCTCCACCAATCACTCCTATTTTTGTGGCACCTCCATCTACTGCATTACACCGATCTTCTAGTGAACCTCTGTTCCAGACTCACGACAACCAGTATTATCCCCCTGAACCCACCTTCAAAGTCCCGGAACCATATTCTTGCACCCCTCATCTTGATCTCCCGGCAGAGATCGAGAAGCCACCCAAAAATCCCAAACATGAGGAGATGATCAAAAAGGTCAAAAGCTCGGAACAATCGTTCAGAGATATGAGGGGGTTGGGAGGTCAAGTAAGTGTGACCTATAAGGATTTATGTTTGTTCCCAGATGTTCAGTTACCAGCAGGGTTCAAGATGCCTAAGTTTGATCTGTACGACGAGCATGGTGACCCAGTAGCACACTTAAGAGGATTTTGTAGCAAGATGAGAGGAGCAGGCGGAAGAGATGAATTACTGATGGCATATTTCAGCCAAAGTCTGAGCGGATCGGCATTGGAATGGTATACCATACAAGATCACAGCAGGTGGTACACATGGGACGATTTAGCCCAAGCCTTCGCCTGCCATTTTCAGTATAATCTTGAAATTATTCCAGACCGACTGTCATTGACGAAAATCGAGAAAAAGCCCGGTGAGAGTTTCAGGGAATATGGATTCTATTGGAGAGAGCAAGCAGCGAGGGTTGACCCTCCGATGAAAGAAAGTGAGATGATTGATTATTTCTTGCAGGCTTTGGAGCCCATTTATTTTGGTCATTTGGTGCCAGCAGTGGGCAAGTCCTTTAATGAGGTTGTAAAAATGGGAGGCATGGTTGAGAAGGGACTCAAATCCAACAAGATCATGAGTTATTCAGCAATCAAAGCGACTACCCAGGCCATTCAAAATGGTACTGGGGGTGTACTCGAGAAGAAGAAAGAGGATGTTGCGACAATTGAGTCGGGAGCTTGGGTCGGGTCCAGGGGCCCTTCACGTTACTACAACCAGCCTCGACCCTATCACCAAACTTACCCCCACACTCCATATAGCCCACCACAACACTACTACCCACTGCCAGATCCCCATTTTTCTGTCCATCACGTGCAAACCTATACCCAACCTCCTACTTACGCACAATGGTGTGCACCAGTTCCATAAAATCCATACCCAGCTCCACAAAATACCTATCCACCCCCAAAAGCCTACAGAAATCCCCCTAGAACAGGTTTTCGGCCAAATCAAGCCTTCAAGAATGAGAGGTTGCAAAAAAAGAAGACTTTCACTCCATTGGAAGAATCATATACCAATCTATTCTACAGATTGAGACAGTTGGGTATGTTGAATCCAATTGAGGCTAAACTGTCAAATCCCCCTCCCAGAAATCTTGACCGCTTAGTGAGTTGTGAGTATTGTTTAGGGGCCCCGGGTCATGACACAGAGAAATGCTGGAAATTGAAAACAGCTATTCAAGAGCTCATTGATACTAATCGGATTGAGGTCCAAGATCCGGAGGAACCTAATATCAACCAGAACCCGTTGTCGGCCCATCATGAGACAAATATGATTGAGATAGTGCATAAGGGAGGGGAGCCTAAGAAGCCTTCGTAAACTGTCATGATGATTCGGTCCAGTGAAGCCAAGCCGTTTGAAAAGTCAACAAGTGAGAAGTCTATGATCAAGTTGAACGGGGCAAATAATAAACCATATGTGGGTGTCAAGAAGGGGTCCTCAAGTGACGTTATAGGGAAACATGAAAGAGCGAAAGTGGTTGTGCCAGGAGTGACAAACAAGCCTGTGGTAATTGTGAAGGGTGCCCACACAGATCCTGTCATTATCAAACCGGTAACTCAATTACCGATAGTCAACAGCAAGGCAGTCCCATGGAATTATGAACGAGTGACAGTGACTTACAAGGAGAAAGAGGTTAAAGAAGAAGTGGGTGAAACCCATGGTTTGACTCGATCGGGGAGATGCTTTGCCCCCGAAGAGTTGAGAAAAGCTAAGACCTCCAGAGATAACCCAGTGTTGGTGAAGAAAGTTGTGACCGAGGAAGAAGTAGAGGAATTCCTGAGAAAGATGAAAGTGCAGGACTATTCCATTGTGGAGCAGTTAAGGAAGACACCGGCTCAGATCTCGCTATTGTCATTATTGATCCATTCAGATGAGCACCGTCGGGATTTGATGAAGATCTTGAATGAGGCCCATGTTCCTGACAAAATTTCAGTAAACCACTTGGAAAAGATAGCTAACAAGATATTTGAGGTGAACAGGGTTACTTTCTCCGACGATGAGTTGCCCGTGGAGGGCACTGAGCATAATAGGGCCCTGTATTTGACGGTGAAATGCGAAGATTCTGTGGTCACCCGAGTTCTAGTAGATAATGGGTCTAGTGCGAACATTTGTCCTCTCTCCACGTTAAACAAGCTGAAAGTGGACGATGATAGAATTCACAAGAACAGCATCTGTGTTCGGGGGTTTGACAGTGGGGGCAAAGATTCAGTGGGTGATATAATACTAGAGCTAACCATAGGGCCCGTTGAGTTCACTATGGAATTTCAAGTGTTGGATGTGGCAGTCTCTTATAACCTTTTGCTGGGGCGCCCCTGAATTCATGCTGCTAAAGCGGTCCCGCCTACTCTACATCAAATGGTCAAGTTTGAATGGGATAGACAGGAAATTGTTGTGCACGGCGAAGATAATTTGTGTGTTCCCAGTGATGCCATTATTCCGTTCATAGAGTTTGAAGACAACAAGGGGCCATGAGTTTATCAGGTTTTTGACACAGTATTGGTAGAGAGAATTCCAGAAGGGAAGTGCGTTCCAACTCCGAGGGTAGCTACTGCATCAGTCATGGTAGCCGTTGAAATGTTGAAAAATGATTTTGTACCGGGCAAGGGTTTGGGTGCATCTCTGCAGGGAATCGTACAGCTGGTTTCTCTTCCTAAAAACTTGGATACATTTGGTCTGGGGTTCAAGCCCATAGTCGCAGACGTGAGAAGAGACAGAAAAATGAAACAGAGAGCATGGGCCCTTCCAAAGCCAGTCTCGCGTCTTTCCAGATCAGTTGTCAGGCCTGGTACCAGAAAGCGCCCAGTAACAACGGTTCCCAGTTCGGTGGCGGATATGGATGGAGATTTGATGGAAAAGTTTGAGAGGATATTCGACGAAGTGAACATGGTGGAAGCTGGAGAGGGTTCTAGGGAGGCGGATGTGCAATTTGTTGGGCCCAGTGCAAAGATTAACAATTGGGAAGCTACTCCTCTCCCCACCAGGAAAGAGTTTTGGTAGTTTGCTTTGATTTTCTTTCAGTTTATCTGGATTATTCTAGGGTTGTAATTTAGATTCTATGTTCCGTCCGTTTGGATGTATAAACCTTGTTATCTTTAATTTCAATTAAATGCAATTTCCCTTTTTTCTTCCTTCCTGATAGTTTTATTTTTGTTTTTCTTTTCTTTCTTGTACAGTTCTTTTTATGATGGCTTCAATGATATGACATGCATGAGGAATCTTCGGCTCAGTCTTAAAAGCCAATCTAATTCTAAAATAGTAATTCAAGAAATAGAATGTGATGTTGGATTGGATTATGATAAGGATGAAGCCTTTGAAGAGATTAGTAAAGAACTAAGCCATTTTGAAGAAAAACCCAAGCCTAACCTGAGTGATACAGAAACAGTCAATTTAGGAGACCAAGATAATATCCGAGAAACTAAGATAAGTGTTCATCTGGAACCACAAATGAGGGAAGAGATAATCAAAGCATTGTTTGAATTCAAAGATATTTTTGCATGGTCCTATGACGATATGCCAGGTCTAAGCACTGACTTGGTGGTTCACAAATTGTCCACTGACCCGACGTTCCCTCCTGTCAAGCAGAAGCTGAGGAAATTTAAAACTAATATGAGTGTGAAGATTAAGGAAGAGGTGACCAAAAAGTTTGAGGCCAAAGTCATTCGGGTCACCCGATATCCCACCTGGTTAGCCGATGTTGTGCCTGTACCGAAAAAGGATGGTAAGACTAGGGTGTATATTGATTATCGGTATCTCAACAAGGCAAGTCCCAAGGATAACTTCCCATTGCTGAACATCCATATATTGATCGATAATTGTGCCAAACATGAGATTGGTTCTTTTGTGGATTGTTATGCGGGTTACCACCAGATTTTAATGGATGAGGAGGACGCAGAAAAGACAGCATTCATCACGCCATGGGGAACGTACTGCTATTGGGTCATGCCATTTGGTTTGAATAATGTTGGGGCAACCTACATGAGGGCAATGACGACCATATTCCACAACATGATACATAGGGAGATCGAGTTTTATGTGGATGATGTGATTATAAAGTCTAGAAAGCAGTCTGACCATGTCAGAGATCTGAGAAAGTTCTTCCAAAGGCTTCGCAGGTACAATCTCAAGCTTAATCCTACAAAATGCGCATTCGGTGTTCCGTCTGGAAAGTTGTTGGGATTCATAGTCAGCCGCCGAGATATTGAATTAGACCCGTCAAAGATCAAAGCTATCCAGGAGTTGCCACCCCCAAAGAACAAGACTAAGGTGATGAGTCTATTGGGGAGATTGAATTACATCAGCTGGTTTATTGCGCAGCTCACGACAACTTGTGAGCCTATTTTCAAACTGTTAAAGAAAGATGCTGCAGTCAAGTGGACAGATGAATGTCAGGAAGTATTTGATAAGATAAAGGGGTATTTGTCAAACCCACTTGTGTTGGTCCCGCCAGAACCAGGGAGACCTTTGATTCTGTATTTGACGGTCTTGGATAATTAATTTGGATGTGTGTTGGGACAGCATGAGTCACTGACAGGAAGGAGCAGGCCATCTATTATCTTAGCAAGAAGTTCACATCTTACGAGGTTAAATACACTCATCTTGAGAGGACGTGTTGTGCCTTAACTTGGGTAGCCCAGAAGCTGAAACATTATTTTTCATCTTATACTACTTACCTCATCTATCGCTTGGATCCATTGAAGTATATCTTCCAGAAGCCTATGCCTATGGGAAGGCTCGCAAAGTGACAGATCTTGCTCACAGAATTTGACATTGTGTACGTGACCCGGACTGCGATGAAAGCACAAGCATTGGCCGACCATTTGGCTGAGAATCCTGTGGATGAAGAATACGAACCTTTGAAGACGTATTTCCCTGATGAAGAGGTAATTCACATTGAGGAGTTGGAACAAAGTGAAAGGCCAGGATGGAAACTTTTCTTTGATGGGGCCGCTAACATGAAAGGTGTTGGGATAGGAGCGGTACTTGTTTCTGAAACAGGGCATCACTACCCTGTTACGGTTCAGCTTGGTTCTACTGTACTAACAACATGGCTAAGTATGAGGAATGCATTTTGGGTTTGAGGATGGCTATGGATATGGGTGTCCAGGAAGTCTTGGTCTTGGGAGACTCGGACCTTTTGGTGCACTAGATTCAGGGAGAATGGGAAACACGAGATTTAAAACTCATACTGTACCGGCAATGTTTGCATGATCTTTTTCAACGTTTCCAATCAATAGAGTTCAGGCATATTCCGAGGATTCATAATGAGGTCGCTGATGCTTTGGCGACTCTGGCGTCAATGTTACATCATCCAAATAAGGATTATATAGACCCTTTGCATATTCAGGTCCATGACCAACATACTTATTGTAACGTGGTAGAAGAAGAGCTCGATGGGGAGCCTTGGTTTCAAGATATTAGGGAGTACATCAAGATGGGGGTGTATCCAGTACAAGCCACAGGTGATCAAAAGAGAACAATTAGGCGGTTGGCAAGTAGTTTTTTCTTCAGCGGAGGGGTTCTGTACAAAAAGACTCCAGACTTTGGGCTACTGAGATGCATAGATGCTAGGCAAGCTACGGCTATTATGACCGAAGTACATTTTGGAGTGTGTGGACCGCACATGAGCGGGTACGTGTTGGCAAAGAAGATTCTACGAGCAGGTTATTATTGGATCACTATGGAGCAAGATTGTATCAGTTTCGTGCGTAAATGTCATCAGTGCCAAGTGCATGGAGATTTGATTCATTCTCCACCATCTGAATTACACACGATGTCTGTACCGTGGCCTTTTGTCGCATAGGGCATGGATGTCATTGGGCCAATTAAGCCATCAGCATCAAACAGGCAGAGGATCATTTTGGTGGCCATAGACTATTTTACCAAGTGGGTAGTCGCTAACCAAGAAGGCGGTGGTTGACTTTGTGCATTCAAATATCATTTGCCGATTTGGGATACCAAAGGTGATCATTACAGAAAATGGGGCTAATCTCAAAAGTCATCTGATGAAAGAGGTATGTTAACAGTTTAAGATTACACATCGCAATTCCACCCCATATCGTCCTAAGGCAAATGGAGCAGTTGAGGCAGCCAACAAGAACATAAAGAAGATACTTCGAAAAATGGTGGAAGGGTCCAGGCAATGGCATGAGAAGCTGCCGTTTGCATTGTTGGGTTATCGCTCTACTGTCCGTACTTCAGTAGGGGCGACTCCTTATTTGTTGGTGTATGGCACCAAAGTAGTGATACCCGCGGAAGTGGAAATTCCATCCCTTCGAATTGTCACGGAGGCTGAGATCGATGATGATGAGTGGGTCAAAACCTGCTTGGAACAATTGAGTTTGATCGACGAGAAAAGATTAGCAGCAGTGTGTCATGGCCAATTGTATCAATAAAGAATGGCAAGAGCATACAATAAGAATGTGCGTCCACGGAAGTTTGAAGTGGGTCAGTTAGTATTGAAACGCATTCTTCCTTATCAGGCTGAAGCCAAAGGCAAGTTCACCCCGAACTGGTAGGGGCCATACATCTTAACTAGAGTGTTGTCAAATGGCGCTTTATATTTAACAAATATAGAATAAAAGTGTGTACAAATGGCCATCAACATCGATGCGGTCAAGAGATACTATGTATGATTTTCTTTGGTTAATTTATATTTGTTTGTACTTGGCATATTTTTGAAGATTTGGAATGACGAAGGCATTTTGTTCTGCTATCTAAACACTTTATCCTTTGTTATCCCTTTGAGCCTTATTTATTTTCTTTCATACCCCTCTTTCGGAATCAGTAGTGAATATCAGAAACACAAGCATGAAAGATAAGTAAAAGAATAAGAGAAAAAGAAAAAGAGAAAGGAAAGATAAAAAAAGGAATGAAAAAGGAAGAAAAGAATGAAAAAAAAAAGAAGAAAAGCAACAAAAAGAGAAAAAGAAAGCAAAAAGAAAAAAGAAAAGAAAGAGAAAAGAGAAAATCACAACAACAAAGTAATTTCTATGACATGAACTACGTTCGACCTGATTCCTGTCAAGGATACGTAGGCAGCCTCACGGTTCGGTCCCATCAAAATAAAAATCCAAAAGTCCCCAAACAAGAAACTGGGGCAGAAGTTGTGGTTGTTGTAAGAAATCTGATTCCGAAAGTTGTAATTTTGAACTCATTCGAATTGTTTTGAGCCTTCTATACACTTCCTTTCTAATCTCGTCCAAAAGCCCACATTACGGTCCAAAAAAGGACATTTCGATCAGTCTTCGAGAAATGCCAAGTCGAGCAGGTAGAGGTGATTCATATCAGAGGCAACACTCTGGTCCAAACAGGGAAAAGAAATAGAAAATGAGAGAGTCTTATTGGTGAAAACCCTCATGGGCACCATAAGGCAACGAGAGCTGAGAGAAATAAAAATGAGAGAGTCTTATTGGTGAAAACTCTCATGGGCACCGTAAGGCGACGGGAGCAGAGAGAAATAAAAATGAGAGAGTCTTATTGGTGAAAACCCTCACGGGTACCTTGAGGCGAAAGTGAGTTGACAGATGACTGAATGAGAGAGGTATGCTGGTGAAAATCATTCAAGCCACCGCAGGATGAACAAGGTCAGGATTTTGGGTGAAGAAATCAGGTTATGAAAATTCTGGGACAACAAAGTATGGCAACGGAAGGTTGGTTGGTTGGACAAACTGGGCCGATTAATCCGAAGTGCATGTCATGATTATTGGTGCCAGCTGCTCCACTCAGATAAGTCTCTTTTTTTTCCTCTTCAGATAGTCTTTCAGTTTTGAATTTTCTCATCCTTAACTCTGAAAGTCATTGCATTTCATTTCTTTTGGGTTTACTTCTCTAAGGTGTTCCCAATGTCAGTACTATTTAAGCAAATAAGAAGGAATTTCAAAGCTCCCTACCAGCTTCAAGATTGCAAAGCACGGTGCGGCCAAAGCATACCAAAGATAGCATGATTTAAAGTGGGATAAAGTGCCAGCAAAAGTTCCATCGGTAGAATGATTTAGTAATTTCATGGGAGATGTAGAGGTTCAGTTAAAGGGGGTCAGAGGTGTGAAACAACGGTTCAGGTATAGAACACTCGGGTCATCCAAAGTCATGGAGGTTTGAAAGTCAGTCGGAAAGTTAAGCGGTTCAGGGCCAGTTTGGGGAAGCCAGTCAAAACAAAACAATGCAGCGGAGAGACCTTTAGCAAGAATGCCATCAACTAACCACCACATTTTAAACTGACAAAATTTTTCTTTGATTAAAACAGGGGTAGGAAATTTTGATTGTTTCGGAGAAACCCTCCGTGGAGAAAGGCAGTCACCAAACAGGTTTGATTTTTGATTTTCAGGACCCTCCTGGAAAATGAGACCTAGCGTAAAGTTTAGAAATAGTGTAATCTAGTATAAATGTATCCCAAAGGAATATAAGCAGGTTTAGAAGTTTGCATGTTCGAGATAAGATTCAATTAGGAGTTTCCAGGACCCTCCTGAATAATGGGACTTAGTTTTAAGATTTCAATTAGATAACAACATTTAGCGTAAGTTCTGTTGTAGGGTAGTATAATTCAGCCGTAAAAGTTGTCACTCTTAAGATAAGACTTGATGTTTGACTTTCAGGACCCCCCTGGATAATGGGATGTAGTTTTAAGACCTTCTTAGATAACAAGATTTAGCAGGAGTCACACCTTTGGAAGATATAATTTAGATCTTTAAAGCCATCATTTAGCTAGGAGTTTTCAAGACCCTCCTGGATAATGGGACCTAGCTTTCAAATTCTTAGTAATACTTGATAACATGATGTAGTTTTACACTCACATCTGTGCCCAGCCACCAAACTGGGGCAGAAAAATTTTCTTTGTTTTTGTCTATTTCGCTGAAGTCAGGAGCCCGCCTGGAGAGCAGGGAATACATTTCAAGTCAGCAGTCAGGAGCCTGCCTGGAGAGCAGGGAATACATTCAAGTTTAACAGTCAGGAGCCCGCCTGGAGAGCAGGGAATACATTTCAAGTTAGTTGTCAGGAGCCCGCCTAGAGAGCAGGGAATACATTTCAAGTCAGTAGTCAAGAGCCCGCCTGAAGAGCAGGGAATACATTTCAAGTTAGCAATCAGGAGCCCGCCTGGAGAACAAGGGAGTACAATTCAAGTTTTAGCTTTCAAGTTCTTATTGACATTTGGTAATGTGATCCGTTTTACACTTACATGTGTGCCTAGATACCCAAACGGGGGCAAAAAAATTTCTTTGTTTTGTCTATTTTGTTGAAGTCAGGAACCCGCCTGGAGAGCAGGGAATACATTCAAGTTTAGCAGTCAAGCGCCCATCTGGAGGAAAGAAAACATCTCAAAGTGTAGTTGGCAGTCAGGCATCCACCTGGAGAAAAGGAAAACATCTCAAATTATAATTCAAGGCGGTAACAAAGGGATTCCACCGGGAGAATACAAGTCAACAAGGCAACAAGAACCACAAGAGCAAGTTTGAAGATATAGATAAGATTTTGTAATGCATAGATCATAGTCTAGTCTAGCTTCTTTTTATTTTATCATGGTGTAATAAGGGGATGCAGTAAGCAGTAGCAGTAGTAGCAGCAACAGTGAAATCACAGCTTCATGGTAGTCCCAACTACCGAAACTTCCCGAACTACACTGACCTGATTCCTTTATAGCCAAGGATATGTAGGCAACCTCGGAAGCAGGGTGCGGTCAAAACTTTCAAAATGCTTCCCACGGAGTATTCAAACGGGTAAATATCGCTCGTATCCGCTCACTTTATCTTTGCACGAAAACTCTTCGTATTTCCGGGCAAAGAGAGGCAGCTGTGAGCACGTGATTTTTTTCCTATATGAATTACTCCCATAAATTCAAAACGAAATAATTTATTTTCATTATTTGCAATTTTTGTGGATTTTGTGGCATTTTCTGATAATTGTCTACATTTGTCTGTGCATTTTTATTTTTGTTTAATTAAGGAAAAATACAAAATATACTGCATTTGCATTTAGGATCTAATTTTGTATTCTTGAATTAATTAGTAATTTAGTGTTTTATAAAAATGAAAAATCACAAAAATAACTTATTTTTGCATTTTAAATTTTTAGTTTCGAATTTTGGTAGTTTTTCTTTAATTTGGTATTTAATTAGTTGTGGTAATCATTATCTAGGGTTAATTAATTTAATTTGGTAGCATAATTTAATTTAGAGAGTAATTTAGGTGTTATTTTTAATTTTTCTCGAAAAAAAAGAAGAAGGGAAAAGAATTTTGGAAAATAAAAAGAAAAAGAGAAAATTTGATTTAAAGAGGATTAGATTTTTTGGGCCAAAATTAATTCATTTCTCCCCAACCCAATTAAAATTCCCAAACACCAGCCCCATCTGAGCCCATACCCGTCCCCTGACCCGGTCCAGTCCCCCCTACAAACCAAACGACGTCGTTTCATTATCCCTTGATTTGAGCCGTTGATCCCTGTAAAACCAACGGATCGAAACTAACCCCTCCCCCATATAAAACTGTCCGAACTCTATCCCCCCCCCCCAAACTCATCTCTCTCAACCCCTTCTCTTCAGAGACGCCCAAACCCTAGAAGCCGCCCCCATTTTCCACCGCTCCCAGTCGGCGGCGGCGGCCCCAAACCAACCCAAAATAACACCCTACAACCCCTTTCACCCCCTCATTCCAAATCCTCACCCCATTTCCCTCGAAACTTGCCAGAAATGTTCGAATTTTAGATCTAAGGTTCGAGCCCTAGAAGCCAAAGCCAAATCTATACAATGCAAGGCTATTTCTCCAGTTCTCATAAGTATTCAAGGCCGATTTTATCTAAAAATAACTTATTCGCTTATTCTTGACAAGGAACAAGCGATTTACATTATTTAGGGGTTTAAATCGAAATATCAGTCCCGAGTACGAGCTTTGATCGGTGAGTTCTTCCTTCTTTTGTTCATTTTTGGCATTATTTCAATTTTCGTTCCTCTTCATCTCTCCTTCTTCTTCTTTGGTCAATTCAACTGAAACTCGACCAATACTTTCTGGTCGAGAATAAATAATGTTCTTTTTGTTCCTTTTTAGTTTTATTTTCCAAAATCTTGTTCCCTGATTTTTCTTGGTATGTTTAGTTTTTCTTGGTAACAGCATGATTGAAGTTCTGATTTCATCTCTCGTTTAGTCGCTTAGTTAATTTAATTAGGTTTATTTTGATAACTTAGTCAAATTCCTGCTTACTTGTGTTTAATAATCGTTCAATTAGTGTAAGTTTGGTTTCAAAATTATTTAAGTGTCTGCCCTCAGTTTGTTGACTGATTCGATTTGGCTCATTTTGTTGTTTGGGCTTTGAAGCCAAATCAGAATTCCCCTCAAGGGGTTGATTTGGGCCATTGGGTCATCATTGAGCGCACGTTTGGCTTAACTACTGGGTCAATTCAACCAATGACCCATATCTGTCTAATTTCAAGGGTAATAACATGGTGCTTAACGGGTAAAATAGGAATTGTAGGTAAGAGAATCTGCAGTAACTGAATAGGGAAGCTTCTAGGAAGCTAGGGTGGGGGGCTATTTTGAATTCTGAAAATTAAACTAAAGGGCACCTAGGCTAAAATGAAAACTTCAGAAGGGGCCAAGTGCAAACTTGATTTTCGTTAAACTACCCTAATAGTTTGCCTATAAAGGCATCCTAACTTGACACTCAAGTCAGAATTTTAGAGATAGAAAAATCAGAGAAAAAGCAAAAACGGCTAAGAAAAGACTGAAAACTATTGTTCCATTAAAAAAATTCTACAATTCTTTAAGTTTTTTGTTAATGAAGGCTAATCTGATTCATCTGGGTTGGAATGTGGTTCGAATTGGGAGTTGGGGCTTGTTTCTGTTGCTATTGATCTGTTATTGCTGTTTCCTCTTAAGTTTTAAGCTAATTTATGGTCTTTTGCTGATATTCAGGTACACATTTCTGCATTTTCCCTGAATGTAAGGCTTGATTTGGAATCAAAAATGGAAATCTGGAGCTTTGAGTCGTATTCACCATTAGTTGGTTCATAGATTAGCTTACTTGTTCATTTTGTTTATCTGATCTAGTTTACTGCCCTTCAAACTATGGATATGTGATCAAGGACTGAGCTCTGAATATCATATGATATGGTAGCTCGGTTGATGTCTATCTTAGTCTAGCCTTTTGAAATATAGTCATTCGTATTATTTGCTTGTTTTAAGGTCAGTATTTGGACTTGTTTAAATGCAGCTGATTCGAAATTCCTTCTAAATATGTACTACGTAAGGTTCCAAGGATATTATGGTATGGATTTGAACTTTGCAAGCAAGTTGAATGGATAGTTTAGTGCTATAACTTCTGAGTTTGATTTGTGTAGTGAGTCTCAATATTACTAGACATCTGCTTTCCTACAGCAAGGGTCAAGGTGTTATTTAGCTTATATTGGTTTTATGTTTAGCTTAGTTCCACTTTCAGGGACTGAGTCTTGTATCACAATCTTCTAGTGCATTGTCTTGTGGAATTCAAGTGAGGTATTTGTGTTCTTGAAGAATTATGATTCAAACAATGGATTTATGGTTCAACGAGTCGCAAAACTTTGTTTAAATTATGTGGGGTTTTCATTGGCATTGATAAGATCACAATTGGGATTTGAATTTCATGTAATATGTTAATGATTTAGCTTGTTCGAACTTGGGTTTGAATTCTTATTATTATTCCATGTTCAGTGTGTTTTTTTAGAAGATAATGATCATTTGGGTGTTGCTGCCTCTTTGGTTTCATGTGTACCAATTGCCGTGTTTTGATCACGGCTATTAGGCCCAGCTGATTCCTTGGGCCTGGTCTTCGAGGCCCTCAGAAAATAAAGATTTGTTAAGCTTCATCGTCTCTCTTGAGGCCTGTTTTTTTTAGCCCAAAGTATCATCTAACTGTTGCTACTAATTTTCGCTAACAGATGTGGCCCAAACACCTGAAATCCCAACGCATCCTTTCTTTAATAGTCGCGTAAATTTAGCCCTAAACAACATTAGTCTAAGTATTTCTTTTGTAATTAAGTCGAGGTGCACCATGCCAAACCAAAAATGACAATTGCGCGGCCCTCGTTTTGAGTGAATTTGATTTAATCCTTAGAATTCGAGGCGTGCTACTTAGTGAAATTTTTGTGGCTCTCGCAAAGCTAAAAACGCGTAGTTGCTTTAGGCGTGTCATTTTAATCAGTTGTCTTCCTAAACTCGGGTGCGCATTTATGTGACCCAAATCCAAATCTCAACAATGTATCGAGGACTGCGGGTGCATTTATGTGACGTAGTTCAAGACGTGTTTTTGATAACGTTGAAATCTTCCTAAAAATGATTTAATGAAAAACGGTAAAAAGTTAAAATCTGCACATAGGTTCATAATCAGATAACTAAGTTGAATATAACAGTTAAGCGACAGTGCTAGAACCACGGAACTCGGGAATGTCTAACACCTTCTCCCGGGTTAACAGAATTCCTTACTCGACTTTCTGGTTCGCGGACTGTTAAACAGAGTCAAGCTTTTCCTCGATTCGGGATTCAACCGGTGATTTGGGACACCATAAATCTCCCAAGTGGCGACTCTGAATATTTTAATAAATAATCCCGTTTCGATTGTCACTTTAAGTTGGAAAAACTCTCTTATACCCTTACGGAGTGTAGGAAAAAGGAGGTGTGACAACTTGTCTAGTCGTTCTTTGTCTGAAAATTTTTCGCGTTCCCAGTCAAAGAGGGGCAGCTGTAGACATGTGACTTTTGACCCTCCCCAAGATTTTTTATATTTTAGTATGTAAATATTTAGTTTAAGCCTAATATCGCTATTTCAACTATTTTGACTCTTTTACTTTATTTCGTCACAAAAATAAAAATTACAAAAATATTTTAGTTTATGTATCTTTCATAAATTTAAATAAAAAATATACAAAAATAGTACCTTATTTTTTACTTTTTATATAATCTTAAAAATACAAAAATAGTTTCATGTTTTAATATAGTTTAGTTTAATTAATTAGGATTATCTTCTATTGTGTAGTATTTTTATCTTATATTAAAAGGAGTCAATTAAGGTGTTGGACCACAATTTTAGAAGTTTTAGAGCCCAATCTTATATCTTATATGAAATTTGCTGCAGAACTTCTGAAAAAGGCAGCCAAAAACTGATCTATAACAGCCCCGTAACCACCTGAAACCACCACGAAAAGAGCCCTAAACCTAGTTGAAATTCAACCCCAAAAACGTCACCCAAACTAGCCCCAAAAACTGTCCGCAAAATAGCTCCAAAGAGCAGCCAAACCAGCTGTGAAATTGCTGAAAAACCAGTCCGAAAATCGCAGAAAAGCTGTCCCAAAATCAGCACCAAAGATCCAACGAAATGCCGTCCAAAACCAGCCGCAAAGATCCATCGAAACGACTCCTTTACACTCGAATTAGCTGTCAAAATCTAGTCGAATCGCTATAATTTTTGTCCAGATCCTTGTTCGAGATCGACGGCGTGGGTTCCGGTCTTGGCTTATTCGAAAAAGATCTCTCTTCGAAGGCAATTCCAGCTTCGATTCGGTTGATTCCGGTTCATTTACAAGTAGATAGGTACACTCCTTGTTTTTGTATTTACTCTCTGATTTATAATGAAACGTTGGTCATTTTCAGGTTCATTTGTTGTGACATGAATAAGTTCATTGCCTATTTTTCTTTACATATGAATGGAATTGGTTGCTGGATTTTTGGCTACTTTTAATGAATGACTCTTGCTAGAGTTTTAGCAATGATTCATGGGGAGAACGAAAATGATTGATTAAACTTGGAATTCTATTACCATTTATGTTCTGACTATATTAATGGGTCTCTTCGGATTTTGTTCTCATTCTAGAGTATATGGGTACTAAATTTGAGATCCTTCTCGTGCTAGTATGTTAAAAAGGGGATAAGTTGTTATGATGGAACTTTTTAGAAGAACTTTTAGCTTAGTTGAGATTCAAAGGGATATTCTACTTCATATTTCTTAATTATTAATAGGTATTGAACTAAATTACATATTTTTAAAACCACAAATCAAATTTAATTGTTACTCATATTTACGAGGTAAACAGTTAATTATTCTATTCCCATTGCGTTATTCTTGAATTTCTCTATCATCTTTTTAATTGCATTATAATGCATTGGATTATGTAAACACAATTCAATTACTATTGGATTGTTTGAAAAAAAATTCTATTAGATTGAATCTTCATCTTGTAGGAACTTGTTATTAATTCTTGAATTTATATAGGAAGATATGAGAAAAGTTTAAAGGACTGAAATATTCTTTTAGTAATATAAATTTATATTTAATATAATACGGAGTACAATAATAATAACAACATACCTAGTAAAATTTCACTAGTGAGGTCTGAAATAATACGGAGTAATAATTTCAAATATATTGAAAATTAAAAAAATTTAAGGAAAAAGGAAAATAAGAAAATTATTTGAAGTGACTTTACTGAAGGTTGAAGGTTGTGTTTCTTCCTTTAGTAACTAACCCATTTGAATTATCTAATGGCCGTTGATTGGCGTTATCACAAAGCCTAAACTATATAGTCTTCTCCAGTAGCCAATGCTCACTACTTTAATTACTTGGTGACTCGAATTCACAACGTCAAGATTGAAGGCGGAGAGCTTAGCACTTGATTTGTCTTATGAGAATTCCCTTGTGATGCTCATAAGTTTTCCAATGACTTTCATGGCATATAAATGGATTGGTCTTCTTAAAGTGGTTTCTTATCGGAAAGTAGTACTGTACATGCTTTAAGACTAAGCTTGAAATCTGTAAAGCGTTCTTGGTCATTTAGAAAGGAGGGGTGGCTTTTAAGTTTAAATGGAAGTTTAATGGCTCTCGTCTTATTTTGATCTTTTTTTCTTATTTGTTCACTGTCATGATCTCGTTTCTTTGTTACAATTATTTGGTGTTTGTTCACTTATTTGACTTCTTCTTTGTGAATTGAACCATGGTTGCGGGGCGGGCAAAGGCCAAAGCCTATTAGTGATTAATTTGTTCCCATCCTTTAGGAATCGGGCCGGGTCGAATGCAAGAAATAAAAAGTTAAAAGAATACGAGCATGAAATCTCTTTTAGCAAAAGTGCTCCATAATCGCAGGCCTTTCACGTATAATCTCAAAGTAGTTTAGCAAAATAATTTACAAACCTCGTAATTTGCTTTAGGCTCGACTTAGACTATTGTTGTGATTATGTATATGTTCGCGTAACATAATTGCGAATTTAATTCTAAAAGGTAACTCGGGGTATGCGTTCGCGCAACTTCGACTAAACTTTCTTAATATTAACAAAAACGTGATTAATTGTGTACACGTACTCGTGACATGATTCTTGACACGCCAAACAAAATGAATATACTTACGTGTGATTCATTTCAAATAAAAGTGGTAAAAGGTAAAAATGCACATAGGTTCTAAAATGAGTAATTAGACAATTTAATAAGCCAAGTATGATCAAGGCGACCGTGCTGGAACCACAGAATTCGGGAATGCCTAACACCTTCTCCCAGGTTAACAGAATTCCTTACCCGGATTTATGTGTTCGCAGACCATAAATAAGAGTCAAACTTTCCTTGATTCGGAATTTTAAATCGGTGACTTGGGACACCATAAATTATCCCAAGTGGCGACTCTGATTTTAATATAAATAATCATGTTTTGATTATCACTTTAATTGAAAAAAAACCCCTTATACCCATTCCGGGGAAGTAAAAAGGAGACGCGACAAAAGGTCCATTCATGTGGGGGGTTTCCATAGAGTTGGGGTAGTATCCAGAACAAGAGTATGAAGAAATTTTGTAACTAACAGCATGCAATCACAATAGTCAGGCTCGTGTTAAAGTGAACTTCTATTAAAGTTCAAAACTAAACATGCTAAGATTCTAAATGGCACAGAATCCCTTTCGGAAGACAAGAATCACAAAGTGCAAATCATAGTATTAGCACAACACAAATAGTAGGTTATCTCATGCGTTTAATTAATACAAAATGACATCAAAGTGCTGAACATTATCATGGTTGAATCACACTCATGCAAGTTCAAATACATACGCAGAAAAAGAAAGAAAGAAATTGAACATTGCGAGGGTTTAAACACTAACCAGTAGCAGAGTCAAAAGAGTGAAGAGTGTAATAGCAAAACCCCAAATCCCTGATGCTTCAGAGTTCACAAGAGCCTCGAGAATAGGTTCCGAGCAATGCTTCCACCGGAGGAGGTTGTTCAATAATTTTAGAGAGTGTTTGAATGTGACAGTGAGTGAGTGAGAGAGGAGAGTATTGAAAACAATAGCAAGGATTCAAAGATTCAAATCTTGTTTAAGGGGTTTATATAGTAGCACATTTCACATATAAAAATAAGGAAATACGGTAAAATTAAATACGGAATAAGAAAAAATATGCCAGAATCAATTAGAATCAATTTTAGGGAAAATAGCACATAGAATAAGGAAGTTCAGTAAATTAACATAGAACAAGGAAAAACTAATCATGCAAATAACACTTAAAATAAGGGAATACAACAGAGAATAAGGAAAATATCATACGAAAATCAATTAGAATTAGACTTAGGGCAAAACAAAGTTAAAAAAAGAAAAGGAAACACGGTAGGTTAAACAGAAATAAAAAAATATTAGTCAAACACGGGAAAAGGAAGACTATCAATCAAGAAATAAAAATTCTTAAACCCTAGTTTAAAAGAAAAGCACAAATGGTCGAAAATGTCACGACCCAAACTGAAGGGCCATGACTAGCACCCGACCACACTTGCCGAGCACCAACGTACATTTCATCTAACCTTCATTATTATCTTTTAAGGCTAAAGAGATCAATATAAATGGTAGACCTAGATCATGGAATACCAGCAATAAAATATGATGGCATGAATATACATAGCAGGGGATGACCAGACAATCAAGAAACTACATATAAGGTATGAGCTACCACGCTACTATGAAAGACTATACAACAAAAACTAGCCTACAAGGCATACCAAACTATACATGAGCCGACACCTGTCTATGAGCCTCTAAAAGAACATAAGTGTTGCAACATAGCCGGAACAGGGCCCCGACATACCCATAATGTCTATAACAAAAATTGCATACCAAGACCAAGGCAAGTCCGGAGAAGGGATCTCGCCAATCACCGCTGATCTACTGTGGTGGGGGAGCTGTACCTGCCTGTCTATCAGGACCTGCAGCACGACATGCAGCGTCCACAAATAAAAGGACGTCAGTACGAATAAAGTACTGAGTATGTAAGGCAAAGAACCATAAATACGATCAGTAATGTAAGCAAGGATAGAGAATATACAACCTGTAACATCTTAGTACCTCTGAGGGCTACTTACATGAAATGCATGATACATATGTATAAATACATAAACCTTTAAAGCATTCGCCTCTGTGGGCATCATCATCATCATATCGTACCCGACCATAATAGGCTCGGTAGAATCGTACCCGGCCACGTGGAGCTCGGTAAAACCCAACTGATCAGTGGTTGCACAATAGGTGTCGTACCCGGCCAACTATAGCGTGGCTCGGTAGAGTAAAATAGATACATATATATAATGCATGCTCGACTCATGGAATCACATTCTAAACCTTTCGGAGTGACGTAAGGTCGGTATCCTCTATACACGTTATTAGGACTAACTCTTCACTATGAACCTTATAAGATTTAGGAAGTACGAACAACATTGATAACATAAGAATAAGAGAAGCAACATTAACATCAATCGTTCCATAAGAGGGAAAACAATGTAAGTACTGCTAGCTTCTAAGAGTAGAGTATCTTGGAAGCTCGTTCATTACATTATGTACAATCGGAGTCGTGCAAAAGAAGGAAAGGGATAGCCTCACATACCTTGTATATACTGCCCCAATCTCAAGCTATGCAATTGTCAAAACTCCTTAGTCTACAATAAGAGAAACGATACTATCGTTATCATTTAAGCGTCATAACTATTATGTATCGACCACAACCTATTTTACGATGAAACGGACAGCACCTCCCCTATATATATGACCTCACACCATTCAAAATAGTCACCAAACAGCCCAAACAACATCAATAATAAACATATTGAGCCTCCCAATATAGTCCACACACAGCCTAATCACTCCATACATACGACGACCACCGTAGTCGTGTCAAACAACCTGGAAATGTTACGAATAACTATCAGCCCATAAACCTACATATATATGGTGTTTCTCCACACCCTTCCTCCTCCAAAACTCCACAAGATAGTAGTAAAATACGCAGCCCAACAACAACGCAAAACAGTCCACAAAACAATAACACTACTACCAAACCTTTCGATATATATCTCACAAGTTCTAGCTTCAATGGCTTAGCCGCAACTTGGATAATCTTAAATACATATAGAGTAAGAGGTTCCTTACCTTTATACAGAAAGAACAACTCCAATTTGACCTTAAATTTCCAAGAAATATCCCTCCAATGCTGCCACACAACAACAAAAAAACGAAACTAGCGATCAATTAGTGTTTTTCGGCACTAGAATCACTTTAGAAGGCTTGAAATCACCTAGGATTGATATTAAGAACATGAGGGAGTATTTACAGAACATAAACCCTTTAAAACAACCTCCCACACGGGCTGGAATGACACAAAAATGAGCAACAACAAGAAGAACAAGAGACTTACTAGCGCCACGGAATTCCCGACACTTGATTTGTGTTGTTTGCCCTTTTTTTGGGTCTTGAATCTTGAGAGAACCTTGAGAGGATGTTCCTAGGGTTCTAAGGTCTGAAAATAGTGAAAAGAAATGACTTAAAACGGGTTGTAGTCATCCTATATAGGTCCAAATATCTTAAACCGACTTAGTGGGCCCCATAGAGAGGTGCTTGGCGCAGTCTCGCGAAAACGCGAATATCTCTCTACTCCGAGATCGTATAGATGAACGGTTTAATGCGTTGGAAACTAGACTCATAGATCTTTAATTTGGTGGGTAGATCACCCCGTAATTCCTTGTAAATTATGAGAAAAGATTAGAAACATTTGACCTAATGTTTAAGTAAAATTATGAACCTAAGTTGCGACAACTTTTGTCGACTTTTGTTTCATAACTCGTTTGACTTCAAGACTTATGATACGGATATTATATGATTAAAATACCTTAATAAATGACCTCTTGAGTGTATTAAGCACCGCTAGATTACCTGAAAATACGAGTTACAACATCCTTGATTCGTTTAACTTCTAATATTGGTTAATCACCCTTATACACTCTTGTATCACTTAAGACCAATAGGATTGACTTCTTATCATCTCAAAGATAATTCCTTCTTGGATTTATGTTAACTAATATATGGCATGAACTAACACATGTGGATATGGGTTGTAACACCCTCCCCCCCTTAGGAACATTCGTCCTCGAATGTAAGGGTTTAGGGGGAGTTTAAATCACCGTGGATTCCAATGGAAATTTCCGATCAATTTTCCCCTATAAAATGGTCACTAGCAAAACTTGCAAGTAATTAAGCCCAACATATGGTTTCACAAGTCTACACAAAGCATTATGCGTATTTACATTATCTACATATCATCATTTTGTATTAAGGAGGAGTATTCTCAAATTATTGCTTACCTCATAGAGCCGTTTCTTCTTCCAATGTATCCTGTCTTCCACCAGCATCCTTGTTATCTTCATTCTGGAATAAGTAAGGGTATTTAGACTTCATCTCCTCTTCTGCTTCCCATGTCATTTCTTCCATATTTTTGTTCCTCCACAATACTTTGACGGAAGCTACATCTTTTGTTCTCAGCTTGCGGACTTGCCGATCTAATATCGCCACTGGCACTTCTTCATATGATAGGTCCTCTGTAACTTGTACATCTTTGATAGGGACGACTCGAGAAGGGTCTCCAATACATTTTCTCAACATAGATACATGGAATACCGGGTGGACAAATTCCAATTCGGATGGCAATTCTAACTCATAAGCAACCTGTCCAATCCGTCGAAGAATTTTATACGGCCCGATATACCTTGGACTCAGCTTACCTTTCTTCCCAAAACGCATAATACCCTTTATTGGTGAGATCCTCAGGAAAACCCAATCACCAACCTCAAACTCTAGATCACGACGTCGGACATCAGAATAAGATTTTTGCCTGCTTTGTGCCGTCCTCAATCGCTCCTGTATCACTTTCACCTTCTCAATAGCTTGGTGAATCAAATCTGGCCCATATAATTCTGTTTCACCGACTTCGAACCATCCAACTGGTGATCTACATCTCCTCCCGTATAGTGCCTCGTATGGGGCCATTTTAATACTGGAATGGTAGCTATTGTTATAGGCGAATTCTATGAGTGGAAGATGATCATCCCAATTCCCCTTAAAATCTAGAACACATGCTCGTAGCATATCTTCCAGTGTCTGAATGGTACGTTCAGCCTGTCCGTCAGTCTGCGGATGAAATGCAGTGCTGAGATTTACCTGTGTGCCTAAACCCTTCTGGAAAGACCTCCAAAAGTTAGCCGTAAATTGAGCTCCTCGGTCTGATATAATAGATATGGGCACACCATGAAGCCTAACAATCTCCTTGATATACAACTTTGCATAATCTTCAGCCGCGTAAGTTGTCTTCACTGGCAGAAAATGGGCACATTTTGTAAGTCGATCAATTATCACCCAGATGGAGTCAAACTTATGATAAGAGCGAGGTAATCCAATAATGAAGTCCATATTAATCACCTCCCACTTCCAGGTCGGAATCTCTATATTTTGAAGCAATCCACCGGGTTTCTGATGTTCTATCTTTACTTGTTGACAATTGGGACACTGGGCTACAAATTCAGCAATAGACTTCTTCATATTATCCCACCAATACTGCTCCTTGACATCATGATACATCTTTGTCGAGCCGGGATGGATGGAATATCGGGATTGATGAATCTCATTCATAATCTTCTCTCGCAACCCTGCCACATTAGGCACACACAATCGGCTCTGGTATCTCAGTGCCCCATCTTTTCCGATCCTAAAAGCCATACTTTTACACTGTTGAATGCTTTCTCTTAATCGTACTAAGATAGGATCTTCATATTGTCGTGCTTTTACCTCGGCTACCAAAGATGATTCTGATGTATTCTGTACAGTAACACCTCCGTCATCAGAGTCTAACAATCTGATTCTCATATTGGCTAGCTGATGAATCTCTTTAATCAACCCCCATCTACCTGCCTCAATATGTACTAAGCTTCCCATTGATTTACGGCTGAGAGCGTCTGCCACAACATTGGCTTTACCGGGATGATACAATATCTCGACGTCGTAGTCTTTCAATAATTCAAGCCACCTACGCTGCCTCAAATTCAACTCTTTCTGCTTGAAGATGTATTGTAAACTCTTGTGATCTGTGTAGATGTCAACATGGACGCCGTATAAGTAGTGCCGCCATATCTTCAAAGCATATATTACTGCAGCCAATTCCAAATCATGGGTTGGATAATTCTTTTCATGCTTCTTCAATTGTCTTGATGCATAAGCAATCACATTCCCATGCTGCATCAATACGCACCCCAAACCTATACCTGAGGCATCACAATATACCACATAACCTTCTGTTCCTTCAGGAAGAGTGAGCACTGGTGCAGATGTCAATCGATTCTTCAGCTCCTGAAAACTATGTTCACAAGTGTCAGACCACTGGAATTTGGTAGCTTTTTGTGTTAACTTAGTCAATGGTGATGATATAGAGGAAAATCCTTCTACAAACCGCCTATAATATCCTGCTAGCCCTAGGAAGCTGCGGACTTCTGATGGTGTTGTAGGTCTCGGCCAATTCTTTACTGCATCGATCTTCTGAGTGTCGACACTAATACCCTCATCAGATATCACATGGCCAAGGAATGCTACTGAGTTCAGCCAGAATTCACATTTGGAGAGCTTAGCATATAACTTACGATCCTGAAGCGTCTGTAATACTATCCGCAAGTGGCCCGCATGTTCCACCTCCGAACGAGAATACACTAGAATGTCATCAATGAATACAATCACGAACACATCAAGATAGGGCCTGAATATAGTATTCATGAGATCCATAAAAGCTGCTGGGGCATTTGTTAGCCCGAACGACATCACCAAGAACTCAAAGTGCCCATATCTTGTCCGGAAGGCCGTCTTTGGAATATCCTTCTCCCTAACCCTCACCTGATGATACCCTGAACGTAAATCAATCTTAGAGAAATACTTGGCACCCTGGAGTTGGTCAAACAGGTCATCAATTCTTGGAAGTGGATACTTGTTCTTTATAGTAGACTTATTCAACTGTCGATAGTCGATACACATCCGTAACGACCCGTCTTTCTTCCGCACGAATAGGACTGGTGCACCCCAAGGTGAAGTGCTAGGCCTAATAAAGCCCTTATCCAGCAAGTCCTTCAACTGCACCTTCAACTCTCGCAACTCTGTCGGGGCCATTCTGTATGGAGGAATAGAGATCGGTTGAGTGTCAGGTAACACATCAATGCTAAACTCAATCTCCCTTTCAGGAGGAAGGCCTGGGAGTTCATCTGGGAAAACATCTGGGAATTCGTTGACCACAGGGATTGATTGTAAAGTAGGCGGTTTCGCCTCCACATCCCTAACGCGAACGAGATGATAAATGTAACCTTTTGAGATCATTTTCCTTGCCTTAAGATAGGAAATAAACCTACCTTTCGGTGTAGCAATGTTTCCTTTCCATTCAATGACGGGTTCACCCGGAAATTGGAACCTAACCATCTTCGTACGACAGTCAACATTTGCATAGCATGAGGCCAACCAGTCCATTCCCATTATCACATCAAAATCAACCATTTCTAACTCAAATAAATTTGCCGAGGTTTGACGACTACAAATCATCACAGTGCAACCTCTATATACCCTTCTAGCAATCACAGAATCTCCTATCGGAGTAGATACCGCGAGGGGTTTACTTATCAATTCAGGTTCAATGCCAAACTTATTAGCCACAAAGGGTGTAACATATGATAATGTAGATCCCGGATCAATCAACGCATATACATCATAAGAAAACACAGATATAATACCTGTAACAACATCTGGAGACGACTCGAGATCCTGTCGACCTACTAGAGCATAGGTTCGATTTTGAGCACCACTCGAACTCGGCACTGCACCTCTACCCCTACCACGACCTGTCGACTGCTGAAAACCCCGTGCTGGAGGTCGAACTGATGAGGAAGAACCAGACACAGATCCAGTCGGCTGAGCCATACCATCACCTCCTCTATTAGGACAATCCCGCATCATATGGCCAGGCTGCCCGCACGAATAGCATGCATCAGAACCTCGACGACACAGTCCAAAGTGGGCCTTGCCGCACTGATCACAATGTGGTGTTGGGGGTCTCATCTGACTAGTATCCCTGTGATGTTGCGAGCCAGATGCCCGCGAACTCTGACCTGGACCAGAATAGGATCGATCATATCGAGGCCTCTGAAACTGTGGAGGAGCACTAGCTACAGGTGGCGCCGAACTCCTCGAAAACTGTGGCCTGATGCGGCCTCTGAAGTCATCAGAATACCCTGCAAATCTCGCCCTCTTATGCTGGCCTCTATCCTGCTCCCTAACTGCCCTCTGCTGGCGCTTACGATCCTCTAGGGTCTGGGCATAAGCTTGAATACGGGAAATATCCATGCCCTCCACCAAGGAGGCTGTCGTACACTCATTTATCAGATGTGGTCCCAACCCATTCACGAACATATGCACCCTATCACTCATCTCGGCCACCATATGGGGAGCATACCTTGCCAAAGAATCAAACTGCATACTGTACTCTCGTACACTCATATTACCTTGTCTAAGGTTCAAGAACTTATCAGCTCTAGCTCGTCGTATCTCAACTGGCAAGTAGTGACGAAGAAAGGCCTCAGAAAATTCCTTCCACACAGCTGGAGGAGGGTTCGGACCCCTGGATCTCTCCCAACTATCATACCAGAGAACCGCTAAATCCCGTAACCGATAAGAAGCCAACTCTACTGCCTCTGTATCACTAACATGCATAACCCGAAGTGTACGATGAACCTGGTCAATAAAAGTCTGTGGGTCCTCCTTGGGGTCTGATCCGGTAAACACTGGAGGGTCTAAATTAATAAAATCACGAACTCTTGTACTAACTGGTTTCTCAGCAGCACCTGTATTCTGCCTCTGAGCCTGAGCAGCTACCAAGCTAGTCAATAACTGCAAAGCACTCCGCATATCCTGGTCTGGAGTGTCAGACGGAGGAACTGGAGGCGCTGGGTGCCTTCTAATATCCTCTGGAGGAGATGGAGTAGATGAGGTATGAGAGGGCATCTCACTTTGAGCCTCACTTTGTCCTGCTCTGACTTGGGGCACCTGACTGGTACCCTCTCCCGCTGTTGTATCAAGCCGTCTACTAATCGTTTGCTTCCTAGTCGAAGGCATCACTGGAAAAAAAAGGTGAATATTAGAGACGAACACTTACGACTCAACTCTACGCACGATCTAGATTCAGGAAGAAGGTAACAACCCTAGATGTCATGTAGCCTCCTGATTATAAATGTGGCGCGCTACACATCCATAATCAAGACTCTACTAGACACGGCTCATAGACAACCCCTAGGACAGACTTGCTCTGATACCAAGTTTGTCACGACCCAAACTGAAGGGCCATGACTAGCACCCGACCACACTTGCCGAGCACCAACGTACATTTCATCTAACCTTCATTATTATCTTTTAAGGCTAAAGAGATCAATATAAATGGTAGACCTAGATCATGGAATACCAGCAATAAAATATGATGGCATGAATATACATAGCAGGGGATGACCAGACAATCAAGAAACTACATATAAGGTATGAGCTACCACGCTACTATGAAAGACTATACAACAAAAACTAGCCTACAAGGCATACCAAACTATACATGAGCCGACACCTGTCTATGAGCCTCTAAAAGAACATAAGTGTTGCAACATAGCCGGAACAGGGCCCCGACATACCCATAATGTCTATAACAAAAATTGCATACCAAGACCAAGGCAAGTCCGGAGAAGGGATCTCGCCAATCACCGCTGATCTACTGTGGTGGGGGAGCTGTACCTGCCTGTCTATCAGGACCTGCAGCACGACATGCAGCGTCCACAAATAAAAGGACGTCAGTACGAATAAAGTACTGAGTATGTAAGGCAAAGAACCATAAATACGATCAGTAATGTAAGCAAGGATAGAGAATATACAACCTGTAACATCTTAGTACCTCTGAGGGCTACTTACATGAAATGCATGATACATATGTATAAATACATAAACCTTTAAAGCATTCGCCTCTGTGGGCATCATCATCATCATATCGTACCCGACCATAATAGGCTCGGTAGAATCGTACCCGGCCACGTGGAGCTCGGTAAAACCCAACTGATCAGTGGTTGCACAATAGGTGACGTACCCGGCCAACTATAGCGTGGCTCGGTAGAGTAAAATAGATACATATATATAATGCATGCTCGACTCATGGAATCACATTCTAAACCTTTCGGAGTGACGTAAGGTCGGTATCCTCTGTACGCGTTATTAGGACTAACTCTTCACTATGAACCTTATAAGATTTAGGAAGTACGAACAACATTGATAACATAAGAATAAGAGAAGCAACATTAACATCAATCGTTCCATAAGAGGGAAAACAATGTAAGTACTGCTAGCTTCTAAGAGTAGAGTATCTTTGGAAGCTCGTTCATTACATTATGTACAATCGGAGTCGTGCAAAAGAAGGAAAGGGATAGCCTCACATACCTTGTATATACTGCCCCAATCTCAATCTATGCAATTGTCAAAACTCCTTAGTCTACAATAAGAGAAACGATACTATCGTTATCATTTAAGCGTCATAACTATTATGTATCGACCACAACCTATTTTACGATGAAACGGACAGCACCTCCCCTATATATATGACCTCACACCATTCAAAATAGTCACCAAACAGCCCAAACAACATCAATAATAAACATATTGAGCCTCCCAATATAGTCCACACACAGCCTAATCACTCCATACATACGACGACCACCGTAGTCGTGTCAAACAACCTGGAAATGTTACGAATAACTATCAGCCCATAAACCTACATATATATGGTGTTTCTCCACACCCTTCCTCCTCCAAAACTCCACAAGATAGTAGTAAAATACGCAGCCCAACAACAACGCAAAACAGTCCACAAAACAATAACACTACTACCAAACCTTTCGATATATATCTCACAAGTTCTAGCTTCAATGGCTTAGCCGCAACTTGGATAATCTTAAATACATATAGAGTAAGAGGTTCCTTACCTTTATACAGAAAGAACAACTCCAATTTGACCTTAAATTTCCATGAAATATCCCTCCAATGCTGCCACACAACAAAAAAACGAAACTAGCGATCAATTAGTGTTTTTCGGCACTAGAATCACTTTAGAAGGCTTGAAATCACCTAGGATTGATATTAAGAACATGAGGGAGTATTTACAGAACATAAACCCTTTAAAACAACCTCCCACACGGGCTGGAATGACACAAAAATGAGCAACAACAAGAAGAACAAGAGACTTACTAGCGCCACGGAATTCCCGACACTTGATTTGTGTTGTTTGCCCTTTTTTTGGGTCTTGAATCTTGAGAGAACCTTGAGAGGATGTTCCTAGGGTTCTAAGGTCTGAAAATAGTGAAAAGAAATGACTTAAAACGGGTTGTAGTCATCCTATATAGGTCCAAATATCTTAAACCGACTTAGTGGGCCCCATAGAGAGGTGCTTGGCGCAGTCTCGCGAAAACGCGAATATCTCTCTACTCCGAGATCGTATCGATGAACGGTTTAATGCGTTGGAAACTAGACTCATAGATCTTTAATTTGGTGGGTAGATCACCCCGTAATTCCTTGTAAATTATGAGAAAAGATTAGAAACATTTGACCTAATGTTTAAGTAAAATTATGAACCTAAGTTGCGACAACTTTTGTCGACTTTTGTTTCATAACTCGTTTGACTTCAAGACTTATGATACGGATATTATATGATTAAAATACCTTAATAAATGACCTCTTGAGTGTATTAAGCACCGCTAGATTACCTGAAAATACGAGTTACAACATCCTTGATTCGTTTAACTTCTAATATTGGTTAATCACCCTTATACACTCTTGTATCACTTAAGACCAATAGGATTGACTTCTTATCATCTCAAAGATAATTCCTTCTTGGATTTATGTTAACTAATATATGACATGAACTAACACATGTGGATATGGGTTGTAACAGAAAATCTCACTGAATCGGACCATATAGCCTGGTAGTGATTGCACATAGATGAAATATCGTCTAAATCCCAAAAGTTGAAACCAAAGAAATCCTATTTGGGGTCCTGGTACTTGCCAAAATTGGGGCAAGTACTATGTAACACCATAGTCTTGCAAAGAATACTAAGGAATCACATAAAAGGTAAGAAAATCATGGAAGGAATCCATGATTGAGACGGATTTGTGGAAGGCTTGAGTAAGGCGGCTAGGGTTAGAGAAGATGAGAGTAGAGAGGATTCTGAGGCAGTGGGTAAAGGAAAATGGGTTTAGGGTTTCTGGGGGTTAGATAATAAAAATAGAGGATTGATTATGGGTTGTTGATCTTAGAGATCAACGGCCAGGATTTTAAAAGACTGGGCGAGTTAATGGACGGGTATGGGTATCGACCGGGTTGGGTTAGTGGGTTATTTGGTTTGGGCTCTGGGAATTGGGCTAAGGGTTTGGGTGTTTGGGTCATTAATTTGGTCCGAAAATTGGCCTGTTTTGGGCCAGCTCTTGAAACCCTTGAAAATAAATAACAATAAATTATTAAAAATTTTAATAAATGGTAAAAATAATATTTATGCTGTAAAACTATTTTAAAATAATAGCTCAACATTATAAAAATATAAAATAATAATAATAATAATAATAATAATAATAATAATAAACGCAAGTATTTGTAGAATATAGGCCATTATTGCAAAACTAGACAAACAGCTTTAAAAAATGTTAATGTAATTATAGAAATAAAATAAAATATTTGAAACATATATTATAAGTGCAAAATAATTATTTTAGGCAACTAAGTCATCACTAAAATAATTTAAAGGAATAGTTACTAAATTTTATATAATTTAAATGGAAGAAAATTAATTTAAAGCTCTAAAAATTATGGAAAATGCTTGTGTAGGTTTGCAAAAAATGCTATTTTGAAAGCATATATATATTTTGCAAAATATGAGGGCAAAATTGGGTATCAACACATGCATTATATTGCGATATATTTTTCTTGTGTATACATTCAATCCTTTACATTGAGCTGTTATTATTGTATTTATGGTTCTTATGTGACTTGTCGTTAATGCCTTGTCCTTGTCCTCTATCTTAATTGTAATTATGTTGTGCATGCCTTCTACTTGCTAAACTTGCAAATACCATGCCTACTTCCTGCTCTCATAATTACATCTTTGTCGCTATTTTGTTGCACTTTAGTATATGCCTTCTACCATGTTAGTCATTCATGCCTCTACTTGATAACTTATAAAGATCATGTGTTCCCCTCTTATTCATTATATCCATATTTAGGTCTCCACCATGCTAGTTAGTTGAAGTTTATGTTCCTATTTCCTAATTGTTGTCATTACTCCTATATTTTCTGCCTAGTCTATTACTATTGCCCATATGTATATCCTCGTTTATTATTGTTACTTGTGTATTTCCTACTTTGTCATTACTGTTATCGGCATTTCTGCCATCTGGTCGGTACTGTTATACGCATATTTAGTGAGGATGAGATAAATGCACGAAGGGTATTGTCGTGCAATTGACGGCAATTGACTTGATATCTAAGTACATTCCTCACGTTATGAAAGTTATGGAGTGATTATCGTGGTTATTGGTTTTCGTTTAGATATTGGAAAATGTTAAATTGAGATCTCTTCTAGTACTCAGTTATTGCTTTGCATATTTGTTTTGTGTACTCTTTTCTGTTATATCGTAGTATAGTTCTATTGCTAGTTTACGGTGCAGGTTTTATCAGTGAGCATCTTTTAACTGAAAAGTCTGGTCACTACTTCGACAAGATTAGACAAGATACTTACTGGGTACATGGGATCGGTTGTACTCATATTGCACTTCTGCACCTTGCCTGCAGATTTTGGAGTGGAACTGCTGGTGATGTCGGAAGTTGACTTTGAAGATGTTCGTGCATTCCGGAATATAACTGTCATTTGTCCTTGGTAGCTTTAGATTTTGCTAATCTGTTTATGTAACTTTCAAACAGATCATGTATTTATTTGTACCAGCTTTGTAAATTTCAAATTCTTAGAAGCTCATGATTCGTACTACCAGTCATTGGGTTAATATGTAAATGTTCAGATAATTCTTCACCATTTCCTATAAATTTCATTTGGATTGTATTGACTGTTAGTTGGCTTACCTAGCGGGTTGAGTTAAGCGCCATCACGACTAGTGATTTTTGGGTCGTGACATATACAATTTATCAATTATATACAACTTAGTTTTAAATGAGTATCCCTTTATATTAGGAATTGAATAAGGAATATCAGTTATTACCCTATCCCTTTATACCCCCCCCCCCCTTCTCTCTCTCTCTCTCTCTATTTGGATTCCAAGTTCGAATTTGGTTTGGATTTTTAAAAACTATTATTTGTTTGGATTGAGTGATGTTGCAAAAAATATAGAATCTTTGGAGTTTATATTTGAGGGTCTTTGGTGAAGATTAGACTTTAGATGGAGGAGGAGGAGGAGGAGGAGGAGAAGAAGAAAAAGAAGAAGAAGAAGAAGAAGAAGAAGAAGAAGAAGAAGAAGAAGAAGAAGGGGAGCATATAAAGGAGAAGAAGGAGAAGAAAGAGGAGAAGGAGAAAGAGAAGAAGAAGGAGTAGGAGTAGGAAAAGGAGTAGAAGAAGGAGAAGAAGAAGAAGTAGTAGATGAAGGAGAAGAAGAAGAAGAAGAAGAAGAAGAAGAAGAAGAAGAAGAAGAAGAAGAAGAAGAAGACATGACATACAATATACTTACGAAATTATATTAAAGTTGTATGCAAATTGTATTTTAAGTTATATTATATTATAGTTATATATTTTTTTAGTTGAATGTCGTATGAAAGTTGAAAAATAGTTGTATAATGTATGAATCGTTGGAAGAAATTTATATTTAAGTTATAAATATAAATATTTTTTATGTTGAATGTTCATATGTATCAAAACCGTATTAAAGTTGCATTATAATTGTATGTAAATTGTATTTTAAGTTATATTATGTTGTAGTTATATATTGTTTTAGTTGAATGTCGTATGAAAGTTGAAAAATAGTTGTATAATGTATGAATCGTTGTGAAAAATTTATATTTAAGTAATAAATACTATATTTTCACATAAAGTTGTTCATATGTATCAAAACCGTATTAAGAGAGAGTTTTGATTGGAATTTCAAAGAGTTAGAAGAAACACCACATACAAAATATATACAAATTATATATAAAATACATACAAAAGACATATTGTATAAAATTTGTGTGAAAATTATATTTAAGTTGTATGATGTTGTAGTTGTATTTAATTGGGTAAAAATAATATATGAAAGTTGTAGACAAGTTGTATACTATATAATTAGTAGTATAAAATTTATTTTTAATATGTATGTTGTTGTAGATATATCAAATTGTTTAGGGGAAAGGTCTAAAATTGTCCCTCTACTATGGTATATTGTTTACTTCTGCCACCTGTTATACTTTTCGTCTAAATCTATCTCTGCCATTAATCAACTTTTAAAAATTGCCCCTAACCCTAACGGATCTCCACCGTGGTAGCTGACTCCCTCAATTTTCTCCATGTCAGCTGCCAAGTCAGCAAGTCCCACTACTTAACCCACCCCTTTTCTTATTAAAATATTCTCATCTCCTTCTTCCTCTCTTAAGTCTTAACTCAAGAATTATTTTGGTCGTCATTTAAAGATCAAAACCACCAGATTTGAAGCTTTGATGAATGCTTCCAATGAAGTCTTTAGCTCTCTTTTCAGTTCCAAGTTATCTACAGAGTAGTTAATTATAATTTTATAGTCCAAGTAGTTAAGTTCAGAACTTTTGAAGATCAAAGATTAGCTATAAACACATAACTGTTTGATGTCTTCTTGTAATTTTTACTGAAATCTAACATTTCCAACACATATTCATTGTACATCTTTTGCCAAAATATCGTACAGGGACTGCGTGGGTAATTTTTGGAGAATTTTGGTATGTAATGCAATTACTAGTCAGTTTACTTCACCAAGATGTAAAACTTTCTTGCTTTTGTTTCATGCTCTCTCTCTCTTTCTCTTTTAAAAGTTAAAATTGATTTTTAGTTACCTAAGGAAACTAGGAACTTCTGCATCTGTCAAGGTTCCAGATTTAGGTGTAAAAGGAGTTTGCTTTGAATGTTTTTATATCATATACATTATTCTATTATTTCATAGTAGCAACCATTGGAAATTGAGTCGAGCAATCTGTCAAATAGGCGTAGTCATTAATAATTTCTTTAAGCATCAAAAATGGAGGGAAAGCTGAAGGTTTTGGACCCAGTTTAGGATAAGTGTGAGCCCTAATTCTTTGTCAATGGAGAATGTAATGGGGTCTATGGGGTTTTAATTTGGTGGGGTCGAGTGACTTGGCAGCTGACATGGAGAAAATTGAGGAGGTCAGCTGCCACGGTGGAGTTAGGGTTAGGGGCAATTTTTAAAAGTTAATTAACGGCAGGGATAGATTTGGATGAAAAGTATAACGGATGGCAGAAGTAAATAATATACCTCAGTATAGGGGAAATTTTGGACCTTTTTGTATGAAGTTTATTTTTAATTTGTATGCTATTGTACTATACATTATTCTTTTCTTAAAAGTATGTCACGATCCTATATCCATCTAGTCGTGATGGAACCTAACCTAACCCGCTAGGTAAGCCTATTAACAACTACCCAATTCCAATGAAATTTACTGAGACAATAAATAAAAGAAAATATCTTAATCTTTTATATTTTTCAAGACTCCACTAGTGAGATTTTACCGGGTTGTTGTTGTTGTTGCTTATACATTTCCTAAGAACTAGTAGTACAAATCATGAGCTTCTAAGAATAGAATTTACAAAGTTGGTATGAAGTAATTACATCATCTGTTCGAAAAGTACATAAATAAAGTTTTATGAATCTAAGGCAACCATGAACAAGAGGCAGCTACAACAGGAATGCAAGCACGTCTTCAATTCCAGTTCCCGTCGATCACAGCAACATCAGCAGCTAACATCTACACGCAAGGCGCAGAAGTGTAGTATGAGTACAACCGACCCTATGTACTCAATAAGTAACAAACCTAACCTTAGGTTGAAAGTAGTGATGAGCTGGAACAAAGGTCGGGTCCAACAACAATAGCCAACAAAAGTTCATAACAACGTACAACAAATAATAAAAGATGTAACTCAGAGATAAAATGCTCAACTTTTTCATAGTTTTCCAAAAATAGTTCCGCTTTTCAAGTATATCAGTAAAAACCTAACTCCTTTACTGAATTCGTCAAAAATACGAGTAAGTTTAAAAACTGTAATTTTTCTCAAAAAAATCCTTTCAATATTAAATAAGATGTTTCATTTTCTTTCTAGATAGCAAATGTAAAATACCTCTCGATGCCCATATGTCAATATGTGTGAGAAGTCATGAATGACGTGATACCGTACAATATGAGAAAAATGCATATCTATGCATGTAGGTCATGTGCATGTCAAATGCGATGCAACTCATTGACAAAACTATTTTCATACTCTCAGAGTATCAATTCACTCAGTCCTCCCAGTCACTCGGTCCTCACAATCACTCACTCCTCACAGTCACTCAATCCTCCCAATCACTCGGTACTCGCACTCAGTAGGTACCTGCGCTCACAGGAGGTGTGTACAGACTCCGGAGGGGCTCCTTCAGCCCGCTTCCATCATAAATCATACATATTGCGGCATGCAACCAGATCCCATAAACATCCTCACCATCAAGCCCTCGGTCTCACTCAGTCATCAATCTCTCCAGTCTCTCTCTTATGGGCTCACAATGTCATGAAACTAGCCCGAAAATGATGATATAATGTATCGATAAATAATAACAGAGACTGAGATATGATATGTAATGAATGAATATGACTGAGTATGAAATATTAATGAAATCAATAAGTTAATACAAGAAACGACCACTATGGGTCCCAACAGTAACAACATATAGCCTAAACATGATCTCTAGCATGATTGACAACTCAATTACTTTAGTACGTAGAGGTTTTATGGTTACAGATAAGATCAGGTAATTACACAGTACCACAAAAATAACAGAGTTACAATTTACACAGTGCATGCCCACATGCCCGTCACCTAGCATGTGTGTCACCTCATCACCAAACATATAACACGTATATTCAGGTTTCATACCCTCAGCACCAAGTTTAAAAGTGTTACTTACCTCGAACAAGCTAATTCCAATACCGAGCAAGCCATGCGACGCTTCAAAAGTGCCATCTCATGCGTACCGACCTCCGAATGGCTCAAAACTATCCAAAAGCAACTCAAATACATCAAATAAAGCCCAAGGAAATAATTCCAAATGATAAAGGTCGAATCCTTAATCAAAACTCAAAACCGGCCTAAAGTCACACCCGAGACTACGCCTCGGAACCCGACAAAACTTACCAAATTCGACAACCCGTTCAATTACGAGTACAACCATACTAGTTTCACTCAAATCCAACTCCAAATCGATGTTCAAAACTCAAAAATTCGCTTTATAAAACTTTAGGCTAAAATCCCCAATTTCCTTTTTAAAATTCATCAACCAAATTGCTAAAATGAATAGATTCATGAAATAAGATCAAAACCAAGTGTAGAATAATTACTCCAATCCTTGTGATGAAATTTGCGACCAAAATCGTCTCAATCCGAGTCCCACATCTCAAAATATGAACAAAACAGTCAAACCCTGGATAATATAGCTTCTGCCCAGCGATTTTCGATTTTGCGAACAAAGGGCCGCTTTTGAGGCGTTGCTTTTTCGACAAAATTCCCGCAGGTCTGTGTTGCGCACCCTTTTTTTCCTCCGCGGAGAAAGTTCGGGTTTCGACATTTATGGGGGTAATAACTCATTTTCTTTTGGGAATTGGGTATTTGAAGAGCCCCTCATTGTATAATGCAAATAATAAGACAAAGGTTTCGAATAAGTTGTATATAAAACAAAGTTTTAAACAGAAGGGATTTGGGAAAGAAGGGATCCTAGGTTGGTTAGCCTACAGGATCACCCCACATAATGTCCGGTAAACACTCCTCAATAAGGGGCTACACGTGACATTAGCGCGTAGTCATCATATCCCATATCTACCCTTCCCACCCCGTGGTCTTAGCCTAAAGCGTGCTAGTAAACTTGACGATGCCTACGCGTGCACTACCCGTCCCTTCCTTATGGCCCTGGAGGTATTTTAGGACCTCTAAATTTGGACAGTTCTAGACAACCCTTAAGGTGCTTAAAAAGAGAAATTCTAAGGCGACAGGCAAGAACAAATAGGACTTTAGCACATAAGGCAGAAAAGAAGCAATTAGAGGCTCAAGTTCACCTCCACAGATAATGCATGTAAACAGTACGACTCAAACACAAATAAGGGCAATATTGTTAAATAGTATCCTAAGACATGATGTCTAGGAGAATATCAGAACATATGAGATATGCAGTTTTATTTTTATAAACTCAGAAGTGATGACCCTATCTGTTTGCCTACTGATTTTAAAATTAGAACAATATTAAGTAGCAGAAATAGTTTCACAGCTGCAGTATTTGAAAACGTCCTATAGGCTTGCCTACATGCTGAATAGTGGTGTCCTAAGAGCATGATAACTACGTTTGACATAGTAAAACAGTGGGCAGATTTTAAAACTGACTCTTGAGTCCCTATAGGCATGCTTTCTAATAGTGAATTAAAGTAGTATTTCGAGAGAATTCATTTCAGGAAAACAAACCATTAATTAGACCAACTTCGAAGCAAACTACTCAAGAACTGGATTGACTTATTTAAACTAAACTGATTTTAGATCTAGGTAGAGTTTCTGATGTTGTTTCCTATAGGCATGACATCTAATTGTTTAAGAGCTGATGTTAGAAACTTGTAGGCATGATAACAAATGAAAACACATGTAAACACTCGTTATAACAGAAGTTGAACTGGATCATATCCTATAGGCATGGTATCTATTTGTGAAGTTGATTTTAAGACCTATAAATATGATTTCTATTATTGAAACCACTTGAAACCTGTAGGCATGATTTCTAACATGGTAAGGCAAACATAGCAAATATGACATCCAATAGGCATGGTTTCTACTCATATTACCCCACAAATATGTAACTACCCACCCTTTTCACTAGTTACCCCAATATTCGTTTACAAATTATTACAGACCAAATGAATGAATTACATAAACAGATAAAAAGAAAAGAAGAAGCTATACTATAAGGAGCCTGAAGCAGGCCCAAGTGATTTCTCAAGACCTCCAATAGCCTCAAATGCCAATTTCATAGACAATATCATTGTCTAGGTGCGTCAAAGTTCCCTAAGGATCTCAAGGATCCCGGGCAGTGCTCACACCTAGACTTTGTAATCAAATTGAGTAAGTGCAGTGTGGAAGGGTCATCCTCAGTATGCCAGAGTTCAGAGGGTTCTCAATAAGATCCCAAGGTAGTACATACACTGGAGGGGGCAGAACCTAGTGACTTAGGAGTAGAGTGAGAGTGCTTGACACAGTTTGAAAGGTTTTAGTAGGAAAACAGTGTTAAAAAGAGATTTAGTTGAAATAGTTTTGTAAGAAAACACATAGGGAGTTACTAAATAAGACAGTTTAAAAAGGTAAGGTGACTAACAATCAGTCAAACCAAATACAGAACTAGAAAGAGGTTCATCAGCACTTTAATAAATGGAGTCATATAGGAGCACACATCCACTTAGGGGTAATGGGGATTTGGGGGTGGTCATAGGGCACATTGTAAGCATAGAGGCACATAGGTACAGAATCAGAGGAGCCTTAAAAGGGGTCAAGGCTTTTAAAGTATAACATGAACTAGAGAGTTAATACAGAATCAACAGGCTTAGGATAGCCAATTACTTCATACAGGAAGGTGCATGCCAGGGATCAGAGAAACATAGTCACATTGGGTCATACTAGAAGGGGATCCTAAGGGGTATATAGCATGCAACAAAGAAGATAGTGAAGTATACATGTTAATTGCAGGTTGAACAACAAAACCATAGATAGAAGCATATTAGAAACATGACAAATTGAAGTAATAGGAGAAACATATTATTTTGGGACTTGAATTAAAATTGGAACATACCAATAAGGGGATAGTATGCACAAAGTGAAAGAGAAACCAGTAGTTAGCCTTGGCTTGTAGCCGGCTGACTTTAGACAGTAGTAAGTAACACAAAAGAGAGCAGAAAGCTTTTAGTGTGAAAGAGAGAGTTTTTGAACCAATCTGTTCGTGTTTGTGTCAATTAGAAAGTAGGTATATATATAGTAGTTCGAAACTAGGTAAAATAAGGCAAGAATCACAATAGTATAATAATTATGGAACTCAGAACCAATTAGAGCAAAATCAGTACAAGTATTCCCATAAGTTAAGGGAATCAGTTCAAACGGTAAGAACGAGTAACAAATAAGGAAAGAAATCAATGTATGACCAATAAGGAAAGATGTCAAATTCAGTAAGTATAGGGTAAACAATTAGGCTAAGTTCAGAAAACTCTAATTAAGGAGATAATCAGTAGGAATAAAATACTAATGTAGACAAGGTAAGCAAATCAATCAATTTGAATAGAAAGAGTAGGAATCGAACGTTTAAAGGAAGGTCTTCCAATCAAACCATCAAATAGGGAATCCAGAATCAATCAAAGAGAAAGTCAAGATTCAGTGTTCAACATATAAATAGAGTAAGATAAGAACAACCAGACATAACAAACACGAATATTAAACAACATTGATAGAAAGAAGCAAGTCTTGAGCAGTCAAGATGGACACAAGCACATAGAAGTGATATTTGTTAGGCTAAAAGCTCAGTAGGAACATATTCGAGGCAAGATAGTCATGGAAACTCAAACAAGAAACGATGAGTCATGCTAATACACAAAACCAAATGAAGAAACCTAAAAAATTAGGGCTTTCAACATAGACGAGTTGAAGAGGTAGTAAAATCATAGAATCAGTCAAAAATATGCAAGAAATAGAAGTTTAAACACAAAGAATTAGTTAAACAAAATTTTAAAAGAAGTTCTGAAACCCTAATTTTTAGAAGAAGGTGAAAAACACTTGAAATCAATGATTCTTGCAAAAGAGTTCCAAGGGCAGTGTAAAACATTAAAGAAACAAACTCAAATCGTCTTAGATCTGTACATATCTAAGAGATATCGAAAGAAATTAGGGTTTTAGAAGAAACCCATAGAGAGATGAAAGAACATGTCTAGAATCTCAAGGATCGTAACAGATACAACATGATTTTTCTCGAAATCACACTAGAGTAGCCAAGAATAGATAAGTGATGAACCCTAAATGCAAGTCGGCATGGCCCTGGGCCCTTGAAGACCTTAGAGAAGGCAGACATAGCATGAGAGAAGCCATTGGAGGCTTAGGAGACGATGAGAGGTCATCGGAGATGACCGGAGACGAGAGGTCAGTGGTTGAAAGGCTAGGGCTTGGTTGACAGTTACCGAGAGAGGAGAGGATCTTAGGGTAGCGGATGTGGGAAAATGGTTAGGGTTGGGGGGTCATTTGGAATAAAAAAGGCAAGACTGAATGAGGGTCATTGATCTAAAGATCAATGGCTAGGATTTGATAGGTTTTGGGTCGGGTAGCTGCATTTAGGGCCTGGGTTGGGTTATTTAATCCAAAATTGGGCTGGGGTGTTGGGTTCAATTAAGGCCAAAATTGAAATGCAATTTGGCTAGATTTTAAATAGCCAATTTATCACCTTATAATTTATAATAAATAAAAGATAATTCCTAAAAAATAATTTTGTGTACTAAAATGATTTAAAATATATATTTAATATTTAAAAATATAGAAGATCAATTTTATGCATATAAAACATAATTGTACATTAATAAGGCTAATATTGTAATTATATGCAAATTAGCTTTAAAAATGCAAAAATGCAATTATAAAAATGCATTAAAAGTATTTTAAAAATATTTTGGCATAAATATAGAATTTATATGACTAAATTACCACAATAATAATTTGAGGGGTAATTATCAGGGATTTTATGAGTAAAAGTGGAGGAAATAAATCAATTTAAAATCTTTAAAATTATAGAAAAATTATAAAAACCCCTGTGCATGATTATATATGCATATATATGTTATTTTGAAAGTATTTATGCATATTAAATATATAGGAAAAAATTGAATATCAACAGCTGCCCCGTTTTACCTGGGAAGGATGAAAGAGTTTCCGGGTAAAGAAGTGATGGTCAATTTTGACCGGCCAGGATACCTTGGAAGACAGGGGCTGGACTCCGATCTTCGAGCTACCTACATATCCCTGATTTTACAGGAATTAGGCCATGTGTAGTTCTGGGTTCATCTGCAGAATATGCCGATGAAATTATTGCAAGAACGGACACGCGATAACGAAACAACTATGGTTAGTGGTTAAAGCTCGGGACGGTTGGAGGGAACTGGAGCAAGATCGCTCCTGCTATGATAGCGGTTGCTCACTGGTTACCTGCAGATAGAAGATGCTACAAGTATGTATTTGCGAAAAATTAAACATGATGCAAATTCCCCTTGGACCATGAAGGTTGTCTTCAGACGGTTGAAGATGACGTCCTCAGACCATAACGTCCTGGGCCATGAATTATTTACTGAGGGATTCGCAGGCCATGAAATGATGTTCTCGGGCCATGAAGATGGTGCCTCCGAACCATGATGCCTTTGAATAATGATATGCAAATTTGAGAGATCATCAGGCCATGGCATAGTGTCTTCCGGCTATGAGGATGATGCCTTTAGACTATGACGCCTTTGTATAGGTTGCGATATTTCAGCCCATGATATGCAATAGTCATGATTTTATCAAGACAATGCTTAGTTTTGTGAAATGGAGGGCAGTGCTTAGCCCGATTGAAAAGCGAATAAAGAGTACTTAGAAATAGAGCAATATTCGTATAAAGAGGGACATTGCTTAGTCCCATGCAGATGGGGAGGCAAAGATTAGCCTCATGCAAGTATAGAATCAAGGATTAGACTCATACAGATGTGGAGGCAGGGATTAGCCTCATGCAAATCGGGAGGCAAGGATTAGCCTCATGCAAGTAGGGAGGCATGGATCAGCCTCATACAAGTGGGGAGGCAACGATTAGCCTCATGCAAGTATAGAGGTAGGGATTAGCCTCATGCAAGTATGGAGGCAGGGATTAGCCTCATGGAGTCAAGGATTAGACTCATGCAAGTATGGAGGTAAGGATTAGCCTCATGCAAGTATGGAGGCAAGGATTAGCCTCATGCAAGTATGGAGTCAAGGATTAGACTCATGCAAATAGGAGACAGGGATTAGCCTCATGGAGTCAATGATTAGACTCATGCAAGTATGGAGGAAAGGATTAGCCTCATGCAAGTATGGAGGCAAAGATTAGCCTCATGCATATGGACTAGGGATTAGACTCATGCAAATAGGAGGCAAGGATTAGCCTCATGCAGATGGGGAGGCAAGGATTAGCCTCATGCAATTAGGGAGGCAGGGATTAGCCTCATGCAATTAGGGAGGCAGGGATTAGCCTCATGCAGGTGTAGAGTCAGGGATTCGACTCATGCAAGTATAGAGGCAAGGATTAGCCTCATGCAGAGAGCAAGTAGCAAATAAGAGTAGTATATGTCTTAGTTGGAGATGTATTCGATGTTTGATGGCCTGATTGATAGTGAATTATCTTTGTGTATACATGTCTTGCGAATGCTATCGTTACATCAAATGTGCCCGTGTTCAAAGAAAAGTTGTAAGTTTTGTGAGGGGATATTGGTTCGTGCTCCTATCGGCTGGCTTTGCTTTGCTCCGTTCTGAAAGCCTTTCGAGTTCCCCTGGGTGACACCTGACTTTTATCGGAATAGAGTTTTCGAAAATATACAATTATTAATAAAAGTAGAGTTGTTTTGGAAACGTATTGATATATCAAGTAATTTTTGATGAACTAGTGACTGTAACACATCTCAAAGGCATTGTATCTCCCTCATATTGGAATTTTGAGGGTCCTCCTCAAAATTCTGCCCCAGTTTGGTGGATGATCATTTGACTGTTTGCGGATAATAAGCCTTGCTGAGTCTTTTTCAGAATTTTGAGAATCCTTCTCAAAATTCTGCCCCAGTTTCCTTAACTGATTATTGATCGTCTGACACTTATTGGCATTGACTGGACTTGCTCCGGAATTTTGAGGACCCTTCTTAAAATTCTGCCCCAGTTTCTGATCTTGGGGGAAATGAAAATTTTAGTATGATATGATCGAACCCATAAGGCTGCCTATGTATCCCCTCTTAAACAGGAATCAGGTCAAGCGTAGTTCAATTATATCAAATAAAGAAATGTAAATAATCTAAGCATAGTATCTCTTGACTGCATCTGAATTGATTGGCTTTGGCTAGATTTCTACGTCCATTTCTACAAGTATGAGTGCTCCTCCTGTCAGCACCCTATGAACCATGTACGGACCCTACCAGTTGGGAGAGAATTTTCCTTTGGCTTCATCTTGATGCGGGAAGATTTTCTTCAATACCAGCTGCCTTGGTGCGAACTGTCTTGGTTTGACCCTTTTGTTGAAAGCTCTAGACATTCTGTTCTGATAAAGTTGGCTGTGACATACTATGTTCATCCTCTTTCCATCGATAAGGGACAATTGTTCATAGCGACTCCTTATCCACTCTGCATTGCTGAGTTCAGCTTCATGTATGATTCTTAAAGAAGGAGCCTCCACCTCGGCTGAGATGATAGCATCAATACCATAAACCGACATGTAGGGAGTTGCCCCGGTTGATGTGCGAATCGTGGTGTGGTACCCCAATAGAGCAAAAGGTAACTTCTCATGCCATTGTTTGTGGTCCTCTACTATTTTCCTTAGTATCTTCTTGATGTTTTTCTTGGCGGCTTCAACGGCTCCATTTATCTGAGGTCTGTAGGCTGTGGAATTCTTGTGCTTGATTTTGAAAGTTTCACACATAGCTTTCATCAGACCACTATTGAGATTGGCAGCATTATCAGTAACAATGGATTCAGGGACACCAAATCGGCAAACAATTCGATATTTGACAAAATCTGCGATGACTTTCTTGGTTACAACTTCGTAAGATGCAGCCTCTACCTATTTTGTGAAGTAATCAATGGCTACCAGAATAAACTTGTGTCAATTTAAAGTTGTGGGCTCAATCAGACCAATAACTTCCATTCCCCAGACGGCGAATGGCCAAGGTGAGCTTGTTGCATTGAGCACATTTGGCGGCACTTTTATCATGTCGGCATGCACTTGACATTAAAAGCATTTGCGGACATACTGAATGCAATCCATCTCCATGGTCATCCAAAAGTAACCGGCCTTGAGTATCTTCTTGTCCAAGACAAAACCATTCATGTGCGGGCCACAGGTCCCATCATGTACGTCCTCAAGTAGTTTAGAATTTTCTTTTGCGTCGACACATCTTAGCAATCCCAAATCGGGAGTTCTTCTGTATAGATTTCCTCTGCTGTGGAAGAAGTGGGACAATCTCCGGAGTGTGCGTTTCTGAGTGTGGTTTGCATGCTTCGAATACTCTCCTTTTGCCAAATACTCCTTGATGTCATGGAACCAAGGTTTTTCATCTGTCTCTTCTTCAACATGAGCACAATATGCTGGCTGATTGTGGATTCTCACTGGGATGGGATGAAAAAAATTCTTATTCGGATGTTGTATCATGGATGACAAAGTGGCCAATGCATCGGCAAACTCATTCTAAATTCTAGGCATATGTCGGAATTCTATCTTCGTGAATCTCTTTCTCAATTCCTACACATGGTGCAAATATGGCAATATCTTGGGATTCTTGGTGGCCCACTCTCCTTGTACCTGGTGCACAAGCAAATCTGAATCACCGATTATCAGTAGCTCCTGAACATTCATGTTGATTGCCATGTTGAGTCCTAGTATGCAGGCTTCATATTCTGCTATGTTGTTAGTGCAGGAAAATCTGAGTTTAGCAGATACCAGATAATGTTGACCTGTTTCTGATACCAAAACTGCTCCAATGCCCACTCCTTTGAAATTTGCGACTCTGTCAAAGAACATTCTCCAACCGTCGTATGCTTCGGTAATGTCTTCCCCTACGAACGACACTTCTTCATCAAGAAAATACGTTTTCAAAGGTTCGTATTCTCCTCCCACTAGATTTTCAGCAAAATGATTTGCCAATGCTTGTCCTTTGACCGCCTTTTGAGTTACGTAAACAATATTGAACTCGCTTAACAGTATCTGCCACTTTACTAACTTTCCAATCGGCATGGATTTCTAGAATATGTGTTTCAGAGGATCCATCCTAGATATGAGGTATGTAGTGTAGGCACAGAAATAATGCCTCAATTTTTGAGATGTCCAGGTCAAAGCACAACAAGTGCGTTCAAGCGGAGAGTACCGTGCTTTGTAAGGTGTGAACTTCTTGCTCAAGTAGTATATGGTCTGCTCCTTCCTTCCTATCTCGTCATGTTATCCCAAAACACATTCGAAGGCTCTATCTAATATAGATAGATAGAGTATCAAAGGTCATCCTAGTTCTGGCGGGGCCAGAACTAGTGATGTGGATAGGTACTCCTTGATCTTATCAAAAGCTTTCTGACAATCCTTTGTCTAGCTTGTTTCAGCATCTTTCCTCAACATCTTGAAGATGGGTTCACATATGACTGTGGACTGTGCTATGAAGCGACTGATATAGTTGAGACGTCCTAAGAAGCTCATCACATCCTTTTTGCTCTTAGGTGGTGGTAACTCCTGAATAACTTTGACTTTAGATGGATCTAGCTCGATCCCTCGACGACTGACAATGAATCCCAATAATTTTCCTATGGGAAGCCTGAATGCACACTTTACAGGGTTCAATTTCAAATTGTACCTCCTTAGTCTGTCAAAGAACTTTCTCAGGTCCGCTATGTGATCTGCGGCCCTCTTGGATTTGTTAATGACATTGTCCATATACACCTCTATTTCCTTGTGTATCATATCATGGAAAATGGTTGTCATGGCTCTCATGTTAGTGGCCCCAACGTTCTTCAGACCGAATGGCATCATCTTGTAACAGTATACACCTCAAGGTGTAATAAAAGTTGTCTTCTCTGCATCTTCTTCATTCATCCAGATCTGATGATAACCCGCGAAGCAATCTACAAATGATTGGAGTTCATGCTTAGCGCAGTTATCGATTAAGATGTGTATATTTGGCAGTGGGAAGTCGTCCTTGGGACTTGCTCTATTTAAATCACGATAGTCAACATATACTCTAACCTTCCTATCCTTCTTCGGAACTGGCACAATGTTAGCTAACTAGGTTGGATATTCAACCACCCTGAGGACTTTGACTTTGATCTGCTTAGTAACTTCCTCCTTGATTTTCAGGCTCATGTTTGGCTTGAACTTTCTAAGTTTTTGTTTTACTAGCGGACACATGAAATTAGTGAGCAACTTGTGAGACACTATGGACGTGCTCAAATCGGTCATGGCATAATATGACCATGCAAAAATGTCCTCATACTCTCTTAGGAAATAGATGTACTCTTCCTTCTCGGTTGGTGACAAGTGAATGCTGATGCGGGTCTCCTTGACGGTCTCGACGTCTCCCAAATTTACTGCTTCGGTCCCGTCCAAATTGGACTTAGGCTTATTCTCAAAATTTTCAACCTCCCTGACAATATCTTCGGGTATCTCATCTTCTTCCTCTGAATCACTATCCTCATGTTGCATTGCCTCATTACATGTCACAATTACTAGTTCATTAGGAAAAGTAATAATAACGCTGTGGAAGGAAAAGTGTAAAGATAGTAGTGAATAATAAAGAACAAATGCATTTGATTAAAACTTGAAAAATTGTCCAGACAAAGCACGACTCGATGAATCAAGCATTTATTTGAAACAAGTATAGCTTAAAATGAAATTACGGGAAATCTTAAATGCCTAGAATGGCTATAGAAGTAAATTCTGCCAAGCTACCCAGGGACTCGGCGAGCTTAGGATGGTGTGGCGGTCTAGTTCCTGAGAACAGCTCCCTTCGCCACAGTTTGAATAGTGAGACCTTCTTCCTCCTACTCCCCAATTATGGTACCGCAGTCCATGTCCTCATCCCCCAAGAACAAATTATTCAACCCAGCTAGTGCTTCTTCTTCCGCAGTCCCTTATATGGTATCAGCCTGGTGAAAAGCTTGTTCCAAACGTAGCACTGGCTGCTCAAGAGGGTAATACGGTCTACGCCATGGAGGCAACTAATCATTATACTCTTGCCATGTATACTTGTATCCGAGCCCAAAGGTGGTACCATGATTTTTTAGCTGTATTGGTTCGGTGATACCTTGGAGGTTCTTTCCCAACCCTTTGTCGGGTTCATATCCAGACCATGCTAGTATGCTTTCTATTTTGTTACTCCACCACTTATCCTTTTCGACGGCATTAACCCGTTCAATATGATGATAGGTTTCCCCTCCTAGCCTTCTTCTATGTCCAATGGCCAGGATGGTTTGACTAGTGTAGATGGGGTTGCTTCCATCTCCGTGAATGATTACCTCCTGGCAGTTCAATTTAAATTTCACGGCTTGATGTAGAGTGTAAGGCATGGCTCCAGCGGCATGGATCCATGGTCGTCCCAACAAAAGATTATATGAGGCAGGTATGTCGAGTACCTGAAATTCAACGTCGAACCAAGTTGACCTCATCTGTAAGCAAAGGTTGATTTCCTCGATCGTGGACCTTTGGGACCCATCGAAAGCCTTCACATTCATGCTTCCTACTCGTATCTTATGGAAACCTTTGTCCAACCTTTTCAGAGTGTCCAATGGATAAATATTTAGGCTCGAACCTCCATCAACCAAGACCCTGGCAATGAACTTGTCTTCAAATTGCACCATAATATGCAATGCTCGATTGTGATTCAGTCCCTCAGGTGGTAGCTCATCTTCGTGGAAGATGATCTTATGACTTTCTAGTACTTGCCCAACCATGTTGGCCATTTCTCCACCAGTGATGTTAGTGGGTACATAAGCCTCACTCAACACTACCATTAAGGCGTCTTGTGTGCCTCTGAATTCTGCAATAGCGACAGGATAGATATCTGAGCAGGGACTTTGTTCAGATAGTCAACAACATAGTACTCCTTTACCTGCACTTTCCTTCATAGGTTATCTGGCTCGGTCTCAATGATAGGCTGTCTAGTAATGGCCTCCTTACTTGAACCTCCCAGGTGTTCAGGTGTATAGACTCTTCCGGTTCTAGTCATTTCTTGTGCAACGTTAGATTCCTCTACCTTGGCCTTCCCTTTCAGCCGAGCCTCGACGACATAATCCTAGGGTATTGCTTTTGAGTTGAATTGGGGTGTGGTTGATATTGTCACAGTAAAAGGTGTGACCACTTCTACTTCAAATGGAGCGGGGGTGGCTGCGGGCGGAGCCACTTCCACCTCGAATCGAACTGATGTAGTTACCTCAACCTCGATTGGTGCCTGAGTCTGAACCATAATAGGAGCAAGTGTGATTGCAACCTTAAAGTCATCGCCTTCTCGAATAAACCTGATCGACCCCTCAGGGTCCCATTCTTCATTTGTCTCTATCACATGTACACCATCACCTCTGTGATTAGGGAAGGGATTGTTGCGGACATTAGGTGCGGCTTCCTTTGCTTGTATGACCTTGTTGTCAATTAGCATCTGGATCTTACCCTTCAATGTTCGGCACTCAGCAATGGTGTGCCCTTTCATATCAGAATGGTACGCACAAGTTTTGTTCGAATTGACCCATTGGGATGGATTTTCTAATGCCACAGCAGGAACAGGAGTGACATAACCTGCAACTTTTAGCCTTTCATACAGTTGGTCGATGGGCTCAACAATGGCGGTGTATTGTCTGGGCGGCTTGCGGTCGAAGTTTAGTCTTGGTCTTGGATAATTTTGGCGAGCTGATGGTGATTGGAAGTGGGATGGTTGGGAGTTATAGGTGTGATAGACATTGGCTGGTTGGGAATATCTGGGAGATGAAGGTTGATATGTAGGTGGTGATGCTTGGTATGTGGGTGGAGGTGTTTGATATATGCATAGAGGTGTTTGATATGTGAGTGGAGATTTTGGGCCCTGGGCAACCATTACCGCCCCAACATCTCTTTTCTTTGATATGCCACCTGATTGTAGTGCCTTATTCGTGGCTTGCAAGGCCTCGAAGTTTGTTACCATCCCACTCTTGATTCCTTCTTCGATTCTTTCTCCGAGTTTGATGATGTTAGAGAATTTGTGATTTTCGATAACCATCAACCTCTCATAATATTGTGGATCCTGTGCCCTGACGAAGAATTTATTCATCTGTTCTTCGTCCAAAGAGGGCCTGACCTTGGCCACTTCCGATCTCCAACGAGTAGCGTATTCTCGAAAAGTCTCAGTAGGTTTATTCTTAAGATTCTGAATGTAGAAGACATCCAATGCATTCTCTGTGTTGAACCTGAACCAGTCCATGAAATCTGACGCCATGCTTACCCAATTGGACTATTTCTTGGGATTTTGGCTGATATACCAAGACAAAGCGTCCCCATTAAGGCTCATCATAAAGAGCTTCATCCGGATCTTTTCATCTTTCATGACCTCGACAAGTTTGTCACAATAAGTCCTTAGATGAACCCTGGGATCACCTGTACCATCGAACATTTCGAACTTGGGAGGTTTGTACCCCTTTGGCAGTTTGACATCCGGCTGTATGCACAGATCTTCATAGTTCAAACCTTCTATTCCTCTGTCGCCCTCAACACATTGAACTCGACTTGTTAACTTCTTGAGTTCTTCAGCCATGTTTTTAATGAGCAAGTCCTTCTCAGAGGATTCCGGTGTACAGGAGATTGGTTGGGTAGAATGAGTTATAGTTTCCACATATGTTCTCTAAGGCGTCGCTTTTGCGACAAAATTCCTGCTCTTGCGGAAAACACTAGAGGTCTGTGTCGCGCCCCCTTTTTTTCCTTCACGGAGAAAGTTTGGGTTTCGATATTTATGGGGGTAATAACTCATTTTCTTTTGAGAATTGGGTATTTGAAGAGTCACCACCTAACGGATTATGGTGCGTTAGGGCACCTAGAGCGATTAACTCATGGATTGGTTTGCATTACCAAAGATTTAGGATAAGGGCTCGAAATAACCTTGAGGGGAAGGTGTTAGGCAACCCTCTCGGTCCACAACTGTGGGTCCCAGCCGAACTTATATTCATGAATTAGTCCATTAACAAATAAATAGTTGAATCAAATAATTTGCAAGTAAAGAACATTGGACGTTGTATAATGCAAATAATAAGACAAAGGTTTCGAATAAGTTGTATATAAAACAAAGTTTTAAACAGAAGGGATTTGGAAAAGGAGGGGTCCTAGGTTGGTTAGCTTACAGAATCACCCCACACAATGTCCGGTAAACACTCCTCAATGAGGGGCTACACGTGACATTAGTGCGTAGTCATCATATCCCATATCTACCCTTCCCACCCCGTGGTCTTAGCCTAAAGCGTGCTAGTAAACTTGACGATGCCTACGCGTGCACTACCCATCCCTTCCTTGTGGCCCTGGAGGTATTTTAGGACCTCTAAATTTGGACAGTTCTAGACAACCCTTAAGGTGCTTAAAAAGAGAAAATTCTAAGGCGACAGACAAGAACAAATAGGACTTTAGCACATAAGGCAGAAAAGAAGCAATTAGAGGCTCAAGTTCACCTCCACAGATAATGCATGTAAACGGCATGACTCAAACACAAATAAGGGCAATATTGTTAAACAGTATCCTAAGACATGATGTCTAGGAGAATATCAGAACATATGAGATATGCAGTTTTTATGTTTATAAACTCAAAAGTAATGGCCCTATCCGTTTGCCTACTGATTTTAAAATCAGAACAACATTAAGTAGCAGAAACGGTTTCAGAGCTGCAGGATTTGAAAACGTCCTATAGGCTTGCCTACACGCTGAATAGCGGTGTCCTAAGAGCATGATAACTACGCTTGACATAGTAAAACAGTGGATAGATTTTAAAACTGACTATTGAGTCCCTATAGGCATGCTTTCTAATAGTGAAATAAAGCAGTATTTCGAGAGAATTCATTTCAGGAAAACAAACCATTAATTAGACCAACTTCGAAGCAAACTACTCAAGAACTGGATTGACTTATTTAAACTAAACTGATTTTAGATCTAGGCAGAGTTTCTGATGTTGTTTCCTATAGGCATGACATCTAATTGTTTAAGAGCTGATGTTAGAAGCTTGTAGGCATAATAACAAATGAAAACACATGTTAACACTCGTTATAACATAAGTTGAACTGGATCATATCCTATAGGCATGGTATCTACTTGTGAAGTTGATTTTAAGACCTATAAACATGATTTCTATTATTGGAACTACTTGAAACTTGGAGGCATGATTTCTAACATGGTAAGGCAAACATAGCAAATATAACATCCTATAGGCATGGTTTCTACCCATATTACCGCACAAATATGTAACTACCCACCCTTTTCACTAGTTACCCTAATATTCGTTTACAAATTATTACAGACCAAATGAATGAATTACATAAATAGATAAAAAGAAAAGAAGAAGCTACACTATAGGGAGCCTGAAGCAGGCCCAAGTGATTTCCCAAGACCTCCAATAGCCTCAAATGCCAATTTCAAAGACAATAACATTGTCTAGGTACATTAAAGTTCCCTAAGGATCTCAAGAATCCCGGGCAGTGCTCACACCTAAACTTTGTAACCAAATTGAGTAAGTGCAGTGTGAAAGGACCAGCCTCAATGTGCCAGAGTTCAGAGGGTTCTCAAGAGGATCCTAAGGCAGTACACACACTGGAGGGGGCAGAACCTAGTGACTTAGGAGTAGAGTGAGAGTGCTTGACATAGCTTGAAAGGTTTTAGTGGGAAAACAGTGTTAAAAAGAGATTTGCTTGAAATAGTTTTGTAAGAAAACACATAGGGAATTATTAAATAAGACAGTTTAAAAAAGGTAAGTTGACTAACAATCAATCATACCAAATATATAACCAGAAAGAGGTTCATCAGCACTTCAATACCTAAAGTCAAACAGGTGCACACATCCACTTAGGGGTAATGGGGGTTTGGGTTAGGCATAGGGCACATAGTAAGCACAGATGCACATAGGTACAGAATCAGAGGAGCCTTAAATGGGGTCAAGGCTTTTAAAGTATAGCATGAACTAGATAGTTAATACAGAATCAACAGGCTTAGGATAGCCAATTACTTCATACAGGAAGCTGCCCAGGGATCAGAGAAACATAGTCACATTGGGTCATACTAGAAGAGGATCTTAAGGGGTATATAGCATGCAACAAAGAAGACAGTGAAGTATGCATGTTAATTGCAGGTTGAACAACAAAACCATAGATAGAAGCATATTAGAAACATGACAAATTGAAGTAATATGAGAAGCATATTGTTTTGGGACTTGAATTAAAATTGGAACTACCGGTAAGGTGATAGTAAGCACAAAGTGAAAGAGAAACCAGTAGTTAGCCTTGGCTTGCAGCCGGCTGACTTTAGACAGTAGTAAGTAACACAATAGAGAGCAGAAAGTTTTTAGTATGAAAGAGAGAGTTTTTTGAACCAATCTGTTAGTGTTTGTGTCAATGAGAAAGTAGGTATATATAGTAGTTCGAAACTAGGTAAAATAAGGCAAGAATCACAAAAGTATAGTAATTATGGAACTTAGAACCAATTAGAGTAAAATCAGTACAAGTATTCCCATAAGTTAAGGGAATCCGTTCAAACGGTAAGAACGAGTAACAAATAAGGAAAGAAATAAATGTATGACCAATAAGGAAAAATTTCAAATTCAGTAAGTATAGGGTAAATAATTAGGGCTAAGTTTAGAAAACTCTAATTAAGGAGATAATCAGTAGGAATAAAATACTAATGCGGACAAGGTAAGCAAATCAATCAATTTGAATATAAAGAGTAGGAATCGAAGGTTTAAAGGAAGGTCTTCCAATCAAACCATAAAATAGGAAATCCAGAATCAATCAAAAAAAAAGTCACGATTCTGTGTTCAACATATAAATAGCGTAAGATAAGAACAACAGACATAACAAACACGATGGTTAAACAACACTGATAGAAAGAAGCAAGTCTTGAGCAGTCAAGATGGACACAAGCACATAGAAGTGATATAAGTTAGGCTAAAAGCTCAATAGGAACATATTCGAGGCAAGATAGTCATAAAACCTCAAACAAGAAACGATCAGTCATGCTAATACACAGAACCAAACGAAGAAACCTAGAAAATTAGGGCTTTCAACATAGACGAGTTGAAGAGGTTGTAAAATCATAGAATCAGTCAAAAATATGCAAGAAATAGAAGTTTAAATACAAAGAATCAGTTTAACAATATTTTATAAGAAGTTCTGAAACCCTAATTTTTAGAAGAAGGTGAAAAACACTTGAAATCAATGATTCTTGCAAAAGAGTTCCAAGGACAGCGTAAAATATTAAAGAAACAAACTCAAATCATCTTAGATCTATACAGATCTAAGAGATATAGGAAGAAATTAGGGTTTCAGAAGAAACTCATAGAGAGATGAAAGAACATGTCTAGAATCCCAAGGATCGTAACAGATACAACATGATTTTGCTCGAAATCACGCTGGAGTAGTCAAGAACAGACAAGTGACGAACCCTTGATGCAAGTCGGAATGGCCCTGGGCCCTTGAAGACCTTAGAGAAGGCAGACATGGCATGAGAGAAGCCATTGGAGGCTTAGGAGACGATGAGAGGTCACCGGAGATGACCGGAGAAGAGAGGTCGGCGGTTGAAGGGCTAGGGTTTGGTTGAGAGTTACTGAGAGAGGAGAGGATCTTAGGGCGGCGGATGTGGGAAAATAGTTAGGGTTGGGGGGTCGTTTGGAATAAAAAAGGCAAGACTGAACGAGGGTCGTTGATCTTTTAGATCAACGACCAGGATTTGATAGGTTTTGGGTCGGGTAGGTGCATTTAGGGCCTGGGTTGGGTTATTTAATCCGAAATTGGGCTGGGGTGTTGGGTTCAATTAAGGCCAAAATTGAAATGCAATTTGGCTAGATTTTAAATAGCCAATTTATCCCCATATAATTTATAATGAATAACAGATAATTCCTAGAAAATAATTTGTGTACTAAAATGATTTAAAATATATATTTAACATTTAAAAATATAGAAGATCAATTTATGCATATAAAACGTAATTGTACATTAATAAGGCTAATATTGTAATTATATGCAAATTAGCTTTAAAAATGCAAAAATACAATTATAAAAATGCATTAAAAATATTTTAACAATATTTTGGCATAAATATAGAATTTAGATGACTAAATTAGCACAATAATAATTTGAGGGGTAATTATCGAGGATTTTATGAGTAAAATGGGAGGAAATAAATCAATTTAAAATCTTTAAAATTATAGAAAAATTATAAAACCCTTGTGCATGCTTATATATGCATATATATATGCTATTTTAAAAGTATTTATGCATATTAAAATATATAGGAAAAAATTGGGTATCAACAGTCTACTATTCTGCACCTGCACAACAGGCACTGCTTCTGCGCAAGCGCAGGTGCGAGACTAAACGCGCTTCTGTGCACAAACCTGCTTTTGCGATCACAGCTTCCGCTTCTACGCACACGCATAGGTGCGCATGTTCCCCAGCCAAGCCTTCATTCGCTTCTGCGACCAATCGTCTGTATCTGCGGACTCGCATCTGCGTCCATTCTTCCGCATATGCGGTAACACCAGAACCAGCAACCTTCAGCAATGCAACATGAAACGAAAATAATCCTAGCCTCGTCCGAAACCCATCCGGGCCACTCGGGACTCCGTCCAAATATACCAACAAGTTCAATAATATAACGTGGACCTACTAGAGGCCTCTGATCACGCATAACAACATCGAAATGACGAATCGCACCCCAAATCGAACTTAATGAACTTTGAACTTTTTAACTTCCATAACTCGTGTCAAAACATAGCAAATCAACCCGTAATGAATCCAAATTTTGCACACGAGTCCCAAATGACATAACGAAGTTATTTTAATTCCCGGAACCACAATCCGAATCCGATCTTAAAAAATCCACTCCCGGTCAAACTTTTCAAAAATCCAACTTTCGCCATTTCAAGCCAAACTCGACTATGGGCCTTCAAATCACAATCCGGACACGCTCCTAAGTCCGAAATCACCCAATGGAGCTAACAGAACCATCAAACCTCCAATTCGATGTCAAATATTAAAAAGTCAAACTTGGTCAACTCTTCCAATTTAAAGCTTCCTAGTTGAGAATCATTCTTCCAAATCTATTCTGAATAACTTGAATACCAAAACCAACGATTCACATAAGTCATAATACATCATACGGAGCTACTCATACCCTCAAACCACCGAGCAGAGTGTAAATGCACAAAACGACCGATCGGATCGTTACAAAGTATAGCTTATATCAATCACATACCATGCTGATAGATGAAAGAATAATAGCAAACAGTTTCCAGTTTTACATGTAAAGATTAGCCACAACAAAGTCCTCACCCATAAAAGCTGGAAGTAGAACACGTCGAACATTTTCCAATACATAGCACAAATTCCACATTTCCAAGTTCAAATGTCTCAAAGCATGTAGTGCAGTCAATGAACAATAGAATACATGCAACAGATTATAAAAAAAATGTTGGCTAAGACAAACACACAATTGAAAGGAGTCTTATTTAGATGGAGCAACAAATTATAATAATGAATTGTACACGGAGAGATGACAAAGAAAAAAGTTTATAATTGAATCCCCTAATTTAAAGTATTAATAATGAATTATACATGGAGAGATAACAAAGAATATGGAAAAAGGAGAAGATTGAATAAAAGAAGGAAAATGGTGCAATTGCATCTCCTAATTAAGGAACTAATAGTTGATTGTATATAAATTATAAGCCATCCTTATTTAGGACGGGTAGTATATAAAATTAAAACAATTTTAATAAATAAATTTTAAATATCGTATAAAAAGGAAAATTCCCATTTCCCTTCGTACTATCTAGTCGGACTTTCACCAAAGGGCCATAATCCAAAAGTCAGTATATATTTCATTTCGGCCCATTAGGCCCGGAAGTCCTCAATGGAGTAAAGAGCAGTTGTTTTAACGAATCAGATCTCATGGCCTACTTCGGATACAAGCTTGGCAGAAGGACGCGTTGACATATTTTTTTTTATAATTGATGCTCGTCGGAGCCGGCGACGGAGATTGGCGGAGGAATTTTCACCGGCGCTATTCGAAATTCAACTCTCTGAATACAATCAAATTTCCTTTTTCCTCTCTAGGATTTCAGTCCGAGAGATGCCAATTCCTTGAATTGTAAAACTGTAAAAAATCATCTTATCAGTTTGGTGTCGGTGGCGGTGTAATAGCGGCAAACAAGAAAAAGGACTCGAATTGAGCTGATATAATATATATGGCTTACAGGAGAAAGCAGCAGGTGCCTAAGGTTTCTACATTTACGAGCGATTTTGAGAGTCCGGCACCACCACCACTTCCGGATGAGAGTTCATCTTCGTCGTCTGCTTCTTCATTGGCTGCTAAAGCCATAAGAGCATCATCAGCTTACAAAGACTCTTCTCTTTCCTCCGCTTATGGTCAGTCAGCTCTTTCGTCTCCTCGCGGCGACTCGAATCCGTTACGATCTTCTGCTCCGGTTTCAACACCACCGTCATCAGCATACAAAGACTCATCTCCTCTCTCCTCCGCGTATAGTCAATCAGCTCGTTCATCTCCTCGCGACTCAAATCCGTTACGATCCTCTGTTCCGGTTTCGACAGCTAAGGTTAGCTCTATTTTGCCCTTAGAATTATTAAGCATAATACGATAGAGTTTTTGCTTGGCATTTTACTTGCTCGGTTTCACATGCTTGGTACGACTGCTGTTGTTGGCATTTGCCTCATTTCAGACACTTAGTATCTTTTTGGAGAATTTAGGCAGCTATATGTTGCTTTTGTTTTCATAGTAGAAATACCTGTTAAGATGAACCTTAATCTGCCGCCACCAAGGATGTAACCTAGTGGTCTATGAAGTAGGAGGAGGAAAATAACCATGAGGTCTGAAGGGTGTGGCCTAGTGGTTAATAAAGTGGTCCCATTTGCCTAGCCTTGATGGACAGAGTTAGCGTACTTGTGCTACAGAGAGGTGGCAGGTACCCAGTGGAATCGAGATGAGAGCATTATGGCTCGGACACCACCGTCATTAAAAAAACGAACCTTAATCTGTTGTTAAGAAAAGAACTCACTTTTATGATGTTGAGATATACTTTTAAATTGGTGATACAAGTAATAGTGATAAGTGTTGTTTTTTTATCTTGCTTTTCCTTATACCTACGCAAGTATATAATTGTAATGTTACGTAATTGTACGCCTGAAGGTCTAGGAGTGGTTTTATAGGAAAATACGGAAGGAGGACTTTTAGCATTTCCTCTGTAAAATGTAAAATTGATCGTCCGGTTTCTTTTGGTTGTTATGGGTCTATAACTAGATATGTCATCTCTGATATGTAAATTAAAGTTGACATTCAATTTTCCTTTTGCTACATGTAAATAGGAATACAGTAACGATATGTCTGTTATAGAGTTCGGTGTTGTTCTTTTTTCTCTTGGGGGGGGGGTGTTGGGGATTATAAGTCCAGTAATACAGATTTTCTTTTCTCCATCTGCAATTTCAAGTCCTAGCCTTAGATTACATGAAAAAAGGATCATGCGTCCACGTTCTTGGGAGGAAAAAAATGGAGAGGAATGGGGAATGAGAAAGGATCGTGCCACCAGCTGGGGGGATGGTGAGAAAGGGTAAAGGGTTGGGCAGAAAGTGACTCACAGAAGTTAACTGATCTTGTTATCCGTTGTTTGACTTTCTCATTGTGTCTTTTACCATTGAAATGGATGTCTTGTTGCTGTAAGATTACTCTTCTTAAATGCAGGATTCGTCCAACTATGAGTATACGTCAATGAAAAACTTGGGTGAATCAAAACAAGGGATTTGGGGAGTATTGGCTAGGAAAGCTAAATCGATCATTGATGATAATAATACAGATCAACCGCATGTAAGCGAAGTAAGAACAAGGATGCAGCATATGCCTGATAGTGCGACCATTGGTGAGGTAAGTAATTTTTGTTGAAATTGAAAATTTTATGATTCAGTGTTGCAAAATGTTGTCTTTGTCTATGTGGTAATAGTCTATGAGATAGCTTTTGGGATTACAGATTCTAAAACTTGCACCTTTATTTCATACATTGCAGCAATATGACAGAAAACAATTGCCTGGAAGCCGTAAAAAAGTTGAGGGCCATAAATTTCAGAAGGGACTAGATGCTCTTACATCTTCCCTTAATTATATTGGTGGGACCATCGGGAATGCTTTTGAGGTATGCTTTTATATGAAGTTTCTTCCAATATTTGCCATCAAGACATGCCACTTATTTTTTTTTTTTTTACCTTTTTAATGTAATAGTTGTGTGGATATGAGATGTAAATAAAAACTTTTATCAATCATGATGCCTCAAACCCAAATTAATTTAGTGGTGTATGTGGATTGTTACTGTCATGCTCCATTCAGGTCAATTTCATTCCAGTAATAAATAGTTAATATATATTGCATATAAAGCTAGAGGTTCTTAAATTTCACGCTTATCCCTGTATGTACATACAACTCTTTAACCACAATAGAACGGCTCTTGACAACTAAGTTGCTCGGACTTGGGTGCGGGTATCTGATATGGGTGCGGATCTAGAGGTGAGATCCTTCATGATGAAAATTTCAAGATTCGGGAGTACGGATACAGATACGGCTAAAAATAACTCAAATATCTAAAACTAGAGTTATAAAATAGGTTTAAATTATAAAATTTGTCAATACTATAATAATTGCACAATTATCTTCATTTACAATTATATATTGATTTTTATAGTTTTGGATTGGCACTCTAATTCTTATAGAAATAAAATTGTTGATGGTTTAGCAAACGTGTCATGCTTTCACTACATTGATTTGCTTATAGGGAAGAACAAATGGTATAATATTTTTTAGTAGATAAACTCCAATATAAAGTCTCATTTAGGAACTTAATTACCCCCTGCACTTTCCCCAATTCCCCTCGTCGAATGCTTGTCTTCTGCAAATCCCTCTTTGAAGCTCTCTACTTCTCTCCTCCAAAAAGAAAAAAAAAAGACGCAAGAATTGCATGATCCATTCAAGGTTTTCCCCAACGGTGGCATACCTGCTTCAAATTTACCCTAGCTTTTGTTTTAATGTTGTAAATCAATATGCAGTTAAAAATAATTTTTCCATAGCTTTGGTTAAAGTACCCAAAATCGGTTAACCATATTCGATACGGAACCACACCCATCTGTGTCGACGCGGATGCAACAGGGATTTTGAAGAGTCCGTGCAACATAGCTTGACAAACATTGGACCTATCATAAGTGTAACAACGACAACTAAACCCTAATTAACTAGTTGTTATCACCAATATGAATCCTTTGCTTCCACTGTGTTTGTCTTTTTGCGATGCTCGTATTTATTCCAATAGATTTTAGGTATTTTAGAATAACTTCTATTTTCAACAACGTCAGAAGCTAAGTAGCTCAGTTTTGTTAGGAAGAAAATTGCACATTATGTTGCAATATAGGCTTTAGTTCTTTCATTCATAAATGCGACTAGCCAATTTAAAAGCCTGATAAATGTTTTTCTTATGTGACAGTAGAAAACCTTGTAGCTAACTGCCTCAGATTCATCAGTACTAAGTCATTTATCTGCTGTTGATAAAAGGGTGGTGGGTGGGTGGTGTGAGGGAGCTGGGTTGTGAATTTAAAATTATATCATTTGAGGGGTGCAAGTAGTGGTTTCAGGCAATGGGGGTGATCTTAAAGCTAGCACCCAATAGGTTTTGACAGGAGATGGTAATTTCTAGTGATAGCATTAAAGTTCCTGAGGAAAAGAAATGGAGTACAAGCTTCGGTATTGACTGAATTGCAGATAAATGGATTATGAGCTGCAAATGGCTCAATGATAATGCTTTTTTCCAACTTCTGTTGATGCAAGCAGCTATTTTCTGACACTAAAAAAAAAACTAAAAGATATAAACAAATTCATAATAAGTGAGACGAACTTTAGTTGTGCTGAATCTGAATTTTTGTGCTTAGAAAAAATTCCTCTGGATTTATATTATTGCATATGTATTAAATGTTTGCGTGAGGCATATTCAATGTGTTGAGCATCTTCATTTGCCATTTTGCAAGACAAGAAACTGCTAACACGGGCTTTTCATCATCAATATGCTTTAATACTTATATTGCACTGTACTAGCGAGGCAAACATGCTTTCTTACCATATTTTTATCAAAAAGGGACTTTGGATCTGTTATTTTTAATCAGGTAGTTAACATCATTTACTGCTAAGTGCTATTTTAAGAACACTTCGTACTTACAATTTTTGCCTTACTGAGGATGGACTACTAAGTTTGGACTCCAAAGCAGTGTGTGCAAATATTTTTGCTCAACTGTTATCCAATAGCATGGTTTGCTGCTACACTTCTATTACTTTTGTTCCATCAGAGTTTTTCTTTTTTGATATTGTCATCACCTAGTTGTTTAAATATATTAATAGCAGCAACAGATAGAACATTTTCCAATGCCTGTTCTTCTTTGGGTTAAGGTTATGATGTTATTATTATTCTTTATGTGCACTCAAGTATATTGTGTTGCCTCGTAACGATCAATATTGGCTTCAGCACCCACCTCCTGCCTCGCTTTGCTTAATAGCAGTTTGGATGATGCCGATTTTCTTATTAAAACTGAATATCTGGATTTACTTTTACAGGAGGGTCTTGCAGTTGTGGAGAATCGTACTGCAGATATCATTCAGGAAACCCGAAAGCTGCAAATAAGGAAAAAAGATGGCAGCTCTGTTCCGCAGAATAATGCATCAAATATTAGTGGTACACGTCAGCAACCTCTGACACGGACCCACATGCATCCCCAGACGCAGACAGATTTAGAAACTCAACTCAAGGCATCTCGCGACGTAAGGTGGCAAATGTGTGACACTGGTTTAGCAATAAATTACAATGCTCTAGTGGTTTACATGCTCGATTCTAATTTTATTGATTTCGTCGCTTTGCTACTAAGAAGCAAGTAGTCCAACAGATTTAATTTATGTCACTGGAAGTCACTTGGTGGCTTTGATGTGCTTATGTGCTTATCTGTGCAAGTGCATGACTTTGTCAGACCTAGAGATGTTACCTGCTTTTATTCTTTTATTGTTTCTTTTTGTTAACTGATTGGATCCAGAAGATTCCCAGCTTTCAATATTTTCTCTGGATCTTGTGGATTAAGGGGTTCTTTCATTATTCAGATTTCATACTTTCTTTGTCAACATTAGAATGCGAAACATACTGTTCACCATCGTTATGGAAATATAGAATAGGTAATATGCTGGCATCTCATTGTATTATCTACCCCAAGATATTGTTGATCCAGGAACTTGTACTGAGTTTTTTTTAAAGAATTTAATCTCTCTGACTGTGCTGGCCTTAAGATCAGTGAAGATCCTAGAGAAGGAAGTTTCTATGGATGCTCCTGAATGCTGGTTTTATGCCTTGGAAATTACATATTTTAGTTGTGAGATGCTGATATGTCTGTTTTGGGTTACAGGTTGCAATGGCAATGGCTGCAAAAGCAAAGCTTCTTCTTCGGGAGCTGAAGACTGTGAAAGCTGACCTAGCTTTTGCTAAAGAACGTTGTGCGCAGCTGGAAGAAGAAAATAGGATTCTTCGAGTGAGTCGTGAAAAGGGCGACAATCCTGAAGATGATGATTTGGTATTCCCACTCTCCCTTCTTTATGTCAAAGGAGAATAATTTGCAGAATAAGTAAAAACACAAAACAATAACAGAAAGTTTGAAATAAACCAATTCAATATCTTTGTTCATTTCATTTGATGGTTAAGGCAATTGACTTTTGCAATTTTATGTTTCCTAGCTGCATACGTTGGCAGCTAAACTTTCAATATATGTTGATCTTTGTGTCCAATGGCACAGGGATTTACTGGACCTGCTTTTATGGGGTTTGTTAGGGTGGATCATTTCGCTTTGTGCCCATAATTCATGGCATGCAGTAATAAGCAGTCGTGCCTGCTTTTTCTTGTGCACTTCTTGCAGATTTCTGTTCTTTTCGAAAAGTTTGTATTGATGGAAATACTTGTGGTTGTGATATGCACATACAGATAAGGCTCCAGCTCGAGACTCTTTTGGCAGAGAAGGCTAGGTTGGCTCAAGAGAACTCAGTCCTAACACGGGAGAACCGTTTCTTGAGGGAGATTGTTGAATACCACCAGCTCACCATGCAGGATGTCGTCTACCTCGATGAAAATAGTGAAGAGGTGACTGAAGTGTACCCCATAAAGGTACAGACTTACCTTGATATGCTATTATCGCTGCATATTTTCTATCTTCTTCAAGTTAATTAGCTCCTCTCACCCCAGGTTGTGAGTCCACAAGTGACCAAGGATATATCATCTCATCCTGTGTCATCCTCGGAGCCCATGGAGGTTTCGTGTGATGTCACCTCTTTGAGCTCTTTTATCCAAATTCCTGCTGAAGATGATTCAGGAAGACATTGATTTTCCGTTCTTGGAATGTATTGCGTGTGCGTCTGATCTCCAAAACGAAGTGTGAATGGGTGTTACAGTGTGATTTATGTTGGTTGAACCTGGCCATCCTGAAACTGAAATATGTATAACTATTAACCTTTTGGTATCATTTATCTTTTCTTTTCTTTTTTAGACTATTTTTGGGGTTGGAAAAGAAGAATGCACTGGGGATGGGGGGAAAGGTGAAAGGTGGCTTGTTAAGTTATGCCGTAAGCTTGCTGGTTCTCTCTGCAACAAGATGGAGGTCGTTTTGCAAATGTATATTAACATGGAGAATTAATATAATGCTTCTGTAATTGACTTTAGTCTGTTCCACTCTTTATGTTGTCCAAATTGGTTTGAAAATGGTTGGCGAACTACTTAAATTAGAGTTGAGTTTTGAGTAGTTAAATTTTATTTCTTTAAAAAAATTGGCAGTTCCTTGTGCATAATGATTATTATCCTTTTTATGGTGGAAGTCTTGCCTGACACCAGTTCGGCATGTGAAGTTCGATTAATCTAAATATAGAGTAGTTTCATTTCATTTGCTTTCAATGTGCTTCTACGGCTTACATAGGTCTAGTCATGTAATTTATCTTTTTTTAAGCATTATTAGGGGATCAAGCAAGCAAACATTTCTCTGTACTGGTGTCTCTCCCCCTCGACACCGCGTAGCCTTTTGTAATAGCTTTTATTAGTGTAATCAAACTTTCATTCTCAATTCTCATTTTAGCTTCTACAATTGCTTGTCATTGGTTTCCGTATGGCACTGTCAATCTCTTCTATCGTACGGAGGGGACCTCAGTTGGCACACAACAACCGCACTGATATTGGTTGCTTAGTCTTACGTCACTCTTCCAAGGAACCTCAGGAAGGGCATAATGTTATCTTGGAAGTGAAAATGCCCCCCCCCCCCCCTTCACAAGGCACAAACCATTGTATGTAGCGACTTCTTGTCGGGATGTTCATGGTGCCACATGTGAATGAAAATTGTTGCTTCGTTGAGTCCTTTTCTTCCAACCCCATGAATTACTTTTCCTCTTTTCAACTTTCGGGGAGTGGGGCGGAACTCTGGTGAATGACAAAATGGTAACAACGGTGCACCCTGTACGATCGGTGGTGTTGGATGGTAGCTCTTTATCTTGCTGCTTCATTTCAAGAAAAAAACACAAATAACTAAACAATTGTACATAGGCAACAAGGAAATGGAGAAGGTTCTACTTGAGAGTGTTCTTCCCCCCCTTCCCCCTCCCCCCCCCCCCCCACTTGAACTTTCTTCTATATTTCGTTTGTTCAGAACAATGTCCTAAAGTCCATTAACAAATATCTTTTAGAGATACCAAGTTACACAGAGCATATGTACTCAGTCACATGTTCTAGGTAATTAACAATGACAGATCCAAGATTTAAACTGAGTTATATATGTTCTCACGGTATATATTCACATATATGTAGGATTTTATCCGACAAACTAAGTCCTGCTAAATCTGCAAACTCATTGAGATTTAAACGGCTGTGGGTTTCGAGTTGAAAGACTAAGTTCTAAAATGTATATCTAGCTCCATTTATACTTGATTCAAAAATGGTCGTCCATAAGTCAAGTTGAGAGTCAAGAGTCCATATATTCTGTAGTGAAGCATTGGTATTGTCACGTGTGCAGAAGCTCCCATGTCTCAACAGGCAAGAGTTGAGGTCCCCATTTTCACCTTGATGGTCTAATCTATAATATATATTGCTGAATTGTCTGAATATGACTGGCTTTACTTTCGAGTAAATGCACATAAAATGCGGTGGACTCTTCTCTAGATACAGCTGTATTGTATGGTTGTTGCTCCCCATTTATTTGCTTTCCTTTTTCATATACTCATTAATTACTTGCATACCATTTACTCCATTACCCGTTATAATTAATCACCACCAGATCTTTTTTTTTTTTTACTTTCCAAAATTTTGTGCTTGTGGTTTTCCTCCTTAATATCCTAATGACAACTACGTTTCTGTAGAAAATAATCCACACTTGTGAATATGGGTGCATACAAGATTGTTGTAATCTCTCTCCTGCCCTAAAAAAATCATTTTTGTATGTCTCACAAGGATGGAAACTTTTCCTGCAGCTTCCAAATTGCAGTTCATCAAGAGAAATTTCACGCAGATCTTCACTCTCTAATGTTTTTTGTTGCATTTCTTCTCTACATTATCCTTCTTCTGCCAGTGCTGAATGCTGAATCAACAAATGCAGAATTTTCAGCACGTTTGCTTGATTCAGTACTTCAAGATTATGCTTTCAGAGCATTTGTTAGGCCAAGAACTGGGATTCCTTACAATGGCAATGTGCCTTCCAATTTCAGTGGTATAAAAGTTGGTGCTCTGAGGCTGAGAAGTGGAAGCATGAGGAGAAGGGGTGTTAGCAGATATGAAGAATTTCATATCCCAATTGGTGTTTTGGAGCAGCCTTATGTAGAGAGGCTTGTTTTAGTATATCACAATTTAGGCAATTGGTCCAGTTTGTATTATCCTTTACCTGGTTACACTTATCTAACACCAGTTTTGGGTATTTTATCTTATGATGCTTCCAATTTATTAGCTAAAAATCTGCCAGAGTTGGATATCAGAGCATCAGAGAAGCCCATTTTGGTTAATTTTTCTAGTGTAAAGCCAATGCCAATGCCAATGGCTAAGTGTGTCTACTTTAATTTGGATGGTGCAGTGGAATTTGACAATGTGATTAGTGGAAATATTTGCAAGACTACCAAACAAGGCCATTTTGCTATAGTGGTTGAGTTCACTGCTGCTGAGCCAGAACCTGGCAGTGGAGGTAGTGGCAGTAGTAGTAATGGCAAAAGTGGTGATAGAAAAAAATGGGTAATTTTTGGATCAGTGGTTGGCGGATTTGTGGCTTTGGTTTTCTTGGTTTTATTGATTGCTTGTGTAAACAAGTGTGATAAGCAGAAAAAGATTGGGAGAATGGAAGAGGCAGCAGAAAGAGGTGTGCCATTGCTGATGACAAGAGTTGGGAATACTAAGGCACCAGTGGCTTCACAGACTCGTACAAGACCTTTGTTAGAGAATGAATATCTGCCATAGATCATACTCATTTAATTCAATTCTTTTCTGCACTTTGATTTTGTATCTTTGAATTCTGGTGTACATTCTATTTTCTTTGTTTTACCACCTTTGATGAATACCATCTTAGACTTTGCTATCAGCCTACCACAAATGCTTTACAATTGTAAATTTAATCAAAATCAACCTTAGCTTTGCTGATTTTGATGAGGTCCAACCTTCAACACGACATTAGTGGCTTAGCTTTTCGAGAGTAAGGGGTAATGAGAAAAGAAAAAAGCTGAGTTGGCCAACTCCTCCTCCCCAGTCCCTTATTTTATTTTGTTTTAAACAATGGTAAATTAATCAAAATTGAGTTGACCCAACGTGGTCTGGAAGTTCCAAAATTGATGCTTGAAGAAAAGGGAAGTGACCTTACTTAAACCGAAAATAAAGAATCAAACAAATAAACAGCCTAGCACGTTAAAAGTTGACTTTCTTGAATGCTGCAGCTCAAATGTATTCCATTTCCAAACATCCTATTCCAAATTATATTCCCTTTTTAGGCTCCCCTTTGTCCAAATTTCTGATGAATTCAACAGGTTATTTCTACATAATTCTCTGTTTTCTAATTGCTACTGTGGTTGGATCTGAATCAATTACTTCAGACTCATCTGCTAAAAACTCACTTGATTCCTTACTTCAGCAATATGCATTCAGGGAATTGAGGTGGCCAAGAGTCAGAACTGGTGTTCCTTATGATGCATATGTCCCTTGTAACTTGCCAGGAATTAAAATTTCAGCATTGATGCTTACAAGATACAGCTTAAAATGGAGATCGTATGGGTATTATAAAGAATTCCTTATCCCTTCTGGGGTCATTGAGGAACCATATGCAAGGAAACTTGTTCTGGTTTACCAAAACTTGGCTAATTGGTCCTCTTTTTATTATCCTTTGCCTGGTTACACTTATCTAACTCCGCTTTTGGGTATCTTGGCTTATGATGCTTATGATTTGTATGCTAAAAATGTACCAGAATTAGATATTTTAGCATCGGAAGATCCTATCACTATCAAGTTCCACAATGTGCAGCCTGCACCACAAGGGTCTTTGCCCAAGTGTGTTTATTTCTACTCAAATAATTTGGTCGAATTTGGGGATGTCACAGATGGAAATATTTGTTTAACTAGAATACAAGGCCATTTTGCTATAGTTACTGAGGTGAAAGTTGCTCCAAGTCCTCCTCCTAGTGCTCCAAGTCCTTCTCCTGCATCTGATAAAATTGCTCCGAGTCCTTCTCCCACAGCTGGTGGAATTGCCCCGAGTCCTTCTCCCACAACTGATAATATTGCCCCGAGTCCCTCTCCTACAGATGATGGAATTGCCTCAAGTCCTTCTCCCACAGCTGGTGGAATTGCTCCGAGTCCTTCTCCCACAGCTGATGGAATTGCCCCGAGTCCTTCTCCTACTGCCGATGATCATAATCATCAAAAGTTCAACTCTAAAGCGTGGACTATTTCATCGCTATTTCTAATATTTGGTCTCTTGGGAATATTGGTTGTTATTGTTAAAAAGTATAGATTATTCGAAATAAGAGAGAGGTTGGCAGGAGTTGTTGAGCCCTTGTTAGAGAACACAGAGGCGCCATTGCCATTGGAAGCTCCAACTAGACTGTTGACGTAGAATGATTATGTGCTTTAGGTTACACAAAAACTATTCACCCAAGTGACAAGAAATACATAGTGTATAATCATTTCTCGCAGCATTTAAAACACTAATTCATATGCTGACTTGCTTACTTAGGTACAACTTGTTTGTTATATTTTTGAACATATGATGATTCAATTGTGCCTTCTTTAACCTTGACTAATCATTGGATCAATAAAACATAAATGCATACATGTTGGAAGATTGAAGTATCATCCAAATATTGGTATACTGATCAGTATCTGGAAATGTGTGAAAGACTAACAAAAAAAGCCTTTTTTTCTACACTATTGCTGAGCCATTTTTTGCTTTGGTTTTATTGATTGCTTGTCTAAGAAGTTGAGAATGAATATCTGCCATAGATCATATATACTCATTTGCCTTAACAAAAGTTTTTAGCATCATCTGGTAATCCGGATTCAAGATTTTTCTAACATTTAATTCAATTTTTTTCACCACTTTCTTTGTGTTTTTCAGTTCTGGTATACATTCTATTTACTTTGTGTTATCACCTTTGGTGATTACTAGCTTAGACGTTGCTTTTACACATCCTTTACAACTGTAAATACTTCAAGATATTCACCAACGTAACGTGGTCTTGAAGTTCCAAAACTGTTGCTTCAAGAAAGAGGAAGTGACCTTCCTTAAACCGAAAACAAAGAACCAAATAAATAATGGTTTTACATTATAAGGTTAAGAATTTTGATGATATCATTGTAATTTAACCTATTATAACAAGTTATTTACTCTATTTTAAGAGTTGCCAGTCTCTTCTCACGTGTGTTATACGTGTAATGTCAAAACAATAAATAAGTGAACCAAACCAATGTTACTCAACAGTGGTGACCCCGAGCTTAGTAGCCTCGAGATGAATTAAGAGCAATGAAGTAAGAACAATAAATGTAAAGGACAATTCTGATGAATAGTAAGAGAGAAAAGTAGGATAGTATATTCTTTGCCATTGATCAGATGATCTTTGCAAATGATTGGGGTCCCCCTTATATAATAGGAGAACCCTAAAATATGGTACATTTCTATTTACAGTAAGGAATCTTATTGGGAACAATTGTATAACCGCCTAGTACGGATTTGTACTAATTCGTACAAATCTATTATGAAATTTACGCCATAATCTAGGGACGTAGCGGGAATCTTGTCCTTCAGTAACAAACTCATAATGACATTGTTTCGGAGTCGGTCGTACTTGGCTCCGATGTTCCTCGAATATTTAGGTCTTCGAGCCTCTTATTCTACCTTCGAGCCCAAGCTTGGTCTATATCGAACTTTTGTCCTCGATGCGACATCTCGAGCCTACAAAGTTGGATGCATATGATTTTGACCGTATACATCGAGCTCGCTCCTAGTCTATTTCGATCTCAGTCTTGAAGTGACCCTCGAGCCCACGAAATTGGGTAGCCCCGATTTCTAACATATATAAATAGTCCTCGCGTTTCTTAGAGTGTAACGACAAGAAATGAATTGAGTCCTTAATCTTTATCCCGATTTGCCACGACATCATCATCGTGACGTAAGCGACTGAGGAAACGAGAGCTTGGAAGTTGGCCTTTCTCGAGGAGAACTCCAAGAACTTTTAGCAAGTCCGGCAGCAGGGAAGGTTCTGAGAGAGAAGACACTTCTGGCGATAAGGACCGTGCCGCTTAGGTTTCGTGCTCTTAGTAATTTTTTGCTTTTGAGGCTGATCGGCCCTTGCGAGGAACTCTTGTCGTGACCTATAGCTCTTGTAAAAAGGTTTATACAAAGCCTTTTTCCTTCCATGGATTCTGAATCCGTTACCCTTTTGTGCAGGTCAAAGCGCCTTATCATAAAATTCCTTTTGAATGTCCAAAGTTTGAGATGGTAATGGCTGATAATAAGTTATGCCCTCAAACGTTTCTGATCAATGGTCCCCGAATGACCATTGAACTTGAGTTTTAGGCTCAACAGTCGATGAGGTAAGATAGATCTCGGGCTTGATATTCGAGTGAGTGCACGCTTGAACTTGAAATGAAAATAGCCCTTAGGCCTTATGGCCAAATGAGGACATGCTCGAACTTGAGATGAGGTGGCCCTTGGGCTTGAAAGATAGTCCTCGATTGAGAATTTTCTCGAATTGGGGTAGCCCTTGGGCTTAGTAGTCAAGTGAGCACTTACTCGAACTCGAAATGAAGTTAGCCCATAGTTTTTACGGATAGTCCTCGAGTGAGGGTTTGCTCGAACTCGGGTTAAGATAGCCCTTGGGCTTTTATGATCGAGTGAGGACTTGCTTGAACTCGAATTGAAGTTAGCCCATAGGCTTATGGATAGTCCCCCAGTGAGGGTTTGCTTTAACTTGGGTTAAGATAGCCCTTGGGCTTTTATGATTGAGTGAGGACCTGCTCGAACTTGAAATGAAGTTAGCCCATAGGCTTTATGGATAGTCCCCGAGTGAGAATTTTCTCAAACTCGGGTAGCCCCTTGGCTTAGTAGTCGAGTGAGTACTTGCTCGAACTCGAAATGAAAATATCCCTTAGGCTTTATAGTCGAGTGAGGATTTGCTCGATCTCGAAGTAAAGTTAGTCCTTAGGGTTTTTTATATTGGCCCTTAGGCTCTTTAAGTTGGGCCAATTCGGCCTCTAAGACGGCTATACTTTTTCTCTTTTTGGCTAAAAGACTTAGTGAAAATTTCTTTATGTCTTAGCATGTGTTTTTTGTACCCGTTGGTTTCTCGAGGGTTCAATCGATCAGAGCCCGTTCGTGTTAATACCTCTTGTGGCTTTTTTTGAAGGCTGATGTTATCGAATCCTTTAAATTATTCGAAGGCTAATTTTATCGAAGCCCTTTTTTCTTTTACCGAGGGTAGCCGAGTTTAATCGGTTTGCGAAGTATTTGAAGGCTTTTAATTATGGCGGAAGTCGGATGTCTCTGAGCCGCATTATTTCGGCCGTAGCCTTTTACACGACCGTAGTCTTTAATATGGCAGTAGCCTTTAATATGGCCATAGCCTTCGGGTATGTCTCTTGGACTTATTTCCCGATAAACCTTTTGAACTTGTTCGAAAGGTTACTCCCCGAGTATGTGTAACGATCCGGCCGGTCTTTTTAAGAATTAACGCCTCGATCCCCTATTAACTATTTTCCTCGTGTTTGTTTCTGCTATTGTGAGTTATTGGGAGGATTTGTTTTGAGTTTCAGAGTGTTTTGGGACACTTAGTCCCCAAATGAGAGTTTAAGCTTTAGAATTTGGATTGTAGTTGGAGTAGTGTGAAGACGGCCTCGGAATGGAATTCCGTGGATTTCGTTAGCTCCGTTGGGTTATTTCGGGCTTAGGGGCGTGTTCGGATTGTGTTTTCGAGGTCCGTAGCTTATTTAGGCTTGAAATGCCGAAAGTTGAATTTTTGAAGTTTCTGGATCGATAGTAAAATTTTGATATCGGGGTCGGAATCCAATTCTGAATGTTGGAATAACTCTGTAATGTTGAATGTGACTTGTGTGCAAAATTTGGGGTCAATCGGACTTGGTTTGGTTGGTTTCGGCATCGGTTGTAGGTTTTTGAAATTTCAAGTTCTTTAGGCTTGAATTGGAGGGAGATTTGTGGTTTTAGCGTTGTTTGATGTGATTTGAGAGTTGGAATAAGTTTTTATGATGTTTTAGGATTGGTTGACATGTTTGTTTGAGGTCCCGGGGGCCTCGGGTGAGTTTCAGATGCTTAACGGAAGTTGAATTGGACTTAGGCTATTTTCTGAAGTTGCTGCTTCTGGTATTTTTGCACCTACGGTGAGGAGCCTGCAGGTGCGGCCCACATATGCGAGGAAGTAGGCACAGGTGCGATTTGGGGCACTGATGGCCAGTGGCCGCAGATGCGGTTATAGGGACGCAGAAGCAGACCGCATCTGCAGAGAAAGGAGCGCAGGTGCGGTACCCGCTCGTTTAATGAAATCTCGCAGGTTCGAGTCCCCAGCCGTATAAGTGGGACTGCAGGTGCGGTCCCATGACCGCAGATGCGGAAATCGCTGGGCAGAAATATGAAATTTTGAGGGTTTGAAGCTCATAACACCAAATTTGATTTTTGGCCCGGGAGAAGGCGATATTGGGAAGATTTTGAAGAGGAAATCAGTGGGTAATGAATCCTTATCCCTTTCTAGTTGTATTCCATTATTCTAATCTTAGTTTTGTCATTTAATCTCAAATTTGAGGTAAAACAAATTGGGAGAATTGAGGAAAAGTTCCCCAACTTAAAATCTGAGTTTTGAGGGAGATTTTGGCATCGGATTTTGATAATTTTTGTTCGAGTGTGCTCGTGAGTGAATGGGTGTTCATAATCCGTAACTTTTATCCGATTCCAAGACGTGGGCCCGAGGAGGATTTTTGGGCGTTTTTCTATTTTCTACCTAGCTTCGATTCCTTTAGCTAAATTCGTTGTTTGTAATTACATTTACATTATGAAGTTTATTTGATTAAATTTGGGCCACTCGGAGTTGGATACTCGTGGAAAGAGCATAGTTTCAGATTGATTTTTAAGCTGGTTCGAGGTAAGTGGCTTGCCTAACCTTGTGTGGGGGAATTCCCCTTAGAATTTTGATATTGTTGTTATTTTAGTGTCATGTACGTGAGGTGACGAGTGCGTACACGTGCTAATTGTTGAAAACCCCCATTTTTATTAAGTAAATATCTATGTTTTCTTGTAATTGAGCAATACTTGTACTTGAAGCCTCTTGTTTAGTTTAGGAAAATCATGCTTATATGATCTAATTGTCTTACCTGCTTTAACTGCTTACTTGTATTCTGTGCAGCATGTTTAGAGTAGAATTCCTGTTTATTCTCATATAGAACTGTAGATTCTTTCTTGAGACTGTTGTGTGTTTACTTTAGGACTAAGAGACTATATCCCGAGAGATCCCCCTGCATGTTTACTTTGAGATTACAGATCGGTATTCCGGGAGATCCTCCTGCACGTTTACATTTGGGACTATGGGACGACACCCGAGAGATTTCCCTCTACTGGATATTTACTTTGGGACTACGGATTGGTATTCCGGAAGATTCCCCTACATGTTTATGATTCGGACTATGGGACAATATCCCGGGAGATCCTCTGCACATTTACGTTTGGGACTACGGGACGATATCCTGGAGATCCCCTGTTGCTATCTTTGTGTACTGAGTATATTCTGTTTGTGATTTTACTCTTTATCGACTATTAGTATTTTTAATTATACTGTCGCACTTCATACTATTTTACTTTGCTCTCTCTCTCTCTATATATATATAACCAGTAGGGCCCTGACCTTCCTCTTCACTACTCGACCGAGGTTAGGCTTCGAACTTACTGGGTACCGCTGTGGTGTACTCATGCCCTTTCCTGCACATGTTTTTCATGTGCAAATCCAGGTCCTTCTGCTCAGCCGTTCTATCAGTAATGCGGGCGACATCAAAGACTTTGAGGTATATCTGCCACGTCCGCAGACCTAGAAGTCCCTCTCTATTCTCCCCTTTAGCTTTAGACTTCCTGTATTTTCTTTTGATTAGACATTCTGGAGTTAGAACACTATACAATTTCTATAGCTTGTGATTTCATGAGATTCCGAATTTTGGGAGTTTGATTCGATTTTTGAGAGTATGTATTGAATATGCCGAGCGTCATTTTTTTAAAACTCTTTATTTATGTTTTCAGTCGTAACTTGCTAGTTTCGTATTTTGTTTCCTTTTTCCGCAATTTGTTAGGCTTACCTAGTCGTAGAGACTAGGTGCCGTCACGATAGTTCACAGGGGGATAACTAAGGCCGTGACAGTATGATGGCCTTGGCCTTTGCGTCGAGGGATGCCTCTTTGAGGTCTTATAAATTCGGGTTCAGATACTCGAATGTGTTAACTATCGATGACAATCCCCAAGTATTTGAGTTGTATTTGTGTTTTGGCCCTTGAGTCATTTCTCATGGAATCACAAGTATGATGTTCGTATAGTAGCAAGTTATTTTGATACACAAAGTGTTTTGATATAGAAAGAATGCTTCTTTGGATAATTGATACATGTGTACATGTTTTGCCATCGGGGCTCGACTATTCTATACGGATACGGTTCATCCGACCGTTTGGCCCTTTACAAAGTTCTCTTATCGAGACCCGATGTCTTGAAGTGATTTCCTTGCAACAAAGTAGACATTCGAGGGAATGCCCTTCAGTACTCGATGCTTATTGTAGGGAACCTCGGATACCGTTGAATAGCTCTAAGTTAACACGACAATGGTTGCCTCATTAAAAACCTCGTCGGAAAAACCCATTTAGGATAAAAATCAAACTAAGGGAAAAAGAGTGCAACGCGTGAGGTCCAAAGCTTCATGCCGATCCTTGTCGAAAACTTGCAAGTGTTAGTCGAAAAAATAGAAAGGATTGGACTGGGGTCGTACCTTTATTTGGATGTTGGATATTTAACATGATCTTTCTCGGCATCAAGCCCCCGTGAATTTTGATCTCGATCATTTCTCCTCTCATTTCGTGCAAAGCTTTGCCCAGACCCACTACTTCTACGGTCTGTGTTATACGGTTGATATCGATCTCTATTCGACATCGGTTCTCGATCGACGCCCCTTTTGATCCTACCCATGGGCCTGCTAGGATAAACCAACCCCGAAGGAGTCCCTAGTTGATCATCATCGACTCTAATCATCGTCTGGTACTGATTATGTACGTCTGCCCAAGTGACAGCCAGGTATTCGAGTAAACTTTGCTTCAACTGATGTAAAGCTATAGAACTTCGAGTGTTGAGACCTTGAGTGAAAGCTTGAACAACCCAGTCATCGGTGACCGGAGGCAAATCCATTCTCTTTTCTTGGAACCGAGATACTAATTCCCTAAGCATTTCGTTATCTTTCTGCCTTACCTTGAAAAGGTCCGACTTCCTCGTTGCAATTTTAATGGCTCCGACATGTGTTTTTACAAAAGAATCTGCGAGCGCAGCAAATGAATTAATAGAATTAGGGGGTAAGCTATGATACCATATCAAGGGACCCTTGGATAGAGTCTCTCCAAACTTCTTCAGCAGTACAAATTCTATTTCGTTATCTTCCAAGTCGTTTCCTTTGATGGTGCACGTATATGAGGTGACGTGTTCATTCGGATCGGTCGTCCCGTTATACCTGGGAATCTCGGGCACACAGAACTTCTTGGAGATTGGCTTCAGAGCCGCAATAGGGGGGAAGGGTCTTTGCACGAACCTTTTAAAATCTAGTCCTTCTAAGATCGGGGGTGCCCCCGGTATTTGATTAACATGGGAGTTATAAGTCTCCACTTTTTTGTCATTATCCTCAATCTTCTTCTCCCCGGACTCGATTCTCTTGGTGATTTCCTCGAACATCCTCATAATGGTAGGGTCAGTCCCTGAGCCATTTTCATTTGATCTTTCCGGCACCGGTTTAATACGTCGAGTATTTTCTGGTTCGGCTACACTTGGAGTTTTATTCTAACTTTGAAGTTGAGCAATGGAAATCTGTTGAGCTTGTAGCATCTCGAATATCACTTGGAGGCTAATTCCTCCATCTCCACACCCTGTGTTCTCTGGCCATCAGATCTGACTTCTCTACGTACACTTGCTCTGGGGTCTGTACCTAGATCTGCGTTCAAAACAATGTGTGACCTAACATCCACTGGTTCCACATTTGGTACTTCCGAGGGTTTATCAGTGGTACATTGACCCATGGAGCAACTACGTTGTCATTTTCTCCGTGGAACCCAAGACCGTCATCACAGTGTACGGGTGTATTCTGTGAGTTTGACATGCTTTATCCTGAAATCAAAGAATCTTTGACAAGAAAAAGTGTGAAAATAACGTGTGTCATGAGAATCAATAATGAAATAATCACTATTATCTTTATCCCCACGGTGGGCGCCAAACTGTTTGCCTCGAAAATACTAGTAATAATTAAATTTGATTTGTGATTTTAAAGATATGTGATTTAGTTTAATACCTATTGATAATCAAGAAATATGAAGTAGAAATGAAAGAAATAAGTGAACCAAACCAATGTTACTCAGCAGTGGTGACCCCGAGCTTAGTAGCCTCGAGATGCACTAAGAGCAATGAAGTAAGAACAATAAATGTAAAGGACAATTCTGATGAACAGTAAGAGAGAAAAGTAGGATAGTATATTCTTTGCCAATGATCAGATGATCTTTGCAAATGATTGGGGTCCCCCTTATATAATAGGGGAACCCTAAAATATGATATATTTCTATTTACAGTAAGGAATCTTATTGGGGACATCTGTATAACCGCCTAGTACGGATTTGTACTAATTCGTACAAATCTATTTCGGAATTTACGCCATGATCTTGGGGACGTGGCGGGAATCTTGTCCTTCCGTAACAAACTCATAACGACACTGTTTCGGAGTCGGTCGTACTTGGCTCCGATGCTCCTCGAACATTTCGGTCTTCGAGCCTCTTATTCTACCTTCGAGTCCAAGCTTGGTCTATATCGAATTTTTGTCCTCGATGTGACATTCGAGCCTACAAAATCGGAGGCATATGATTTTGACCGTATATATCGGGCTCGCTCCTAGTCTATTTCGATCTCAGTCTTGAAGTGACCCTCGAGCCAACGAAATCGGATAACCCCGATTTCTACTGTATACATAAACCTTAACGCCATTAAATCCTCGAAAGTTAAACATATATAATGCGTACGCTTCTTTATTATCGCTAATAGATGATAAATGATGGTACTTCCATTCTGGAAATTTTTTTTATCAGCGATTAATAAGAAATGCCTTCTTTTTATCATACTCTTTCTTAGGCAAATGTTAGCGTATATAAAATACATCAAAGTCTTTTGCAAAGATCTAAATATTTAGACGATTTTAGAGTATAAAATATAAGAAGAAATAGTATTTTGATATTTGTAACGTAGCAACTATTGTAATTTGTCATAATAATTTGTTTAATGAGAATAGTTTAATTATGAATATCCATATAAATAATAAACATCATCAAATATTGAACAAGTACGAAGTATAAAACTTTCTGCTTGCATATAAACATTCATATACAAATAAAAAAAGGCTTGAATTTGAATTAAGTTTTATATATAAAGAGACTATGTCGCTCACATACCTCCATGAAATCTCAAAAGATCTCACTACTCCAATTAATTGTCATGACAAAATATTTTTCTCCGCCGAAACCTGAAAGTTTCAATTTTCAAACTTTTCCCTAGCACAAATACCCTAGTTTTCCTTTTCCTTCTTCATCCTAGACCACATGGTTTGTTTGTTTTTTCCCCAGCTAAAGTCACGTTTGAATACATTTTAAAAATGACATTTAGTTACTTATTAAAAAGACAAGACTTCTTGAAAAGACACTTCAAATCAAAATAATTCTTCTTCTTAATAACAACAACATCCCAATATAATCCTACAAGTGGGGTCTGGGGAGGGTAATATATACGCAGACCTTACCCCTACCCCGAGGGGCAGAGAGGCTGTTTCCAGGAGACCCTCGGCTCAAGAGAGCAACAAGAGACAATATATTAGTACTATCAATAGACTCATAGTAAATAACATAAAATAACATAAACAACAAATAACAACAATATAAGAAATATAAGAAATACGAAAAGGATGGAGAAAAGGATGTAAGGTATACTAATATCCAACAGATACAACCCTGCATCAGTAGCTGATCAGTAGAATCCTAAGTCTAACTCCTAAATGGCTAGTCTCCCTCTAGTGCGCTGTAGTAATATTCACAAACTTCCCCCTAACCTACAACCTTAATGCTCGACCTCCACAATTCCCTGTCAAGGGCCATATCCTCAGAAATCCTAAGTCGTGCCATGTCCTGTCTGATCACCTCCCCCCAATACTTCTTAGGTCTCCCTCTATCTCTCATCGTGCCCACCACAGCCAGTCGCTCACACCTCCTCACTGGTGCATCAATGCTCCTCCTCTGAATGTGCTCGAACCATTTGAGTCTTGCTTCCCTCATCTTGTCCTCCATGGAGGCCACGCCCACCTTCTCTCGAATATCTTCATTCCTAATCTTGTCCATCCTTGTATTCTACACATCCACCTCAGCATCCTCATCTCTGCTACTTTCATCTTCTGGATGTGTGAATTTTTAACCGGCCAATACTCGGTCCCATACAACATAGCAGGCCTAACCATTGCTCTGTAAAACTTACCTTTTAGTAACGGTGGCACTTTCTTGTCAACAAGACTCCCGTTGCTAGCCTCCACTTCATCCACCCCACCCCTATACGATGTGTGACATCCTCGTCGATCTCCCCGGTCCCCTGAATAACTGACCCAAGGTACTTGAAACTACCCCTCTTAGAGATGACTTGAGAGTCGAGCCTCACTTCCACTCTTGCTTCCGTCGGCTCGGCCCCAAATTTGCACTCGAGGTATTCCGTCTTCGTCCTACTCAGCCTGAAACCTTTAGACTCAAGGGAATGCCTCCAAACCTCTAGTCTCTCGTTGACGCCGCGTCGTGTCTCGTCAATTAGGACTATGTCATCATCAAATAGCATGCACCATGACACCTCCCCTTGAATATGATGCGTTATGGCATCCATCACCAGGGAAATAGGAAAGGGCTGAACGCAGACCCTCGGTGCAACCCCGTAACAAACGGAAAATGGTCGGAGTCGCCTCCTACTGTCCTAACCCGAGTCTTAGTTCCATCATACATGTCTTTAATCACCCTAATGTAGTCAACCGGGACCCCTTTAACCTCTAGGCATCTCCATAGGACCTCCCTAGGAACCCTGTCATATGCTATCTCTAGATCGATAAACACCATGTGGAGATCCTTCTTCTTATCCCTGTATTGTTCCATCCTCCTCCTAATAAGGTGGATAGCTTCTGTGGTAGATCGCCCTGGCATGAACCCGAACTGATTATCTGAAATAGACACCGTCCTTCGCACTCTCATTTCTACCACTCTCTCCCAGACTTTTATGGTATGACTCAATAATTTGATACCCTTATAGTTGTTACAGCTCTGAACATCGCCTTTGTTCTTATACAGCAGAACCATTGTACTCCATCTCCACTCTTCAGGCATCTTTTTAGTCTTGAATATAATATTAAACAACCCAGTAAGCCATTCCAAGCCTGCTCTACCCACACACCTCCAAAGTTCAACTGGAATTTCGTCTGGCCCGGTAGCTCTACCCCTCCTCATCTTACGCATTGCCTCCATAACCTCATCGACCTCAATGTCCCTACAATAACTTAATTCACGGGGCTGTTGGCATTCCTCAATTTACCTAGCACAATATCCTGATCCCCTTCTTCATTTAGAAGTTTATGAAAGTAGGTCTGCCATCTCCTCTTAATCTGGTCATCCCCCATCAAAACTTTACCGTCATCATCTTTTATGCACCTCAGTTGGTCCAGATCTCGAGCCGTCCTCTCTCTAACCTTAGCGAGTCGGAATAACTTCTTCTCCCCTCCTTTGTTCCCTAGTTCCTCATACAGACGAGCAAAAGCTACCGTCTTAGCCTCCATTACTGCCATCTTCACCTCCTTCCTAGCTACCTTATATCTCTCATTGTTCGCTCTCTTCTCCTCCTCTCCAGAGCTCCCTACGAACTACAGGTACGCCGCCTTCTTAATAAATATTATATTTCTAAGCTACCTTATATCTCTCACTGTTCGCTCTCTTAATAAATATTATTAATTAATACTTATATTTCTAATATGTAGTAGTTAAATTTTTCAGAAAGATATTTAAGTAAGTTAATTTTTTAGTTATATATATATATATATATATATATATATATATATATATATATATATATATATATATATATATATATATATATATGTGTGTGTGTGTGTGTGTGTGTGTGTGTGTGTGTGTGTGTGTGTGCGCGCGCGCGTGTCAATTGCATCTCATCAACAAATAAGGATTACAATGCACAAACTATTGATTATTCATCCTCATACCACAAACATTTACTGTTTTTCTATAATTTCTTCTTTTATATTATAGGATATCCATCCTTTAGAAGATGAAGAAGAAGTGACCTATTTTTCCATGGCATTATATATGACCAATGAAGTTTTATCCTATGTGTATTGGGAAAAAATGAGTTTGCATATTAAAGTGATTGAAAGATGACGTGTCATGGCACGTAGGCTGGTCAAATAATAATGATTGACAAAGAGGCACGAGTTGCAACAGATACGAGCAGAGGCACAATTAAAGGTACGAGCAGTTATTCAAAAGACTCAACACTCGTATCTATTTAAATACAAAAATCAAGGAGAATGAATATGACAGCACAAGAGAGTACAGACACATTATTTAATAAGTATTAAATACTGAAAATGTTAGAGAATCTGTATTAAATTACAATGATTATGTAACGTAGCATTTAATGCCCTTAATTGTCTATAATGACCTTATTATGACAAAGGCAAAACATATATTTTTGAGATAACTATAAAAATGAGAGAACTAATCATTTATAAGGACATGAAATATTATCTGAATACACTGGTTTACTTTGTTTTCTTCTGCTTATTTGATTGTTAGCAAAATCATTTCCTTTTACTCATTTTTGATTATCAGTAACTCGAGTTGTTATAAATTAAAGCTTTGACCAAAATTCCATTTTTGGTTAAACAAATTGGTTCTGTTACCAAGAATCTGGTAATCTATTCTTTCTTAGCCTAACCTTTTTTGTTGCATCAACCATGTCAAACATTAATGACAACACCCAAGGAAACCAAGGAGACCAACAACTCCAGGGAAATCCCCAGGATGATCACACCCTGGTCCCTTCTCCACAAAGCTCCCCTCGGCGGTCTCGAGAAGGCACTCCTGATGGATCTCATGTAAATGGAAACGCTCAATTTGAAAATGATGAAGCTTTCAATGAGGCTTTGCAAAAACTAATCGCTCAATAGGTCAATAAAGCTCTTGAGGCCTTTGTTAGCCAGTTACCTGTCGCACCCACAACACCCACTCCAAATGACAGCACTTTGGAGAACCCTCATTCTGGGCTTGCCAATTCAGGCAGTGGTGGAATCCCCACCGAGTCACGAGATGGAGAATCAGGTAATTTAGTCAATTCTGATTTACAAAATTTAGTACTAATATTGCAGAAATAGCTCAAGGAGCAAAGTGACCGCATAGAGCAAATACCTGGAGTACTGCCCGTAATCAAAGAGATATATATGGATAAATATTCACAACAACCCTGGAAGCCAAGTGTTGCTCCCCTCCCAATTCCAAAGAAATTTAAAATGTCCGATATTCCAAAGTACGATAGAACAACTGATACACGAGACCACGTGACTGCATTCACAACAGGCGTAAAAGGCAACGACTTGACCAAACAAGAAATTAAATCAGTACTGGTCAAAAAATTCGGTGAAACACTCACTAAGGGAGCATTAACATGGTATTCTCTTTTACTTGAAAATTCCATAAATTCTTTTGCTGAGCTTGCAGATTCATTTATCAAAGCACACTCGGGAGCTCAAAAAGTCGAAAAAAAATGGAAGATATTTTCAAAATCAAGCAAGGGGACTCAAAATTGCTTAGAGAGTTCGTGGATAGGTTCCAGCATGAAAGAATGACGTTACCGCGCGTACCTGACAATTGGGCAGCTATAGCCTTCACTAGTAATTTGAATGAAAAAAACTCCGACGCCACGAGGCGACTCAAGGAAAGTCTTCGCGAATTTCCCGCAACAACGTGGAATGACGTTTACAACAGGTATAGCACGAAGCTAAGGATAGAAGAGGATATTATCTCACGATCACAAAAAGAAGAAAAGGTGAGTTCGAGACGGGCGGAAACCGAAAAAAGGTCCGGTAAAAATAGGTACGAACCATATATGGGTCCAGTGGGAAAATATTTACGGTCGAAACAGGAAAATCCAAGGTACGATCATAGGTCGAGGAATAGAGAGTCGGGCTCGTCATCAAGATTTGGGAATGATCAAAACGTACGAGAGTCACGGGATGATGATAGAAAATTGAAAGCAAGATTTGGCAGTTATAATTTTAATGTAAGCACTTCCGAGCTTTTAGCTATTTTAAGAAGCATGGGTGATAAGGTACGGTGACCAAAAGAAATGAGATCGAATCCAAACAGGCGCAACCCTGATCACTGGTGCGAATTTCACAATGATCACGGGCATAAAATGACAGACTGTAGGTTGCTACAAGGTGAAGTTAATCATTTATTAAAGCAAGAGTATCTCACTAAATTATTCAGCGAGAGGGGTAAGCAAACATACATGAAGAATAGGCAGGAGCCCCCAAAACCACCTTCTCCCAAAAGGACTTTTAATGTCATAAGTGGAGGTGAAGACATCAATGGTGTGACGTATACAACAACCAATAATGTTTCCAAAGTCACAATTACCTACGGGAAGCGGGTGCGGCATGTCTTATAGGAAGAAAGCATTACGTTTGATGATGCAGATGCGGATGTCGTATTATCCCCACATAACAATGCACTGGTAATATCTCTACTTGTACATGATACTAATGTGAAACGAGTTTTGATTGATCCAGGTAGTTCTGTGAACATTATTCTGCTAAGAGTACTACGTGAGATGCAAGCCGAAGATAAATTAATACCAAAGACGCATACTCTGTCTGGATTTGACAATTACAGCGTAGTAACGAAAGGGGAGGTAATACTTACTACATTCGCAGGAGGAGTTGTCAAAGATACAAAGTTTCAGGTGGTAGATATGGAGATGGATTACAATATGATCCTTGGGAGACCATGGATTCACGAGATGGATGTTGTTCCGTCAACCTTGCACCAAGTTATTAAATTTCCATCACCATGGGGAATATGTCAAATCCATGGGGATCAACATACATCCAGGAGCATCAACTCTGTAGCAGATTCAAGTACGGGAAACGAAGAAAAATAGCAATTACAGAATCCAGTTGAGGGTACCATAACACAAACCTCAACTGAACGAATAGACGTGGACTCAAGGCTAGATGCCATTCAAGAGCCAGAGAAAAATGAAAATATCAAAACAACGATTGAAGAACTGGAAGCTATAATATTATTTGCACAATGGCCTGAAAGGAAAGTCTACATTGGGGCAATATAAGCCAAGACATGAAAAGTAAGTTGATTGAATTTTTAAAAACTAACGTGGATTGTTTTTGCTTGGTCCCACTTTGATATGACATGAATACCACCGGAGGTAATGACTGACAAATTAAATGAAGACCCATCGTATCCACCTATCAAACAAAAGAAGAGAAAGCAAGGAACTTTCAAAAATCAGGTGATTCAAGATGAGGTTCAAAAATTACTAAAGATTGGGTCTATCCGTGAGGTAAAGTATCCTAATTGGTTAGCCAATACTGTTGTGGTACCAAAGAAGAATGGTAAGTGGCGAGTTTGTGTAGATTACACAGACCTTAACAAAGCTTGTCCTAAAGATTCTTTTCCATTACCACATATAGATCAACTAATTGATGCTACTGCAGGACATGAATTGTTAAGATTTTTAGATGCATATTCAGGATACAACCAGATCAAAATGGATCCAATAGACAAAGAAAAAACTTCATTTATAATAGGCAGAGGGACTTACTGTTATAAAGTAATGTCTTTTGGTCTCAAAAATGCTGGTGCAACATATCAAAGACTAGTGACCAAAATGTTTCAAGAACATTTGGGAAAAACAATGGAGGTCTACATAGATGACATGCTCGTTAAAACTCAACATTCAGGAGATCATATATCGCACTTGTCTGATACCTTTCAGATCTTGCAAAAATTTAATATGAAATTAAATCCGGAGAAATGTGCATTCGGTGTTGCATCAGGTAAGTTTTTGGGTTTTCTTGTTTATAACCATGGTATTGAAGTGAATCCCGCACAGATTAAGGCCATTAAAGAAATTCCTGACATGCTTACAAGTAAAAAAGAAGTGCAGAGATTGACAGGAAGAATTGCAACCTTGGGGAGATTCATTTTTAAATCATCAGAAAAGTGCTTTAAGTTCTTTTCAGCTCTTAAAAAGCAAGATCAGTTGGACTGAGGAATGTCAGCAGACACTCAAAAATTTGAAGACATACCTGTCAAATCTTCCATTGCTCGTAAAACCAAAGGCTGGGGAAAGACTGCTCATCTACCTTGCTGTCTCAGAAGTAGCGGTAAGTGTTGTTTTAGTCCGTGAAAACCAAGGTAAACAATCTACGATCTATTATGTCAGCAAATCTTTATTAGATGCGGAGACACGATATCCACAATTAGAAAAGCTAGCACTTGCATTAATCATGGCATCTAGAAAATTAAGGCCTTATTTTCAATGTCATCCTATCGCTGTAGTAACTGCTTATTCATTATGCAATATATTACATAAGCATGAGTTGTCAGGTAGGTTAGCCAAGTGGGCTATAGAATTAAGTGAATATGACATCACATACCAATTTAGAACCGTGATAAAGTCTCAAGTGTTAGCAGATTTTGTGGTTGATTTTAGCCAAGGAATGCAATTAGAAGCAGAAAAAGAATTACAAGTATTCAACGGATCTAATCCGGGAATTTGGACCTTATTTACCGATGGTTTGACTAATGTGAAGGGTGCAGGCTTAGGAATTGTTTTGGTACCACCTACGGGTGAAACCATTCGACAAGCCATTAGATGTCATTCTATAACTAACAATGAGGCAGAGTATGAAGCTGTGATTTCAGGTTTAGAACTGGCACGAGAACTTGACATTAATCAAATTATAATCAAAAGCGATTTGCAGCTCGTAGTTAATCAAATGCTGGGGACCTATACAGCCAGGGAAGCACTGATACAGCAGTACTTAAAGAAGGTACGGGATCTGATTAGGTAATTCCAAACCTAGAAAGTTACGCAAATACCAAGAGATGAAAATGTCGAGGCGGATGCCTTAGCTAATCTCGCATATGCGGCAGACGTGGCAAGCAATGAAAATGCTTCTGTAATTCATTTGTTTCATTCAGTGCTCGATCCAGACAAAAATGAGGTAAATTTTAATAACTTAACCTGGGATTGGAGGAACGAGATTGTTGCTTTTTTGCATTATGGTACCATCCCTGAAGACAAGAGAAAAGCTCACGCGCTTCGAAAAAAGGCTGATCGATATTGTTTAAAGCAAGGCAATCTTTATCGAAAAATGTTCGGTGGTCCCTTAGCAAGATGCCTCAGACCTTCTCAGACAGAATATGTAATGAGAGAAATACACAAGGGGCATTGTGAAAATCACCCCGGAGGAAGATCACTGGTAAGAACCATAATTAGGGAAGGTTATAATTGGCCCAAAATGGAGGAAGAAGTGGAAAATTTCGTGGCTAAATGTGATAAATGCCAAAGGTTCGGTAATAACATGCATAGACCTGTGGAGTTGTTACATCCGGTCATTGCACCGTAGCCTTTTATGAAATGGGGGATGGATATCGTGGGTCCGCTACCACAAGCAAAAGGACAGGTAAAATTCTTGCTTGTACTCACTAACTATTTTACTAAATGAGTGGAAGCAGGAGCATTCAAATAGGTGCGAGAAAAAGAAGTTAGAGATTTCATTTGGCGAAATATCATATGTCGATTCGTTGTGCCGAAGGAAATCATGTGTGATAATGGCCCTCAATTTATAAGCGCACAAATTATAGAGTTCTTTCAAAGTTGGCAGATTAAAAAGATTATATCCACACCTTATCATCCGGTGGGTAATGGATAAGCTAAGTCAACAAACAAAGTCATTATCAATAATTTAAAGAAGCGTTTGGAGGAATCCAAAGGTAATTGGCCAGAATTGTTACCTGGTGTTTTATGGGCATACCGCACAACAACAAAAACAAGTACGGGAGAAATGCCATTTTCATTGGTTTATGGAGCTGAAGCTTTAATTCTAGTTGAGATAGGAGAGCCAAGCACAAGGTTTATACAAACGTTAGAAGTGTCTAATGACGAAGAAATGCGCATAAATCTTGATCTACTTGAAGGAAAAAGAGAAGCTGCATTAATAAGAATGGCAGCACAAAAGCAGGTTATAGAATGATACTACAATCGAAAAGCACGCCTAAGATTCTTCAAGATTGGGGACTTCATGCTCAAAAAAGTTTTTCAATCTACGAAGGCAGCCAATGCGGGAAAATTAAGTCCAACCTGGGAAGGACCCTACAGGATTCATGATATCGCAGGGAAAAGAGCATACGAGCTGGAAATGATGGATGAAAAGATACTACCTTCACATTGGAATGCTGTTCACATGAAGAGATACTATTTCTAAGGAATACCCACGGTCAGGTATCCATATTTTAAAATTTAATTTTTGAATTGTTAAAATTTTACTAGCAAGTTTAGATGATAGGCAAAAAGTTAACCCGTACTAAATGATGAATCACAACCTGCAAGGCACATGAAATAAATTAAAATTCCCGGTCTAGGGTTATAACTATTCTGCTAGAAATTCAGACGGGTTAAGCAGTCTTCATCTATAACCGCACCTCTGAGTCCCGTATGTTTTTCCTTTTCAGAAAAGGGCCAAATAAGAGGAATAATCAAGTGTTCGAGGCTTCATACTTCAACGCTCAAACACTTGGGGGACTATATAATATACATAGTCATGTGTATAAAGAAGGCAAAGAAGATTGGGAAATAATCAAAGATCAAGCCTAAGAAGTTCACTCATTGAATGAGTCAAGTGCAGAGCAAAGTCACTAGCTAAGGCCAAAGAAAATCTTATATCATAGTTAGTGTAAAGGCAATATACTGAAACAAGTTATAAATAAAAACTTTGTCTTCATTTAGTGTACTGAAATGGGTTATAAATAAAAACCTTGTGTTCATTTTCTTTTTTGAAATCTGTTATATGAAAAATAGTTACGAGAAAGTTATAGAAGTAATTCAAATACATGCGAAGTGTTATTCAAAACTAGACAAAGTTCAAATAAAAACTTGTCAAAGTTATTTCAAGAAACATGTGTATTCCTATTTCTTTTATCGTATATTAACAACATTATGAAGTTGAGACGTCTTCTTCATTAAGTGTCGAATATAAAAGGGTCCTCTTTTATAAAACTCATGATTAATTCAAGTATTCATGAAATTAAGAAGCATTTGTGAAAAATAAAAATGCAAGTTATTTAGTAAGTCCTTAAAAATAAAGGCAAGAATAAACAAAATAGAAGTTCAAACATCAACAGAAACTTCTTAATTAAAAAATTTAGACTAAGTATGAACTTAGTCATAAACCCAAAAGTTGTTTATACAAAGTGGCCCATAAAAGGTCTGGGGACTTAACGTTTTCAACAAACCCTTAAAAAGACCAAGGGTCACAATCACATACCAATAAAAAAGAAAATTCAAACGACATAAACTTTTCACTGAGAAGTTGAAGGAACAGAAGCAGGGACATCAACAACAGCAGGCTCAACTTGACTTGAAGGAGTGGGGATACCCGCATCAACTTCAACATTTTCAGAAGCTTTAGCCACATGAGAAGAAAAATCTTGGTTCTGCTAAGTTTTCTCAATAGTCTCTTTAATCTTAGCTAACTCAGATTCCAAGTTACAATTCTAACTTCAACGAGGGTATCATGGCGAGAATTTAAAATGCCCAACTCACTTCAATGGCAGTTTTGTCTTCAAGGATCTCATAATCTCTTTCCCAATTAGCAATTTCATTTCTTAACTTTTCATTTTCAGCTAAGGCAGATTCATAAGAAGCTTGAAGAGAAGCGTGAGAATTTTCTAAAGAACAAACCTTATTTGAAGATACTCGGAGGTCTTCTTGAGTTTGGGTCAAATTCTGCACAAGTTCACAAGCATAAACTTCTTTTTCACCCAAGAGAGAACTCAACTCTCTAATCTCTTCACTTGCCTTAGAAAGCTGCTGGGAAAAAGAGGTTTCAAGACGAGTCTTTTCCTTATCTGCTTGATTTGAAGAAGCCTTTTCAACTACCAACTCTGAAGTCAAAGCTTGTACCTGCTGCTCTAAGGTACTTTTCCTTTCTTCTAATGTTTCCACGTCGATCTGAAGACTTTCACATTATTCCCTCCAATTATCTGCCTCTATTTGGTAATCACGCACTAACTGCTTTGAGAGGGTAACTCTTTTCATCATCTCCGTGCCAATTAGATTAGCCTAAAAAAAGGGGTAAGAAAAAAAATGAGAACCCTCAAGATAGAAAAATGACAAAGTAGAAGTTTGAAAAAGGAAAACCTTTAAAGAAGCATGCACTATATCATTCATCAAGGTTGAACTATGACTATCTAGCTTAGCTCTTTCAACTGGACCAATTAAAGGCTTTAGCCACACGTCAGCTTGACCTGATTTCCTTAAAAGGTTACCTTCAGCGGGGACTTCAATGGTAACTTGCCTCATAGCACCACTCCTACTTGAGGAACCAACTTCAGTGAAATGAACAGTTGAAGGAGGAGTAGTCGAGGGAGGAACTGTGGAAGCAGTCATAATAGCCTGGGGAGGAATAGTAATAGCCACGACTGGCAAAGGAGAAATCACTAGAACGGGAATAGAAAAGGAAGCAAGAGATGCTTCATCAGAAACCGGACCAAAATCTTCACCACCAAACCCGCGGTTAAAAAGTTGCTCAACTGAATCATGAGCAGCAGCGGGAACATCATCATCAGAGATCGTCACCGGGACTTCAACAGACTCGGTAAGAGGAACAGAACGAGGGGGAGATGCTTCATCATCAGAAATGATTCGCCTACGAGCTTGTGGCCTTTTTACCAAGGAACCCCCATCTTCCTCTTCTTTAGAGTCTTGGTCACTAGCAACTTTCCTTTTCGATGAAGAACCCAAGATTATCTCTTGGGCCCTTTCCAAAGAAATACGGGAAGCTATGACCACCTTAGCACTAATCCCTTGAACAACAAATACTGATAAAAAAAGGATTAAATTAAGTTCTGGCAAGTACAATAAAGAGTTAAAAGTTTCCAACCAAATCGGTGGGAAAGATTTTTCCAAGATCTACCCTCCATTGGGGTTGTATTTAATAACTTTCCTCCCCAACTACGGAAATTGGGGATTTCCTCAACAATTCCCATGGTTGCTGAAAAAGAAAGGAAAATTAGAATAATGATCATCAAAATTGAGGAAAAAGGTGTGAGAAAATTATTAAAAAGAAAAGGTAAAATACATAAGTTGGCACCCGAACAATGGACCAAATCTCTGTTACACACTTTCTGTGGACACAAATAATATTACACACTCAACCTTTAAAAGTGTGTCTAATACACACCGCTTTTGACCAGGACTCAGCATGTGTAAAACACCACGATAGAAATACGTCTACTAATAAATATACTGTCTAATTATTTATTTTATGCCATGTGTCTGCAATTTCCTCATCTTCCCCACCCTTCCTCCATCTCTCTCTTCCGCCAGCCAACACCTCCCCCCCACCAAATCCCTTCTTTTTCTTTTTCTTTCTGATTTCCTCTTAAATATACATATTTTGCATTAATCTCAAGCTTCAAATCTATTTCCATCTCCAGACTCCTTTTTTATATGTTTGATTTCATTCACATTTAATAAATTTTGTCATCATCGCCAATTTTTCAATTAATATAGCGTTTTTTTCCTTGTGAGTAATTTCGGCTACATCTATCGCGTGCATCTGCCTTTTCTTTAAATTTTGTGGTTATCTATCTCAGATTTAATATTCTTAGCTTCTCACGTTGAAGAGGAGGCTGAATTTTTTATTTTGAAAGTTGGTGGGGGCGATGACAGCCATGGAAATGACAAACAAAATTTTGGAAGAGAGCTATAAATGAAAATAGTCCGTTTATGGCTTTGTTGATGTAGATAAGCTTCAATAGATATGGTATCCAAGAAGTTGTAATTTTCAATCTACCTTTGCCATTGTTGCATTTTTTTAACAATGGCCTTGTTGTGGTGATGATACGGTGGTGTGAGTCATGGCTTATTGGCTTTTGATGTTTTTATTTTTTTTCTGGGATTAAATCACTTGGGCTCCTAATTTTTGGGTTGAATTGTGTGTTCTAATTTTTTGGGTGGTCCATGGAGGAGGAGATGGAGGTGGAAGAGATGGGGTTGGAGAAGATGAGGGTATATGTGTAATTTTATATTTTTTGTTTTATTTATTTATGTTAATGACACGTGTCACGACCTTATTGGTGCGTGACATTACCCATATTTAGGTAAAGTTGTCAAGAAAAAAGTGGGGTGTATGAGACACTTTTAAAAGGTTGAGTGTATAATATTATTTGTATCCACATAAAGTGTGTAACATGGATTTGGTCCATAGTTCGGGTGCCAACTTATGTATTTTGCACGTGCAAAATTCCACTTCTCGGGGAAGGAAAAATTTTCATCACCCACTAAACCAACAGTGGGGGCAACAACAAACTTGGCATACCAGCCACGGTCTCTGTCATCTTTTGGGCTAACCAAATCTCTTTTGCTCCTAGCTACTAAGGTAAAAACACCTTGGCGGAAAAATCTGGGAGAGTACAGATGAATCCAAATGGGCAAAAGTGAAAGGCACACTGCCATGTTAGTCAAGTGCTTCAAACAGGCAACAACCCTCCACACTATAGGGCCAATTTGACTTAAGCAAACGTCGAAAAAATGACATAATTCGAGAATAACAGAATCAATAGCAGGTTTGAATCCTAATGTAAAAGGGTACGTATAAATAAAGGAAAATGTAACTAATAGGAGGTGATTCTTTGATTCGCGTTGAGAATTATGATAGGAAAGTCATGACTCCAATAACAGTCATTACGAACTAAAGAAATCAGACCCTCTGTGATCTGGGTTGGATAGATATCATCACGATCTATAGAAGACACTTGGTTTCTTAGGGACTCTCTATCATTATAGAAAGATAGTTCAGCAGGAACTATTTCATCCACTGTAGGTTCATGAACAGGTTCAGAGGGTTCCTTTCCTTTAGAAGAGGACCTTTGTGAAAAAGAGCCTCTGGTTCTAAAAGAAGGACTGAAACTAGACGAAGGAAGAGAAGAACCACGTAGGGATGAAGACCCTAAATTACGAAGTCTACCTCCTCTTCTGCTCGTACTGGGGGCATTAGGGAAGTTATCAACTATGGGGACCCTTCTAGGGTTAGGGTTTGATGAAGACATGATAGTACGAGGAAGAAGCAAACAAAACTGAATATTCAGAGAACTTTATGTGAGAAGGACAAAGGTGAAAGCTATATCTATATTAAGAAGCAACCATCAAAGGAAAAGATGCAATGATGGAAAGGTCATATTGAGAACGGTCGCTTCGTGGTTAGTGAAGCTGTAAAAGAGCCTTAAAAAGCGCTGCAAAGTCGCAGAACCAATAAAAGGTGCCACGTGTAATAGGCATTAAATGGAAGTGACAATTAAAGCGTTGATTCTATCATAGCATTTATGGCGGCAAATACTCCCGCTTTAATAAAATCCACTTCCCAAATATTCAATTGTTGAATAAATGGCAAGTGGGGGGACTATTTGTATTGGGAAAAATTGAGTTTACATATTAAAGTGATTGAAAGATGACATGTCATGACACGTAGGCTGGTCAAAGAATAATGATTGACAAAGAGGCATGAGTTGCAACAGATACGAGCAGAGGCACAATTAAAGGCACGAGCAGTTATTCAAAAGACTCAACACTCGTATCTATTTAAATACAAAAATCAAGGAGAATGAATCTGACAGCACAAGAGAGTATAGATACAGTATTTAATAAGCATTAAATACTGGAAACATTAGAGAATCTGTATTAAATTACAATAATTATACAACATAGTATTTAATGCCCTTAATTGTCTATAATGGCCTTACTATGACAAATACAAAACGTATATTTTTGAGATATCTATAAAAAGGAGAGAACTAATCATTTGTAAGGACATGAAATATTATCTGAATACACTGGTTTAATTTTTTTTCTTCTGCTTATCTAATTGTTAGCAAAATCATTTCCTCTTACTCTTTTTTGATTATTAGTAACCCGAGTTCTTCTAAATTAAATCTTTGACCGAAATTTCACTTTTTGGTTAAACACTATGTACATCCATTTAACAATAATGGCACAATATAATTTTAATTCAGATCTCAACTTACCGATTTTGTATCTTTAAAAGACTAAACTATTCCTTCAAAACTTCAAATTCAATTAAAATGCCTAAAATTTTAAATGGATGATTTAATTTCTTATGATGATGATGGTAAGTGTTGTTTTCCTAATATAAAAAAGTCACAATATAGATTTTCAGTGATATAAGACGCCATGAAGTTGAAAACAGATTCCATTCTCCCTTTGGTTCGTATTGAGATATTATGCCTACAACTTCAAGCTTAAGCATATAATATTAAAGAAACATACCTTGTGAAAAGGTCATAACATGCTCTTATGTTGGAATTGGACTTGAGATATCATGCCTGCAACTTCAAGCATATAATATTAAAGAAACATACCTTGTGGAAAGATCATAACATGCTCTTATGTTGGAATGTGACTTGAACTTGCAGCACCAAAAGAAAGAAAAAATAATTCTTCTTCTAGCAAATCACAACAAATTAACTTTCTCCAAGTGTTAAGTGAGACACATATAACGTGAGTTTTTCCAGTTTACATAAAAGAAATTCTTGATAGAACCATCTCTCCGTCACGACTCAAAATTCTACCTTGATGGCAACTAACCGTAACTTGCTAGGCAAGTCAAACTATGAATAATATAACTCGAATGAAAGATCATCAATAACAATAAATATCCATACAAAATACCCCAAGGATTAGTAGTACAAATCATGAGCTCCTAAGATTTTGATTTACAAAGCTGGTAAGAAAAATAAATACAATATCTGTTTTAATATACATAAACAGAATACACATCCTAAACTACCAAGAATAAGTGGTAGCTTAAATCTGGAACGCAGGTACATGTTTAATGCTAGCCTCCATCATCTACAACAACTCAGCTCCAAGATCTACATGTAAGGCTCAAAAGTGTAGTATGAGTATAACCGATCTTATGTACTCAGTAAGTATTCTGACTAACCTCAATAAAGTAGTGACGAGGTTTTAGGTCAAAGGTACTCACTTTACATAACTTTTTCTAACTCTAATGGTGATACTAATGTAGAAATATTTATCGTAGTAAATTTAAAAAATAGAAAAGTATAATTTAATAACCAAATTTTTAAATAAACTACTTATCGATTCAAAATTAAGAATGGCAAATAGTTTGATATGAAAGAAAATATAGTGGCAAACTTAACTTTGTATGATTAAAATATTAGGACAAATAACACAAAAGTTATCGTGGAGTTTTATTGTTGGAAAAAGTAGAATATAGATTATTCTTACGTTTATGCTTTTACATGATTTTGTGTTTTAGTTCATATTTTTAGATTATCGATGGTTTTTTCTTTTCTTTTTTTAATAATTTATATAAATTAAAGTAAAAGTTTAAGTAACTTTAATGTCCTAAATATTAGGACTTTCATATTTAATTCACATAAGGAATGATTTAATAAGTAAGATTTTAATTATTTTTTCATTTCAAAATGTTAAAAAAATAAGTTAAATTATAATTTTGTCTAATATAAAAAATATTTTTAAAAGGTAAAAAAGACGAACGAAATAATATATTGTCACGACCCGGAATTCCCACCTTCGGGACCGTGATGACGCCTAACATTTCACTTACTAGGCAAGCCAACGTTAGAGGATCTTTAAGCAAATTTTAATCAATTCAAATAAGTAAAACCAATTAAACCGAAATGAAATCAATACGGAATGTGGAATGACATGAAAAACCAATAATATCAAGTACAACCCGGATCTGGAGTCACAAGTACACGAGCTTCTAGAGTTTCTACAAACAGGATTTGAAATAAGTACAACCGTCTCGAATAAAAAGAACAGTAAATAGGGGAAAAGTGGAAGGGGACTTCAAGGTCTGCGAACGCTAGCAAATCTACCTCAAGTCTCCTAATGCTAAGCCGAGCTGAAATGCCTCACGAACAACTGGGACCAGTACCAAAATCTGCACAAGAAGTGCAGAGGGTAGTATAAGTACAACCGACTCAATGTACTCCATAAGTGTCGAGTCTAACCTCAACGAGATAGTGATGAGGCTATGATAGGACACCCACATAAATAAACATGTGCAGATAACAATATATGTACAACATAACAACAAATAAGGCTAAACATGTACTATTGGGAGGGGACATGCAAAGGGGTACCAGATACGATAACTACAATAGGGAATGATAACAAGAAACAGTCAGTAAGTCTTTAATAAGTAAAACGAATTAACATAATGAATAAAATTGCACGACATCACCCTTCATGCTCTTACTCTCAGCCTCACTATGAAACAGTAATAACGGCACGACATCGCCCTTCGAGCTTTTACTCTCAATTTCATCATGAATCAATAGATACATCACAACATCACCTTTCGTGTATTAACTCTCAAATATGGCACGACATCACCTTTCGCGCATTAACTCTCAAACATGGCAAGGTATCACCCTTTGTGCATTAACACTCTCTCTTACCATATAACAATGAACATATAACAATAGGGGGATAGAATAAACAAGGACAAACCTTACGCCAACAATAGTTCCACAATACTAACCTCAACTTCAGAAATAATACTCAGTTATCACATATAGCCCATAAATGCGGAAAGAACGATCAATTTAGTAATTAACTAGTCTAAGCATGGATATCATGATCAAAAAAACAATAAATTACAATAAATAAGACCCCCACCCGCATGCTTTAACCCAACAACAATACATAAGTACTCGTCAGCTCACATATATGTTGTACCCAACATGTAAAAAAGTAGCAAATAGGCAAAAAAGTCTCAACCCTTAAGTCAAGGTTAACCATGATACTTACCTCGTCCCAAAGATCAACTCAAAGCTCAACCACAGCTTTGCCTTTCAAACAAGCCTCCAAACCAACAAAATCTAGCAAATTATCAACCAAACGATTCAAAATAAGCCTTAGAAACTACCCACGACTGCAAATGATTCAATTAAGGTCATTATTGAAAAAGTCAACAAAAGTTAACCCCCGGGTCCGCTTGATCCAAACCCAAAATTCGGCCCAATATCTGATTCCCCATGCATCCTCGAGCTTGGTTATTGAATTTGTTTCAAAATTCGACCTCAATTTAAGGTCTAAATTTCAATTTTACAAAAATCTCTAATTCTACCCAAACCCCAATTTCAACCATGAAAATCCTAAATTTTATGTTACAACCCATATTCACGTACGTTGGTTCATGCCATAAGTTAGTCGACGTAAATCTGAGAAGAGATTATCTTTGAGATGATAAGAAGTTAATCCTATTGGTCTTAAATGATACAAGGGTGTATAAGGGTGGTTAACAAGTATTAGAAGTTAAACGAATCAAGGATGTTGTAACCTATATTTTTGGGTAAACCTAGGGGTGATAATATTCTCAAGAGGTCGTGTTTTAAGTTATTTGAATTATATAATATCTGTATCATAAGTCTTGAAGTCAAACGAGTTATGAAACAAAATTCGACAAAAGTTGTCGTAACTTATGTTCATAATTTTACTTAAACTTTAGGTCAAATGTTACTAAGCTTTTCTCCCAATTTACTTGGAATTACGGGGTGATCTATACACCAAATTGAATATCTATGAGTCTAGTTTCTAGATCTTTAAACCGTTTGTCAATACGATCTTAGAGTATAGAGATATTCACATTTTTACGAGACCGCGCAGATTGGTAGGTGACAAGTAGGTGCATCACCTACTTGCCAAAATGAGAGGACTCAATTAAAAGCCCCAAAGTCGGCCAAGAGGGGACTTTCAAGGGATTATTAACACATTTATTTCACCCTATTTCAGACCTTGAAAACGAAATTGAACCCCTGCAACTCCTCCCCAAAACTCCCACACAAACCCTAGGGTATTTCGGGTGTTACGACGTGATTCTAGTGCCGAAAAGTTTCGATAGCTTGCTAGTTTCTCTTTCTCCTTCTTGTAGCCCCATTGCAGAACTGATTTTTGATGAAGAAGGACCAGTTTTTGTGGGTTATACTCAGTACAAGGTAAGGTTATGCTTCTCCTTCCATTATCTATTCGTTTGCAAGTTGTAACAATAGCAACAACAACAACAACAACAACCCAGTATAATCCCACTTAGTGGGGTCTAGGAGGGTAGTGTGTACGCAGACCTTACCCCTACCCTGGGGGTAGAGAGGATGTTTCTAATAGACCCTCGAAATCCTTCCCTTCAAGAACTTCCCACCTTGCTCTTGGGGAGACTCGAACTCACAACCTCTTAGTTGGAAGTGGAGGTTGCTTACCATCAAAGCAGCCCCTCTTGTCGTAACTCGATCGTAAAGAATAGACCTAGCGAGTTTCGAAAGAGTGGTATATTGTTTGTTCTTGTGTCAGGGTTGGCTGATTGTAAACTTATTTTTAAGTTGAATTCATTGTTGGTTTATTGGATAAGAGGTATAATTATGTACTTTTGGTTGTGTTTATCAATTTAAAAGAAAAGACAAGTCGAAACGTGTTTAAGTAAACTGAAAAATTAATTTTGAGTTGCTGAACTTGTGGGACTGTTTTGTGGGCTGTTTCGTGTTGCTATTGTGTTGTCTCTTTTGCTACTATTTTTATGGAGTTTAGAGGAGGAAGGGTGTGGAGAAACACCACATAATGGCAGGGTTGTTTGCTGGTCATTCGTCGTAACATTTTCGAATTGTTTGACACTATTATGGTTGTCGTGTTGTGTATGAAGTGATAGGGATATGTTGGGCTGTTTGGTGATTGTTTTAACTTGTGTGAAGTCATATATAGGGGAGGCGTTGTCCATTTCATTGTAAAATAGGTTGTGGTCGATACATAATATTTATGATGCTTAATTGATAACGATAGTGTCATTTCTCTTATTGTAGACTAAGGAGTCGTGATATTTGCATTGCTTGAGGTTGGGCAGTACATATACAAGGTATGTGAGGCTATCCCTTTCCTTCTTTTACATGACTTCGATTGTACATAATGCAATGAACGAGCTTCTAAATGTACTCTACTCTTAGAAGCTAGTAGTACTTACATTGTTTCCCTTCTTATGGAACAATTGGTGTTGGGGTTGCTTATCTTATTCTTATATTATCAATCTTGTTGGTACTTCCTGACTCTTATAATATTCTTGATGAAGAGTTATTCCTAATAACGTGTACAGAGAATATCGACCTTACGTCACTCCGAAAGGTTCAGAATATGATTCCAATGAGTCCTACATGCATTATATATATGTATCTATTTTACTCTACCAAGCCACGCTATAGTCGGCCGGGTACGACACCTATTGTGCAACCATTGATCAATTGGGTTTTACCGAGCTCCACGTGGCCGAGTACATTTTACCGAGCCTATTACGGACGGGTACGTATGATGATGATAATGATGGCCATAGAGGCGTATGTTTTAAAAGTGTATGTATGTATGTATATATATATATATATATATATATATATATATATATATATATATATATATATATATATGTATCACACATTTCATATCAGTAGCCCTCAGAGGTATCCAGATGTTACAAGTTGTATATTCTCTATCCCTGTTTACATTACTGTTCTTACTTATGCTTTCCTGCCTTACAGACTCAGTACTTTATTCGTACTGAAGTCCTTTATATAAACAGGTAGACGCAGCTCCCCCACTGTAGTAGGCTTTCCAGTTCAGCAGTTATTGGTGAGATCCCTTCTCCGGACTTGCCGTGGTATTGGTATGCGTTTTTGTTATAAATATTATGGGTATGTTGGGGTATTGTTCCGGAAATGTTGCAGCACTTATTCTCTTTTAGAGGCTCATAGATAGTTGTCGACTCATGTATAGTTTCGTATGCCTTGTCGGTTGATTTTTGTTGTATAGTCTTTCATGGGGGCGTGGTAGCTCGTACCTTATATGTAGTTTCTTGGCAGTCTTTTCATCCCATGTTATGTATGTTCATTCCATTGTCTTTCATTGTTTGTTGTTAGTGATCCATATCTACCATTTATAATGATCTCGTCGGCCCTTAAAGATAATAAGGAAGGTTAGATAAAATGTACGTTGGTGCTCGACAACTATGGCCCCGGTGCTAGTCATGATCCTCCCGTTTGGGTCATGACATTTTAGGTTGAAATCTTATAAAATGTAATGAAAGATGGAAAGAAAATAGGTTAGAATCACTTACCAATGAATTGGGGAAGAAGGCTCTTGGGAAAATCGCCTCTAGGGTTCTCTAGGTTTGAAAATTTGAAAGAATGAGAAAATTCCCATCTAACTCAACTTTTGACCAGGCACAGATGTCGCAATTGCGACTAGGGGTTCACAATTGGAAACCTCGCAAATGCGAGGTTTTTCGTCGCAAATGCAAATTCCTAACATTTTTTCTATTATCGCATTTGCGATGATTTGTTCGCAAATGCGAACTGGGCCATACCGCAAATGCGACCCAATTTATCGTAAATGCAAACAAGTTTCCCACAGTCCTACTTCGCAATTGCGAAGTAATTGTTCGCAAATGCGAACCTGTGATGCTTAGCAATTCTTCAAAATTGTGAACCTGACAGTAAGCCAGCCTCATCACAAATGTGAAGCCTGACCTCACAATTGCGAGGTCTGAGGCCTGCACAAGAACTGAAGAACACCGGCTACATTTCTAAGTCCAAACTAACTCTGTGGCCTATCCGAAACTCACCCGAGCCCTAGGGACTCCAAACCAAACATGGACACAAGTCCAAAAATATCATACAAAATAGCTCGCTCGATCAAATAGCAAAATAACACCTAGAACTATGAATCGGACACCAAATCAAATGAAATTTTTAAGAAAACTTTAGAACTTATATTTTAACAATCGGACATCTGAATCACATCAAACCAACTTTGTTTCTCACCAAATTTGACAGACAAGTCATAAATACAGTAATGGACCTATACCGAGTTACAAAATCAAAATATGGACCCGGTATCAAAAACGTTAAATATTAGTCAAACCTTTATAGTCATTAAGCCTTTAAACTTTCAAATTCGACAAAAAGCAATAACTTGAGCTAGGGACCTCCGAATTCGATTCCGAGCATATGCCCAAGTCCCAAATCATGATACGGACCCACCGAGACCGTCAAAATATGGATCTGGATCCATTTGTTCAAAGCATTGACCGAAGTTTATCAATTTTAACATAAAATCCTTCCGAAAAAATACCCGAACTACGCATGCAAAATGAGAAAGTCTTAAAGAAGCTATCGGAGGCTTCAAAGAATAGATTTAAGATTTAAAACTCTAGATGACCTATCAGGTCATCACATTCTCCACTTCTAAACAACTGTTCGTCTTCGAACGGACATAGAAAAGTACCTGGACTGGTGAAAAGGTGTGGATAGCTACTCCGCATGTCCGATTCGGACTCCAAAGTAGCTGCCTCGACAGGCTGACCTCTCTACTTCACTCGAACTGAAAGATAACTCTTAGACCTCAACTGTCGAACCTACCGGGCTAGAATAGTCACCGGCTCCTCCTCATAAGTCAAATCCTTATCCAACTTGACTGAGCTGAAATCTAACATATGAGACGGATCACTGTGATACTTTCGGAGTATAGAAACATGGAACATCGAATGGACTACTGACAAACTAGGTGGCAATGAGAGCATGTAAATCCACCTCACCCACTCTATGAAGAATCTCTAAAGGTATGATATACCTAGGGCTTAACCTGCCCTTCTTTCCGAACCTCATCACTATCGCGCCCCTTTTTTCCTCCTCGGAGAAAGTCCGGGTTTCGACATTTATGGGGTGTAATGACTCATTTCCTTTTGGGAATTGGGTATTTGAAGAGTCGCCACCTAACGAATTATGGTGTGTTAGGGAACCTAGAGTGATTAACTCTTGGGTTGGTTTGCATTACTAGAGATTAGGGTAAGGGCTAGAAGTAACCTCGAGGGGAAGGTGTAAGACATCCCTCTTGGTCCACAACGGTGGGTCCCGGCCAAACTTATATTCACAAATTAGTCCATAAAGAAATAAACAGTTGAATCAAATAAGTTGCAAGTAAAGCACGTTGGATAGTTCAAGTAGTAAGATAAAGGTTTGAACAAGTTGTAAAAGACGAAAGTTTTAAATAAAGAGAGGGTTTGGTAGAGAGGGGTCCTAGGTTGTTGGTCCTATAGGATCACCCCATGTAATGTCCGGTAAACACTCCTCGATGAGGGGCTACACGTGACATTAACGCGTAGTCATCATATCCCACGTCTACCTTTCCCATCCCCTTATTGGTCATGCAAAGCGAGTGTTTGGTCACTGATACCTATTGCGTGCTGCTACCCATCCCTTCTTAATGGCTCTGGAGGGAGTTAGGACCTCTACCTATATGTAATTCTAGACATACCCCTAAGGTTTAAAAAGGCGAAAACTCTAAGGCGACAGTCAAAATATTTAGGACTTCCACATAATAAGAGCAATTAAGCGGCTCACAGTTTCCTACTCAAACAAACATTCAAGTAGCACGACTCAAACACAGTTAAGGTCTTTATTAATCAAAGTCCTAAAGCAGGATATCTAAGTGACTATGCAGAAACAGACCAAACTTTTTATACCCAGAAGTTATAACCTAGTAGTTGCCTAGGGATTCCTTTTTTAAAAGCTTATTAGAATCAGAAACGCTTAGCGACAGAGACAGATTCAGGAAAATGCAGTTTTGAAAATGCCCTAAGGCTTGCCTATATGCATAATATTGCAGAAACAAACAGGTTTTTGAGATAGACTCCTTTAATACCTATAGGCATGATATCTAATGAAATTAAAGAAATTTTGAAAGAACTTGTTTCAGGAAATATTTAACACTTACTAAGACCAGTTTTAAAAATGAATAGGCGTAATGAAATTGAATTATTAGGCTAATTAGACTATCAGACAGAACTGCGAGTAGAGATCCCTATAGATATGGTATCTAGGCGTATTACTGATTTTAATTGATTTGCAGCAACATACAGGAATACTCGTTAAAACTGAACTGGAGTTGAATCCTATAGGCATGTCATCTACTGATTCGAGACATAATTATTTGGAACCTATAAACATGGTTTATAACATGACCAAATGCAGAACCTTATGAACATGATTTCTACTTGATGCAAATGAAATTGGAAGTGAAATCCTATAGACATGATTTCTACTAGGTAAAGCAATCAGATTCAAAAGAGCAAACCTATGAGCATGTTTTAAACTTATGCAAATAGTCATACTTCAAAAATAAGGTCCTAAGTGCAGGATTTCTACCCATATTACCCTTTAAAGTATGCATCTACCCACCCTTTTACTAAATACCCCAAATATCTGTTTACAAATTATTACAGACCAATGAATGAATTACATAAGTAAAATAGAAAATCAAGAAGCTATTCTATAGAGAGCCTGCAATTAGTCCCAAGTTTCCCAAAGCCTCCAATGGTCTCACAAGCCTCATTTCCATAGACAAATCAGAGTCTAGGTGCATCAAAGTTCCCTAAGGATCTCAAGGACCCCGGGCAGTGCTTACACCTAGACTTAACAAGCAAGAATTGAACCAGTGCAGTGTAGAATGGCCAACCTCAGTATGCTAGAGTTCAGAGGGCTCTCAAGAGGATCCCAAGGCAGTACATATACTAGATGGGACAGAACTTATTGACTAAGAGTAAAGTGAGAGTGCAGGACACAAGTTGAAAAAGTTTTATTAGAGACTGTTTTTAAAGCAATTAGTAAAGCAACAGAGGTTGTTTGAAAAGAGATTGGAGTGGTAAACAAAGTCAAGCACTTCAGGATAGGATCATACACAGAATCCAAAAGAATTCAGTAGTCACACAGGGGTCAACGGGTTTAGGGATACACAAACATTTGACTGCAAACACATAACCCCAGCAAGGGTCTTAATACTGGTTTGGACATGCTTAGAAATAGTTGACACTAGCATAATCACAAACCAGTCATGGAGAACATAAACACATAGAGGGGGATAGGGATTTGGGATTCATAAGATGGTAAGTACACAGTAGATAATCGACAAGGCATGCTTTGAAACACACACACGAGAATGCATTAACCTAAAGGGAAGGGGAGACATAATAACATGCTGATAAGGTAGCTTAACTACAAGTTCCACAACAGAACCAGAAGTAGAAGCAGACTAGAAATAAGAGAAACTGAAACAATAAGAGAAGCATGTTGTTATTGAGGCATTAAATTAAAACTAGGACATACCAGTGAAGAGAGAAGTAAGCAGAATGAAAGAACAAGAGAGCACAGATGATTAGCCTTGGCTTGCAGCCGACTAATAGCAGCAAATAGCACAAGAGAGAGGGGAAAGTAGAGACTTTTAGTAAGAGAGGTAGTTTTGAAAACCAAAAGTTCGTGTTTGTTAATGAAAGACTTAGCGTATTTATAGTTGAAAGTAGATAGTGAAATAAGGTAAGAATCATAGTAGTATAATAATTGAAGAACTCAGAATCAATCAATTAGAGAATCAAAGAAGTAATCCCTTAAGTTAAGGGAACCAAATCAAACGGGAAGATTCAGTATCATATAAGGCAAGAAAAAAAATCAGTGCATGACTAAATAAGGAAAGAGTCAAGGTTCAGTAAGCATAGAGTAGTCGATTAGGACTAAATTCATAAGACCTTAATTAAGGACACAACTCAATAGAAATAAAGTATCATAGCAAATATGATAATGAAATTAGTCATCTTAAGTAGACAGGGTAAAACTTTTAGGGCTTTTAAAAGAAAATCTTTCAATCATCATCAATTAAGAAAATTAGAATCAATCAAGTGGGAGTCATGATTCTGTATTTTCAACATATAAATAGAGAAGATCAAACAGACATAGCAAACAGACAAGGTCAGCCATATTGATAGAAAGAAGCAAGAGATGAACAAGCAAAAATGAGCATAGTCATACAGAAGTAACATAAGTAGGCTAAGGATTCAGTAAAACACATTCAAAGCATGGTAACCATGGAAGATTAACAAGAGTCAAGTAAACAGTCTAACACACAGAACCAAAGCAAAGAAAATCTTAGAAATTAGGGCTTTTGACATAGGCGAATTAAAAAGCAGTAAGAACATAAGGTCGGTCAAAATAAGCAAATAAAGAGGTTTAATCATAAAAGAAAATCGGTTAAAACGAGGGTAGAAAGAAGCTTCGAGAAATGGCTTGAAATGGCTTGAAGTAGAGGATCTTTCAAAAGAAGTTAGAGAATAGTGCAAAGCATAGGAAGAAATAGACTTAAAGCATAAAAATAGCACAGATCTGAGAGATTCAGACGAGAGTTAGGGTTTCAAATGAAACCCAAATAGAAATCGAAAGAACCTGTTGTAAACTTTACCGATCGTGACATATAAGGTGTGATTTTGCCCAAAATCACATCGGTGAAGCCATGAGTAACAGAAACAGAAACCCTAGATCCAAATCGGCATGGCCTAGGACCCTTGAAGGCCTTAGAGATGATGAGCAAGGCGATGGAGTAACCATTGGAGGCTTGGGGTTGAAAGGTAGTCTCCGGAGATGACTGGAGAAGGAGGCGGTGGTTGAAAAGTGATTAGAGTTAGGTTGAGAGAGAAGAGAGACGAGAGCATCTGAAGGCGGCGAGTTTAGAAAAGTAATTAGGGTTAGGGGGTCTTTAGGATTAAAAAAGGAAATAACAAAGGAGGGTCATTGATCTTTTAGATCAACGGCTAGGATCTGATGGGTTTGCGTCGGGCAGGAAGTGTTTGGGGCCTGGATGAGGAGATTAGACTGGGGAGGGGTCCGAATTAGGCTAAAATTGAAAGCCAAATTTGGCTATTATTTAAATACATAATTAACATTTTAAAAATATAGGGACCAATTTTATGCATATAAAAATAATTATACCTTAAAATGGACTAACATTGCAATTATGTGTAATTTAGCTTAAGAAATACTAAATGTAATTATAAAAATGCATAGAAATTATATTAGCCATATTTTGGCATAAATATATAAATTTAATGAATAAATCATTATAACAATGATTTTGAAAATAATTATTGGGAATTTTATGAATAAAAGGGGAGAAAATAAATCAATTTAAACCCTTAAAATTATGAAAAAATTATAAAAATCTAGTGCATGATTATATATGCATATATATGATATTTTGAAGGTATTTATTTATATTTAAAATATATAAAAAAAAATTGGGTATCAACAGCTGCCTCTCTTTACCCGAGAAGGATGAAAGAGTTTTCGGGTAAAGAAGTTGTTGATACCCAATTTTTCTCTATATATTTTCAATATTCAAAATAGCTTCAAAATGGCATATATAAGATCATGCAAGCATATCCAAGTGTTTTATTATTTTTCCATAACTTTTTAAAGGTTTTTAAATCAATGTATTTCCCTCTTTTATCTATAAAATCCCAATAATTATTTACAAAATTATTATTTTAGTAATTCATTTGTTGTAATTTTATATTTATGCTAAGATATAGCTAATGTAATTTTTTGCATATTTCTACAAATTTATTTAGTATTTTTAAGCTAAATTGCATATAATTGCAATATTGGCCCTTTTAAGATTCAATTGTATTTTATATTCATAAAATTAAGCCCTATATTTTTAAATTATTAATTATATATTACAAATCATTTTAGTGCTCTCAATTTATTTCCAAAAATTAATTTACTATTTTCTTATAATTTTAAAAGGGGAATATTGGTTATTTTAATAATAGCCCAGTTACATTTCAATTTTAGCCTAAATCTGATCCCAAATTAAACCCAATTTCCCAGCCCAATTCCATTTTAAACCCGACCCCTAACCCAATTTAAATGACCCGACCTAGATTCCCCACCTAACCATTTTAATCCTAGTCGTTGATCATTTAGATCAACGGCCACCGTCCTCCCTTTCCATAATTAAACCCAAAAGACCCCTTACCCTACTTCATTTTTCACCAAACGCCGCCACTGAATCCCCTTTTCTCTCAATTCTCTCTGAAACCTCACATGAACCCTTGCCGCTGCCATCTCATTCCACCCTAATCCGCCTTAACCCCTGCCTAATCCAAGGCCTCTCGTGGCTACTGGAGATGTGTATTGGCCTCCTATGGCTCCTGGGTGTTTGTGTATGTGGTTTCATGGCCAGACCTCGAGGGAATCTGGTCTAGTCCTTGCTCGACTTCTGTTCATGGCCTTTCTCCGGCCATCCATTACCTTTCTCTGGCCATTCATGGCCTTTCAAGGCAGATCCTTGACTTTCCTGGTCAGATCAGTAACTTTCAAGGTCTTTCTCACCTTTTCTGGGTTTTCTGGAACCCTAATCCTTGAGATCTTTCAATTTTCTTCAGATCTATCTTAGATCTGTGCTTACTACGAACTTCTTAAGTATTTTCATGAAGGTTTCTTGCTTTTATTTCAAAACGACTCTTCATTCTTCGGCGATTAGGGTTTTCCTTTAAGTTTTTCAAAAAGATTTCTTTTCCGATTTTAATGTTGTTTGTGATTTTGCTACGTTTAAAACGATTTGCTCATGTTGTTCTTCTATCTATTTCATCATATTAAAACCCTTAGTTCCTTTTAGTCTTATCCGAGTTCTGAAACTGTTTGTTTAAATGTGTACTTGTTCTTTGTTCCTGACTCTCTTTTCCTTGTTTGACTTGTTTGATTTTGAGTCTTATCATCTCTAAAATTCGACTACTGTCGAAGCCCTAATTTCTTAAAAAGTTTTCCTCACTTGATATTGTGAGACCTTTACTTGTTTCTGATTCTCTTTACCTGTTGCTATGTTTTCTTCACTGTTTATTCTACATGACTACTTGACCTGCGTGACTACTGTGCTCCAAATATTTTTCTTACTGTTGAATCCTAGCTTACCCTGTTGCTATTGTATGCCTGTGTTATCTCTTTTGCTAATGTGTTTGGCCATGCATGTCTGATGCTTCTGTTATTTATATACTGAAGTGTAGAATCATGTTTCTTCTTTGATTGATCTTGATCTTGTGACTGATTGAAAAAGCTTTCCTTTTATGAGCCCTAATTTCACTTGCTTGTTTAAATTAATTGATGCCTTTCCTTTACTCTTATGTTTTACCTTGCTGAATCCTTTCCCAAAATAAGCCTATTTTGTACTTAGACTTGATTATATACTTCATGCTTTTATTGACCCATATATGGCAATAAGCAATCTGTCCCCAAATTGATTTCTTTCCTTAATTAAACCTACTATTACCCGTTGAACAGTGATTTCTTAATTATAGGGAATCACTTGTGGTAATTGATTCTGACTTGTGATTGTTTTCATGTTTGTGTTTAAGACTTTACCTCTTCTTCACTCGTTTTCAAAACTATAAATACCCACCCCCTTTTCTTTCAAAGACAAACAATTGAGTCCAAGAACACACACTTACACTCAAAACTTTCTCTCTTTTCTCTACTACTTCTTGTGCTACTGCTTTTTCTAGCCGGCTGAAAGCCAATGCTAGACTGTGGAATCTTGCTTATTTCTTTCTTTCTGCTCTTTGCTTCTCTACTGGTATGTCCTAGTTAATCTTCAAGCATCAACAACAACATGTTTCTTTAGCTGTTTCAGTTTCCTTCACTCTTCCCTGCTTCTGCTTATGTTTGTGCAATCAAGTTACATTACTAAGCATGCTGTAATCTGCTCCCTCCCCTTCTAAATTATTATTTTCCCTTATGTATGTACTCTGTCAGTCACTTGTTATGTGATTTGCTGACTTATGAATCCCAAACCCCCATATCCCCCTATGTGTTTGTGTTCTCTGGCTGGTTTGTGGGCATGCCAACATCATCTATTGTTGTACATGACCAAACCTGACCCTTTCTGGGGTCATATGCTTCATGTAATATAATCCCAATACCCTTGACACCTTTATGTAACTGCTAATTCTGTGTAGTTTAAGTTTTATTACTATTGTTTTCAAATCACCCTTACCACTTACTATTTTCAACCCAGTTTTAAATAATCTATGTACTCTGCACTTCTACTATATTCTTAGAACCTAGGTTCTGCCCCTCTTGTGTGAGCCTTGACTTGGGACCCTTGAGCTCCCTCTGAACTTGGACACATAAGGGCTGGCCCTTCCACACTGCACTTATCTCTATCTGGTTATGCAAACCTGGGTGTTAGCACTGCCCGGGGTCCCTTGAGACCCTTAGGGAACTTTAACACACCCAGGTCTGAGAAAGGCTTTGAAACAAGTGGCATTTGAGGTGGTTTATTCCATAACTCAAAGAGGAAGTCAGAATTAGGCTTCTTATAGTTGTAACTTCTTATTTTACACTTTTCTGATGTAATTCAGTATTTGGTATGCAATAACTTGTAACAAATATTGGGGGCTGGCTAGTGAAAAGGGATGGGGTAATTATGCATGTTTTAGCTATTAGAAGGGTAGAGAACATGCCTATAGGATCTGTTCTGTTTTAATTCAAGTTCTGCATGCATTATTTTCACATAGATAGAAATCAAGCCTATAGGAATTTTGCTTTAATCAAATAAATCCTGCCTACTTCACTGCATGTTCCATGCTTATAGGATCAAAATCAGTCGTTAACACTTAGATACCATCTTATAGGAATTGAAATCAACTATAATAGAGGTCATGCCTATAGGATCTAAAACCAGTATAGTTAAAATCAGTTTGACTCGTACTGTTCTGAATTAGTTTAAACAACCTACTCCTTTTATTAATATAGTTTAGAAAGCATGCCTATAGGATCCAAATTGCCTGTTTTAAAATTAACCATTGCTCTACTACATTCTTAATCAGTAATAGATATCATACTTATAGGATATCACCAATACACACTTAGGCAAGCCTTAGGTAATATTGATAAAGCTGAATCCGCCTTTGTTTAATTAGCAACTGCTACAACCAGCAGGCAGGCCTGATTCAGACTTCTTATCTGAGTTATGTAATAAATCTAGTTCTACTGTTATCGCTTAGACACCCTACTTTAGTACTTTAAATTCTGACCCTAACTGTGTTTATATTATGCCATTTATGTGCATTGTCTACGGGGGTATATATGAGCCTCTTATTTGTTTATATGTTTCCCCTAATATGCAGTCCTATGTGTTTTGTATGTCACCTTAGCCTTTTTACCTTTAAAATCCAAGAGTCAGCCTAACCCCCCTCTTATAGGAATAGTAGTCCTAAATTCCTCCGGGACTGATGGGAATGGGATGGGTAATAGCATGCAATAGAGGTCGAGACCAATCCGCGCTTTAATACCTTAATAGGGTGGGAATGGTAGATATGGATATGATGACCAGTGCTCTAATACCACGTGTATCCCCTCTTCTGAGGAGTGTCATACCGGGTATCGCATTGATATGATCCATATTGTAAATAAACCTAGGACTCCCCTCCTCCCTTTTATATTCTCAAGTGTTTGTAGAGCTGTAAATCCTTTTCAAAATTCGCCTTTTAATAATTGTTTTCAAACTCTTATGTGTTCAAACTTAAATCCCCTACTATTTGAGCCTATATTTGTCTATTTGCTAATTGTACAAATTCACAAAAACTGTCTGGCCAGGAACCACACTAGTGGATCCTGAGGGGCGCCTAACACCTTCCCCTTAGGATAATTTCAAGCCCTTACCCTGTCTCTGGTTATCAAACAAGCTTAGAAATGAACCTTATATGTGTCTTAATGCACCTTAAATCATTAGGTGGCGACTCTCCAAATGCAAACCCAGTTCCCAAAAGGAATGAGTTGTCCTACCCCAAAAATGTCATAAACTCGATTTTCTAATGCAAAGTGGGAAAAAGGAGGCCTGACAGCATGGCGACTCTGCTGAGGATTTTAGGCTTTTACCATTTCAGATTATTTTGTGAATTTGTACCCCCTTTATGTGCAATTACCTGTTTAAATTTCCTCAAGCCTTTAATTCCTTCTTCAGTTATGAAACTAACATGTCTTCTTTGTTTTTTTCCTTTATATCCGCTTTAAATTATGGAACTGTTGTATTTATCGCTTTCTTAACGTGCAAATACATTACATGCTTTTAATTATTGCATAATCATGCTCAACATCATACTCCACTCGTGCCAAACAAATACTATAGCAATGCTTATAATGAGTGGTTGCGCTCTTCTTATATTATTACCCCTAAATTCGGAAAGACATATTTGCGGTAAAACCAGTCGATCAGCGATGCAGTCGACGGTTCCATGCCTTCCCCCTTGAGTTGTCCGCTCAAGGGTACTAGTCTAAAACCCCATAGAAACCATACTCTGTTTAAATTGTGCATGCATCATGGTCAAACCTAGTTGGGTCAGTTATGTTGTCTGCATAATGATCCTTTAAGATAGCCTCATCCAAAAGTCCACTAGGTTTCCCTAAACCCAAACGGACGTCATCACGTTCTGTGCATTTATTTGGAGAACTAAATGCTTCATGCTAATTGTTGGTATTAAATAGTCGAGTATGGTGGGGGTAAGGGCCTAACCTTATTTGTTTTGCAGAAATATGAGGCACGAAGTCCCTACATTCGGCATGGTCACCAATATCCACCCAATACTGTTAAGCTGGTGGAAAGATCTTCACTCTAGTGATCAAACTCTCGTCCGAAAATATCTGGGAAATCTACCATCCCTTTTGGGGATCCAACCTAACAACAAGATCATAGAAGCTGCCACACTGTTTTGGGATTGTGAAAGGGCTGTATTCCGCTTCGGGGACATTGAAATGGCACCCTTGCTAGAGGATATAGAAGGATTGGCTGGTCTAGTGTGAGAAACTCCGGGTTTGTTAATGCTTGAGAACCGCAAGGGCAGGGGCTTCCTCAAAATGATGGGTCTGAAGAAAAATCCAGAATTGACATGCCTGAAGGAATCCTACATCCCTTTTGACTATTTGTATAAAAGGTACGGTCACAACAAATCCTACCGTACCTACCCTGACAAGTTTGCCATCACATACTCGGGGCACATTCATTGTAGGGTTTTCGTCTTCATGTTTTGTTTCTTGGGTCTGATCGTGTTCTCAATGAAGAAAACAAGAATCCATACCAGGCTGGCTATGGTAACTAAGACCCTAAAAAAAGGAATTGGTGGGAAGCCATTCAGCATTATGCCCAGGATCATTGCGGACATATACCAAGACTTGGAGAAGTGTCAACGAGGAGTGAAACACTTCTAAGACTACAATTTATTACTTCAACTCTAGCTCATGGAGCATCTCCAAAGGGGCGAATACCGACAAGAAATTCAACGAAGGGATTAGGATGATCACATCACTTTCCATCACCCAAAGCGAATGAATTACATCCCCAATATGTTCGCTCAGCCTGAGGATGCCAAAGGATGGTTGGAGCTATTTGATAATCTGACTGAAGAACAGGTTCAATGGATGTTCGAGTGGTTTCCGACCGAGGAGTTCATCACCCGATCCAGAGAGGCACTTTTCCTGATATTAATTGGTCTGAGAGGAACATACCCTTACGTCCCTCTCTGAGTTATGAGGCAAGTTGGTAGGAAGTAAGTTATACCCAGGGTCGACAAGATGAGTCTCTTCCAAGCTGACTTCCAGAATGATGATAGTCCTTACAAGTGCCAAGCTCAGCATATGTGTCACTACAAGGTCATAATGGGAAGGGATACCGTCGAACAAGACAGGTATCATGTTGGTTGTGCTTCTTTCTACTCCGATTGGTTGGAAGACAATCATGATGGTCTGGGCCAGCCAGGGTTTGCTCGAGATCACAGGATTATAGATGAAAGGGCCGAGGCACATGTCAAATACAATCAACTGCGCAAAAGAGTTTGGGAGTACAAAAGAGAACACTAGCGAGATACAAGAGTCCAACCAGAAGCTGATTGAGGAATGGAAGGACATGGCTGTCAGTACCAACAAGCGACTAGGATACTTAGAGCGAGGCATAGTGGAATTGGAGAGAAAGTTTCTCAAAAGGGTCTAAAATTGTCAAAATGCTGAAAGGATCGAAGGTGGACATCTAGCCAGAGCCTACCTGTTGCTAGGACTTCGCGAGTTGGGAAAGCTGTTCGATGGAGCCAAGGATACCGAATCTGGGGAAGGTCCTTCTAGGACCAAATAGATAGGAGTTTGTCTTTTCGCTTTATAAATTGTAATAAGGCCCATGGCCATTAGTGACTTTTATTTCCTATTTATTTATCAATTTGGGATTCGTCTATTTTTATCAATAAAATGAGGCATTTAGCATCCTAATTTCTCCAAATTTATTTGTCGCTAGGCCTACCTTGGGCACAAACAGGTTCCCAAATTAGGACACATTTTACATTCCGCACTATGTGTGTTTAAATACTGCAACACTTTTTATATTCCTCACTAACTTGATTACCTTTTGTTTTTATTTTTTGTTTTTATTATTCCCCTCCCCAAAGGTTAGTTCGTGCACTCTAGCAACATCATCCTATTCCACGAGATCTAGGGGCCCTCCACCCACTCCTCTTCTTAGTCCTGTCAAAAACAAGAACAAAGGCAAGATGGAAGATTTGAACAATGTCAGGAAAGAGAATCCAATTAAACAGGCAGAGGCCACTAATGGCCATGGTACTCAGGTTCATCAGGAGAATGTATCCCAGCTTAAACAAAAGCTGTTGAAATTCCAAGAAGAGCTCGATCAGGTCCGGAATCTGGCAAATCTGTCATTTTCCCTTAGCACCCCATATATCAACTTCCCCAACACTCAAAACCCCACACCTCCTCAAAATATCCCAAAGCAATAAAATTATCCCATTCCTCACCATCACAATGTTCCACCAAAGACCCAATGCAACACCTGCCATACCCCAAACAATACTCTGCTACTCATCCCGGAACCCCAAAACTCCACAAATGACCACTTTCACACCTACCATAACACCCCTATTTACGTGGAGACCATGCCGCACTCCACCCAACTTATCTCAAGCACACTTGAGTCTGATGAAAAAGATCTACTTATCAGAAACCTGGCTGAGAAACTTAAGAAATTGATTAGCCGGATTCAGGGCGTTGAGGGAAGCAAGGGAATTGAAGGGCTGAACTATGAGGATCTTTGTATAAAGCCCAATGTCGAACTGCTCGAGGGGTACAAACCTCCCAAGTTTGAAATTTTTTATGGTACGGGTAATCCAAGGGTCCACTTGAGGACATACTGCGACAAGCTGGTTGGAGTAGGGAAAGACGAGAGAATCTGCATTAAGCTGTTCATGAGGAGTTTGAAGGGAGATGCATTGTCTTGGTATATCAGCCAAGATCCAAAGAAGGTGTCAAGATGGGTAGGCATGGCGTCCAACTTTATGGACAGGTTCAGGTTTAACACAGAGAATGCATCGGATGTGTTCTATATTCAGAATCTAAAGAAGAAGCCTACAGAAATGTTTCGCGAGTATGCTACTCGTTGGAGGTCCGAAGCTGCTAAAGTCAGACCTACCTTAGAAGAGGAACAGATGAACAAATTCTTTGTTTGGGCCCAAGACCCACAATACTATGAGCGATTAATGATGATTGAAAGCCACAAATTTTCTGACATTATCAAACTGGGTGAAAGAATTGAAGAGGGTATCAAAAGCAGTATGGTTACAAACTTCGAGGCCTTGCAAACTACCAATAAGGCTTTACAGTCTGGTGGTGTGTCTAAGAAAAGGGACGTGGGAGCCATAATGGTTGCACAGAGGACCAAATCTCCTATCAAATACCAAACTTATCCAACACCTCCACTCACATATCAGCCAACTCCGAACTACCAACCACCCTCACCACCAACTTATCAATCACCTCCACCTCCTACATATCAACCTACTTCACCCAGATACTCCCAACCCGCACATGTCTACCAAACCTATAATTCTCAGCCATCCCACTATCAATCACCTCCTGCACACCAAAACTTCCCTAGACCCCGACCTAATTTTGATCGCAGACCTCCAAAATAATATACGACTATTGCTGAACCCATTGATCAGTTGTACAAGAGACTCAAAGTTGCTGGTTATGTCACCCCCATCCTTGCTGAAACCGCTGAGAACCTTTCTTAGTGGGTTAACCCAAACAAATCCTGTGCATACCACTCCGGCATGAAAGGGCACACCATCGATGAATGTCATTCCTTGAAAGACAAGATCCAGTCTCTAATTGATAACAAGATTATTGTGGCAAAGGAACCCGCTCCAAATGTCCGCAACAACCCTCTGCCAGACCATAAGGGTAGAGGTATCCACATGATTGAGATAGAGGATGATTGGGATCCCGAGGAATCAATCGGGTTGATCACAGAAGGTGATGACCCAAAGAAGCCAATCGTTACTCTCAATCCAATCATAGTCCAGATACAACCGTTTGAGGGTGCTAAGGTGAACTTGTTTGTACCACTTGAATTTGAAGCAACATCGTCCATAAAGATACCAGCACCAATTGAGGTTGAATTCGTATCTCCGACAAATGCACCCGACACCATTTGAGGTTGCAATTTTACAACCCAAGGCAAATGTTCCATTCGGAGTGAGGTTAGCCACGCCAATCCCAATGGCAATGTTGACCATGACACCATTTCATACAAAGGCTATACCCCAGGATTATACAGCCGAGGCAAGGAGGAAAGGCAAGGTCAGGTTCGAAGAGACCGTTGCAGTATAGGGTACGACAAGAACTGGTAAAGTCTATACCCTCGAACATCTAGTTGAGTCTAGCAAGCAGGCCTCCAACCGGCCGCCCATCATTAAGATAGGACCAGACGACCATTGGAGGAAAATACAGGCCAAGGAATACTCGATCGTCAACCAGTTAAACAAGACGCCAGCACAAATATACATTCTCTCTTTGCTTCAAAATTCTGAGACGCACGAGAATTTTCTGTTAAAGGTGCTAAGTAAAGCATACGTACCAAGCAACATCACTGGCGGGGAAATGGCTATCATGGTAGGACAAGTGTTGGAGAGCCATAAGATCACCTTTCATGAGGACGAGCTGCCACCTGAAGGGTTGGGGCACAACAAGGCACTGCACATCACCGTACAATGCGAAGACTATTTTATCACCAGGATCCTGATCGATGGAGGTTCTAGTCTCAACATTTGTCCACTGGTAACACTCAAGAAGTTGGGAAATGGACTACACAAGATAAAAGATAGAGCAATCAATGTGAAGCTTTCGATGGTTCTCAAAGGTCCACCATTGGTGAGATTAGTCTATGCCTGCATATGGGGCCAATATGGTTCGATGTTAATTTCTAGGTGATAGACGTGCCAACATCTTACAACCTGTTGTTGGGACGACCATGGATTCATGCTGATGGGGCCGTAGCATCAACAATGCATAATGCAGTAAAATTCGAATAGAATCACCAGGAAGTGATCATTCACGGCGACGGTAGCAACCCTATATACAATCGCCAGACCATTCTGGCAATCGAAGTAAGAAGGAAGCTAGGTGGATAGACTTACAACCATATTGAACGGGTAAATGCTGTTGACAAAGACAAATGGTGGGATAATAAAATCGAGAGTATACTGAATTGGAGTGGGTACGAACCTGGCAAGGGGCTCGGCAAGAACCTCCAAAGAATTGCTACGCCTATAAAACTCAAGAAGCATGGCACTACCTTCGGGTTGGGATATGACTACACCTGGGAAGAATTCAACAACTGGTCGCCATCATAGCACGGTCCTTACTATCCCCTGGAGCAGCCAATAATGCATCTAGAACAGACTTTCCAACAGGTCGACATTGTTTATGGCTCAGACGAAGAAGAAGCACTTGCAGCGGTGAAGAATTTGTTCCTAGAAGACAATGACATGGAATGTTGTGTTGTTCTCGAGGAGGAGGGGGAGTAAGGCCCTTCCATAAAGGCTGTGAGCAGAGGGGCATGCCTCAATAACTGGACCGCCAGGACAACCAAAGCCCGACGAGCCTCAGGGTAGCAAGACTGAAACAATCATCATTCACTGTTTTTATTTACTAAATGATTTTCTTTTCGGATATTTCAATTCCCACAATAAGATCTCCAATGTTTAAAACAGTTATGCAATTTATTAAAGCATTTTGACTTTTCTTATGAGTCAACACTCATTATTATTTTTCTCTCATTACTTTACATATATAGCATTACTAGTACTTATATTGATGAACCAATGACTGTGACATGCAATGAGACAATTCAAAAAATGGACAATGAATCAGAGGAAGATGACATACCTGATGAGATTGTCAAAGAAGTTGAGAATTTTGAGAATAGACCTATGTCCAACCTGGACAAGATCGAAATTGTTAACCTAGGAGATGCAGAAAATATCAAGGAAACAAGAATCAGCGTTCACCTATCGCCTTTAGAAAAGAAAGAATACACGGAATTTCTAAAGGAATATGAGGACATATTCGCCTGGTCGTATGATGACATGACTGGTCTGAGTACATCCATTGTGGCGCATAAACTGCCAACCGATCCGACATTTCCGCCGGTAAAGCAAAAGCTCAGAAAGTTCAAGCCTGACATGAGTTTGAAAATCAAGGAAGAAGTCACTAAGCAGGTCAAAGCTAAGGTTCTCAGGGTAGTAGAATACCCGACATGGTTAGCCAACATTGTGCCAGTGCTAAAGAAGGACGGGAAGGTCAAAGTCTGTGGCGACTACTAGGATCTCAACTGGGCCAGTCTGAAAGACGACTTCCCTTTGTCGAACATACACATCCTGATTGAAAATTGCGCCAAGCATGAGTTGCAGTCATTTGTAGATTGCTTCGCTGGTTATCATCAGATCTGGATGGATGAAGAAGATGCGGAGAAAACGGCTTTCATTATGCCATGGGGAATGTACTGTTACAAGATGATGTCGTTCGGCCTAAAGAATGTGGGGGCCACCTACATTAGGGCAATGACTACCATTTTCCATGATATGATACACAAGGAGATAGAGGTATATGTAGATGATGTTATCATCAAGTCCAAGAAGGCCACTGACCACATGGAAGGTTTGAGGAAGTTCTTTAATAGATTGCGGAGGTACAACCAGAAACTGAACCCCGTGAAGTGCACATTTGGGGTTCCTGCTGGGAAATTGCTTGGGTTTATTGTGAGATACCGAGGAATAGAACTAGATCCATCAAAAGTCAAAGACATTCAAGAACTGCCACCGCTAAAGAACAAGAAGGATGTGATGAGTTTCTTGGGAAGGCTCAACTACATTAGCCAATTCATAGCACAGTCTATAGTTATTTGTTAACCAATAATTAAAATGTTGAAGAAGGACGCCGCCACCAAATGAACCGATGACTGCCAAAAGGACTTCGACAAAATCAAGGAGTACCTGTCAACACCGCTAGTTTTAGTCCTGCACGAGCCAGGTAGACCCCTATTACTCTACGTTACAGTATTGGATGGAGCTTTCGGTTGTATTCTGGGGCAGCATGATGGAACGGGGAGGAAAGAACAGGCCATTTATTATCTAGGTAAGAAGTTCACCCCGTACGAGGCCCGGTATTCTCTATTAGAGCACACCTGTTGTCCTTTGACCTGGGTAGCTCAGAAGATGAGGCATTACTTTTGTGCCTATACTACATATCTCATATCAAGGATGGACCCCTTGAAGTACATATTTCAGAAGCCGATGCCCACTGGCAAGCTAGCCAAATGGCAAATCCTGTTATGTGAGTTCGACATTGTTTACGTAACTTAGATGCAGTCAACCGTTACTATGTGTAATCTTTATGCTTCCCTTATATGATGTAAATTGAACTACGCCTGACCTGATTCCCATTTAAGAGGAGATACGTAGGCAGCCCTGTGGGTTTGGTCACAATGCAATAAATATTTTCATTTCCCCCACAATTGGAAATTGGGGCAGAATTTTGAGGAGAACTCTCAAAATTCCGAAGTAATTTCAGCCAATCGCCGTGAGTAGCAGTCAGAAACGTCAACTCATCAAACTGGGGTAGAATTTTGAGGGGGACCCTCAAAATTCCATAGCTAGAGAGGTTGCAATGTCTCGAGCCACGTCACAATCATCGTTCATCTAAAAGCTATTTCTTAATTATACACTTATGTTATATCTTTACGAAACCATGCATGCTTATTACTAGAATTGCTTTATTTAGCAACGCTACCCCAATGATACGTACAGTATCACCAGATCAAAGCCGAGCAAGACAAGAAAAGCCCGTAGGGATACAAGCTAACCTCCCCCCTCTACAAAACTCACGATTTTTCTTTGGATGCAGGCACCAGGATTGCAAAATCATTAAACATACTATATTATTCAGGAACACAACTCTCCGAACCGTTACACTTGCAAACATCTGCTATAAACACACACCAGTAACGTTCCGTCTGTCACAATGATCTCAGTAATCACAATATCGCAATCTACTATCAGCTAAGAAAACTCTACTATCATTCATTATTTCGTTCTTGCATAAGGCTACTATTCTACCTTCCGAGACTAAATGTTGTCTCCATCTGCATTCTTGCATAAGGATACCATTCTAACTTTCGAGGTTAAGCTCTACCTTCATCTGCATTTGCATTGCATAAGGCTACTATTCTGCCTTCCAACTTGCATAAGGCTACTATTCTGTCTTTCGAGACTAAACGTTGTCTCCATCTGCATTCTTGCATAAGGATACCATTCTGTCTTCCGAGGTTAAGCTCTACCTTCATCTGCATTTGCATTGCATAAGGCTACTATTCTACCTTCCAACTTGCATACGGCTACCATTCTACCTTCCGAGACTAAACGCTGTCTCCATTTGCACTCATACATAAGGCTACCATCCTGCCTTTCGAGGCTAAGCTCTGCCTCTCTCCGCCTTTGCATCTTTGCATAGGGCTATCATTCTGCCTTCCGAGGCTAAGATCTGCCTCCAATTTTCTTCGAAACTAAGCACTATCTCAAGCATCGTTTATTTTGTTTCTCTTACGGGCTAAGCTCTGCCCCTCAATTTGCAAGACTAAGATCTGTCTTATCTGTATCATGCTACTACATCTCAGGGGCTGAAAAGATCGCCTCATATTGCATCTTATGGGCTGAAAGATCACCTCATACTACATCTCATGGGCTGAAAGATCGCCTCATACTGCATCTCATGGGCTAAAAGATTGCCTCATACTGCATCTCATGGGCTGAAAGATTGCTAAATTATCCAAACGCATCATCGTTCGGAGGCATCATCTTCATAGCCCGAGAACACCATGTCATAGCCTGAGGATCCCTTTTAACTTTTGCATATCATTATTCAAAGGCATCATGGTTCGGAGGCACCATCCTCATAGCCTGAGAGCATCATTTCATGGCCTGCGAATCCTTTATTGTACGCTTCATGTCCCAGGACGCCATCCTAACTGTCCGAAGACAACATTCATGGTCCGACGGGAATTTGCATTATGTTTAAATTTATGCGCGATATATGCTTGTATTGTTTCTAAATACAGGTAAACCGGCAAGAAACGACCATCCCGGCAGGAGCGGCCCTACTCCAGTTCCCACAGCTACATCAAACCTAACCATTCCCGTAAACCTTTCACTCACCCGGCCCTAGATATTGCGTCCGTTCTTGAAAAGCCTCCATCAGCATACTCCCCCGATGGATCCTGAACTACATATGGCCTGATTCCTATAAAACCAGTGATATGTAGGTAGCTTAGAAGCTAGGGCATGGCCTAAACCTCTTTGAACCGTTTCGCTTGGTCAAAATTAGCCATCATATCTTTACCCGACAACTCTTTCATCCTTCCCGGGTAAAGAGGGGGCAGCTGTTGATACCTAATTTTTTCCTATATATTTTCAATATGCAAAATAACTTCAAAATGGCATATATATTTATATGTAAGTATATCCAAGTGTTTTATTATTTTTCCATAACTTTTTTAAGGTTTTTAAAATCAATGTATTTCCATCTTTTATCTATAAAAACCCAATAATTATTTTCAAAATTATTATTTTTGTAATTCATTTGTTGGAATTTTATATTTATGCTAAGATATAGTGAAGGTAATTTTTTGTATATTTTTACTATTCTGCCTTCCAACTTGCGTAAGGGATATGTAAGATATTTTTTGTATAAACGTAGCTAAGATTGTGTTTTATATTCATAAAATTAAGACCTGTATTTTTAAATTGATAATTATATGTTAAAATCATTTTAGTGCTCTCAATTTATTTCCAAAAATTAATTTACTATTTTTTATAATTATAAAAGGGGGAAATTGGTTATTTTAATAATAGCTCAGTTACATTTCAATTTTAGCCTAAATCTGACCCCAAATTAAACCTAATTTTCCGGCCCAATTCCATTTTAAACCCGACCCCTACCCAATTTAAATGACCCAACCTAGATTCCCCACCTAACCATTTTAATCCTGGCCGTTGACATTTAGATCAACGACCACCATCCTCCCTTTCCATAATTAAACCCAAAAGACCCCTTACCTTACTTCATTTTTCACCAAACGCTGCCTCTGAATCCCCTTTCTCTCAATTCTCTCTAAAATCTCACATGAACCCTAGCCGTCGTCATCTCATCCCACCCGAATCCGCCTCAACCCCTGCCTAATCCCATGGCCTCTCGTGGCCATTGGAGATGTGTATTGGCCTCCTATGGCTCCTGGGTGTTTGTTTCTGTGGTTTCATGGCCAGACCTTGAGGGAATCTGGTCTAGTGCTTGCTCGACTTCTGTTCATGGCCTTTCTCCGGCCATCCATAACCTTTCTCCGGCCATTCATGGCCTTTCAAGGCAGATCCTTGACTTTCCTGGTCAGATCTGTAACTTTCAAGGTCTTTCTCTCCTTTTCTGGGTTTTCCGAAACCCTAATCCTTGAGATCTTCAATTTTCTTCAGATCTATCTTAGATTTGTGCTTACTACGAACTTCTTAAGTGTTTTCATGAAGGTTTCCTGCTTTTATTTCAAAACGACTCTTCATTCTTTGGCGATTAGGGTTTTCCTTTAGGTTTTTCAAAAAGATTTCTTCTCTGATTTTAATGTTGTTTTTGATTTTGCTACGTTTAAAACGATTTGCTCATATTGTTCTTTTATCTATTTCAGCATGTTAAAAACCCTAGTTCCTTTTAGTCTTATCCGAGTTCTGAAACTGCTTGTTTAAATGTGTACTTGTTCTTTGTTCTTGACTCTCTTTTCCTTGTTTGACTTGTTTGATTTTGAGTTCTTATCATCTCTAAAACTCGACTACTGTCGAAGCACTAATTTCTTAAAAGGTTTTCCTCACTTGATACTGTAAGACCTTTACTTGTTTCTGATTCTCTTTACCTGTTGCTATGTTTTCTTCATTGTTGATTCTACGTGACTACTGTGCTCCGAATATTTTTTTTACTATTGAATCCTAGCTTACCCTGTTGCTACTGTATGCATGTGTTATCTCTTTTGCCAATGTGTTTGGCCTTGCATGTCTGATGCTTCTGTTATTTATATACTGAAGTGCATAATCATGTTTCTTCTTTGATTGATCTTGATCTTGTGACTGATTGCAAAAGCTTTTCTTTTATGAGCCCTAATTTCACTCGTTTGTTTAAATAATTGATTCCTTTCTTTTACTCTTATGTTTTACCTTGCTGAATCCTTTCCCAAATTAAGCCTATTTTGTACTTAGACTTGATTGTTTACTTCATGCTTTTACTGCCCCTTATATGACAATAAGCAATCTGTCCCCAAGCTGATTTCTTTCCTTAATTAAACCTGCTACTACCCGTTGAACAGTGATTCCTTAATTATAGGGAATCACTTGTGGTTATTGATTCTGACTTGTGATTGTTTCCATGTTTGTGTTTAAGACTTTGCCTCTTCTTCAATCGTTTTCAAAACTATAAATACCCACCCCATTTTCTTTCAAAGATAAACAATTGAGTTCAAGAACACACACTTACACTCAAAACTTTCTCTCTTTTCTTTACTACTACTTATGTTATTGCTTTGTCTAGCCAGCTGAAAGCCAAAGCTAGACTGTGGAATCTTGCTTATTTCTTTCTTTCTTTCTACACTTTGCTTCTCTACTGGTATGTCCTAGTTAATCTTCAAGCATCAACAACAACTTATTTCTTTAGTTGTTTCAATTTCCTTCACTCTAGCCTGCTTCTGCTTATGTTTGTGCAATCAAGTTACATTACTAAGCATGCTATAATCTGCTCCCTCATCTTCTAAATTAATGTTTACCCTTATGTATGTACTCTGTCAGTCACTTGTTATGTGATTTGCTGACTTATGAATCCCAAACCCCCATATCCCCCTATGTGTTTATGTTCTCTGGCTAGTTTGTGGGCATGCCAGCATCATCTATTGTTGTACATGACTAAACCTGACACTTTCTGGGGTCATATGCTTAATGCAATGTAATCCCAAAATCCCTAACCCCTTTGTGTAACTCCTGATTCTGTGTAGTTTGAGTTTTATTACTACTGTTTTCAAATCACCCTTACCACTTACTATTTTCAACCTAGTTTTAAATAATCTATGTACTATGCACTTCTACTATATTCTTAGAACCTGGGTTCTGCCCCTCTTGTGTGAGCCTTGCCTTGGGACCCTTGAGCTCCCTCTGAACTTGGACACATAAGGGATGGCCCTTCCACACTGCACTTATCTCTATCTGGTTATGCAAACCAGGGCATAAGCACTGCTCGGGGTCCCTTGAGACCCTTAGGGAACTTTGACACACCCAGGTCTGAGAAAGGCATTGAAACAAGTGGCATTTGAGGTGGTTTATTCCATAACTCAGAGAGGAAGTCAGAATCAGGCTTCCTATGGTTGTAACTTCTTATTTTACACTTTTCTGATGTAATTCAGTATTTGGTATGCAATAACTTGTAACAAATATTGGCGGCTGGCTAGTGAAAAGGGATGGGGTAATTATGCATGTTTTAGCTATTAGAAGGGTAGAGAACATGCTGATGGGATCTGTTCTGTTTTAATTAAAGTTCTGCATGCTTTATTTTCACGTAGATAGAGATCATGCCTATAGGAATTTCGCTTTAATCAAATAAATCCTGCCTACTTCACTGCATGTTCCATGCTTATAGGATCAAAATCAGTCGTTAACACTTAGATACCTTCCCATAGGAATTGAAATCAGCTATAGTAGAGATCATGCCTATAAGATCTAAAACCAGTATAGTTAAAATAAGTTTGACTCGTACTGTTCTGAATCAGTTTAAACAACCTACTCCTTTTATAAATACGGTTTAGAAAGCATGCCTATAGGATCCAAATCGTCTGTTTTAAAATTAACCATTGCTCTACTGCATTCTTAATCAGTAATTGATATCATGCTTATAGGACATCACCAATACACACTTAGGCAAGCCTTAGGTAATAATGATAAAGCTGAATCCGCCTTTGTTTAATTTGCAATTGCTACAACCAGCAGGCAGGCCTGATTCAGACTTCTTATCTGAGCTATGTAATAAATTTGGTTCTGCTGTTATCGCTTAGACACCCTGCTTTTGTCCTTTAAATTCTGACCCTAACTGTGTTTAAGTCATGCCATTTATGTGCATTGTCTGCGGAGGTATATATGAGCCTCTTATTTGTTTATATGTTTCCCCTAATATGCAGTCCTACGTGTTTTGTATGTCGCCTTAGCCTTTTTACCTTTAAAACACAAGAGTCAGCCTAAAACCCTCCCTCTTATAGGAATAGTAGTCCTAAATTCCTCCGGGACTGATAGGAATGGGACGGGTAATAGCATGCAATAGAGGTCGAGACCAATCCGCGCTTTAATACCTTAACGGGGTAGGAAGGGTAGATATGGATATGATGATCGATGTGCTAATACCATGTGTATCCCCTCTTCTGATGAGTGTCATACTAGGTATCGCATTGATGCGATCCATATTGTAAATAAACCTAGGACTCCCCTCCTCCCTTTTATATTCTCAAGTGTTTGTATAGCTGTAACTCCTTTTCAAAATTTGCCTTTTAATAATTGTTTTCAAACTCTTATGTGTTCAAACTTAAATCCCCTACTATTTGAGCCTATATTTGTCTATCTACTAATTGTACAAATTCACAACTGTCTGGCTAGGAACCACACTAGTGGATCCTGAGGGGTGCCTAACACCTTCCCTTAGGATAATTTCAAGCCCTTACTCTGCCTCTAGTTATCAAACAAACTTAGAAATGAACCTTATAGGTGTCCTAATGCACCTTAAATCATTAGGTGGCGACTCTCCAAATGCAAACCCAGTTCCCAAAAGGAATGAGTTGTCCTACCCCAAAAATGTCATAAACCTGATTTTCCGATGCAAAGAGGGAAAAAGGGGGTGCAATAGAAATGATGGCCAATTTTAACCGGATGGGATGCTTTGAAAGACAGAAGCTGAGCTCCAATTTTCGAGTTGCCTACATATCCCTGGTTTTACAGGAATCAGGCCATGTGTAATTCTAGACTCACATGTGGAGTATGCCGATGAAATTATTATAAGACGGACACGAGATGTGGAAGCGGCTACGACGAACAGTTAAGGCTCGGGACGGTTGGAGTGAACTAAAGCAAGATTGCTCCTGCTAGGATAGCGGTTGCTTACTGGTTACCTGCAGATAAAAGATGCTATAGATGTATTTGCAAAAATTTAAACATGATGCAAATTCCCTTTGGACCATGAAGGTTGTCTTTGGACGGTTAAAGATGGCGTCCTTAGACCATGACGTCCTGGGACATGAATTGTTTAATGAGGAATTTGCAGGCTATGAAATGATGTTCTCGAGCCATAAAAATGATGCCTCCAAACCATGACACCTTTGAATAATGATATGAAAATTTGAGAGATCCTCAGTCCATGGCATGTTGTCTTCCAGCTATGAGGATGGTGCCTTTAAACTATGACGCCTTTGGACAGATTCATGATACACAATAATATGATGTAACAAGAAAAGGTTTAGTCTTGCGAAGTAGAGGGCAGAGCTTAGCCCGATTGAAAAGCAGGTAGATAGTAGTAGAAAATAGAGCAATATTGGTGCAAATAGGGATAGTGCTTAGTCCCGTGCAAGTGAGAGGCAAGGATTAGCTTTATGCAAATGGGGAGGTAAGGATTAGCCTTATGCAAATATGGAGTCAGGGCTTAGACTCATGCAGGGAGAAGGCGGTGCTTAGTCTTATGCAAATATGGAGTCCGGGATTAGACTCATGCAAGATTGGAGACAGAGCTTAATCTCATGCAAGGAGAAGGCAATACTTAGCCTTATGCAAATATGGAGGTAGAGCTTAACCTCATGCAAGGTTCGGTACAGGGCTTAGTCCCATGCAAATGGAAGGCAATGCTTAGCTTTATGCAGATATGGAGGTAGAGCTTAACCTCATACAAGATTCGGGACAAGGCTTAGTCCCAATGCAAATGGAAGGCAATGCTTAGCCTTATGCAGATATGGAGGCAGGGCTTAGACTCATGCAAGTATGGAGGCAAGGATTAGCCTCATGCAAATATAGAGTCAGGGATTAGACTCATGCAAGATTGGAGACAGAGCTTAGTCTCATGCAAGGAGAAGGCAGCACATAACCTTATGCAAATATGGAGGTAGAGCTTAACCTCATGCAAGATTCAGGACAGAGTTTAGTCCCAATGCAAATGGAAGGCAATGCTTAGCCTTATGCAGATATGGAAGCAGGGCTTAGCCTCATGCAAAATATGGGACAGGGCTTAGTCTTATGCAAATGGAAGGCAGTGCTTAGCCTTATGCAAATATGGAGGCAGGTCTTAGCCTCATACAAGATTCGAGACAGGGCTTAGTCCCATGCCAATGTGGAGTCAGAGATTAGACTCATGCAAATATGGAGTCAAGGATTAGACTCATACAAATGTGGAGTCAGAGATTAGACTCATACAAATATGGAGTAAGGGCTTGACTCATGCAAATATAAAGTCAAGGATTAGACTCATGCAAATGTGGAGTCAGAGATTAGACTCATGCAAATGTGGAGTCATAGATTAGAATCATGCAAATATGGAGTCAGAGATTAGACTCATGCGAAGAGAAAATAACAGATAAGGGTAGAGTATATCTTAGTTAGGATAGGTTCAGCATCTAACGGCTAGATGGATGGTGAATTTGCTTTGTGTACGAATGCTATCATCAAATATGCCTGCGTTCAAAGAAAAATCATAAGTTTCATAAGGGGAGGTTGGTTCCTGTTTCGTCTGTCAGCCTGGCTTTTCTCCGCCCTGGAAGCCCCTTTCGAGTTCCCCTAGGTAGCACCTGACTGTTATGAAAAATTGAATTTTCGAAAAAATATGCATTCATTGATAAAATAGGATTGTTTCAGAAGCATATTGATATATCAAGTAACTTTTGATGAGCTAGCGACTGTGACACGTTTCAAAGGCATTGCAGCTCTTTTATGTTCGAATTTTGAGGGTCCTCCTCAAAATTCTGCCCCAATTTGGTAGATGATTTTTAATTGTTTGCGGATGACGGACCCTGCTGAATCTTCTTCGGAATTTTGAGAATCCTTCTCAAAATTTTGCCCCAATTCTCGACTAATAACTAACTTCCTAGCATGTGATGGCGCTGGCTGGACTTGTTCCGGAATTTTGAGGGCCTTCCTCAAAATTCTCCCCAGTTTCTGATTCTGGGGGAAGATGAAAATTTTATTATGATATGACCGAACCCAAAAGGATGCCTATGTATCCCTTCTTAAATGGGAATCAGGTCAAGCGTAGTTCAATTACATCAGAAAAGAAAAGTGAGATAATCTAGGCATAGTATCTATTGACTACGTCTGAATTGATTGGTTTTGGCCAGATCTCTCCATCCATCTCTGCAAGTATGAGTGCTCCTCCTGTTAGTACTCTGTGAACCATATACGTACCTTGCCAGTTGGGAGAGAATTTCCCTTTGGCTTCATCTTGGTGTGGGAAAATCTTCTTCAATACCAGCTGCCCTGGTGCGAACTGTCTTGGTTTGACCATTTTGTTGAAAGCTCTGGACATTCTTTTTTGATACAGTTGGTCATGATATATTGCGTTCATTCTCTTTCCATCAATAAGGGCCAACTGTTCATAGCGACTTCTTATCAATTCTACATCGCTGAGTTCAGCTTCTTGTATGACTCTTAAAGAAGGAATCTCTACCTCGGCTGGGATGACAGCCTCGGTACCATAAACCAGCATGTAGGGAGTTGTCCCAGTTGACATGCGAACTATGGTGTGGTACCCTAACAGAGAAAAGGGTAACTTCTCATGCCACTGTTTGTGATTCTCTACCATTTTCCTTAATATCTTCTTAATGTTCTTGTTGGCAGCTTCTACGGCTCCATTCATCTGAGGTCTGTAGGCGGTGGAATTCTTATGCTTGATTTTGAAAGTTTCACATATAGATTTCATCATATCATTGTTGAGGTTGGTGGCATTGTTAGTAATAATGGACTCAAGAACTCCGAATCGGCACATAATACGATCCTTGACAAAATCTACGACGCCTTTCTTGGTTACACCTTTGTAAGATGAAGCTTCTACCCATTTCGTGAAGTAATCAATGGCTACCAAAATAAACTGGTGTCCGTTTGAAGCAGTGGGCTCAATCGAACCAATAACATCCATTCCCCAAGTGGCGCATGGCCAAGGTGAGCTTGTTGCATTGAGCTCATTAGGCAGCACTTTCATCATGTCGACATGCACTTGACATTGAAAGCATTTGCGGACATACTAAATACAATCCGTCTCCATGGTCATCCAAAAGTATCCTGCCCTGAGTATCTTTTTGGCCAGAATGAAACCCTTCATGTGCGGGCCACATATCCCAGCATACACATCCTTAAGTAGCTTAGAAGCTTCCTCTGCGTCAACACACCTTAGCAAACCTAAATCTGGAGTTCTTCTGTACAAGTTTCCTCCGTTGTGGAAGAAGTGATTCGACAATCTCCGGAGCGTGCATTTCTGAATGTGATTTGCATACTCCGGGTATTCTCCTTTTGATAAGTACTCCTTAATGTCATGGAACCAAGGCTTTCCATCTGTTTCTTCCTCAACATGAGCATAATATGCCGGATGATTATGGATCCTCACCAGAATGGGATCAATATAGTTCTTATCTGGATGTTGTATCATTGATGACAAAGTGGCTAACGCATCGGCGAACTCATTCTGAATTCTGGGAACATGTCGAAATTCTATATTTGTGAACCTCCTTTTCAATTCCTGCACATGGTGAAGATATGGCAATATCTTGGAATTCTTGGTAACCCATTCTCCTTGAACCTGGTGTAGAAGCAAATCTGAATCGCCGATCACCAACAACTCTTGAATGTTCATGTCGATTTCCATGGTGAGCCCTAGTATGCAAGCTTCAAATTCTTCCATGTTGTTGGTACAGGAAAATCGGAGTTTGGCAGATACAGGATAATGCTGACCCATTTTCGATACCAAGACTGCTCCAATGCCTACTCTTTTGAAATTTGCGGCTCCATCAAAGAACATCCTCCAACCGTCATATGCTTCCGTAATGTCTTCTCCTACGAATGATACTTTTTCATCAGGAAAATATGTTTTCAAGGGTTCATATTCTCCTCTCACTGGATTCTTAGCGAGGTAGTCTGCCAATGATTGTCCTTTGACTACTTTTTGAGTTACATAGACGATTGAACTCACTCAGTAGTATATGTTATTTAGCCAACTTCCCAGTAGGCATTGGCTTTTGAAATATGTACTTCATAGGATCCATCGTGGATATGAGGTATATAGTGTAGGCACAGAAGTAATGCCTCAACTTCTGGGCTGTCCAGGTCAAAGCATAGCAAGTGCGTTCGAGCAGAGAATACTGTGCTTCATAAGGTGTGAATTTCTTACTCAGGTAGTACATGGATTGCTCCTTTCTTCTTGTCTCATCATGTTGTCCCAAAACACATCCGAAGGCTCCATCTAACACGGATAAATAAAGTAGCAAAGGTCATTCTGGTTCTGGCGGGACCAGAACTGGCGGTGTGGACAGGTATTCCTTGATCTTGTCAAAAGCTTTCTAACAATCCTCGATCCAACTTGTCTCGACATCTTTCCTCAACATCTTGAAGATGGGTTCACATATTACTGTGGATTATGCTATGAATTAACTGATGTAGTTGAGCTGTCCTAGGAAGCTCATCACGTCCTTCTTGCTTTTTGGTGGTGGTAACTCCTGAATAACTTTGACTTTAGTCATATCTAGCTCGATCCCTCGGTGACTGACAATGAATCCCAATAACTTTCCCGCAGGAACCCCGAATGCACACTTTGCGGGGTTCAACTTCAAATTGTACCTCCTGAGCCTATTGAAGAATTTCTTTAAGTCCGCTATATGATTCGTGGCCCTCTTGGATTTTATAATGACGTCGTCCACATATACCTCTATCTCCTTATGTATAATATCATGAAAGATGGTTGTCATGGCCCTCATAGAAGTGGCCCCTACGTTCTTTAGACCGAACGACATCATCTTGTAGAAGTATACACCCCAAGGCATAATAAAAGTTGTCTTCTCGGCATCTTCTTCATCCATCCAGATCTGGTGATAACCTGCGAAGCAATCTACAAAGGATTGGAGTTCATGCTTGGTGCAGTTATCGATCAGGATATGTATATTTGGCAATTGGAAGTCGTCTTTGGGACTTGCTCTGTTTAAATCCCGATAATCAACACACACTCGGACCTTCCCGTCTTTCTTCACAACTAGCACAATGTTAGCTAACCATGTTGGGTACTCAACCACCCTGAGAACCTTGGCTTTGATCTACTTGGTAACTTCCTCCTTGATTTTTAGACTCATGTCTGGTTTGAATTTTTTGAGTTTCTGCTTGACTGGCGGGCACATGGGATTGGTAGGCAACTTGTTAGCTACTATAGATGTGCTTAAATCGGTCAATCAGTCATCGGCTTGGTGATACCCTGGAGGTTCTTTCCCAACCCTTTGTCGGGTTCGTATCCTGGCCATGTTAGTATGCTTTCTATTTTTTTATTCCACCACTTATCCTTCTCGATGGCATTGACCCATTCAATGTGATGGTAGGTTTCTCCTCCTAGCCTCCTTCTATGTCCGATGGCCGGAATGGTTTGACTGGTGTAGATGGGGTTACTCCCGTCTCCATGAATGATTACCTCCTGATGGTTCCATTCGAATTTTATGACTTGGTGTAGTGTGGAGGGCACGACTCCAGCATCATGGATCCATGGGTGGCCCAACAGAAGATTATATGAGGCTGGTATGTCAAGCACTTGGAATTCAACATCGAACCAAGCTTGTCCCATCTGCAAGCAAAGGTTGATTTCTCTTATCGTGGCCCTCTAGAACCTATCGAAAGCCTTTACATTCATGCTTCCAGTCCGTATTTCATGGAAACCTTTGTCCAACCTTTTCAGGGTATCCAGTGGACAAATATTCAGATTAGAACCTCCATCAACCAGGACCTTGGCAATGAACTTGTCTTCGAATTGTACCGTAATGTGCAATGCTCGATTGTGATTCAGACCTTCGGGCGGCAGCTCATCTTCATGGAAGATAATCTTATGGCTCTCCAGCACCTGACCGACCACGTTGGTCATTTCTCCACCAGTGATATTATTCGGTACATAAGTCTCGCTCAGTACTTTCATTAAGGCATACTTGTGTGCCTCTGAATTCTGTAGTAGTGACAGGATAGATATCTGAGCAGGGATTTTGTTCAGGTGATCAACAACAGAATACTCTTTCACATGTACTTTCCTCCACAAGTCATCCGGTCCGGTTTCAATGAAAGGCTTCCTAGCAGTGCCATCCTTACTTGAACCTCCCAGGTGTTCAGGTATGTAGACTCTTCCAGTTCTAGTCATCCCTTGTGCGGCATCAGATTCTTCTATCTTAGTCTTCCCTTTTTGCCGAGCCTCGGTGACATAATCCCAGGGTATCGCTTTTGAGTTTAATGGGGGTGTGGCTGACACCTTCATAGTAAAAGGTATGACCACTTCTACTTCAAATGGAGAGGAGGTGGCTGCGGGCGGAGTTACTTCCACCTCGAATGGAGCTGATGCAGTGACCTCAACATCAATAGGTGCCTGAGTCTGCACCACGATAGGAGTAAGTGTAACTACAACCTTAAAGTCATCGCCTTCTCGGATAAGCCCAATTTACCCCTCAGGGTCCCATTCCTCATTTGTTTCTATAACATGTACACCGCCACCTCTATGATCATGTTACGCCCCACAATATTACGTCCCACGGTATTATACTACGACGATGTTATGTTCTGCAATAATATATACGATGATGTTACCCTCTGCAGTAATATATTACAATGGTGTTACGTCATGTAGTATTAAGTTACGACAGTGTTGTACCCGACAGTATTACATTACGGTGATGTTATGCTTCGCAGTAATAAGTTACGACAGTGTTGCACCCTGCAGTATTTTACGTTGAATTTGTCGTAAGGTAATTGACATCAGTCCAAGGAAAAGATTATTTGGAGACTATAAGGATTGTAAGTGATGAATAAATTCGTGAAGGTGAGAGGGGAAGCAAGTCGAAGAAAATGAATTTCGTTGAAATTTGGTATTTTGGGATAAAATACGGCCCGAGCTAAAATACCCGATATTTATGGACTAGTGTCATACAAGGTATTACATGGCCATGATAGTAAGATGTACAAGGTATGTTAAAAGAGAGTAGTATTTAATTAAGTTGAGATAATTTTTAAATTATACGGGTAATTGATTATTTACCAGGTAACAGAACATTACTCAGTTAACCAATAAGTGGATAGGAATTACACATGGCAACAAGCCACCAAGACAAGAAGTGACTAAGTAGTCACTTATGCCTAGCTGGCAACCTAGGCATAATTGAAAATGGATAACAAACCAAGTATCTGCTAAAATCGAAAATGAGTCAAAATGAATCCAAAACAATATTGTTCTTTCCAAACTTCAAAGAACAGAAACATTGTTCCTTTCAAATTCTCAAGGAACCAAAAAGGGAAACATCGTTTTCCCCTCAAAGACCCAAGGAAACCAAAAACGTTTCTTCATTCCAAAATTGGAAATAGAAGAAAATTTTATTCCAAATTATTGCCAAGATTTCAATTGAAATCTCAAAGTTCAGCCATTAAGATTTAATTCCATTTCTATCTTCAATACACAAAATGTTAGAAGCAGAACAGATTCGTCCAAGATTTCAAGGAATCCAAGTGTAAATTTCGCTGGAACAGTATGTTAAGGCTATCCCTTCTTTCTTTTGTCATGATCCATACGATACGAATGAAACGTGCAAATGCACAAATTCCATAAATGACTCTATTTGTAGATGTATTAGAGATATCTATGTTCTTGAATTTTCATGTGTCATAATATTTTATCATCGGTTCATGGGTCTCAAAAAAATATGAAAGTTTAAAAAAAGTTTACTTTATGATATTGCTCAAAGACAAAATGGTCTTATGACAACTTCGAAAGATTTTATTAACGTACTTTTTATGCATTGCATTCATGTGCATTGACCCATGACCAGACGTCGTTATATACGCGTATATATGTATGTATGTGTATATATATATATATATATATATATATATATATATGTATGTATATGGGATATGCGAAAGGTTATGGCATTATATACACACCACCACCTGATCAGCTGGTATATGATGATAATGTTGCCCATAATGGCTGAAATATGATTCAAACAGCGTTATATATGTGTATATATGTATGTATACGTATGTATATGAGATATGGGAAATGTTATGGCGTTATATACGTACCACCACCTGATCAGCTGGTATACGATGATGATTTTTCCCACAATCGTCGGTATGATATGATGGGATGCCCTCAAAGGCTGATGATGCTATGAAACATGTACCTATACACGACATGACATTCATACGCATATGTATGATGCTAAAAGTAATTTATGATTTACAAAGTTATTCAGACTTACAGGTTGAGTCATGTACTCTATATTTCTTCCATGTCTCTTATGTATTTATTTATATGTTTTACATACTCGGTACATTATTCATACTGACGTCCCTTTTGCCTAGGGATGTTGCGTTTCATGCCCACAAGTCCCAATAGATAGGTCGAGAGCCCTCCAAGTAGGCTATCAGCTCAGCAGAAAATGTTGGTGCGCTCTATTTGCTTCGGAGTTGCTCGTTTGGTTAGTATGATTTAGACGTGTATTGTTTGGTATGGCGGGACTCTGTCCTGACCTTTATGACATTTATGTACTCTTAGAGGCTTTTAGACATATGTCATGTACATAAAAGTTGTACGACCTTGTCGGCCTATGTTTTGAGTTTATAAAGGATCATGTTGGTCTATTAGGCCCGTATGTCATGCGTATATAATGATGTAATAAGAAAGATACGTTACGTTGGTACTGGGTTGAGTAAGGTACTGGGTGCCCATCGTGTCCCATCGGTTTGGGTCATGACAAAAGTGGTATCAGAGCAGTTCTTTCCAAGGGACGTCTACAAGCCATGTCTAGTAGAGTCTTGTTTATGGGTGCGTCATGCACCACACTTATAAGCAGGAGGCTACAGGGCATTTAGGATATTCACTCTTTCTTCTTACTCTAGATCGTGTGGTAGAGCTCACTTTAAGAATTCAAATTCCGAAATTCTATTTTATTCGTAATAAGACGATACCTACATCCGAAAAGCAGGTTGGAAAGAGAGATAGTTGTGGAAGAGCTGAGTCAGAGGAATTGGATTTTTGTATAATGGCTACGATAAGTAAATGTGAGGTCTTTAGCGTATCATGGGTGTACTGAAAGGTGCAAGCTTCTTGATAAGAAGCCTTAAGGCAAGAATGTCTATCCATCTTTATGGTAAAAGACTATGAGAGATTAAGAAGATAAATACAGGTTTCAACGAGCATAAGAAGCAAGATGAAGAAGGGTACGAGGCACCCAGTTAATGAAGGTTAACAACGTTTATAATTGAGGCAGAGGAACATAATCTTTTTGAGTTATATTCAACAGTAACAAAGGTATGTACAATTGGTCACACCCATTTCACTTATGCCCTATGGGGGCTAACAGGTATAGCTAAGAGAAGGATGTGATATCAAGATCTGGCTGGGGTTAGAGTAACCCAAATTGGTAAATGGATTACTTTCATTTGTTGACATTTTCGAAGGGTATTACAAATGTGCCAATAGATCTTCTTGTGAGACACCCAGATGGTGCACCGTAGAATATTACGATTAGATGTGAATATTAGCATTTATAAGATAGGCACTGAAAGCTTGGATGGGATAAATATTACCTTAAGTGTGGCTCTCATCCCTAGTAGAGCGAGGATGCTGAGCAACCCAAAGAGCCATTGGATGGAGCAAAGGGAAGCTAAAAGCGAAAGAATGTTGTATTAAAGTTTCACAAGAAAAGGGATATGCAGAAATATTAACAGAGTAATGAGAAGAGAGATAAGGAAGCATTATGAGTAAGGTGTGATACATGGATGAAAACGGTAGAGTGTTACAAAACCTATAGTCAAATGAAGGACAGACGAAAGGTGATGGGCCTTAAGACAACGAAAGAGTATAGGCCATAAGGTTATATCCTCATTTCGAGAAATAAGTTCGTAACTCCAATGCGAATACCAGAGGGGAGAGTTAATCCCCAGAGTAACAAAAATCAATATGGACTGGTAAATAAGATAAACTAAATATGAATTAGGGACTGAATGATTGGAAAGTACTCGCCATCATGGGAATTTCAGATTTCGTTCTGGCGGTAATAGAATAGACCACAGAAGAAGATTCACAATGAATTCAAAGAATACTCATTCAGGGAGACGCTTCCCTAGAGCAAGCAATGTGAGCAAAGTTAAGCTTAAGAGACTGTATGCGCCAGTTACGTTAAGTGTCACCCTCGCGAGTAAGGGAATTTGTCATCTTTGGTACAAAATAATTGCCGCAAGGCGAGTAAGGATCATTGATATTAAGAAATGACGCCAAAGATGAAGAGGTAAAACATCTATAGGTAAATCCTCGTGGCTTCAGCTTTTAGTACACCCCAAAAGGGGAGAATATGGAGTGATGTGGCATTAAGTCAGAATTAAGTAGTTCTAGCAACTATGAAATGGTAAAGGAAGAATGTGATAAATGAAAGAGGAATGAGATGGTACTTATCCAAATCTTACAGATACACTACGATTCAAGAATATTGTGCAAGCACGACGTCAAGGAAAGGAAGTAAAGGTTCCTGCCCGAGCTATTATTAATAAATAAGGAGCCAGTGCGGGACGTAAGTTAAAACAAAGTAAATAACCCAAGAAAGATTACGAGGAATATTGATATGAGAATGGGCTAACGAGTAGTTAGTAATTGGTTAGGAAGATCTCAGTTATGGCTAAATAGGAGGTTACAGACGAGTCATCAGATCGTGTAAGATAAACATAGTAGAACCCAACATGGAGAGTTCAGCCTCAGAGAATATCATTATAATACTTGAGATATATTCAAACAAGCAACATGTATTCTAATACCATCTTGTGAGAAAATAAAACCACAAACCTATACGTAATTCCTTGTTATTTTTAAGGTCTAATGCATTTATCATTTCTGACCCAAAATGGCTAACTAAATGGGACTGTTTACTAGCATGTATTCCCATCAAGCATCTACACACATTACTTAATAAAATTGGAATAGAATCATCATACAAGCATTAATTCCTACAAACTTAAATAAACATGAAGCAGACTTGATTCTACTGAAGTTTACTATACTGATTCTCATAGTTCATATATACATACCAAGCTCCAAACATTCCTAAGCCATTCAACAGAAAAGCATCACAGTAACTAAAAACATGATGAAATGGGTAAAAGCAAGGAAGGATAATCAGACTACATGGCCCAAAAGCAAGGTGCAAAATAATGTCCTAAAACAAAGAAACAACTTCTGATTGATTTCAAATAAGGAACAGGTCTTCGATTGACATTCAACACTTCATTCCCAAATTCTTAGTCAAATTAATACCTAGCAATAGAAGGAAAAAGAAGTGAGGATTCAGCAAAGTAGAAGAATTTAGCTTGGAAATCAACCAATGCAACAGTATTTCAACCCAACAGCTCAAAACCAGGCTTCAAAATTCCCAGAACCAAACCATTTTCTCAACCAGATGTAGGAATTTGAAATGCTTTCAAAATTCTAGCTAGTAGGGAGGATCAGCAAACCTAAACTAAGAAGAATTTTAACTATTTTGAACAAGCAAATATGACGAATTTCAGTGTTGATTCAGAGTTTCTCCAAAATTCAGCCGTTTCAGTTTTTTGCAAGATTTTTTTTATCACTTCAAAATCTGCCTTGAATGCCAAGCAAAGGTGACTTTATAGGCAAGGCATTAGGGCAGCTTAAAGAAGTCAGATTTGCAATTAGACCCTTTTTACATTTTCATTTTCACTTAGGTACCATTAGTGTAAAATTCAGAAGTTCAAAACTAGTTCCCAACCCAGCTTCCTAAAAGTTTTCTCAATCAGTTTTCAAAGATTCCCTAAGCCAATTTTCCCAAACTACCCCTCAAACCCATGAAAATTACTTTAGAATTTCAAATGGGTCAATTTGACCCAATGACTTAAACCAAATTGAACGGGCTGCACTTTGCAAATGGGTCGGAAACAACCCAAAGCCCAAACAATAAACTAACCCAACTAAATTCTATACGCATCTCGAAAAACAGAATAACACAAACACTGAGACGATTTCCACAATCAAAAATCTAAACTAAGTTACTGATTAATTAACAAAAATATGCAGGGAATTAACTAAGTTATTAAATCAAAACGACCTAATTAAATTAAACTAGGTGGTTAATACAAAAGAGTGAAAACCAGAATTTGAATATGCCATTAACACAAATCAAACAGACCAAGAAAATCAAAGGACAAGCTTTTACGATTTGAAAAAGAAACAAAGGGACCAAACAAACAGCAAACAATGTAAACTTAGAAAATTGGTCGAGTTTTCAGCCCGAGCAAGAAAAAATCTAACTAAAGAAAAGGAGAGAAAAAGAAGAGGAATAAGAGGTGTAATAACACAAAAATGAACAGAAAAAATGAAGGGAACTCACCGACTAGGTTTGAAATCGATACTGACATTCTGAGTTACCCTAAGACAATGTCAATCGCTTGTTCTTGGTCAAGAACAAGCGAACGTCATTATTTTGTGATAAAACAACCTTGAACGCTTAGGGATTTCGGAGAAAGTAGCCTTGCATGCACAGGTTCGATTTAGGCTTTTAGGGCATGAACTCAGATTTAATATTCGACGAGTTAGGCTACGATTCGAGGGTAAAGGGTTAAAGATTTGGTATGGGGAGACGGAGAGGGTTCTATGGTGTGAATTTTGGCCCACTTGGTGGTGGCGCCGCCACCGGAGGACGGTGGAATCATGGGGCGCCGCTAGAGTTGGCGTGGGATTATCTGAGGGTGAAGTGGATGAGAGAGACGGGTTTGGGGGGTAATGGGATTCAGACCTATTATACTAAACCCACCCCACTTCCGGACCGTTCGATCAAAGAAGATTAACGGTCTTGATCGCCTGCTGTTGAAACGGTGTCGTTTTGGATTGTTTGGCGAGGGGACCGGGTTGGACATGGGTTTGGGCTAGTATTGACGGGTATTTGTGGGAATTTAATTGGGCCTATTGGGAAGATTTAACTAAAAGCCCAAAATCTGATCACATTCCTTTCCTTTCCTTTCCTTTTTATTTCAAAATTCTTTTTCTTTTTCCAAAATTGAAAAATAACACCTAGATTAAATCCTAAACCAAATTATCCTACCAATTTAAATTAATTAACTCTAAATAATAATTACCACAACTAATTAAATACCAAATTAAAAGAAAAACTCCCAAAATTCGATACTCAAATTAAAATGCAAAAATGAGTTGTTTTTTTGTAATTTTTCCATTTTATAAAACAAACTGATTTACTAACTAATCTAAAAATGTAAAATTAAATCTTAAATTCAAATGAAATATATTTTTATATTTTTTTATAAAGTAAACAAAATAAACATGCGCAGACAAATGCAAGCAATAACAAAAAATGCCACGAAAATCCACGAAATTGCAAACAATGGAAAAAATTATTTTGTTTTGAATTTGTGGGAGTAATTCATACAGGGCAAAAATCACGTGCTCACAACCCCCATAAAGTGAATCATATTGAGACACTATAAAATATGGTTATGGAAATCACTTCAAATATTCCTCAATAAAACGTAAGCCCTAGCGGTAATGTATTATGTAAGAAGTTTCAAGTCTTCAAGTAAAGGATTATAGATCAACATTGAGGTGAATTAACAATGGTAAGATATAAGTTACAAAGTATGACATGAGATTAGGCCATGATTCATAAGACGAACGATAATGAAAGGGCATTAAAGGACTGAGATTTATACCTAAAGGGTAGCAACAAAAGTAACTGGGAACTTGGTAAGCATACCTCAGTAAAGGTAGAATGAAGCAAAAATTATGGTATATTATAACCCACGTAAATGCAGTAAAGTCATGTGAATGGTAACCAGATCTATGAAATAAGATATGACCATATTCGCAAGTTCTACAAAGTATCGAGCAACGGACTTGAGTATACCTATAGAGGCCCAGAGAGGCATCCTATTAAGCCTTGTATATACAAAGTAAGGCCTAGAGATTGACTAAAAGATAAAAGGAAAAAGGAAAGGTGAATCGCATAAGTTCACCAACAAAGCCAGGGTCATACAGGTTGCATGATAGGAGGTAACAGAAGTTGCAAGATTAGGAAGATTTCGACCACAAGTCATGATATGAGCAATAAGACTAAAGGGGGGGAATACCCTAGACTTTGGATTTATTCACAGAGCAACTGCTTAAATGGCAAGAAGAGTATTAATGTACTCACAAGAGCTATAAGTTACGAAAATGATAAGAGCATCAGTCAACATTCGAGGACAAATGTTCCAAAGGGGGGAATGATGTTACGCCCTGCAATATTACGTCAATATTACGTCCTGCAGTATTATATTACGACGATGTTATGCTCTGCAATAATATATTACGATGATGTTACCTTCTGCAGTAATATATTACGATGGTGTTACGTCATGCAGTATTAAGTTACGATAGTGTTGTACTCGGCAGTATTACATTACGGTGATGTTATGCTTCGCAGTAATAAGTTACGATAGTGTTGCACCCTGCAATATTTTACGTTAAATTTGTCGTAACGTAATTGACATCAGTCCAAGGAAAAGATTATCTGGAGATTATAAGGATTGTAAGTGATGAATAAATTCGTGAAGGTGAGAGGGAAAGCAAGTCGAAGAAAATGAATTTAGTTGAAATTTGGTATTTTGGGATAAAATACGGCCCGAGCTAAAATAATCGGTATTTATGGACTAGTACCATACAAGGTACTACATGACCATGATAGTAAGGTGTACAAGGTATGTTAAAAGAGAGTAGTATTTAATTAAGTTAAGTTAATTTTTAAATTATAAGGGTAATGGATTAATTATCGGGTAACAGGACATTACCCAGTTAACCAATAAGTGGATAGAAATTACACATGGCAAGAAGCCACAAAGACAAGAAGTGACTAAGTAGTCACTTATGCTTAGGTGGCAACCTAGGAATAATTGAAATGGATGACTAACCAAGTATCTAGTAAAATCTAAAATGAGTCAAAATGAATCCAAAACAATATTGTTCTTTCCAAACGTCAAAGAACAGAAACATTGTTCCTTTCAAATTCTCAAGGAACCAAAAAGGGAAACAACATTTTCCCCTCAAAGACTCAAGGAAACCAGAAACGTTTCTTCATTCCAAAATTAGAAATAGAAGAAAAATTTCATCCAAATTCATGCCAAGATTTCAATTGAAATCTCAAATTTCAACCATTAAGATTTAATTCCATTTTTTATCTTCAATACACAAAACATTAGAAGTAGAACAAATTCATCCAAGATTTCAAGAAATCCAAGTGTAAATTTCGTTGAAACAAGTATGTTAAGGCTATCCCTTCTTTCTTTTGGCATGATCCATACGATACGAACGAAACGTACAAATGCACAAATTCCATAAATGACTCTATTCATAGAAGTATTAGAGATATCTATGTTCTTGAATTTGCATGTGTCATAATATTTTATCATCTGTTCATGGGTCTCAGAAAAATATGAAAGTTAAAAAAAAGTTTACTTTATGATATTGCTCAAAGACAAAATGGTCTTATGATAATTCCGAAAGATTTTATTAACGTACTTTTCATGCATTCCATTCATGTGCATTGATCCATGACCAGACGGAGTTATATACGTGTATATATGTATGTATATATATGTTTATGGGATATGGGAAAGGTTATGGCATTATATACGCATCACCACTTGATCAGCTGGTATATGATGATGATATTACCCACAGTGGCTGAAATATGATTCAAGCGGCGTTATATACGCGTATATATATATATATATATTTGTATATGTATATGTATGTATATGGGATATGGGAAAAGTTATGGTATTATATACGCACCACCACCTGATCAGCTGGTATACGATGATGATTTTACCCACAGTGGCCGATATGATATGATGGGATGCCCTTAAAGGCTGATGATGTTATGAAACATGTACCTATGCACGGCATGACATTCATACGCATAAGCATGACGCTAAAAGTAATTTATGATTTACAAAGTTATTCAGACTTACAGGTTGAGTCATATACTCTATATTTCTTCCACGTCTCTTATGTATTTATTTATGTGCCTTACATACTCGGTACATTATTCGTACTGACGTCCCTTTTGCTTGGGGACATTGCGTTTCATGCCCGCAGGTCCCGATAGACAGGTTGAGAGCCCTCCAAGTAGGCTATCAGCTCAGTGGAAGATGTTGGTGCGCTCCATTTGCTTCGGAGATGCTCATTTGGTTAGTATGATTTAGACGTGTATTGTTTGGTATGGCGGAACTATGTCCCAACCTTTATGACATTTATGTACTCTTAGAGGCTTGTAGACATATGTCGTGTACATAAAAGATTGTACGGCCTTGTCGGCCTATGTTTTGAGTTTATAAAGGATCATGTTAGCCTATTAGGCCCGTATGTCATGTGTATATAATGATGTAATAAGAAAGATGCATTATGTTGGTACTCAGTTGAGTAAGGTACCGGGTGCCCGTCGCGGCCCATTGGTTTGGGTAGTGACAGATCGGGGAGGGGATTGTTGCAGACATTAGGTGAGGCTTCCTTCGCTTGTATGACCTTGTTGTCAATGAGTGTCTGGATCTCATCCTTTAATGTTCAGCACTCAGCAGTGGTGTGCCCTTTCATACTGGAGTGGTATGCATAGGTTTTGTTCGGATTGACCCATAGGGATGTATTTTCTAGCGCCACAACGGGAATAGGAGTGACGTAACCTGCAGCCTTTAACCTTTCATACAATTGGTCGATGGGCTCAGCAATGGCGGTGTATTGTCTGGGTGGATTGCGGTCAAAATTAGGTCTTGGTCTTGGATATTTTTGGTGAGTTGGTGGTGACTGAAAGTGGGATGGTTGGGAATTATAGGTATGATGGACAGTGGTTGGTTGGGAATATCTAGGAGATGAAGGTTGATATGTAGGTGGCAATGCTTGATATGTGGGTGGAGGTGTTTGATATGTAGGTGGAGGTGTTTGATAGGTGGGTGGAGGTGTTTGGTATGTGGGTAGGGGTGTTTGGTATGTGAGTGGAGTTTTTGGACCCTAGGCCACCATTACTGCCCCAACATCTCTTTTCTTCGATATGCCACCGTATTGGAGTGCCTTATTTGTGGCTTGTAGTGCCTCGAAATTTGTTACCATCCCGTTCTTTATTCATTCATCGATCCTTTCCCCGAGATTGATGATATCAAAGAATTTGTGGTATTCGATGACCATCAGCCTCTTATAATATTGTGGATCATGTGCTCTAATGAAGAATTTATTCATCTATTCTTCGTCCAAAGCGGGCCTGACCTTAGCGGCTTCCGACCTCCAACGAGTAGCATACTCACGGAAAGCTTCAGTAGGTTTCTTTTTGAGGTTCTGAATGTAGAAGATATCTGATGCATTTTTTGTGTTGAACCTGAACCAGTCCATGAAATCTGACACCATGCTTATCCAATTGGACTATTTCTTGGGATTCTGGCTGATATACCAAGACAACGTGTACCCAGTAAGGCTCCTCATAAAGAGCTTCATTCGAATCTTCTCATCTTTTCTAACCCCGACAAGCTTGTCACAGTAGGTCCTTAGGTGGACCCTGGGATCACATGTACCATCGAACATTTCGAACTTGGAAGGTTTGTACCCTTCTAGCAATTCAACATCGGGCTATATGCACAGATCCTCATAGTTAAACCTTCTATTCTTCTGTCACCTTCAACACCTTGAACTCGGCTTGTTAACTTCTTGAGTTCTTCGGCCATGTTCTTAATGAGCAGGTCCTTTTCGGAGGATTTCGGTGCATAGGAAATTGGCTGGATATAATGTGGTATAGTTTCCACGTATATGGGATTTCTCTAATGGGTATCAGGGTCTTGGGTATAGTGATGGTCATTGGTGGAGTTTTGTAGATCGGGAATGAATGGTGGTGTATTTTTGAGAGTATGGTAAGTGGTGGTTGGTGGGTACGGGATTGGTTGATGCTGTTGTGGTGAAGTTGGTATTGGCAATGGATTGATATTTTGTGGTGGAGTTGCGTATTGGTTTGGTATGGTAGGATTTTGCGGATGTTAGTTTTGTGTGTTTTGAGGAGGTGTTGGGTTCTTTGCATTCTGTTGGTGGATATCAGGGACATTGAGGGTGAGTGACAAGTTTGCCAAATTGCGGACCTGCTCAAGTTCTTCGTGCAGTTCTAGTATCTTTTGTTCAAGTCTCAAAACCAGGTCATTCGGGGCTGGAGTACTACGGCCATCGTAGGTCTTTGTGTTCTCAATGTTTTCCTTTCGGATTCCACTTAAGTCGTCCATCTTTGATGTCCCTCTGCTTTTTGTGTTGCTTGGAGGAGGAGGAGGTGGAAGGCCTCTAGATCTGGTATGATATGTTGAGGGCCAGTATGGATGAACCAACCTATGGGGATGGGAATAATAATAAAAAATAAACAAAAACAAAAAGGTAACAAGTTAGTGAAGATTCTGAAATGTTTGCAATATTTAAACACATATTGCGAGATATAAACTTGTATCCTAATTTAGGAGCCTCATTGTTCCCAAGGTAGTCCTAGTGACAAAAAATTTTGGAGAGCTTCAAATGTCGATAATGCTTCATTTGATAACATAAAAGTAGATGAATCCAAAAATTACACTAACATAATAAAAAAAACCAGTCACTACTGACACTTGGCCTTATAACAATTTAAGAAAAACAAGTAAATCTAATCTATTTGGTCCCAGAAGGACCTTCTCAGATTCGATCTTCCGGACTCCATCAAATAGATCTCCCAGCTCGAGCAGTTCAAGTAGCAAGTAGGTTCGGGCCAGATGTCCTCCCTCGGCTCCATCAGCATTCTGACAGTTTTCGATCCTTTTTATGACTTTGCCCTCCAGCTCCACTATTCCTCGCTCCAAGTATTCCAGTTTCCTGTTGGAAGTGACTGCCATCTTTTTCCATTCCTCAAGCAACTTCACATTCCTCTCATGTATCTCCTGATGCTCATTCTTAGAGTCGTGGATCCTCTTGTGCATCCTGTTGTATTTGACTTGGGCTTCAGCCTCCTCGTCTATGATTATGTTCCCTCGACCAGTCCTCGGTGTCACCATTCCTTTTAGATTGTCTTCCAACCATGCAGGGTTGAGAGGATCGCACCCCGCGTGATATCTTTCTGGCTCAACAGTGCTTTTCTCCACAATGATTTTGTAGTGCCACATGTGTTGAGCTTGGCACTTGTAAGGCATGTCATCGTCTTGGAAATCTGCCCTGAAATGACTCATCTTGACGACCCTTGGTACAACCTGTTTTCTGCCTGCTTGCCTCCAAACTCGCATAGGGACATATGGATATATCCCTCTCAACCCAATCAATACTAAATGTGGAGCATCCCTGGCCTGATAATGAACTCGTCAGTTTGAAACCATTCAACCATCCATTGCATCTGTTCCTCAGTCAGATTGTCAAAGAACCCTACCCATTCGCTGGCACTTTTCAGCTGAGCAAATCTGTCCGGAATGTAGGTCATATGCTTAGGGTGATGAAAAGCAATGTGGTCGTTCCAAGCCCTTCGCGGAAATTCTTGGCGATAGCGACCCTTTTAGAAATGCTCCAACAACCATAACTGCAGTAGTAAGTTGCAACCCTCGAAATGCTGGACCCCTCTTTGACAGTGCTCCAGGGCCCTATAGATATCAGCTATGATCATGGGGACTATAGTATATGTTCATCCATTAATTCCCTCCATCAGAGTTTTGGAAAGCATGGACAACCTAGTGTGGATTCTTCCCTTTTTCATTGGGAACACTATCAGCCGTAGAAAGCACACGGTGAACATGAACACTCTACGGTAGATGTGACCCAGTGAAGTGAGGGCGATCTCATCATGATAAGTGCGGAAAGACTTGTTGTGGCCATACCTCTCATAGAGATATTCGAAAGGTATGTAGGAGTCCTTCAAGCACACTAGGTCAACATTCTTTTTCAACCCCATCATCTTCAAAAATCCCTTACCTGTACGGTTTTCTAGCACCAAAAGCCCGAGATTGTCCCAAGTCAACCCTGTAAGTCCTCCTATTTCCTCTAGGAGTGGTGTCATTTCTATTTCACCGAAACGGAACACAACTCTTTCACTATCCCAGAATAGGGTAGCAGCCTCGATCAATTTTTAGTTTGGTTCAATATCTAGCAGGGATGGCAAGTTACTCAGGTACTTTTTCACATGCTTCTTGTCACTTGAGGAAAGATCTTCCCACCAATTTAGCAACAATGGAGGGATATTTCTAACCATACAGAATTTGGGGACCTCGTGCCTCATTCTTTTCAAAACAAAAGGGTTAGGCCTTACCCCCACCAGACTCGACAATTTATACATTTATGATCAGCATATCGGCATTTAGTTCTCTAAATTAATGCACAGAACGTGTTTGCGTCCGTAGGGATTATGCAAAACTCGATGGACTTTGGATAAGGCTTATCTTAAAGGATCATTATGTGGACAACGTAACTGATCTGACTAGGTTTGACCATGATGCATGCATAATTTAAACAAAGTAAGGTTTCTATGGGGTTTTAGACTGGTACCCTTAAGCGAACAACTTGATGGAGAAGGCACGGAACCGTCGACTGCACTGCTGATCGACTGGTTTTACTGCAAATAAGCCTTTCCGGATTTAAAGGTAGTAAATAGGAAGAGTGCAACCACTCATTAAAGCGTTCCTATAGGATTTGATATGCACAAGTGGAATATGATGCGTAGCATGATTTATGCAGCAAATAATAACATGTAAGCAAGTATTTTCACGTAGGAAAAATAAATATAGCATTTAAATAATTGAAAAGACAATTACAGAAAAGGGAAAACAAGTAGACAAGTCAGTTTTCATGGTAATAAAGGAATCATAAATGCTTGAAAAATAGACAGTTAAATTCAGATAAGGGAGCAGGATACGGGATAAGTATGCTTGGACTAATTCGTAAAAGACAAGTTCATTATGGTAAGAGCCTAAAATATCCCCAGTAGAGTCGCCATGTTGTCGTGCCCCCTTTTTTCCTCCTCGGAGAAAGTCCGGGATTCGACATTCACGGGGTGTATGACTCATTTCCTTTTGGGAATTGGGTATTTGAAGAGTCACCACCTAACGGATTATGGTGCGTTAGGGCACCTAGAGTGATTAACTCTTGGGTTGGTTTGCATTACCAGAGATTAGGGTAAGGGCTTGAAGTAAACTTGAGGGGAAGGTGTTAGGCATCCCTCTTGGTCCACAACGGTGGGTCCCGCCCGAACTTATATTCACAAATTAGTCCATGAAGAAATAAACAGTTGAATCAAATAAGTTGCAAGTAAAGCACGTTGGATAGTTCAAGTAGTAAGATAAAGGTTTGAACAAGTTGTAAAAGACGAAAGTTTTAAATAAAGAGAGGGTTTGGTAGAGAGGGGTCCTAGGTTGTTGGTCCTATAGGATCACCCGACGCAATATCCGGTAAACACTCCTCGATGAGGGGCTACACATGACATTAACGTGTAGTCATCATATCCCACATCTACCCTTACCATCCCCTTATTGGTCATGCAAAGCGAGTGTTTAATCACTGATACCTATTGCATGCTGCTACCCGACCCTTCTTAATGGTCCTGGGGGGAGTTAGGACCTCTACCTACCGGTAGTTTTAAACATACCCCTAAGGTTTAGAAAGGCGAAAACTCTAAGGTGACAATAAAAACATTTAGGACTTCCACATAATGGGAGAAATTAAGAGGCTCACAGTTTCCTCCTCAAACAAACATTCAAGCAGCACGACTCAAATACAGTTAAGGTCTTTATTAATCAATGTCCTAAAGCAGGATATCTAAGTGACTATGCAGAAACAGACCAAACTTTTTATGCCCAGAAGTTATAACCTAGTAGTTGCCTAGGGATTCCTTTTTTAAAAGCTTATTAGAATCAGAAATGCTAAGCGACAGAGACAGCTTCAGGAAAATGCAGTTTTGAAAACGCCCTAAGGCTTGCCTATATGCAGAATATTGCAGAAACAAACAGGTTTTTGAGATAGACTTCTTTAATACCTATAGGCATGATATCTAATGAGATTAAAGCAATTTTTATTTATTAGGATAATTAGACTATCATATAGAATTGCGAGTAGAGATCCCTATAGGCATGGTATCTAGGTGTATTACTGATTTTAATCCATTTACAGCAATATACAGGAGTACTCGTTAAAACTGAACTGGAGTTGAATCCTATAGGCATAGCATCTACTAATTCGAGACATAATTGTTTGGAACCTATAAACATGGTTTCTAACATGACCAAATGCAGAACCTTATGAACATGATTTCTACTTGATGCAAATAAAATTGGAAGTGAAATTCTATAGGGATAATTCCTACTAGGTAAAGCAATCAGATTCAAAAGAGCAAACCAATGATCATGCTTTCTACTTATGTAAATAGTCAGACTTCAAAAATAAGGTCCTAAGTGCATGATTTCTACCCATATTACCCTTTAAAGTATGCATCTACCCACCTTTTTACTAAATACCCCAAATATCTATTTACAAATTATTACAGACCAATGAATGAATTACATAAGTAAAATAGAAAATCAAAAAGCTATTCTATAGAGAGCCTGGAATTAGGCCCAAGTTTCCCAAAGCCTCCAATGGACTCACAAGCCTCATTTACATAGACAAATCAGAGTCTAGGTGCATCTAAGTTCCTTAAGGGTCTCAAGGACCCCGGACAATGCTTACACCTAGACTTAGAAACCAATAATTGAACCAGTGTAGTGTGGAATGGCCAGCCTTGGTATGCCAGAGTTCAGAGGGCTCTCAAGAGGATCCTAAGGCAGTACGCATACTAGAGGGGGCAGAACTTATTGACTAAGAGTAAAGTGAGAGTGCAGGACACAAGTTGAAAAAGGTTTATTAGAGACTGTTTTGAAAGCAATTAGTAAAGCAACAAAGGTTGTTTGAAAAGAGGTTGGAGTGGTAAACAAAGTCTAGCACTTCAGGATAGGATCATACACATAATCCAAATGAATTCAGTAGTCACACAGGGGTCAAGAGGTTTGGGGATACACAGACATTTGACTACAAACACATAACCCCAGCAAAGATCTTAGGACTGGTTTGGACATGCTCAGAAATAGTTGACACTGGCATAATCACAAACCAGTCATGGAGAACATAAACACATAGAGGGGGATAGGGATTTGGGATTCATAAGATGGTAAGTACACAGTAGGTAATCGACAAGGCATGCTTTGAAACACACACAATGGAATGCATTAACCTAAAGGGAATGGGAGACATAATAACATGCTGATAAAGTAACTTAACTACAAGTTCCACAATAGAACCACAAGTAGAAGCAGACTAGAAATAAGAGAAACTGAAACAATAAGAGAAGCATGTTGTTGTTGAGGCATTAAATTAAAACTAGGACATACCAGTGAAGAGAGAAGTAAGCAGAATGAAAGAACAAGAGATAATAGATGATTAGCCTTAGCTTGCAGCCGGCTAATAGCAGCAAATTGCACAAGAGAGAGGGGAAAGCAGAGATTTTTAGTAAGAGAGGTAGTTTTGAACACCAAAAGTTCGTGTTTGTTAATGAAAGACTTAGGGTATTTATAGTTGAAAGTAGGTAGTGAAATAAGGTAAGAATCATAGTAGTATAATAATTAAAGAACTCAGAATCAATCAATTAGAGAATAAAGGAAGTACTCCCTTAAGTTAAGGGAACCAAATCAAATGGGAAGATTCAGAATCATATAAGGCAAGAAGAAAAATCAGTGCATGACTAAATAAGGAAGGAGTCAAGGTTCAGTAAGCATAGAGTAGTCGATTAGGACTAAATTCATAAAACTTTAATTAAGGACACAACTCAGTAGAAATAAAGTATCATAGCAAATATGGTAATGAAATTAGTCAGCTAAAGCAGACGGGGTAAAGCTTTTAGGGTTTTTAAAAGAAAATCTTTCAATCACCATCAATTAAGGAAATCAGAATCAATCAAGAGGGAGTCATGATTCTATATTTTCAACATATAAATAGAGAAGATCAAACAGACGTAGCAAATAGGCAATGTTAGCCATATTGACAGAAAGAAGAAAGAGATGAACAAACAAAAATGAGCATAGTCATACAGAAGTAACATAAGTAGGCTAAGGATTCAGTAAAACACATTCAAAGCATGGTAACCACGGAAGATTAACAAGAATCAAGCAAACAGACTAACACATAGAACCAAAGAAAAGAAAATCTTAGAAATTAGGGCTTTAGACATAGGCAAATTAAAAATAAGTAAGAGCATAAGGTCGGTCAAAATAAGCAAGGAAAGTGGTTTAATCATAAAGAAAATCGGTCAAAACAAGTGTAGAAAGAAGCCCCAAGAAACCCTAATTTGTAAAGAAAGTAAAATGGTTTGAAGTAGAGGATCTTTCAGAAGAAGTTCGAAAATAGTGCAATGCATAGGAAGAAACAGACTTAAAGCATAAAAATAGCACAGATCTGAGAGATTCAGACGAGAGTTAGGGTTTCAAAAGAAACCCAAATGAAAATCGAAAGAACTTGTTGTAAACTTCACCGACCGTAACATATAAGTGTGATTTTTCCCAAAATCACACCGGAGAAGCCATGAGTAACAGAAACCCTAGATCCAAATCGGCATGTCCCAGGACCCTTGAAGGCCTTAGAGATGATGAGCACGGTGGTGGAGTGACCATTGGAGGCTTGGGGTTGAAAGGTAGTCGCTGGAGATGACCAGAGAAGGAGGCGGCAGTTGAAAAGTGATTAGGGTTAGGTTGAGAGAGAAGAGAGACGAGAGCATCTTAAGGCGGCGAGTTTAGAAAAGTGATTAGGGTTAGGGGGTCTTTAGGATTAAAAAAGGAAAGAACAAAGGAGGGTCGTTGATCTTTTAGATCAACGGCCAGGATCTGATGGGTTTGGATCGGGTAGGAAGTATTTGGGGCCTGGGTCGGGTTATTTAATAGGAGATTGGGCTGGGGAGGGGTCCGAAATTAGGCTAAAATTGAAAGCCAAATTTAGCTATTATTTAAATAGCCAATTTTTTCTATTTTAATTTATAAAAAATAATAGATAATTTTTGGAAAATAATTTAAGGTTCAAAAATGATTTAAAATATATAATTAACATTTTAAAAATATAGGGACTAATTTTATGCATATAAAATATAATTGTACCTTAAAATGGGCTAACATTGCAATTACGTGCAATTTAGCTTAAAAATACTAAATGTAATTATAAAAATGCATAAAAATTATATCGGTCGTATTATGGAATAAGTATAGAAATTGAATAAATAAATCATTATAACAATGATTTTGGAAATAATTATTGGGGATTTTATGAATAAAATGAGAGAAAATAAATCAATTTAAACCCTTAAAATTATGTAAAAATTATAAAAACCTTGTGCATGCTTATATATGCATATATATGCTATTTTGAAGGTATTTATGCATATTTAAAATATATAGGAAAAATTGAGTATCAACAATCACACCCTTCATGGATGAAATCCGGAGCAACACCCTCTCTCTGACCATGAATACAACATCACGAACCCTTCGGTCGGCATAACTCTTCTACCTACACTGAGCTGTGCGAAGTCGATCTTGAATAATATTGACCATGTCCAAGGAATCTTGTACCAAACCTGTACCCAACAATCGAGCCTCCCCCGGCTCGAACCATCTAACTAGCTTTCGGCACTGCCTCTCGTATAATACCTCATAGGGAGCCATATGAATGCTCGACTGGTAGCTTTTGTTGTAGGCAAATTCTGCAAGTGGAAAGAACTGATCCCAAGAACCCCCAAAATCTATAACACAAGCACGGAGCATATCCTCCAATATTTGAATAGTGTGCTCAGACTGTCCGTCCATCTGAGGATGAAATGTTATGCCAACTCAACCTGAATGCCCAACTCATGTTGTACTACCCTCCAGAAGTGGGAGGTAAACTGCGTTCCTCGATCAGAAATGATAGATACGGGTACACCGTGAAGACGAACGATCTCGCAGATGTAAATCTCAACCAACCACTCTGAAGAATAGGTAATTGTCATAGGAATGAAATGTGCTGACTTGGTGAGCCTGTCCACAATAACCCATACTGCATCAAACTTCTTCTGAGTCCGCGGGAGTCTAACAATAAAATCCATAGTGATACGCTCCCACTTCCACTCAGGAATCTCTAACTTTTGAAGCAAACCACCAGGCCTCTTATGCTCGTACTTTACTTGCTAACAATTTAGACACCGAGCTACATATGCAACTATATCCTTCTTCATCCTCCTCCACCAATAATGCTGTCGCAAGTCCTGATACATCTTGGCAGCACCCAAGTGAATAGGATACCGGGAACTGTGGGCCTCCTCAAGAATAAACTCATGAAGTCCATCTACATTGGGCACACAAACACGAACCTGCATCCTCAAAACTCCATCATCTCCAACAGTAACCTAATTGGCACCACAGTGTCGCACTATGTCCCTAAGGACAAGTAAATAAGGGTCATCATACTATCACTCCCTGATGTGCTCAACAAGGAAGACCGAGCAACTGTACAAGCTAGAACACGACTGGGCTCTGAAACATCCAACCTCACGAACTGATTTGCTAGAGCCTGAACATCTGATGCAAGCGGTCTCTCACCGACTGGAATGTACGCTAGGCTTCCCATACTCACTGCCTTTCTACTTAAAGCATCGACCACCATATTGGCCTTCCCAGAATGATACAAGATGGTGATATCATAGTCTTTTAAAAGTTCCAACCACCTCTTTTGCCTCAAATTGAGATCCGTATGTTTGAGCAAATACTGCAGGCTCCAATGATCCGTGAATACCTCACGCGACACGCCGTAAATATAGTGCCTTCAAATCTTCAGCGCATGAATAATGGATGCCAACTCTAAGTCATTAACAGGGTAATTCTTCTCGTGAACCTTCAACTGTCGTGACGCATATGCAATCACCCTTTCATCCTGCATCAATACTGCACGAAGCCTAATATGAGATGCATCACAATACACCGTGTAAGATCCTGAACTTGTGGGCAACACCAACTCTAGTGCCGTAGTCAAAGCAGTCTTGAACTTCTGAAAGCTCGCCTCACACTCGTTTGACCATCTGAACATGGCACCCTTCTGGGTCAACCTAGTCAATGGGGCTGCTATAGATGAAAACCCCTCCACAAACTGACGGTAATAACCCGCCAAACCCAAGAAACTCCGGATCTCCGTAGCTGAAGTGGGTCTAGGCCAGTTCTGAATTGCCTCAATCTTCTTAGGATCCACCTGAATGTCCTCTACCGATACAACGTGCCTCAAGAAAGCGATTGAGTCCAACCAAAACTCGCACTTTGAAAACTTGGCATATAACTGGCAATCTCTCAAAGTTTGAAGTACAATTCGAAGATACTGCTCATGCTCCTCTCGGATACGGGAGTAGATCAAGATATCATCAATAAACACAATCACAAAGGAATCCAAATAGGGATTGAACACCCGGTTTATCAAATCCATAAATGTTGTTGGGGCATTTGTCAGCCCAAATGACATCACTAGAAACTCATAATGCCCATACCGAGTCCGAAAAGTTGTCTTAGGGACATCGGATGCCTTAATCCTCAACTGATGGTAGCCAGACCTAAAATCAATCTTTGAAAACACATTGGCACCCTGAAGCTGATCAAATAAGTCATCAATCCTAGGCAATGGATACTTGTTCTTGATGGTGACTTTGTTCAACTACCGGTAATTTATGCACATCCTCATCGATCCATCTTTCTTCTTCACAAACAACACAGGCGCACCCCAGGGCGAGACACTAGGTCTAGTGAAGCCTTTATCAAGTAAATCTTGCAATTGTTCCTTCAATTCTTTCAACTCTAGCGGGGGTATATGGTATGGTAAAATAGAAATGGGCTGAGTGCCCAGAGCCAAATCAATGCAGAAGTCAATATCTCTATCGGGTGGTATCCCCGGCATATCTGCAAGAAACACCTCTAGAAACTCATGAACAACTGGTACTGAATCCATGGAAGGAAACTCCCCACTAGAATCGCGGACATAAGCCAAATAAGCTAGACACCCCGTCTCGACCATATGTTGAGCCTTCTGATAAGAGATAACCATGTTGGTAGAATGGCCAAGAGACCCCCTACATCTAATCGAGGTAACCCTGGCAAGGCTAAGGTCATCGTCTTGGCGTGACAATCCAATATAGCATGATAAGGTGACAACTAGTCCATACCTAAAATGACATCAAAATCTACCATATCAAGAAGTAGGAGATCTATTCTAGTCTCGAGACTCCCAATGGTAACCACACATGAACGATAGACATGATCTACAGCAATAGAATCTCCCACAGGTGTGGACACATACGTATGAGCACTCAAAGAATAACGAAGCATAACCAGATATGAAGCAAAATAGGATGACACGTAGGAATAAGTAGAGCCTGGATCAAATAGAATTGAAGCATCTCTATGGAAAACTGGAATAATACATGTGATAACAACGTCAAATGACTTAGCCTCAAGCCTAGCTGGGAAGGTATAGTATCGGGGCTGGGCCCAACCACTCTAAACTACATCTCTAGGACGGGCCCTAGCTAGCTGGCCTCCACCTCTAGCGGCCTGACCACCACCTTTAATGGTCTGACCTCCACCTCTAGCTGCCTGATCCCTACCTCTAGCTGGATGAGCAAGCGGTGAAGCACCCAATGTCGGGACCATGGCACGAGAACCTTGATACTGTGAGTTGCCCGGTGCCTGACGGCCTCGGATCACCACAAGTATAATAGGACCTCGAATGTTGTGACTAATGACCCTGAAACTGACCCTAACGACCTGAGTAACCATCCTAAAAGCTCTAGAGCGGAGGTGCACTAATAGAAGCTGGTGGTGCACTGTAGGCTAGTTGGTTGGAATGAGACATATGAGGGTCGCGACCACCTGAAACACTGTGGGATGCCTGGAGCGCTGAATGGGAGGATGACCTCTACCAAAAGTACCCCTGCCTCCAGGCGAGGCACCACTGAACCCACCAGAATGATGAGGCCTCTTATCAAACCCCTGCCCTCTCTTCTGTGCAAGAATCATCTCGATCTGCCTGGAGACATTAGCAGCCATCTGAAAGGAAATCTCACCCTCGGTCTCCTTGGCCATCTGTAGCCTAATAGGATGAGTGACTCCACCAATAAACCTCCTCACCCTCTTTCTCTCTCTCGGTAGGAAGAAGAAGAATAGCATGATGGGCTAGATCTACAAAACGAGTCTCGTACTGAGTAACAGTCATACTACCGTGCTGAAGACGCTCAAACTGCATGCGGTAGTCCTTTCTCAGTGTGATAGGGAGGAACTTCTCTAGAAATAACTGAGAGAGTTGGTCCCAAGTAAGAGCAGGCGACCCAGCTGGTCTGGTCGATACAAAATCCTTCCACCACCTCTTGGCGAAACCCGTCATCTAAAACACTGTAAAATCGACCCTATTCGTCTCAACTATACCCATGTTCCGCAGCACCTTATGCAAGCGGTCAAGATAATCCTATGGGTCCTCAGAAGGTGCACCACTGAAGTGAACTAGGAAGAGCTTCGTGAACTTGTCCAATCTCTATAAGCCATCAGAAGACATGGCGGGTCGATCACCGGCCTATGCCGCAACAACCGGCTGAACTACCCCAACTGGCAGGGTTGCTGGAGTCTAATACTGGTGAGCCATCTGCTCCGGAGTGTGAGTAGTGGGAGTCTGTGCTCCTCCCCCAGCCTGAGAGACGGATGGTTCCATAGGAAATGTACCGGCCTGGTCCACACTCTCCATAAGGCCCACCAAACAAACTAGAGTGTCCTGAAGCACTGAGGTGGCGACGAACCCCTCCGGGACCTAAGCTTGTCCAACAGGTACAGTCTAAGCTGGAACCTCCTCATCAAAATCCACTAGAGGCTCCATTGTTGGTGCTTCTGCTCCGCCTCGACCTTTGATGCGACATCGGCCTCGACCTCTGCCCCTTGTAGAAACTTCCACTAGGGGCTCCGGCTTCTGTCTGGCAGAAGATGAAGTACGTGTTCTCGTCATCTGTGGGAGGACAAGAATGGAAGTTTTCAATTAGCAATGATAGAATAAAATCACACGACAAAGAAGAATAGAAGTGAAATATGTTCCTAAACTTCATAGCCTCTAGAAGACAAGTACAGACGTCTCCGTATCGATCCTCTAGACTATACTAGCCTGCTCGTAACTTGTGAGACCCAGACAACCTAGTGCTCTGATACCAACTTGTCACGATCCGAAATTTTAACTTTGGGGACCGTGATGGCGCCTAACATTTCACTTGATAGGCAAGCCAATGTTAGAGGATCTTCAAGCCAGTTTTAATCAATTCAAATAAGTAAAATCAATTAAACCGAAATAAAACCAATACGGAATGCGGAATGACATAAAAAACCAATGATATCAAGTACAACTCGGATCTGGAGTCACAAGTGCACGAGCTTCTAGAGTTTCTACAAGCAGGGTTTAAAATAAGTACAACCATCTCGAATAAAAAAGAATAGTAAATATGGGGAAAGTGGAAGGGGACTTCAAGGTCTACGGACCCCAGCAGATCTACATCGAGTCTCCAAATGCTAATATGAGCTGAAACGTCTCACGGACAGCTGGGACCAGTACCAAAATCTGTACAAGAAGTGCAGAGTAACAACTGACCCAATGTACTCCGTAAGTGTCGAGTCTAACCTCGACGAGGTAGTGATGAGGCTATGACAGGACAACCACGTAAATAAACCTGTGCAGATAACAATATACGCAAAACATAATAACAAATAAGGCTAAACATGTACTATTTGGAGGGATATGCGAATGGGGTACCATATATGATAACTACAGCAGGGAATGATAACAAGAAACAGTCAATAAGCCTTTAACTAGTAAAATGAATAAACATAATGAATAAAATTACACGACATCACCCTTTCTACTTTTAGTTTCAAACTCACTATGAAACAATATTAACAGCACGACATCACCTTTCGTGCTTTTACTCTCAATTTCATCATGAATCAATAGATACGGCACGGCATCACCCTTCGTGCATTAACTCTCAAATATGGCACCGCATCACCCTTCGTGCATTAACTCTCAAATATGGCACGACATCACCTTTTGTGCTTAACTCTCAAATATGGCACGACATCACCTTTCGTGCATTAACACTCTCCCTTACCAAATAACAATGAATATATAACAATAGGGAGATAGAATAAACAAGGACAAACCTTACATCAATAGTGGTTCCACAATACTAATCTCAACTTCAGAAACAATACTCAGTTATCACAGATAACCCATAAATATGGAAAGAACGATCAATTTAGTAATTAACTAGTCTAAGCATAGATATCATGATCAAAGAAAATAATAAATTACAAAAAACAAGACCCACCTGCATGCTTTAACCCAATAACAATGCATAAGTACTCGTCACCTCACATATACGTTCTACCCAATATTTAAACAAGTAGCAAATAGGCAAACAAGTCTCAATCCCTCAAGTCAGGGTTAACCACGACACTTACCTCGCTCCAAAGATCAACTCAAAGCTCAATCATAGCTTTACCTTTCAAACAAGCCTCCGAACCAACAAAATCTGACAAATTATCAACCAAATGATTCAAAATAACCCTTAGGAACTACCCACGATTGCAAAAGATTAAATTTAGGTCATTATTGAAAAAGTCAACAAAAGTCAACCCCCGAGCCCGCTTGGTCCAAACCCGAAATTCGTACCGAAACCAGATTACCCATGCAACACCGATCCCGGTTGTTTTGAAATTCGACCTTAATTTGAGGTCTAAATTCCAATTTTACAAAAATCCCTAATTTTATCCAAACCCCCAATTTTCACCATGAAAATCCTGGATTTTAGGTTGAAATCTTATGAAATGTAATGGAAGATTGAAAGAAAATAGGTTAGAATCACTTATCAATGAATTGGGAAAGAAGGGCTCTTGGGAAAATCGCCTCTAGGAAGAAGGGCTCTTAGAAAAATCGCCTCTGGGCCATACAGCAAATGCGATCCAATTGATCGCAAATGCGAACAAGTTTCCCCAGTCCCACTTCGCAATTGCGAAGTAATTATTCGCAAATGCGAACCTGTGGTGCCCAGCTATTCTTCGCAATTGCAAGGAAATAGCTTGCAATTGCGAACCTGACAATTAGCCTGCCACATCGCAAATGCGAAGTCTGACCTCGCAGTTGCGAGATCTGATGCCTGCACCAGAACTGAAGAACGCCGGCTACATTTCTAAGTCCAAACTCACTCCATGCCCTATTTGAAACTCACCCGAGCCCTCGGGGCTCCAAACCAAACATGCACACAAGTTCAAAATATCATACAAACTTGCTCGCACGATCAAATCGCTAAAATAACACCTAGAACTATGAATCGAACACCAAATCAAATGAAATTTTTAAGAAAATTGCAGAACTTCTATTTTAACAAGTGTACGTCCGAATCACGTCAAACCAACTCCGTTTCTCACCAAATTTGACAGACAAGTCATAAATATGGTAACGGACCTATACTGAGTTCCGAAACCAAAATACAGACCCGTATCAATAAATTCAAACATTGGTCAAACCTTTAGATTCATCAAGCCTTTAAACTTTCAAATTCGACAAAAAGCGATAACTCGAGTTAGGGACCTCCGAATTCGATTCCGGGCATAAACTCAAGTCCCAAATCACGATACGGACCGGGACCGTCAAAATACGGATCTGGGTCCGTTTGCTCAAAACATTGAGCGAAGTCAACTCAAATGGATTTTTAAGGTAAAATTTCATATTTTATCAATTTTTAATATAAAAGCCTTCCGGAAAAATATCCGGACTGTGCATGCAAATCGAAAAAGACTTAAAAAAGCTATTAGATGCTTCAAAACACAGATTTAAAGTTTAAAACTCTAGATGACCTATCGGGTCATCACATATATAGATTAGATCAAAACTTTTACAAGCATTTGCATGATATTGCAGCTAATTTAGGTTGACCGTGTAAACATATACATTGAAGAACGCACACAAATTAAACTCAATGAATTGATTAAACAAATAAGCACGTTGAAAATAAAGTAATAAAATAAATAAGCCAACCCAAACAGCGTAGCACACAAACCAAAAGGTTGACTTTTGACCAGCCGTGGCCTTAATTAGTGGTTCCCCACTTATTCTTTCTTGAGATCTGCAGCTCACACGTATTCCATTTTCTATCATCCTATTCCAAATTCCATTCTTTTTAGCTCCCTTTTTGTCCAAATTTCATAGTTCAATTCAAGTATATAAACATTTCTCTTATTCTGATGCATTCAGCAGGTTATTTCAACATAATTTTCTGGTTTCTTGTTATTGTTGTGATTGGATCTGAATCGATTACTTCAGACTCATATGCAAAAAACTCACTTAATTCCTTACTTCAGCAATATGCATTCAGGGAATTAAGGTGGCCAAGAGCCAGAACTGGTGTTCCTTATGATGCAATTGTCCCTTGCAACTTGACAGGAATTAGAATTTCAGCCTTGATGCTTAGACGACACAACTTGAAACGGAAAATCTATGGCTACTATAGAGAATTTTTTATCCCATCTGGTATCATTGAGGAGCCTTATGCAAGGAAACTTGTTCTGGTTTACCAAAACTTGGCTAATTGGTCCTCTTTTTATTATCCTTTGCCTGGTTACACTTATCTAACTCCGCTTTTGGGTATCTTGGCTTATGATGCTTATGATTTGTATGCCAAAAATGTACCCGAATTGGATATAATAGCACTCAAAGATCCTATCACCATCAGGTTTCCTTATGTGCAGCCTGCTCCAGAGGGGTCTTTGCCCAAATGCGTTTATTTCTACTCGAATAATTGGGTCGAATTTCGCGATGTCACAGATGGAAATATTTGTGAGACCAGAATACAAGGCCATTTTGCTATAGTTGCTGAGGTGAAAGTTGCTCCAAGTCCTCCTCCTGCTTCTCCAAGTCCTTCTCCTACATCTGATAAAATTGCTCCGAGTCCTTCTTCTACAGCTGGTGGAATGTCTCCGAGTCCTTCTCCTACAGCTGGTGGAATTGCTCCGAGTTCTTCTCCTACAACTGATAATATTGCCCCGAGTCCTTCTCCCACAACTGATAATATTGCCCCGAGTCCCTCTCCTACAGATGATGGAATTGCCCCGAGTCCTTCTCCTACAGCTGGTGGAATTGCCCCGAGTCCTTCTCCCACAGCTGATGGAATTGCCCCGAGTCCTTCTGATAATATTGCTCCGACTCCTTCTCCCACAGCTGGTAGAATTGCGCCGAGTCCTTCTCCCACAGCTGGTGGAACTGCCCCGAGTCCTTCTCCCACAGCTGATGGAATTTCCCCGAGTCCTTCTCCTACTGCCGATGATCATAATCATCAAAAGTTCAACTCTAAAATGTGGACTATTTCATCGGTATTTCTAATATTAGCTCTCTCGGGAATATTGGTTGTTATTGTAAAAAAGTATGGATTATTGGAAATAAGGGAGAGGTTGTATGATTCAGCAGGAGTTGTCGAGCCCTTGTTAGAGAACACAGAGGCGCCATTGCCCTTGGAAGCTCCAACTAGACCATTGTCGTAGAATCATTACGTGCTTATCGACAAGTTTGGTGCGCATGCACCCATCCTCTCAAACAAAGCTCAATGTATATATGATGATATTATTGACTCATAGATTACGTGGGAACCCATGGGTAAAATGTACATGTGGTGCACTGTGAAAATATCCTTGATGGCTTGTTGCTGAAAGTTATCAGAACCAATTTAGTTTCAATAATAGTAAAGTAGGTTTGGATGTTAATTGTAATTGTTTTCATCTGAATCTATATAGAATCATTTGTCCCTGTACTACTCAAAAATCAGGGACAATATGTTTTAGCACCTATGTTTTATATTAGCACATATGTTGACTCTAAAATTCAGTTATTTAGTATGTAACTTTGACTAGTCATTGCCTCAATAAAACATCAATGCGTACATCCTGGAAGATGGAAAGTTTAAACATTGCACTCATACACGCTCTGCTGAAGTACGCTACAGACTCAGCCAATCTTAAAAGTAGAGTGGACAACTGATATACCTTGAATCTCGCGTGCAATTATCATATTTCTAGTTAAGAAGTACAGTAATCATTCATTTATAATTTTTTTGAGAGTGAGAGCTGTGATCGACAAAAGAAGATATCTCTATTGAAATGATTTTTGATAAAGAAGAATATTTTACTTAACCATTCTAAGTACTCTAGGTGGTGACACAAATTTGAACTTGCTTAATTTTGGAAACAAAATAATAAAAAATTGCAGAAATGCAAAAAGTAGTCTAAAAATTACTGCCAAAATTAAGGGCATCAATGGTTCAACTGATGAATCGGAAAAACTTAAATTTCTTTTCAAATAAAGTTTCATGTTTTTTTAAAATCATTTCTCGAATGGATTATTTCTCTCTCGGGAGAACATTAAGGGGCTAAATGCCCCTAATAAGCAAAAGGAGGTGAAACTCCTTTGCAATGAGGAAAAAGTAGGCTTGATTGGCCTATTAGAAACTAAAATAAAAAAGGAAAAGATGGAGGGAATAGCAGATAAATTGTTCACAGGGTGGCAGTATATTACTAATTTGGATTGTCACTATAATGGAAGAATCTGGGTTACTTGGAGGCCTGATTACTACCAGATTGTGTTGAAACACAAGTCAGCTCAATTGATTACTTGTGAAGTGTTGAGTATTCCACTTCAGTTATCTTTTGAGGTAACATTTATGTATGCTTTTAATACAAAAGAGGAGAGAAGAAGTTTGTGGGAGGACTTAGTCATTTATAGCAGGACATGCAAAAAGCCTTGGTTGGTTATGAGGGATTTTAACTCAATACTGAGTGCTGAGGATAGAATTGGAGGAAATGAAGTGACTTGGGCTGATGTGGTGGATTTCAATAACTGTGTAATGGAATGTGGTTTGATGGAGCTCCCTGCACAGGGTAACAAATATACTTGGAGTGACAAACATGATGAGTAAAGAATATTTTCAAAAATTGATTGGATATTAATGAATGAAGAATGGTTTGACAATATGCCTAATTGTGCAGCTAGATTCTTGCCAGAAGGAATAAGTGATCACTGTCCGGCCAAAGTGTTCTTAACCAATGAGAGACACAGAGTCAGAAGATCTTTCCAATATTGCAATGTGTGGTCTCAACATCCACAATTCTTATCTATAGTGAGTGAAGGTTGGAACTGTAATATAGAAGGCTGCAAAATATTTGCCATTGTTAAGAAGCTGAAAGCACTAAAGAGGAAGCTAAAAGCCTTGAACTCTCCGGCTTTTCATAATATAGTTACCGAAGCAAACGAAAACAGGATAGTACTAAAGCAGGCACAAGCTCAACTCTAAAGGAGACCATTAAATATAGTGTATCAACAAGCAGAAAAGGAAGCTTACCACAAATATAGGCAAGCTTCATATTTACCTGAAGTTTATCTTCAACAAAGAAGCAAGGCAACATGGATCAAACTGGGTGATGACAACACTAGATACTTTTATTCAGTCATCAAGCATCGGAAATTAAAGCAAGCAACCATACAACTTAGAGACAGTAGTGGCAATTGGCAAACTGACCCTGATACTATAGCCGAAATGTTTGTTGAGTATTATGAAGAAATGCTAAGGAAGAAGCCACATGGTAGGATCAATGTAGTTAAAGGGATACTAGACAATGGTCCATTACTATCAGTGAACGAGCAATTGGAGATGATGAAGCCATTCAATAAGAAAGATGTTAAACAGGTTGTGTTTCAAATTGACAGCAATAAGAGCCCTGGACCTGATGGCTATGGTAGTGGATTTTATAAATCAGCTTGGTCAATAATAGGAAGCGATGTTTCTACTGCTGTGCTAGAATTTTTCCAAAATGGGAAGCTGTTGAGGCAAATAAACTCAACCAATATAGCATTAGTCCCTAAGGTGGAAGTTCCAGAAGATGCAACTCAGTATAGACCTATTGCTTGCTGCAATGTCATACTCCCTCCGTTCCAATTTATGTGAACCTGTTTGACTGGGCACAGAGTTTAAGTAAAAAATGAAGACTTTTGGAATTTGTGGTCCTAAACAAGTCCAAATGGGGCCCAAAATATTTGTGTGGTTATAAAAGCTTCTCATTAAGGGTAAAGTTGTAACTTTAAGCTAAATTGTTACCAAATTTAGAAAGGGTTCATTCTTTTTGGAACGGACCAAAAAAGAAATAAGTTCACATAAACTGGAACAGAGGGAGTATATAAGTACATCTTCAAAATGACTGTGAGAGATTAAAACCAGCACTGAACCATATAGTGTCAGACAGTCAATCAGCTTTTGTTCAGGGTAGATCTATGATGCATAATGTGCTAATTTATCATGACCTGCTAAGACACTACAATAGGAAAACATCTCCAAGATGCCTAATGAAGATAGATCTTAGGAAAGCTTATGGTATGGTGAGTTGGGAATTTTTGGAGGAAGCATTGATAGGCTTTGGGTTCCCTAACAGATTTATACAATGGATTATGGTATGTGTGACTACCACTATGTTCACAATAAAGATAAATGGAGAAGGACATGGTTATTTTGCAGGAAAGAGAGGATTGAGACAAGAAGATCCAATCTCTCCATTGCTATTTGTTTTAGTTATGGAATACCTCTCTAGAACTTTGAAGACCATTAGCAGGCTGCCTGATTTTAGATTCCATCCTATGTGTAAGGAGTTGCAGCTGACACATCTCATCTTTGCAGATGATCTGATAATTTTCTGTAAAGGGAATGAGAAGTCAGTGAACAGAGTCATGGAAGCTTTAGAGCACTTCAGCAAAGCCTCAGGCTTGATTGCCAATATGGAAAAATACAGCATGTTTCTAGCTGGAGTAGAAGAAGGAGTTAGAGATATATTGCTGACAAAAACAGGATTTGCACTGGGAACATTTCCTATCAGGTATCTAGGCTTGCCATTATCACCAAGGAAATGGAATAAGATAGATTGGCACATGCTGATAAGGAAAATCACACATAGGATAACTATCACATATTCCAAACAGTTGTCTTATGCTGGAAGATTATAAATTGTCAATGCAGTGCTTTTCTCTATACATAGTTTCTTGGGAGTTGTTTTTATTTTACCCTAAAGTGTGCTAAAAGAGGTTGATAAAATATGTAGAGATTATC